>NW_024100540.1:5765000-6365000 GCF_016545835.1 Crotalus tigris | reverse complement strand
AATGGGTGTGGAGCCTTCTTGGCTACAGGATGTTTTCTGCCCTGTGCCCCTTCACTGTTGAAGAATATATGCAGGCGACTTGTGAGGATATAAATAGGAAAGGCCATGGGGGAAGAGCTAGATTAAAAAAAAATATTAAGTACAATAAAGATAGTATTCTGCTTTTTATGTCAGCTGTCAAGGCATCTTATGTGGGGATATTTGCACATTTTATCTTCACAACAATTCTTTGAGGTAGGTTGGCTAAGAGAGACTGAATTGTCTCCAAAGTAAACCAGTGAATTCTCTTTGTGTGAAACCTTGAACCTGAGTTTCTCCAGTGCAAATCCAAAATCTAAACCCCACACTGTTCTAGCTCTTTATAACACTTTATACTAATACTTCCTGCAACTTACTACAAATCACTGATTTTAAAGAAAACAGAGGTAAAATTAAGGTGTTTCAGTTCTCCTTGATATTCAAGAAAACATGTATTTTTAGTAAGCCATAACTTGTCAAGAGAAATTATCAGGAACTTTAATAGCTAAAGGCTATTTTTTCCAATCCTGAGATTCAGAAAATGATAGTTTCTTACTTGATGTAAATGAGGACTATGTACTAAAGATGTAGTCATTGGGCCCATGTTATTGAATACAAGTGTACTTCATTAGTTTTGTGTTTAAAGAAGTGCAAATTGTGTGAATTATATTTATTGCTTTTTAAAATGCATGTTCTGCTCTTCAATAAAACATTTTCCCAGATCAACTGATACTATAGTGTATTATAATCACAAGACAGCTATTTTAAAATTAAAATAATGATGAAAAAATAATACACAGTAAAAGTATGAAAGCCAGACACAGGTTTTAAAACTTCATTGTAAAATCCAAAGTCAAAATATTTATTAAGAGAATAAAAGCATCTTTTTTTGTTTTCAGTGATGTGAAAGATAATATTCAAAAAGATTCACGCCGAAAATGGTTAACAGCAGCTTTCCTTGTCTCATCTGCCATGCTGGGTTATCTTTTGAGTAGAAGCTACTTGTTCAGTGAAGATGGAGTTACAGAAGTATTGGCTCATCATGGTGAAAGTATCCCAGACAAATTCATTGAAGTACCCTGCTCAGAGGATTATGACAGCCATAAACGGTTTGAAGGTATTGAATGATAGGACCTGCGTTACAATTACAATGATAAAAATTAATTCAAATTTAAAAAAAAAGGTGCAAAAAGAAATTAGAAAAGAAAAAATAACACAATAAAGAAAAAATATATAAAAATAACTCACCCTTCATCACAGTTATAAAAAATGTAATAACTTATCATCTTCTCTTAAAATACAAAAAATGATCTTTTCTTCCCATATTCCATCTCTTTATCTATAAGCAAATCCTTAAAACCTTATCATTCCGGTCCTGATGTCAGCAAAACTCCATTAAGATGTTACCAGAAATAATACTAACATGTCTATTTTAATCTTGATGGAATGAAACCAATTCTATTTTCCTTTCTTTATTTCTAACAATTTTTTACAACTGTTCATAGCACCCCACGGTCACGTGACTGTGATTGATAACACTTTTACTGGAAACCAGTGTTTTTACTTCCATTTTATTGCAAAAACCAGCCATAGCAAATAATAGTGTTGCTTAACAACCAGTGTAAAAAAGGTCATTAAAACAGGCATAGTCACATGATTATCCACTTTATAACCAACATGATTTATAACCATAATTGCCAGGCTCAATTATAGTTGTAACTCAAGGACTGTCTATAATTCGGTATTTTATAGTGGAAAATAAGATTCATGTAATTTTTCATGATTTCTACACAATATCCTACCTTATGTCCAGGATTTATATCTGATTCAGAGATTTCTAAAAGTCAGTGACAATATTTTTAGGTACCATAAAAGTCCAAAGATAGAGTGTATAAGATCCTTACATGGGATTTCCATAAACCGAAGTAAGAAAGCACATACATGGACAGGACTGTAAGAATCACAAATTTTAATATTATTATTATGATGTTGAGCCATGGATCAATGTCACTACTCTGGATTTAGGTATGAGATTGACCCCAGGCCAAATCATTAGGTACATTTCTGTCTGTAAACCACAGAGATAAAATTGCTGATTTGTTGTTACAAACTACTGGCATGAAGCATGGATCCTCTATATTTTTACAGAAGATTTCACTCGAAATAACCTTTAAATTACAAATCATTTCTGTAATATATGCTGCAATGAGACAAGAGCATAACTCTGATTCACTAGTGTCAATGAATCTTATATAGGATCCGCACTGGCATGGACAAATCACATACGTAGTATGTTCATATAATTAAACCAAGTTTTAAAAATTACACAGTATATATTGTGCATTGCAAATATGGCAGAAAATTATACATCCATTATGAAATCATAGACTACATCCATGCTGTGCCATCATATGGGCTATCAGCACATGTAACATAGATGTGTGTATGTACAAGAATATCAACCTTGCTGTCAAGTAAAATCAAGCTTTTAATAGCGAGTGCCACAGAAAGTGCACTAACCAAACAGGTGGTAAGAAAATAGGGAAACTCAGGCACCTCACAAGTTATGTAGAAAGTAAACACAGGGTCAGTCATAAAGAACTCAAATGTCTATACACAGAGTATGAACAGTAAACAGGGTGAACTAGAAATTCAGGTTAATGAGGACAGATATGATATTGTTGCCATTACAGAAACATGGTGGGATGAAACTCACACATGGAACACACAGCTAGAGGGATTTAAAAGAAATAGACCAAATAAAAGAGGAGGTGGAGTTGCTCTCTATATAAGAAATAACTACATCTCTATAGACATAGAGCACAACAATGATGAAAACTGTCTTGAATGCATTTGGGTCAATATAAAAGGGGGAAAAATGATATTGGCATAGGTGTATACTATAGGCCACCCAACCAAACAGAGGAAATAGATGAACTTTTTGCTAGTCAGCTAACTAAGGTATGTAGAAAGCACATCACAATAATAATGGGGGACTTTAATTACCGTGACATCAAACTCTGCACCATGTGGAAGATCAAACAGATTCCCAACAAACCTAGCAGACAACTTTGTCTCCCAAAAAATAGAGAAGGGAACTAGGGGATTAGCCATATTGGATCTAATTCTCACTAACAGAGATGAAATGATAGAAGGTGTTGAAGCCACAGGAACCCTGGGGGGAAGTGATCATGCAATACTGGGATTCAACATTATGGAAGCACAAGCAATAGAACACAGTCAAACTAGAGTCTTGGACTTTAAGAGTGTTAATTTCAATAAACTTAGAGAGGGCTTGGGAAGGATTCCATGGATGAGAATCCTCAAGGGGAAAATAACTCAAGAAGCTTGGGAAATTTTGAAAAGTGAGATAATAAAAGCCCAGTCTAGCACAAACAAAGAAGAAAAATAACAGCTCTCAAAAGAAACTAGCATGGCTGCTTAAAGAACTCTCTGATAAATTGAAAGATAAAAAGGACATAAAAAGTGGAAAGAGGGGCACATAACTAAGGCAGAATATCAGCAAATAGTCCGAGCCTGCAAAGATGAAGTAAAGAAAGCTAAGGTTCAAAATGAACTAAGGCTTGCGACCAAAGTCAAAAATAACAAAAAAAGCTTCTTTCAACATGTAAAAAACAAGAAAAAAGCTAAGGAAATGATTGGTCCATTAGTGGGGGAAAATGGCAAGAAAGTGACAAGCAACAGGGAGAAAGCAGAACTATTTAACTCACTTTTTGCATCTGTCTTTCCACAAAGGGAAAAAACAGTCCAACCTGTCAAAACCAGTGCCATAAAAAACAGAACAGAAACACAAGTTAAGATAGGCAAGAAAATGGTAAGTGAGCACCTAACCAGCCTAGACAAGTTCAAATCACCAGGACCAGATGGATTATACCCCAAGGTTCTCAAGGAACTGGCAGATGTGATCTCAGAATCACCGAACTATATTTTCCAAAGATCCTGGAGCACTGGGGAACTACCAGAGGACTGGAAAAGAGCTGATGTAGTTCCCATATTCAAAAAAGGGAAAAAAAATAGATCTAGGAAACCTTAAACCTATCAGCCTGACCTCAATACCTGGAGAGATTCTGGAAAAGATAATCAAACAACGAATCAGCGAACACCTAGAGGCAAACAAAGTCATCACTAAAAGCCAACATGGGTTTATCAAAAACAGATCATGCCAGATAAATCTTATTGCATTCTTTGACCAAGTGACAAAATTAGTGGATCAGAGGAATGCTGTGGATATAATTTACTTGGACTTCAGTAAGGCATTTGATAAAGTAGATCACAACTCAATAAGATAGAAAAATGTGGGTTAGACAGCATCACCACCAGATGGATTCATAGCTGGCTGATCGGCCGTACTCAGCATGTGGTCCTCAGTGGAACTGCATCTACATGGAGGGAAGTGTGTAGTGGGGTGCCCCAGTGCTCTGTTCTAGGCCCAGTGCTCTTCAACATCTTCATCAGTGATTTGGACAAGGGGATAGATGGGGAACTCATCAAATTTGCGAGGACACCAAGCTGGCAGGAATAGCCAACACTCCAGAAGACAGGCTTAAGATACAGGAGGATATGGACAGACTCGAATACTGGGTGCTATCTAACAAAATGAAATTCAGTGGTGAAAAAAGCAAGGTTCTACATTTAGGTAAGAAAAACCAAATGTACAGGTATAGTATAGATGGTATCTTACTCAATAGTAGTAACTGTGAGAGAGATCTCAGAGTCCTAGTGGACAATCACTTAAATATGAGCCAGCAGTGTGCTGCAGCTGCCAAAAAAGCCAACACAGTGCTAGGCTGCATTAACAGAGGGATAGAATCAAGATCACGTGAAGTATTAATACTACTTTACAATACTTTGGTAAGGCCACACCTGGAATACTGCATCCAGTTTTGGTTACCACGATGTAAAAAAGATGTTGAGATTAGAAAGAGTACAGAGAAGAGCAAGGTCCCTTCCATCATCATCATCACCATCATTATTATTAATGTTTACAAAAAACTAAAGCTCTATTGTCAATTACTAATTCAAGCTTTGGCTCTTCTGGTTTTTATAGGAGTTAAAAAGCTATTTTTTTCTAGTATGTGGGAGAAGGCCCTCACTTTTATGACTTCTGAGTGTTCCCTTTGGAGAATTATAAGCTATATTCACTCAGAGAGATGTTATAGTAAAAATCATGTACTATTAGCAATACGTAAGTGCAAAAACTCGAATTTCAAGACATTATAGCCTTATTTTTTTGGGGGGGGGAGGGGGAATTGTACAAAAGATTCCCCTAAAGGAGTATCAACTCACAGACTACATCTATATCTAAGGGATGCAAAAGGGAAAAAAACCCTATGCAGTCAGTGCTGCTATAGCATAAAATGGGAAATGTGTAAAACAAACAAACTTGAATCTATCCCAAATATCCATGGTTTTACATGCTGATGATGTTACTCACCAGTTCTGTTGAGTCTCTGGAGTCAAATGGGATTTTATGGCTGCATGGGGAAACTTTCTCGTAAAATAAGCATGTAAATTTTAAACAACCTATGTCTTGGATCCATATTTTTTATAAGAAACCTCCCTGATTCTTATAGTTGTCTGCTTGTGTCAATATAATCTGATTCAAAAGTTCTTCTTTTCTTTTCTAAAAACAAGAGTTTTCATAACAGTTCATTACTCATAATTGTGATTTTGTACCTTCAGAATCACTAAGTTAAAATCAGAACTAAAAATCGGAATCAAAAATAGTCATTAGTCCTTTTAACTGTAGAGGCAGATATTTGATTTCATATAGAATGAAATAATACATGGGATTTATGTCTCACGTTTGTGTTTTTGCACTTGTTAGATGCATGCTCTGAATAATGTTTTTAGATTCATTTTTTTTATTTTTGGGATCCAATTTTTACTGACAATTGGTTTTTGAGGGTGAAATTACAGTTTTAACATGCTTTGAAAGGAGAGGTTTGCATTTTCAGTATTAAAAATGAATTTAATTTTAAAGTATTTTAACTTTTAAAAAATACTTTATTTTGACCTATTCAAATACATATTCTTAAATGAATATATTCTGACCATACTCTGCTGGATCAATTCAGTCTATTCCTGAATGGCTGCTCGTTTTTTGCATTTCTGTTGCAATTTTCATATTACCAATTTTCCACTTGGGGGCACCCGTGAGATGCATTTGACAGTGTTCCCTATTCTGTAACCTGACAGCAAAGTTTCTTAAATATATCAAAATTCAGTTAGATCACATCTAGCTGTATCCTTGATGAGAATCCTGGGAGCTGTAATTTATCTCCAGTCTTTTTCAGGGTTTATCTATTGCTTTGGTAATTTACTATTACAGTATTACAATTTCCCTTCCTAAATCTATGTGTAACGCTGCTTTCTTTTATCTGCTTTAGTTTGGAGAACTAAAACTACCTATGTCTATAACTACCTATGTCTATACCTATGTCAACATTACTCAGGGATCTATAAATAGCACTGTTTATTCCTATTTAACATTTTTATGTACTCACTAGGTGGGCTCACTTGTTGTCATTGGGTTTAGTATCACCAATATACTGATGATACTCATGTATGTATCTCAACCCAGGGTCATTCAAGTGATGTTTTCTGTCCCAATATCTGGGAGTCATGGGAGCCTGAGCGAGGAAGAACAAATCTGAAAAGAAACTAAATTGAATGGGAATGGATTCTAGGGGGGGTCTCTGGGTACTGGGACCTCTGTTTCGGGGATTGGGTTGCATTTCTCCAGACAGAACTGGGCTAGATTTTTGGTTTCTCTTGGATTTTGAAGAGCAGCAGAAACGATGGTGAGAAGGACTTTTGCAAATACCATCTTGTGTACTGGTTATACCCCTTCCTGGATTGAAATATTCTGTTCATGCTCACTTATGCCTCGAGCACTTCCTGTTTGGACTATTGCAATGCGCTGTGCCTAGGGCTGCCCTTGAAGACTATCAGGAACTTACAACTGGTCCAGAATGTGGCAGCATAGGTACGGTAGCCAGAGTCTGCAAAATGCACTTGCTCTCAATAGACTTCAAATACTTCAAATTACTGGTTACTACTTATAAAGCTCTTTATGGTACAGATTCAAATTATAGATTAGATTGCCTGTCTTCAGTTGTTTCTGCCCATCTGACAAGATGTAACAGAATGGGTTTGCTTTGGGTCTGCTCCATGAATCAATACCATTTAGTAGGAATTGTGCCTTTTCTCTCACAATGCCTGCTTTATGGAAACAGCTACCTACTTTCCACCTGATTCAGATGACCTTAACCCTGCTGTCCTTTTATAAAATCTTGAAAACCCGTTTCGTCCCAAGGCATTAGACCACGGGAATAAATAAGTTCAACTTATGGTTATGATTTCAGCATCGCTCTAATGTGTTTCCTATTATTTTATCTTGTTGGTCTTTTTCTGTTTGGTTTTAATTTTGTATAAGCTGCCTAGCTTGCAGACTGGTACTACATTTGCATCCCCAGCATCTTTTTAGAATCTAACACAAAATGCTGCAGGGTTCTCTGGTATATGTTTCAATATATTTTGTTTCTTAAAATACCATGTTTGAAGTTTCGACTGAAGACAGATCATTTGTTTTCTCCTGTCATTTTTACTCTTTAAGAGTACAGAAAAAGTTGGTCTCAAGAGTCTAATTTACTCGAAAAGATCAAGCTTGTAACTCAGTATTTGTTTATTTCACTTGAAGAAGTTGAATTAATAATTCTTCCCCAGATGCTCCTTGAAATGTGATAGTTTTGTAAATATCCAAGAAGCAAAACCAACAGAATAGAACAGTGATGGCGAACCTTTTAGAGACCAAGTGCCCCAAAACTGCCCCGCCCCCTTTCCCTGCTCCCGCTATGCCCCCGCCCCACCTGCCTGCAGGACCACCCACCACCTCCACAGCCTGCCGTAGAAGATCACCCAGGTGGCCCAGGAGAGTCATGGCAGCTATCCCCTCCACCCGTGCCCCACACCATCTATGCGCGATGGGGCGTGAGGGTGGAGTCTTGTCCCTGCTGCCATGTGCTTGGCTGTGCTGCTCCGTGAGGGGCATGCCCGGGGGCGACTCCGGGGAGGCTGCTGGTGAGGAGGGGGCTGTGGGGGGGAGGCGGGCTGGGGCAATGGCACATGTGCCCAATAAGAGGGCTCTGAGTGCTGCCTCTGGCACATGTGCCATAGGTTCGCCACCATTGGAATAGAATATTAACTTCAACTACTCCTAACAGAAATACAAAATGTCTATGGAGATTCTCAGTCAAAGGTGCTTTTTCACGAGGCAACTAGACTTTCTTGTTTTTCTTTGAAGACATTTCGCTTCTCATTCAAGAAGCTTCATGGATGAGAAGCAAAACGTCTTCAAAGAAAAACAAGCAAGTCCAGTTGCCTCATGAAAAAGTACCTTTGGGATAAAGATTTGCAAAGTTAGAGATAACTGTCTTTTACATTCAAATGACATAAATATAGGTTGGATATTTAAGAATAACTAGAATTCTGAGATTCTATAGTAATACCTTCTATTTTATATTTTTTTCAGTATTGAAAAAGTCAGCTCAACACTGAATTTATTTCAATTTGCAACATTATTTTCAAATTCTATATAGAATTACTTTTTGCAATCTGAGCAACTCATAATTTTATAATTATAATTTTACCAAAGATTATTAATCTGTCAAAACTTGAGGCATTAAAATTGGCATTTATAGCCATCAGTGGATTTTTCCAAATAAACCAAAATTTTTTTGATGGATTAGACAAAAAACATTATTTAGATTTGTTGCAATGTTTATAATTATAAGAGGATCATTTCTGGGGGGAAAATATGGATATTTTAACAATAATTTGTATAATTTTGAAAATTACAATGTCAGATTCTTTAGCTAATGCATAAGACCTAGAAAAATGGCAGAGGAAATTGAAATGGATAGTTGTAAGATACAATAATTATTGTGAGAATTAAATAAAAGTATGAAGTATAATGATAGTAATGTATGGGTTCTCAGATTCTTAATACTGATGTATTAATACAGCTGTATATAATACCTTTAAAGACAAATACAGCAGGGAAAAATATTTAAATACTGTCTTCTTTTTTTCCTATGCATTATCTAGGCTGTACCCCTCGGAAGTGTGGAAGAGGGATAACAGATGCCATAATTAACAGGGAAGAAGCTGAGCAAATCCGTAGGTAAATATTTTTTTTTTCTAGACACAGAATGTCCTTGTTAAAAACTTCAGAATAGTGTGGTGATGGCTTTTCTGTTTGCTTTATAAAGAGCATACAGTTGTCCCCTTGTTGAGTGATTGAATTTATGATGACTCTGAACAAATGGTAGTTATGACTGGACCTTATACTTGTGGATGATGCAACATCCCCCAGCCATGTGATCATCACAATTTACAACTTTCCCTGCTGGCTTCCCACAAGCAAAGTCAGTGGGGACACTGGCAGGAAGTTGAAAGTTTCAATCATTTGAGATCCTTGTTTAACAACCTGTGCAGTTTTTTTTTTTTTACAGTGACACCCAGGAGGGTCATCACTAAGATGACACAAAGTGGTGCAGTCACATAATTTTTCAGTTTATGGCCATGTTACTTAACAACAGAGTTACCTAGTCACAATAGCATTGTTAAACAAGGACTTCCAGTACACATTATGAAACATTATTTTCACACCCTTCAAAGGAGACAATAAAAAGAATAGAAAAAGTCATAGAACATATGTTCTCCAGCAGCCAATAACCAGATAAGCAGGGATGAGAACACCAGGCAAACTATCAAGCAGAAAACAATCCCTAATCAAGGAACTATCAAGGAGAAAACCACATCCCCATTAATGCTGGCAGGTAAGCTATTGTATATAAACTGGGAGCAAACCCCATGCTTACTCCTACTGATTTTTCTAGCTAGTTCAGTAATGAAATGTCTATAAGAAAACAGTCAAGAGAGCACTAAAGACTCCACATTCCACTAATTTTCCCAGTCCTAGTCAAGAGGACTATTGGTGAAATATCTGGGGATTCTTGTTCTACAACATTTAGAGTCTTACATACCTTCCCCTGATTTAAAGCTTTTAACATGAAACATACTTTTTGGTCTGCATTCTATTTACATTCAAACATGCTTTTGACATAAATTGCCATTATTATTTCATTTAACAGGCATGGAATTAAGGTTGGGAAGGCCAAAGGATCAAGTGCTTCCTTTTAAAACATGAGATTATACCTCCTCTCTAGCTATTGTTTATTGACAGTGATACCAAATGAGCATGATACTGGCCATAATTTAAAACCAGGTTGCCAAATTGTCTCCATTGTATTTTCATATTTTGGAATTTGGATCCTGAAATAGATAGATAGAAAATAGATAGATAGAACACCTATCTAGAATAGTTTGCTCTATCTTAGATACACCTCCCAAGGACACATACTGTACCTCTGTTAATGAGTATGTTTGTTTGTGTATATAAACACGACATTTATTTTACGTATATGCAGTTTTATACTCTGCTATATGCCTCTGCTTCAGCATATGATATTCCTATGAGATGTTGATTGGCTCAGCATGAATGTATATTTTGGTCTCGTTAAACAGTGTAGTATGCTGCTGAGAATAGGAGTCGCATTCACTGTTTTCTCTCTTGCCAGCCCTATTCCCTGGATAGCCTAAATCAGGCATGTCAAACTCGCGACATGGGGTGGGTGCAGTTTTAGCATGATGCATCCAGCCTGCGGGCCAGCAGTTTGACATGCCTGGCCTAAATTGTTGTTCTACCTATATTTGAAATTTAATATTGTGGAAAAAAAGCTAAGTTACTTGCAAGATGCTAAGCACACAAAGATTATAGATTTATATTCATGATTAATAATTATTAAACCCCCTTTTCCTGTTTCTGACAGAACTGGTAATAGTTTATTAAGGCTAATAGGGATTCGTGTGTTAATAAGGTAAGGAGGGAATATTTGTTTTCAGCTGCTAAATTTTAGCTGGAAAAGTACACCTTGACCAGCCATAATGTTAGTTATGCTGTTTTGTCATTTTCACTAGCAAATGCTTTGCCTCTTTCTGAGTAATGTGTATGACACAAGTGGCCCTCAATGGTAAACACAGAAAGAACAGAAAGCTTTAATTAAGGGCTTTTTCACTTTTTTCAATAAAGATGGGCAGCTCTTTTCATCACAGAAGGTACTTCAGCTGTTCCCTTTTCATTCTCTCCACTGCATCTTTAAACTCCTCTATTCAGCCTATAGATTCCCATTTGCCTATAGAACAATATTTCATTAATAATGAACTAGATTTTCCTATCCTTTGCTCACTTGTAATTCAAAACTTGTTGCTAACCTTTGGAGCAAGAAACACAATATTAGCTGAGGCTTTTTCCCAGTCACCCTATCTGGAAATGACTGTAAGCGTTGAGCTTTGGATTTTGTCGTTTTTATTAGTAAATACTCTGCCTCTTTCTGAGTAATATGTGTTGCACAGGTGGCCCTCATCATCTATAGTATTTTATTTCTATAATTGTTAAACGGGGTCCAGATCATGCAGAAAAGTTAATGTAACTGTAGCTTGGAGCTCCCCCCCCCTTTACATGAGCACAACATTCTGGATACCTTTTGTCTATGCATAAATTATTTATTTTTAAGGTCACCTCTACAGTTTTTTTTTTTAATCCATGGTTTGAGCCCTTGAGAATGAAGCTCCACAGATAATGAGAGCCACCTGTTATGCTGATTTACCTGCTATGAATCCACGGAGGGGGGGAGGGCTTGCCTTTTCTGTTTCTTCTCTATCAACGGTGGCAAGTTGTATTTCAAAAGCATCTGTAAACAACTGGGGCAAAACCTGTGTTTTGAGATTGTTGTTTCATCCACAGAATAGCAGAGAGGGGACTGTCCCTGGGAGGATCGGATGGAGGGGTGAGCAGTGTCCTGTTACTTTCTTACATTCTTCTGGTATTCAGGCAAGATTCTTCAGATTATGTTTTACACTGTCTTTCCGGGAGAAGTACCAGTCAGACAGAAACGGGAGTCGATTCTCATCTTCATTTATCAAAATGTTCAGTTTAGTTACTGATAGGAATCTCAGCTGTCTGTGATCCAGTATCAATAAATCTCAGATTTTGATGGAGAACTTCCGGTGGTTAAAGCGGTGGAGATGGCGGCTACTTTGTAGCCGTCCTCCTGAGAAGGTGTCAGATCCGCGGAGCACAGCGTTTACCAGCTGGCCCGCGGCTCGCAATCCCCTTCCCGGGCGAAGGGAAGGGGTAGAGATCGCATGAATAGAGGTAGAACCTCTTAACTCTCCCTGGATTTTTATTTTTAGGGGGGTAGAAAGAGGGTTCCCTCGGAGTTCATTGCCTTCTCCGCCTCTCAGCTGTCTTTGTTTCTTCGGAAACAAAGCGAGACGCCGCTACCATCTCCGTACTTAAAGAAACCGTGAGTAATCTTAAACCGGACAGAACTGTTTAAAGGATTTTATTTATAGTTTAGCTTTATTTTATCTTTTTTTAGTTTATTTAGTTTATTTAGTATGTGCTGATTTTTTTTTATTTTTTTGAGCTTTCTCTTTTTTTTCGGGCGGAAAAGTGAGAGTGAAAGTAAAATGGCGTTTTGAAAGTTTTTTCCTTTAAAAGACGGATCGGCTGAATTGTTGTTTAATACTGCTTTTTTTTTACTTTTTTACTTTTTTATTCTTGGGGACTTTTAGATTGATCTTATTTTATTCTATTTTATCTTATTTTTAATTTTTTTTTGGATTACTTATTTTTATCGGTATTTTTAAGAAGAAAGGAAGATAAATTAAAATGGCTTCAAAACGACAACCAGCTACTGCAGCTTCTAAAGTAACTTCTTCTCCTGCTACTTCTACTGTGCAACAACAACTTAAAATAATACCCTCAGTGCAGCAACCTAAATCCACTTCACCTTCACCTCCCCCATCTGGCACATCAGCACAAGACATTAAAGAAATAATGGTAAGTGCCGTCTCACAGTTTAGGGAGGAAATGAAACAACTTTTGGACCAGAATAAATCTGAAACTAAGGAGGAAATGAAGAAAGAGATGAAGGAGCTTTTAGAACAGAATAATGCTATTTTGAGGGATGATATACTTCTAGCTCTATCTGGAATGGCCTCAGTGGTTGTGAAGCTGGACTCCAGAGTAGAGGAAATTGAAGAAACAGTTGAACTTTTGGATTATAAATTTCAAGATATGGAGAAAAAAGTGGAGACTTCACAAGATGATATTCTTATGTTCCAGTATAGACAGATGGAATATGCTTTGAGAATAAGGGGTCTGAAAGAAGATAAAACTCAAGATTTGATGGAAATGGTGATTAATGACTTGGCTGTTATTTTGAATATTGATAAAGAAGAGTTACGTGGGGATGTGGAAAGAATTTATAGAGTTAATTCTTGGATTGCAAAACAGAGGAATTTGCCTAGAGATGTGGTGATATATTTTGCTAAGAAGTCTTTGCGAAATCAGATTCTACAAACTTTTTATAATAAAAGATTTCAGATTGCTGCCCAAGATATTATTATTTTAAAGGAAATTCCACCTAAAATTTTAAGAAGCAGAAAAGATTTTGCTTTTTTAGTAAATGAACTTAAAGCAAGACAAATGCCATTTAGATGGGAGATTCCGATGGGCATTGTTTTGAGCCATGCGGGGACACGTTATAGACTTAATACAGTTGCTAAAGCTAAGGAATTTTATAAAACGGTCCTGGGAGCAGGCTCTCCTTTGCCCATGATGCATAAAGTCTTGAGTGACAAAGAGATGGAACAGAAATCTGAAGGTACAGGGATGATGACTGCTGGACAGGTGGTATGGATGTCTCAACCAGAGGTTAAAGAACAGAGAATGACCCGTGCAGCACATAAACGTAAAGAAAAAGAACAACAGAAAAAAGAAAAAGAAAAAGAAATTGAAGAATCTACTCAGCAAATTGCTTCAGTGCCGGTGGGAGGAGCAAGACCCAAAAGCTCTGCTACATATTCATCAGCAGCAGAATTTGAGCGGATCTTCTCCAGGCTGAAGGCCAAGGGAGATGGCAAAGCTCCTGTCCTGGAATGTTAATGGATTAAACATTCCTCAAAAGAGAAAAAAAATTTACCACTATTTGAAACAACATAACAATGATATTATTTGCTTGCAAGAAACTCATATTACAGCTAAAGATCAAAAATATTTAAATAATCCTCGCTTGGGATCTCATTTTGTATCTCCCGCCCCTGGGAAGAAAGGGGGTGTGGTAATCTATGTTAAACAGAATTTATCTGCTACCTTGTTAGAATCAGATCCTTACGGAAGATATGTTATGCTTGAACTTGGTTTATATGGCAAGAAAATTCTTATTGTGGGGTTGTATGCACCAAACCAGCAACAGGAGCAATTTTATAGGTTACTACATCAGAAAATAACTTTGTTGGACTATAGATCTGTGATTTTAATGGGAGACTGGAATGGTGTCTTAGATATACAAATGGACAAAAAAGGCTCTTCTACCTTTTTTAAACAGGCTAAATTACCTAAAGCCTTTTTTGATATGAAAGAAGATTGGGAATTGAGAGACTATTGGCGTGAACGTAATCAAGAAGAAAAGGATTTTACGTTTTTCTCAGATAGACACCAATCTTTCTCAAGAATTGATTTCTTTTTGATCACAACAGATTTATACAACAGGGTGAAGAATGTAAAAATTTTTCCTAGGACATTGTCCGATCATAGTCCAGTTTGGATGGAACTGTTTGTAGAGAAGGAAGATAGGAGATCCTGGAGGGTGAATGAGAATTTATTTAAACAAGAAAAAAATGTTCATAAATTAAAGGAATGTTTAAAGGAATATTTTACTTTAAATATGAACAAGGGAACATCAATGTCAATGGTCTGGGATGCAAGTAAAGCTTTCATGCGTGGTATTTTGATAAAAATGAATAATTTGCATAGACAGAAACAGACTCAGAAACGGAAAGACTTGGAAGAGGAGATTAAATTAAAAGAGAAACTTTTAATTTCAAATCCCTTAGATGAAAAGGTTAAAGGAGCTTTAAAATTGTTAAAAACACAATTTAACATGCTGATGGCTGATCAAGCTGCAACTAATTTGCTATTTATGAAACAAAATACATTTTGTAATGCTAATAAACCAGGGAGATGGTTGGCTTATCAGTTAAGAAAAAAACAGAAACAGAGGAATATAGATAAAATAAATTATAATGGTAAATTGGTTTATCAGAAAGAATTGATTAAGAAATCTTTTTTAGAATACTATCAAAAATTATATAAGGGTACTAATATTCAAATTACAGATATAAATAATTATTTAGGCAAAGTTAACTTTCCTAAATTAACAGAAGATCAGGAAAAAAAGATTAACGGTTTAATTACTAAGGAAGAAATTGTTACAGCTATTAAACAATTGAAATTGGGCAAAGCGCCGGGTACGGATGGGTTGACATCTATTTATTATAAAGCTTTAGTAGAAGAGATGATTCAACCGTTGTGTGAACTGTTTAATAATTTATTACAGGGGTTAGAGATCCCTCCATCCTGGCGTAATGCATTTATATCATTGATTCCAAAAGATAGTCAAGATCTTACTTTGCCTAAAAATTATAGGCCTATATCTCTTTTAAATGTGGATTATAAAATTTTTGCAAAAATTTTAGCTAACAGGCTTATGGGGATCTTGCAGCAGTTTATACATAGGGATCAATCGGGTTTTATAACTGGAAGGTATATGAAGAATAACGTTAGACAAATTATTAATTTATTAGAGTATTTAGAAAAGAATAACCAAGTCTCTGCAGGCCTGATATTTTTGGATGCTGAAAAAGCCTTTGACCAAGTGAATTGGCAGTTTATGCTGTGTTTAATCAAGGAGATGAATTTTGGACAAAATATATTACAAGTATTATCCAATATATATCAAAAACAGACTGCTCAAATTATTGTAAATGGGGGTTTGTCAGAGGCTTTTGTAATAGAAAAAGGAACAAGACAGGGATGCCCGTTGTCTCCGTTATTGTTTGTTTTAACACTGGAAATTTTGTTGATTAAAATTCGGGAGTCTCAAGAAATAAAAGGAATAGAAATTAATAAAAAAGAATATAAATTAAGAGCCTTTGCAGATGACTTGGTTGTTACTTTGTCTCAACCTGTTTCTTCGGTGGTGAAATTATTACAATTGATTCAACAATATGGACGTGTTTCTGGCTTTAAAATTAATAATAATAAGACCAAAATATTAGCTAAAAACATGACTAATGGTGATAAACAGGCTCTAGTTAACTTAACAGACTTTGAAATTGTTGATAAGGTAAAATATTTGGGGGTTACATTATCTGCTTCTAATGTAAAATTGTATAAAAATAATTATGAAAAGCTGTGGATGGAGGTACAGAAGGATTTAAAAAACTGGAATAATTTACAGTTATCCCTTATGGGCAGAATTGCAGTTATTAAAATGAATGTCCTGCCAAAGTTTATTTTTTTGTTTCAAATGTTACCTATTTTAAAGAACGAACGTAATTTAGATGAATGGCAAAAAGGTATTAATAAATTTGTTTGGGCAGGGAAAAAACCAAGGGTGAAACTTAAAATAATGCAAGATTTTCGTGAGAGAGGTGGACTCAAGGTACCAAATATGAAATTGTATTATGATGCTGTAGTATTGACATTGATTAGCGACTGGGTGAATTTAACAAATACAGAAATACTTCATTTGGAAGGCTGGGACCTATTTTTTGGATGGCATGCCTATTTAATATTTAATAAAAAAGTGGATTGGGTTTTTAAGTCTCATATTATAAGAAACTCTTTGCTAAGAGTGTGGAGAAAGTATTATAAAAGTGACTTCAAAATACCATTATGGGCTATACCTCGGCATGCCATAGAAGGTATAAGGAAAGGGGTAAATATGGACAAGGTCTCTTACGTACAGTTACTAAGATGGGATGGCCAAGACTGGCAGTTAAAATCTTTGGAAGAATTAACACATGAAAACTTAACTTATTCATGGTTCCAATATAGACAAATAGTGGATAGATGGAAGATGGATTGTAAAATGGGCTGGCTTAGAGAAGATGAAATTTTTTTAAAACAAGTAAGAGATCAAAGGCCAACCCATATTAAGAGAGTTTATGGGGTTTTAGTGGAATTAGATTCAGAACTTGAACTAGTTAAAGATTGTATGATTAAATGGGCACAGAATATTGGTGAAACGATTTCAATGGATACTTGGGAACTTATTTGGATAAGAAATGTTAAATTCACACAAGCGCAAAATTTAAGAGAGAATTTTTATAAGATGTTTTATAGATGGCACCTTGACCCAAAGAAAATGTCCATTATGTACCCTAATCTACAGCCGAAATGCTGGAGATGTGGATATTTGGATGCTACCTATTACCATATTTGGTGGACGTGTAAGCATATAAAAGCTTTTTGGATTAAGATATGGTGGAATATTCAAAGAATTTTTAAAAGGAGGGTAAAATTTACTCCGCAATTATTTTTACTAGGTATTGTTATTGACTGTGATGCTAAGGAGGTTATATTGATGTTAAATTTGATTACAGCCGCTAGGTTGTTAATAGGACAATATTGGAAGAAGGAATCTTTGCCTACTTTACAAGAATGGTTTCATAAAGTTTCGTATTTGGCAGAAATGGCAAAGATTTCGGCTTTCTTAAAGGAGCAATCTCAAGAAAAAAATTTTGCGGTATGGGAAAAATGGATAAATTTTATACAACATAATTTGGATATTGAAAAATATTATTTAGCCTTTTTATAATTTGTAATGATTGTTTTTTCTTTCTTTCTTTCTTCTTTTTCTTTTTTATATATATACATTTTTTACGTATTATTATTCATATATATTTTTTTTTTATATATATATGCTTTATTCTTCGTCTACTTTCTTCTTTCTTCTTTCTCTCTCTCTCTTCTTTTTTTATTTTTTTTTTCTTTTTTAGTATATATTATTCATTTTAAAGTTTATGTTATGTATATTATTATTATATATATTATTACTGTGATTTTTATTATTATTATTAATTATTTTATAAATTGCAAATGTTATTTTTAAAATATTTGTTAAATAATCCTATATTCAGTTCTGGGAAGTCGGGGGGGGTGGGGTGGTTGGGGAGGGGGGGGTGGATTCTTATTTGTAAAACTTTGAAAAATTTCAATTAAAAAAAAAAAAAAATAAATCTCAGATTTTGCCATTCGATCTTAGTGTCTTTTTTATTAGGAAATGTACACCCTATTCAGTAAGGAATCAATATATTCTTGCTATTGTTTGAAAGCCGCAAAGTCTCTTGATCTGGAAGAGCGAGAAGGACCCACTTTCAGCCTGCCTTTCTGTTCTATTAGAACTGTACTTTGCCAGTTCTTTCCTTGCCCAAGGTCTGTCAAATAAGTTTCCACTAAGATATATTAGTTAGTTGCATCAATGTGCTCATTTTCTGAATGTCTTTAAGCACAGAATTTTAATTGCACTAATGATTGCATGATTGAACTTGATTGATTGGCTTAGGAGCTTTCTTCCATAAACAAATGTTATTTGTATGCTTAAATTGTAATATATTAATAGCACAATCAAGATAAGAGAAGGAAAAGAATAAAATTCCACGCAGTGTAATATTGATTAATTAATTTTAATATTGAATAAAGCATTTCAAAATAATATTGGTTTAATATTACAGTAATTTTAATTCCTGGAATCAAATCACGTATCAATAATTAGTAAAAATAAGAACTGTTAATCAGAATAAATTGTATAACTTGTTTTTACCAAATTTAGATAAGTTGTCTTTGTTAGATAAAACAGACAAGATTTAGCATTTTAAGCAGTATTTTAAAAGAGACACAAACTTTGCATATAGTACAAGTCCATGTACAGAAGAACTGTTCATAAAGAGTTTTCAAGTTAAATTCAGAATTATTTTTAAATATATAGTTAATTTTGGCATTGATGCATAATCCACAATTTAGTTTACTAAGTTTTTTTATGTACCTCATCTACTATTATGATGGCTTCTAGCTATTTTATTGCACATTAAAAACCTAACTTTGATCTGCTAATGTTACTGATTTTGGATTCCAGCAATACAGTCCTTGTTCAGTGTCTGGTTCATATTTCAGTAACAACTTAGAAATAAGCCCCAACAAATATTTTGAGTTTTGAGTTAACAAGTTTTTAAAATTCAGTCAAGTCTCTTGACTATTCTTCCTTGTTTGAACTATATTACCTATTTGGAGATATTGAAATCAATTAAACAATTCTAACCATTCTAAGGAGAAAATCTTAAAAGATTTCATTTTTATTTTATCAGTATGAATTTCCACTAGTCAATTTTTTTATATATTCACCTTTAGGAAAATAAATACTTAATATTGAAGCAAGAGATTCGGATTAAACAACTGGTGTAATAATATAATTTAAGGTTTGATACTGCTAATCTATCTCTTTCACATCTTGCAAAATCTTAAATTTTATTTCCAGTTTTTTATTTGATCAAATAGAATTAATTATTCATTACTGATACACATTTAGTATCTTTTCTTCATTTTTTATTGGAATTATTTGAAATTGAAAGTTAATTCTTGGTAAAATATCCATTTTTACTGAAAATATGCTTTCTGATCAGGACAAGTTTAGCATTTAACATTTAAAATATCTGCCATTATGTTTTGTTTCCATATGTGTGAATAATTATTCTTAAATAAATCTTTTTATATTTTGCTAAGTAAAATTCCCAGGTACTTAATTGATTTAACAGAAATACTATACCTTTTTTCTGATAGATTCCGTATAATTCTATGTGTCTTGTTTTGATTAAACTGATATCCTAATAGTAAACCATAGTGTCCTATATTTTCCTGATTGAATGTAGGAAGTCTGTTAATTGAATAACTTAAGTACAACTTTCTGTAACATTCAAGATTTTGGTAATGTAGCTTTACAATAATGTAGGATTAGCCTATCTTGTCATATTTCCTGTCTGTGTCTGGTTTAGCTGGAATGGCTGACATCAATCTTAGAATTCTGAAAATAGGATTCTCCCACTGTCTCCTTTACAGCCCCCAAAGCTAGGTGGGTCTGAATCTTTGCTCACCTATTTTACAACTGTGAACTATGCTGTCTCTTAACTGACTGTTTGCTGGACAAAACCTTGCAATATATTGTTGAATTATCATCAGGTCCTGGAGTTTTTTTCATTTTTAACTTTTTAATTGATTATTTAATTTTGACTTCTGTTATAGCTTAAGAGCTTTTTGTTGGTTAGTAATATTTAAAATGATATGCCATTCAAATATTCAATTTTTGCTGGGTCAGGTAGCTGTTTGCTGTACAATTCCAAAAGTAATTGATGAATTGATGAATAATGTAATTTGTTGTAGAGAAGTATTCATTCTGTCCCAAATAGAAGTTATCTTTTATTTATGCCCTTCTTCTAAAATTGATAAGCTAACAATGTGTGTGTTTTATATCTTTGTTTAGGATGATTTTTATAAATTTCACATACTTCCAATAAATCAGGCTGATTCAGTATTTCTTTTATCTTTTTTCTCTAAATCCTAGGTTGAATGTATGACTTCTTTTCAGTTGTTTCAGATCATTCAACAAGAAATCCCTCTGCTTTTGTATGCCTTTCCTTCTATTTGATGCAAGAGATATGGACAACTTTCTCATAAATGCTTTAAAGTATTAGGCAGTCATATTTTAGTTAAAGGCTATCCTAGTTCCCAAGTGAAGATTTCTAAAGTCAGATGTTATCACAAATAAGATTTTATTCCCAGTAACATAGTCTAAACCATACTGAGTGGAATTGGTGAAGGATGGTTGTTTGCTGCTCTAAAATTGTATGCGTTTAAGATAACTTTATGTGCATGTGTGATCTGCTAATTACAAACTGCTAATTGCTTTGCCATTCCTACAGATTAAGGATCAATAAGGAGAATATTTGTAGCTCAGGATTGAAATGAGAGGTCCTTGGTACTCTCTGAGCTTGGTTGTTTTCTTGCAGATATTTCATTACCCAAACTATGTAACATCATCACTGTTCAAGATCAGACACCACCAAGGAACCCTCGAGTTAAGGATTATAATGTTCACCTGCTATGACATAAGAATATATATTTTTCAGGTAGATCCTTTCACTATTTTTTATTTATGCTGGTATACTAATACTTCCATGTCGGAAGCACCAAAGTGCTTCCATAGTGAAAGGATTTGCCAGTGACATCACCATTGCCCAGGGGATGCCAAATTGGGGGATCCTTTTGAGTCCTCATGAAGTTTCCTACTCATGGTTACCCATTTTTGAACCACTGCGTAGGCAGGCACTGAAGCATGTTGACTAGAAAATACCCCATCCTGTGGCAGCAACGGGTCTCAAACGCGATCCTGCCAATTGTCAGCCCAGTGTTCTAACCTCGTGAGCCACCATGTTCCTATTTATGCTGATGAGCAGATTCTCATGAAAGATTGTCTTTCTTGACCTTTTGTTTCTATTAATGCCTTTTGTACAGTTTTTGTAGAAACTGAAAGCTTTGTTTTAATTTGCTTTGTCAGTATATTGTAAAGCTAACTTTGATTACTATCTGAACAGGTTCCTATATAATCTGACCAAGATCATAAAAGAGAATAGTACTGCTGTTGCTCCTAAAGTTAATTTTTTTTTTTTAAAAAAAAAAATTAAATTAGATGTTCCATGGAGAATATAAGAAACTGACTCCTGAATAAAAATATACCATGGTTTTACCTCACTAAACAAATAACCTTTGTTTGAATTTTATTTCATATATAAATGCAGCTTAAATAAAAATATAGTGTCAAGCAATTTTCTTGGTGATGTATACTTATGTGGGATTATTTCTGGATCCCTTCTGCAAGGTGCTAATGTATTGTTCTTTATTGTAACATGAGACCACTTCAGAGGATTGTTTTTTTTTTTTTTTTCTATCTGGAGGCTTATTCTGGAAAAAAATTGAAGCCAAAGAAAAATTCAGACCACTTAATTATAATTCATATTATCTCTTCCCATATACCACATTTAAAATTACAGTTCAGCAAAAAGTCAGGGTATGTGGAAAAGTTGCCCATTCCTGCTGTACAATTTAGTTTGCTTGTTCATTTTATCCAGATAAAAGAAGCAGAGGAATAAATGCACTATAATTTGCAACCATTTGAATTGGCTAAGTATTGGAGGAGTTAATTATTATTAAATATTTTTAGTAATTGAAGAAATTGTGATTTAAATCATTAACTTGTTTCTTAATAGTAATTTCTATCATGGTTTAAATCACAATTTAAGTCAAATCCACTCCACTTGAAAGTTCATAACTTTTCCCTCTCCAGAAATAGCGGTAAGGCTCATTGTATTTGTAATTGGTAACCATTGTGTATGAATGATGATTTTGACATATGAATATATATATATATATATATGAATTCTTAGAAAATAACTCAAAGTATGCTTGACTTCCCTTAATTCTTGGGAAATATTTACAATCAACACAATTTTAAATTAAATTCTGAGAACATTGTAGAATAGGAATGTGACTTCCAAACAGAGTAAGCTGTCTTCTTTTTAAAGAAAGCAACATGCCTTAAATATTTTCCATTGGCTGTATTTACATACCTATTTTATTTATTTATTCCTATTTCAGGCTTCAATTCTAGATTTGCACTCTGGAGCCCTTTCTTTGGGGAAGCATTTTGTTAATATGTACAGGTAAATTTAGAATTGCATTTTAATATATATATCTTTAGAATGATTGATCTTTGTTCTTTCAGCTTTCAGTCTGTTAAAGATGTGTAAAGCACAAGTTACTCTATTTTTAGCAGTTTTTCTTCATTTGGCAAATAACAGGCGATAACCATTTTGGGGATATTGGATGTAGAAATAGGCTCTTGTTCATTTTAGAATATTTTTTTAAATAAGCTGTCAATTTTCCATAGTAATTTCTATTTACTGAAATTGATCTTGTGTGTTAGACTTAATAAGTATTGTGCTGAAACTTTAAAAATAATTGCTTACTAAAATTATGATCTGAGTGAACAATTTAATTGAAAGAATATTGAAAGTAATTGGTTGGTACAAAGATTTAATCTGCATTATCTATGAATTGGTTTCATGAGTCACTTATTTTTTTCCCCTCCAGATATTTTAATGATAAAATCCATGACATCTTTACAGATGAGGATTTTCAGTTATACCGGTAAGAAAATCCAGATATTATAAAATTATTTTATTATTGCTTGCTCCAGTCAGCCAGTTAGTATAACCTCATTATAGTGCCCATTGTTTATTACTGTATTTGAGAAAATTATATTGCAGCATAAATTTTGAATTGATCAGGGGTCTTAACTTGTTAGGTAGCAGAGAAAGATGATTCAGTTTGCATCGTAGAAATATTAGCTCAGGAAACATTTTAATAGCTTGAAGTGAAGAATCTTCATGATATCAATGTTGTTTTACTACTAATGAATGGAGAGATAGAGAACAGAAAGAATTTGGGTAGATGTAGCTTAAGGCATTCTAGACTATTTAATCCCAGCATTTGATTTTGGTACAGTCCATTACTTTAATGGCAAAAAGAGAGAGTCTCTTGTGCAGCTTTCTTTTTAAAGATTAGCAATGCTTAAGATTAGTAATAATTTATATGAAGATGCCATCATCTTCTGAGAGTAAGTTAGGCTGAGAGAGAGTGACTGTCCCAAAATTAACCTGTGGGCTTCTGTGGCTGATGATGGACTAGAACCTGCACCTCCCTACTCCTAATCCAGCATTTTAACCACCACACCACTTTGGCCTTGGCTGGTATCAGTTGTTCATTGCCATTGGAAATGACTTGAGAAGGACTGTGGGATGATGCTTGAATAGAAACTCGGAGGGTGTGTGTGCTTAGTGAGAGCATTCTGGACCTGTCATTATTTGTCAGGGGAATCTTTCTTATCTGATTGTTTTGGGAAGAACTAATTGTATTTTCAGTGGTATTTTGAACCAGGAAAAGATAAAGTAGTCTTAATTATATTAATCTGATTCATGAATGAATTTTAACTGTGTAGATGTTATGCTCGCAATTCAGTTTATACTGTGTATTTGCTTCTTTTACTGGATACTGCCTCTAATATAGCTAGTTCTAGGTAGAAGATTCATTCTGAAAAGGCAGATAAACACAAGTCTAAATGGTGGGTTGATATAAAAATAACCTTTCATTTTGAATTGTCATCTCTGATCACGGCTCTGTATTAAAGAGCATCTGATGCTTCTTAGATATAATCACAGCTATTGTGTCAGAGAGCACAGAAGAAATTCTTAAAGGATTTTTCAGTACAATTCATTATGTGAATAGCGTTCAGAATGGCAGATTGAGGGAATAGCTAAAGAAAAGCCTTATTGTCTACTTGAGTGGCTGAATTGATTTTTGTCAAATAGACTATGTGAATAGAAACTAGATATTGAGGAAGATTTTTAAATGATGGGCAAAGCTTACTGAAAAAAATAGAAAAGTCTTTCAAACTGATTTGATTTGGTAAAATAAGTTTCCTGAATAAACTTTTCTGAATAAACTTTTTTTTTTTAAAAAAAAAGGTACCGTATTTTCCGGCGTATAAGACAACTCGGTGTATAAGGCAACCCCCAACTTCGGAGCTGATTTGCATGCTTAGAAAGTCTTCTTATACGCCAGAAACTACCATAATTTCCAGCATATAAGACGACTCAGCGTATAAGACGACCTCCGACTTCGGAGCCAATTTGCATGCTTTAGAAAGTCGTCTTATACGCCGGAAAATACGGTAGATCTGAGATTTGGAAAAGAAGTAGTGTGGATAATGACAGAAAACAGCATTTGGGTTATGTGCAAGTTTGTGCTGTTAGATCAGTGCTTCCCAAACCTGGATAAATTACCCAAAATTGGGTAAAAGTGGTTTTTCTTTGAGTAATGACACACCAACCCATTATCCATCATAACAAGGACATTTAAATTGACTTAAAGTTTGCCATGTTTATTGAAATATATTCTGAAATCTCTCAAAGTATTCCTCTTAAAATGAAAATCAATAAAAATGACAATGAAATTATTGTTGAAATTATATAAAAACTATTTTTATAACACTGGTAGTCCTTGAATTATTACCAGTTGTTCAAAGTTATGACTCAATTTTCAATAAGATTTTCTGTTAGGCAGTTTTGAATTATGAAGAAAAAGGCTGAGAAGCACTTTTTATTGGGCTTGTTAGATAGACAATTTCTTTTCTTCTAAATCTGCCAGCATTGATAAAAATTGAGAATATGGACACTGGCTTCTGTCACGTGTATATGGAGAAACATTCAAATATGCTCAAATGGTCAACGGAGTAGAGGGGGGTTAAGAAGGCAGTGAAGGTCAATGGGAGGCCACTGGCATGCAGGCCAGCATGGGCTGCAGAATACAGGGGGCCAAAGGGGCAAAGATGTGTTGGGGGGGGATTGAAGTGCATCTGTGGTTTTTAAGTGCAGTTGGGCTACCAAGCACCTGAATTTTGATTACATGATTACTTGATTACAGCATTACATTACAGAGATGCTGTAATGGCTGTAAATTTGGTTGACAGGGTATAAATACCATTCATTCAGTGCGCCTGTAACTTTGAATGGTTGCTGAACAAAGAGTCATAACTCAAAGACTACTTAGAGTTTTACAGCATTGGCTTAAATTCTAAGTCTTTTCTTTCCACTTGTTTGAATATTGGCTGATTTTCTTCTGAGTCTTGAAAGTGAGAAATAACAGCCTATTTTTTAGATAATACTTCTGTCACTGGTTCCCACTTTTCCTGCTTTAGGCCTTCCACCCAAACGTGACAGAATTTCTCTTGGCCTCCACTTCCATTAACAAAAGTGTTTATTGGGTGAAAACCTTTTCCATGACAAGATTGAATTCACCCATTGTGATTTATAAATCTGATTTATGACACATGATGTGTGAAACCGGGCATAATTAGAAAAAAATAATAAATTACACTTTTTTTTAGATTGGAGGTTATAGCAGTAGAGTATAAAGTACAAGTCTTATACAGTATTTTTATCATTGGAAGGTTCGGAACTGAACTGAACTGTGAACAAATTAATGCAAGCTATTCTCTCTAAGGCTGCTATTCACAATGTATTATAATTAATTGTATTACACATATGTTATAGAATACCTGAGACAATATGCATGGATTTCTTTTAATCTGTGTATGTTAGATATTGTGAAATAAAAGAATTATTTAAAATATATCCATTGTTTTGTTTTACTCAGTTCTGATGCTTTTTTTCTTATTTGTAGTGATGTGAGGCTCAGAATTCAACAAAAAATAGCTCTTGCTTTTGGCATCAGCTCATCCTCCATGTATTTGACGAAACCAACTTTCTTCTCTAGAATAAATAACTCAGAAGCAAAGACAACCCATGATGAATATTGGCATCCTCATATTGACAAGGTATTGAAATAATATTTTCCTTACTATTCTTTTAAATATCTACTTTTGGTATTGGTGTCCTGCATGTATAAGTGCTAGCACTCTAATTAAAGAGTCACAATGGTGTGATGTAATTTTAGCATATAAGTACAATGTATACTTTCTCAGAAGTAACCCTTGCTGAGCTTAATAAAACGTATTCATAAGTAAATGGATATAAATAGAATGACTTTTAAATTTGTAGTACTCCCCTTCTGGTGAGTCAAAACTTAGAAGTTAAAAACTGGGATCATTTCCTATTAAGTTACATAATCAATCTGGCCATTCTGTTGATTCTAATTATGTTCTGCTAGATAATATAAAAATATAGGAACAAAGAATAGCATCTGTAGCATTTTGTTCATTAGGACAATTTTCTTATCTTGATAAGGCTAAAATATTTTTAGTATATGACTTTGAAGAACTTATTTGGGGAATATTTTTAGTTTCTTATTTATTTTAGAATTTTCTTTTTATCATATTGGCTTTCTATTGCCTTTTATATTTGTACTGTGTAATCCATTATTTATACAGTTTACATTCCACTTTTCTGCTCAGAAAAGTACTAAGAAAGTTACTAGTAAAAATGTTTCACCAATAAGCAATCCTCCCAATGTAAGTTCAAAGACTAACATTCCAATTTATTTTTTACTGTTTGAATGAGGCTATTGAGAGTAACTTTGACATTTGGATGTAGATGGCCTCTTTGACCCCTCTTTCAAACCAGGATCCTCTCTGTCCAAAATGTGGACTTTACTGTCTTCAAAAGAGTGGCCTTTATCATTTAAATGCAGATGGACTGCTGGATCTCTCTTTAGCTCTCTTTCAATAGAGGGGGAGTGATATGACATCATCTATCTCCAGTCTACAACATAATCCTTTCAGCAGTTCCAAGTAGACTTCACACCCATTTGCACCACTCAGATGACCTTGAGGACACAGATAAAATTCCAAGTGGCCTCAACAGCTCTCTAAAAGAATGCAAATGACCAGCTGGCTGCAAAGAATATAAATTCTTCCATTCCCCTCCATCCAGTCAGAGCTGAAGAAGCTTCTTGGATGAGAAGCAAAATGTCTTCAAAGAAAAACAAGAAAGTCCTGTTACCTCTTGAAAAAGCACCTTTGGGACAACCATGACCTGGATGACTGAGAATCTCCATAGACAAATACACTATATTCTGTTTAAAAAAAAAATCAAACCGAGAAAATCCTATTCACTGTTAGTGGAATAAGTAGAAGAAAAAATTATATATGTTCAACATAAAAGGGAAAAAAACACAAATTATTATACCAGCTGCTTAACAAAAATGGGAAAAGGCAAACAGGAAATAGCCTTCTTTTTACCTGCTGTTTGGTTTGATCTTTTCTAACAAGAATCTGTGCGCTGTCCAAGGAAATTATGAAGAGCAGGATGAAGAGACTGAGCTACAGTTTAACAAAACATAGTGAGAGGATACTTATTTACTTTAATGAATCTGAACTCTCCAAGGTCAGAGGAATTGCATCCTTGGATAGCTGATGGTTATATGTTATTTTTATGAAATAATGAAGAACTGGTGAAATGTCATATGATTGAAAGAGAAAAAAAATGTTCCTATCTTTGAAAAGGGGAAATAAACCATCCAAGAAACTATCCACCAATCAATGATTATATCTCAGATCTCTGTTACCTTGAAAATAATACGATAGTTACTAAACACAAGCATATATATATCATAGATTTGTATTTGTATTTGTATTTAATTTTATTTATATGCCGCCCAATCCCAAAGGACTCAGGGCGGCGTACAGAGTTAAAACAATCATAAAACAATAAAATAATAAAATAATAAAATAGATAAGCCTTATTAGAATAACTTTATTTTTTTGTTCAGTAACTTCATTAGATTTCAGCAAACCAAGGATCCCATAATATTCTGATTAGCAAATTGTCTGTTGAAAGGATGACATGATAATTAAGAAGTTGCCTAATTGACTTTTAAAAAATCCCATTCAAACAGTGCTCATTCTTTAGAAATAAGGATAAAAATAACTAATATCCTTGGAAAAGTTCAATAAATCCATCGAAAGTTGCAGAATGAAATTTATTAGAGACAGATACAAAGTGTTTCACAAAGTAAAAAATAAATCAGATACAAAGATATAGGATGGAGATACTTAGCTTAATAATATGGTTCATGAGCAAAATGTGACAAGTAGCTGATTGTGGATTGAAGCTCTATTGTGATGTGGCTGCAAAAGAAGCAAATTTAGATTGAGGTGAGCACTGCAAAGCAGTGTACCCCACTCCTTCTCCTGGGGGCAGTCCAGGAACATACAATGTTTGAGAGTATCAAAAGCCACTGAGATATCATTCAGTAGTTGGAGGGATACCTTCCGTGTTTCACCAGAGGTCAAATAGAGGTCCAATCAGTAAAATCTTATTGCCATACTTGTGCTTAGAGCCCAACTGAAAGGGATCCAAATAATCAACTTCTTTCAGGGGCTATGCATCTGCAGATCCGATACAAACCCAAGCTTGTACAAAGAATATTCAGCACTTTATCCTTCCCTTGTAGGTGACCTATGGTTCGTTTGATTACACATCACTGCTGTACCTATCAGACTATGCAGAAGACTTTGGTGGTGGACGGTTTGTTTTTATGGATGAAGGTGCAAATAGGACTGTAGAACCTCGAGCAGGTAGAACTTCCTTTGCTTTTCAGATCCTACTAGTTCATGCTCTGTTTTTAATATCTTCCTTTGAACACAGCTCCCTACTTTGTGTATCCGTACCTTCAGGATAGAAATAAATGAATTAGAAGGTCAGTAGAAATAAGTACAAATAAAACTGGCAGCTTTTATCCTAAGAGTTATCTAATATTTGTATTTATCTTACACAAATCTTTGTCAGTATTATACCTTTCATCGTTCAAATGTTATACAAGTAAGAATTGTGATTTCTAGCTCCCGTCTATTACAGGAATAAATGAGAGGCAAATATGTATTATGTTACATAAGGAAACATGGTTTTGAAGAGCAACATTAATTTTTCAAAAAAATAAATCAGCATGATTTGTGAATTGTTAATTTTCAAGCAATTTTGTTGGTGTTAAAAATGGCGACTGTGCATCCTAAAGAAGCCTGCGTATCCTAAAGAGGGATACACAACTAATAACCTTGGAGTAATATGCTTAGAAATATTGCAGATAAAATACAGTCTAAACATTCATATAGTTAAACTTCTGTTTGTTTTGACTTCAGAGTTTTCAAAATGACTCAGCCATGACTGTCTGAATTACCAAGTAAAAAAAGACTCAGTGGACAGCGTACACAGAGCTTTCACTATCCCAGGGGTAGGCAACCTCAGCTCTTTTATGACTCATAGACTTTAACTCAGGAAGTCTGACTCAGGAATTCTGGGAGTTGAAGTCCATGAGTCATAAAAGAGCCGAGGTTGCCTACCCCTGCACTATCCTATTCGACTTCATAACAACATAGTGCTGCAAAGAGTCATTTAATGTATCCTTCCCCAGCCTGGTGCCCTTTAGATACATTCTATTGGCCACACTGGATTAGAGTTTAGGCAGTTGTGGTCTGGAAGATCCTGAGTTATGGAAAGCTAATCTGAATTATTTCACATCTCTGGGTGACCTTGGGCCAGTCATGCTCTCTCATCCCTAAGAAGGAGGCAATGGCAAACAATGTCTGAAATCTTGCCAAGAAAACTGCAGAGGCTAGTTAAGGCCCTTGCCAGGAATCTACTGATTTCCCCCTCTCCATCTTCATTTCATCATTACTTAGGGCTTAATATACATTTTTCTTGAAAAACATTTCATAGGAATCTTAAAAGTATCTGCAGAGGAATAGGAAGACATGTATTTCTTTTATTTGACATGCCAAGAAATACATGGAACTCTTCTGCTGTTTTTCCTAACCAGACCATTACAAAACAAGAAAAAGAATTATCTTTCACTAAAGTGCAGATTTTTCCTTATTACCAGCCTTTGGCTTGGGAAACGTTCAAGAAAAGGACTCTTTTTTTTCTTGAATTTATGTAACAAACATGTCTTCAAGCTTCCCTTTCCCCCAATTTCTATGAGATGAGTGAAATAAAATTCAGCCTTTCCCTTAAGCCAGGGGTATCAAACTGCTGGCCTGCGGGCCTGATGTGTCATGTCGAAGCCGTGCCCATCCTGTGCCCATCCCGTTCCCCATCCCAAGTCCGGCAATGGGGGAAAAGTCGCAATACGTCACAACACGTCACGTGATGTGGCAAGTTTGACATCCCCACCTTAAGCCCTCTCAGAGGCTCAAAGAATTTGGAAGAAAAAGAGAGAAAGGGAAAAGCTGCAGACAAATTCCTGATCACCGTTTTCTGAACTGGAGCTTTTGAAGATCCTTAGGAGGCCATTTGGGCCCCGGAGTTCTTCTGACTCTTAATTGTGAACATCTAAGTTTAAACATACTTAATTTTGTGGTAAATTATGGCCAAGATCTCCAAGGGATTCTTGAGAATCTCTAAATCACTGAGACATCAGTGTTATAATCGTGTCGTCATTTGTATAACTTCATGTGTTGCCTCTATAGCGCAATCATAATCCTCATGCAGGCACTCTAATATGTATATTTTGCCATTTCAACTAGCTCCATAATGTTAATTTTTCACTACATTTTTTTAAACAAAAGGGATTATAATGTATTGTGGCAATACCTAAAAGCATTAATGGCTTGTAAAACTGGCACACTGGTGATAGGTTAAACAGAGGAATATGTCCATAAAAATGATATAATTTATAACGGTCGGAGGGAAAAGAAATGGAAAAAAGGAAGACACAGGGAAGGAAGTGGGTGCAGAATAAAATTCTTAAATCATCATAATCATGTTCTGCATTAGCAATATGCAGTTAAATAACTTTATAATTTTCCTGCAGAAGGAATTTTAGTAATTTGATCATTTGGTCTTTGGAAACTATGTCCTTTGCTGGATGTAATTGCTTTTCTGCACATATGCATTTCCTTTATGAAAAAGTTTCTGATTAAGCAGATCCTTTTTTCCCTGAACATTATTTTAATAAAGTAAAACCTTTCTTTGTTGTGGGAAACCATTTTATGCTGAAGGATGACATACAGAACATTACACTTGAGAGGTCAGGTCGCAGGGGCCTCTTCCTAATGATCTGAAGCTGCTTATTCTATCTCTTTAAAACAAATCCTGAGGAAGACTCAGGTGTGTGATCAGCAAGGTATGTACTTTCTCAGGTGATATCTGGAATAAGTTCATAATCTCTCCACTATGACCCATGTTAGAAACTATTAATTGGCACATGTTCTATTATATAAAGCTGGATTAAATAATTTTTAATAAGGTTTTGAAGATGAGCATATTAAACTTAAGTGAAATCTTAAAGAGGTCAGGCCTTCAAGAAATGCTCTTTGGATGTACCTTTAGGAATCACATTATGCCCCACTTCTACGACTATGCAGAGATAAAGAAGAAGAACAAAAAATAGCTGGAGAAAGAAAAAAATATTTTTGTTTTAATTCAACAACAAAAAACTTTATTGAACAGTTCATGTTTCTGAACTATTTATGGAGGCAAGTCTAGAACAATCATTATCTTTTTTGCATTCCAAAAATGCAACTAAATTAAAGCCTGTATAATTTAAGAGGGATGAAGCTATAATTCAACAAAATTTATGTATCAGTGCATGATTTTGTTATTTGAAGTGCTTTTAAAGCATATGAACATGGTTTATTGTTGCTTATACTTCATGAAGCAATAAATAAATACAAACAAATACTCAATTTTCATTGAATCACATGAAACAGAGAGCCTTATAAACTATTAGCATTTTGGCTCGAGCAACCACCAGTGACAATATCAGGAAATGAAAAGGTATCATCCAAGAGGAATGGACCACTTTTCTTGAATTGGAAACACTCAGAGAGAAGGTCTTATTTTTCTGCCAAACACATTTCATCCCTCTTAAATTTTACAAGATTTCCTTAAAAATCTCTGCTATAAGTCTTTGATGACAAAAATGTATTTTCTTATCCAAAGGTTAATGATAAAACATCCAGTGATCTTAAGGAAGATGTGATGAACTTTTTTTACCACTGGTTGATCTCAGTTGGGGTGGGTAAAGAGGGTAGGGGAGAAACTCCACATATTTGACAGGAAAGATCTCTGTATAAGGTCACTGCTTAATAAATACTGTCTTGAGGCAAAAATTACCTAAAGTGCCAAAGAATAGGAAATAGCTTGGCTTACTTCCACACCAATTTGATTTTGTGACATTTCCCAGGGGTATCCCTTCAAAGCAGAGCCCTTTCTTCTTTATTTTGTTTGGGCAGTTGTTTTGAAAGAGAGTAAGACTAAGGGAACAAAATCAGTTGCTTTTAAAGTACAGTCTTAAGCATGAGATTGACTCCTTCTGCAAAGCTAACCTTCAGAGCAGCATATCAACCCAGAGGTCAGCTGAGGTCCACTTCAAAGTGAATTTCCATTTCCACAGTTGAACTCCCAAAGCTTATGTCTAGATTGAATCTGTCAGACTTCCTGAGATTTATAGGTAAAGTACTGTTACTGTAGCTTGTTTTTGTGAGATACCTAGATTTTCTTTTTCAAAAATAAGGTTTTTAAGTACCCTTATAGAATTACATAGAAAATACAATGCTCTTATGGTGCAAAATTCCCATTTCAGAATCTGATATTATTTGCATTTGAACAAGCATTAATCAAACTCATTTGAAATAATGATTTTTTTGTGACTTACAATGTTGGGGTTCTCCTCTTTACCCTCCTCCATGTGTCCTGAATAATAGGTTTGTAGCATAGGTTTGTATCGTATCATTGGAATTTATATATTTTTACTTCTGGGGCATTTAGATTTCCTCAGTGTTCTGTCTTCCCAGAGAAGGAGCAATATGCTAGCACATGCTGTCCCATTATTCCCAGTAGCAAGGTCAGGCTAAGGGATTCAGGCATTTTTATCTCTGGGTTACTTGCCATATAAACTAGGAACTTTGGAATGAGAGTCAGAAGTCTGGATTTTGCTCTTGCTTGCTCTGAGTGGAACTAATGTTCTTCGTTTTGATGGGGCAATGAACCATACCCAGAACTGGCTAAGTTTGATAGCCATTCTTACTGACAAGTGAACGCTATGACATTCATTCTTTGATAAGCCAGAATTTTAACATGACCTTCCAAGCAAATATAAGTAGCCAGAGGTGAGCTAACATCAAGCATATCTAATTATATGCTTTCTTTTCATAGCTCTTATACCTTTATTTTTTTGCTGCCAACTGATATAGTAGAGAAAGTATTATTTAAAGTTATCCATTTCTGGAGAAAAGTCTGAAATATTCTGTCATAACTAGAGTACATTTACATTTTAGTAATGTGGCAGTTTGAAACTGTTTTTATTAGTGAAGTCTCCACACATATTATGTGTATTTTGAAATAAAAGTGAGTTCTTACATAATTAAATGACGGCCTTCTGTTGAAATCCAGAAAATTGAATGGATCTGTATTATATTTAGGAGCAGATCTGATAAATGCTCCACCATCACTTGTCTATATATTTAAACTTTCTGCACATGTTAATACTTAATAACTCTATTGCTGTATATTTCCTATATTGGGTTGAAATGAGACTGTTCACATCCATATGCTACCCCTGTCCTATACCATTCCAGACAAAGGGCTGTCCAGTCTGTTCCTGAAAACACCCAGTGATGGAGCACACACAATTTCTGGAGGAAAGCCATCCCACTGATTAATTGTCCTCACTAAAAGAAAACTTCTTCTTAATTAATGAGCTGAGGTGGCGCAGCAGTTAGAGTGCAGTACTGCAGGCCACTTTAGCTGACTGTGTTCAGCAGGTCAGCGGTTCAAATCTCACCGGCTCAAGGTTGACTCAGCCTTCCATCCTTCCGGGGTAGGTAAAATGAGGACCCAGATTGTTGGGGGCAATGTAAATATATATATACATTGCTTACTGGTGTACACCGCTTAGAGAGTGCTTGCACTTAAAGCGGTATATAAGTCTCATAAATAAATAAATAAATTCTAGATTGGATCGTTCATTGAAAGGTTTCTATCCATTACTTCTTGTCCTTTCCTCAGGTGCTTTGGTGAATACGTTGACCCCCCTTTTCTCTGTGACAGCCCCTCAAATATTGGAAGACTGCTATCATGTCATCCCAGTCCTTCTCTTCATTAGGCACACCTAATTCCTTCAATCATTCATCAGTTTAAGTAGTTGTTAATTTAAAGCAACAAAAATCCCTCCACGATGATTGAGCTCCTGTTTCTTCCGCCATCTCCGTCTGTATGTAGCTGCTGCTTCTCGTGCTTCCCAACCATTTCATCCATTTAACTGCCTTTCTACTTCTTTTTCCAGCCTTCCTCACATTCTTTACCTACCTCTGCCCATCCTTCCCAACCCTCCCAATCCAACTTCCCTGCACTACTGTATCTTCTAAAAGATAGCTTTAAGTTCTGTAGTAGGAGAACTATGATGTTGAGACCTCCCTGTTTGCTAATGGAAAGAAAGTCAGAATTATTTTACTTTTCCCTCTTTATTATTATTATTTTTTTAAAGCAGTCTTTTCATGAATAAAAAGGTGCCTCTTTTATTATGGTTGCAGTTTTGTTATTATAAGCCTCCCCACAATGATACAATAAATACAAGTGACCCCATCACTTTTGAATTGCAACCCTTGAGCTGCCCGAAGTTGTACATCTTCATTGTAGAGGTTCACTAACAATGCCTCTGTCTTTTTTTCTCTTTTCTTTTTCTTTCTTTCTTTCTTTCTTTCTTTCTTTCTTTCTTTCTTTCTTTCTTTCTTTCTTTCTTTCTTTCTTCTTTTTTTTTTGCATTGTAGCTCTCTGTGGCTTCTTGAAAGCCATTCACTAAACCATGTAGGAGAGTGCAAATAATTGCTGTTTCTTCTGTTCTGGAAAGATCACTTGTGAAAGGTAGAAGACAGAGTTCCCCTCTAAGTCCAATTCAATATTGCAATATGAAACTGCTGTTCAGTATCACATTCACTCTAACCATACAGAAGTTGCGCAATCAGAAATTTAAGTGATTGGAATTCTGATTTCTATTCTGGTAACAGAAATTGCATTTCCTCTTCATAATGTGATGATTTTATAAGAATAGGAGATGGTTGAGATTTAAGAGGATGTTGGCTAGAAAGACAGAGCTATGGTTGCTAGCATTTTCCTAGCCCAAAATGTTTTGCACACATTATTGTATATTACAGCCAGTTTGTTGAATGTGACTAATATTATGAAATAAAATAACAACGTACAAAATTTAAATATTTATTTTAAATATTTAATTTTATTTTGTGCTTGCTGAGTATTTTCTAGCAAATGGAAAACATATATTCCAATTAAGTTATGTGTTGAATAATGAGAGATTACCCTGTTGAACCTAAGATGTTTGTCATATAACCCCATGCTTTTCATAGGAAATTCATTCCTTGCAATATATTTTGTTTAGGAAAACTATAATATGACAGTGTGGTTTGTGTCTCTTTGTCTAAACATTTTAGTGCTTATTCCTAATCATGTGTACAAAGCAAGCTTATATTTATCTTCACAAAATGATGCAACATTTATCTATCAAGCAGCCTGTCTATGTACAGTTGGTGTACCAGTCTTGTTATCATTGTTGTCTCCCTTGTATGCTTGTGCTCTCATAAAACTACTAAAGACTGGGGCACACCTGAATTGATTGATTGTATCAATGTGGTGCTCAATACATAAACAAGCAGTCCAAGCATGTGACATTGCTACACAAATAGTCTAGTAATCCATTTTTAATGTGAGGTGTTAAAATTCTAAAATAGCTGTTTGGTAGTTTTAATGCAGAATGTAAGAAAATAAGTAAACCAAATCTCTTCCAGAAGGTTTTATTCTAGAAAAAGCACACAGCTCAAACAAGGGAAAGTTATGCAGCACTTCAGATGGTACATGAAAAAAATGCAGGATCCAATCTGGGTCGGTCACCAGGACCAGAGGTTTTGTCTTCCAAGCTTTCGGACTCGTGTCGGAGTCCATCTGGTGGAGGAAGCTGGCCACCAGTTTGCAAGAACACAAACGAGCAGTCAGACGAGGAGACCTGAACTCCTTGGTAGCCTCACACTGCAGTGAACAAGACAGACATTCAATTTTGCAGCTACTTAGATTGTTGGACGAGCAGGCACAAAAACAGCCAGGGAAGTGATTGAAGCCTGGGAAACAGGCCTCACGTCAGTCAACAGGAGTGCTGATTTACCACCAGCCTATGAAGTACTTAGAAGGTGAGGGCTGGGCAGTACAACCAAGCAACAGCTAATGACTTAAAGGCCAGTCATCAACACACCCCAATTAATATCTAAAAAGCACTTACAACAGGCACACTATAAATACCACACAGAGAACAGCATACTCTGCTAGAGAGAAGTTCCTTGAAGATAGGCTCCAGTATGGGTCTAACAGCTTGGGAGACAACATCTCTAGTCCTGGTGACCAGCCCAGTTTGGATCCTGCAACATTATCCTGGGCCTTCATTTGTATGAAAAAAAAAATGCTTGGAGTGCTCTATTTAGCACTGGTTGGCATCTCTCTAAAAGAGTTGGGTGTTTCCCCAGCATCACCATCTATAGTGGTTGATTCCAGGACAAGATTTACTTGGTTTAAGGAGTTGTTGATGGGGGTTACTTTTTCCCCTTCAAGACCAAAGCTGTGCACAACCCTAATCCAAAGTCTTGTTCACTTAAGACTATGTTCAAAGATTTTCTTTTTTTTCTTCTTTGCCCCTCTGCTGAAGTCTTTCTTTTAATAATTCTAGGACTGAGCATGTACATATTTAAAAAAAAAAACCCAGGCTTTCTTAAATCCTGTTAATTGCATAATGATATTTTGATCTGGGAACAGGGTAGCTTTACCATTATATAACGATCAAATCTTGGATGATTGAAGCTGAGTAGCTAATTACAGAATCCTAGGAATCAGCAGAAGTAAATGATATATATCTTGCTCCCCTCCTGACTGTAGATTCTTGTTTTGCAGGACGGGTTTCCTTTTTCACATCTGGCTCAGAGAACCTCCATCATGTTGAAAAGGTCCACTGGGGCACTCGCTATGCCATCACCATTTCCTTTACCTGCAATCCGGACCATGGTATCAGGGATCCTGTTTTAACATGACAGGTGGTAGCCAGATGGATTGGCAAGAGAAACTCTGTGTGGGAGGGGAAAAGAAACTTTTAAATTAACATATAAATTCCACTGAATTTTATCTAAAGTAAATTGTGTGTGTGTGTGTGTAATTCCACTCAATTTTATCTAAAGTAAATTGTGTGTGTGTGTGTAGGTTTTTGTTGTTTTTTTACTTCTAAGTGTTGCAAAAACAGTGCCTTAAGGCCCATATTTCTAAGTTACTTATAACATTGCTTTATGAGATAGCAATTAAAATGGTTTGGCTTTTCTTTTCCAACTCTTGGGTACTGCACGATAGGCCTAGGAAAGCAGTACCATTCCATCATTTAATCTCTTCAAATAATCCTTTTTATCAGTTCTTAAAATTACAATTTGTGATGCCCTATGAAATATGTTCATAGACTCTGGAATACATTGCAAGGAAGGAGTATCATCATGCCTTGTTCCAGACCCCATAGAGCAGTGTTTCCCAAACTTGACAATTTTAAGGCATGAGGACTTCAACTCCCAGAATTCCACAGCCAGCAACGCTGGCTGTGGAATTCTGGGAGTTGAAGTCCTCATGCCTTAAAATTGTCAAGTTTGGGAAACACTGCCATAGAGTTGTTTATATTTTGGAAAATAGAAACCTGGAACACCTATGAAGCAGTTGATTTATGACTTTAATCATTTGCAGTTGTACACAAGAGATCCTACTCTTTTACACAAGAATATCAGGTTTTTCTTTTAAATCTTTACTTCAATATATTCTTCCTTGGAAGAAGCCACAAGCTTTGATGATTGGATTATCCCTGTAGAAACCAGTTGTATATGATCTCAGCCATGATTTCTTATAACCAACTAAGAGGAGGCTGCTCAGAATAAAATAAAACTACTAAATAATGTGTTCAATAGTGGCTCAATTTCTCTATTTGCCTGGGGAAGAAGGCTCATTAGCTTGTTTAATTTTACAATCATGTTATAAATATTCAAGTGATTTGAAAATCCATTAAAGTTTGCCTTGGAATAAACCTGGTCTTTGCTGCCTCATTTATCCAGTTGTTGAGTAAGTGTAAAATAACTTCAAAGTTCTTTAATGATTTTACAAAAATTCTGAAGATGAAAGCAAAATTGGTAGAACTTAAAACATATTAGAAATTGAAGCAATAGGTTTGATTGATGCAAATTGCACTGCAATTATTAGAATAAATATTTCAGTGGCATTCTTTCTACCAAAGGAAAATTTAAGAAGAACCTCCTTAGACCAGGGCTTTTCAACCTTTTCACCCTTTGTACCACTTTTAGGATATGGCAACATCCGAGTACCACCAGTTGCCTAGCAAGATGTCAAAAACTTGATGACCCCCCCAAAAAAGGAAAAAAGTGATAAAGTATAGGTAGTCTTCAACTTACAAAGAGTCGCTTAGTGATTCTTCGAAGTTACAATGTTACTGAAAAAAGTGCCCCCCAAGGCACATCCGAGCAAGACACCTGCCTGCCCACCCGGAGGCGGTCCTCCTCCTGTCCGAGGTTTTCATTCTTCTGAGCATTTCTGTTGAGGATTGGCAGTGGGGGTGGGGTGGGGGGGGTGTTTGGTTTTTATTCCCCCCCGTCTGCTGGGTGGTTGAAGCAGGTTTTGGTCACTTCACATGACCCTGGGACACAGTGACCGTCATAAATATGAATCAGTTGCCAAGCATCTGAATGTAAATCACAAGACCCTGGAGATGCTGCAACATTCCAGCTGATCAGCACTTCTGGGCTTAGCAGAAATACTAGGATCAGTGCTGCTTTACAGCTGATTGGTGCTTCTTCAGGGCTTAGCAGAAGCACCAGGATCAGCGCCGAGCTCCAGCTGGAGCCTGGCGCTTCCACTGAGGCCTGACAGCCCTGCAGCTCCAGCCATCTCTCGCTCAGGCTTGTGCGGTGCTGCCACTGGTTCAGCTCATTCCCTTCTCCCACTACCACTTTTCTAGGATGATCGTGTACCGCCTGCCAGGTGCCAATGTACCACAGGTGGTACCCGTACCACTGGTTGAAAAGCCCTGTCTTAGACTGTATATTCTTTAATTGTGGGAAAAGTTTTCTAATCAAGCTATATAGGAAAGTACTGTGAGTTAAACTTATTACTTTGCATTCTGTCATTTATGAGGGATATTTTAACTTTTTGTGTATTTACAAAGTTTTGCTACTCCTGTGAAACACCTTTCACACAACAGTTCTTAAATGTTGGATGTTTGAATACTCATCAGCTTTAAATTTTAACAAATATGGCATGCCCTGACACAAAGAATTCTGGATGATCACTGCCAAGAATGGTTCGGTGAGTTTCTGATTGAACAGGACTTGTATTAGACAATCTGTAAAATCATCTCCAGTACATACATTCTATGAGAAAGCCAAACACACAATATTCCTTTTTAACCACCCTATCTAGCCCACCAACTAGCTTTTTTTATTACAGCAAAAGCTGTCTGATTTGATTTCCATTGGCTATACGAAAATTGTCTTCCTTTGAGAGGGAATTCTAAGAGCATATATTTATTTATTTTCCAATGTTAACTATTTTATTCTCTTCCCTAACCCACCCCTGAAAACCTCTGAGCAAGTTTTATTATTTTTATTTGATTTTTATCCCATCTTTGCTACTTTATATGTAACTCCCAAGTGGCAAAACATACCTAATACTCTTTCCTCCTATTTTCCTATAAAAAAATAACCCTGTGAGGTAGCTTGGTTGGGCTGAGAGAGAGTGGCTGGCCCAAGTCTCCCTGCTGGCTTTCATGCCTAAAATGGGACTAGAACTCACAGATTTCTGATTTCTAGGTCAGGATTCAAAGTTAAATTACTTAACAGGTAGTCCTCAACTTACATCCATTCATTTGTGTTTGTTCAAAATTACAACAGTGCTGAAAAAGACTTATGACTAGTCCTTGTGCTTATAACCGTTGCAGCATCCCTATAGTCACATGATCAGAATCCTGACAACTGACAACCATGTATTTACAACGGCTGCAGCATCCCAGGGTCATGTGATCACTATTTACAACCTTCCCAGGCGTTTTCCAACAAGCAAAGTCAGTGAGGGGAGCTGAATTTACTTAATGACCGCAATGTTTTCCTTAATGACTGTGGCAATAAAAGCTTGTAAAATCAGGCACAATTCCCTGAATGGTCATATTGCTTAATGCAAGGGTTCCCAATCAGGGGTGCAAGACGATATTCCAGGGGGTGTGAAAATTTGGGTTTTCAAAATTATAGTGTATATGCATAACATATACACTATGTTATGTATATGTTATGTATATGCCGTTATTTCAAACTTTCGTAAGGGGTGCGAGAATATATCAGAAGTGTTTTAGAGGTGCGGGGTATAGAAAAGGTTGGGAGCCGTTGGCTTAATGGCAGAAGCTCCATTCTCAATTGTGATCATAAGTCAAATATTACTACCTATATGCAGATCACTCAAGAAATACCTTCACATTTGCTAGATCACTTCAACCATCATTTTGGTCAATGAGAAGTCAATCAAAAAGTGCTTCAACCTCGAAGCCCCTTAAAGATATGCTTGTAGTTGCCACCTTCAAACAGAAAATTTGCAGTTGTTGGGGACAGTGACTTCTAATCAACATATTTCAGTCAGCAAATGAAGAATCCTTGATAAAGATCTTGTCAAAAATCTATTGAACTGTTAAGGAAAAAAAGTTTTTTTTACTGGCACATGAGCATTTTCTTCCCACTTTGTTCATAGTTTTTATTGTCTGTCCCGTTTTTTTCTGCCTGCAGCGAAGCATAATAAATATCAAGGAAATGTACATTATATATTCTGAATGGTCTCTCATTTTCTGACAAGATTAGGGCTTTCACTACAGATCTTCCACTCAAGCACTAATGAGAAAATTGTTTTCTAAACAGAATTTAATTTGCTTTCCAGAGAAGAATTAAATTGTCTCATAATTATCATTACAATCATCCATGTCTGATTGACGTAAATTCCTTTGGCATATGCAAACAACTATGAACTATTCCAAGATCTATGTATAATTTAACTGACTCTCTTACTATGTAATTGATGCTCTATATAGAATATATTTAGTGAAGCAAGCAAAAATGTTTATTTTTATTCACCATTCATTTTGGGAGCTGGTTTGGTCTAATGGTTAAGACATCAGGCTAGAAAATGGGAGACTGTGAGTTCAAGTCCTACCTTAGCCATGAAAACCAGTTGGGTGATTTGGGGTCAGTCATTCTTTCTCAGCCCAGCCCAGCCCAGTCCAGCCCACCCCATAGGGTTGTGATTGTTGTTATGGGGAAAATAGAAGAGGAAGATGTGTTGGATATTCGCCACCTTAAGTTATTCATAAAAATAATGGAGGTGTGATATAAATAAATACAAAATAAATGTTGCTGACTTAAAAGTTTTATTTCACATGCTACAATTCTTTTAATGGTAAAATGTTAATATTTGAAAGTACACTCAGTCATATGATGTGCTCAGTTTTCTGCAATTCTGTGATGTCACTGATACATATGCAGAGTAAGAATATGTGCTAATGGTTAGAGTCAAATGCTAGAGTTAGCAATGAGAATGAAGCAGTATCTTTTTCTATTTGTATTGGAAAAATCCTCCTCAGCGTGAAACTGGATGGAGAGAGGTGCTGCTTGCCCTACCTAGGAGAGAACCCCTTCCACTACTCAAGTCAATTGCTTCGGTTTTAATCACTAGATATCTGTTGCCTTCTCTCCCTCTCCATACATACTATTTGCCCTGCATCTTCCATTCTGCATTTTCCGCTCTGCTTCTTTATCTCTTACTGTCTTTCTTCCTCTATGCCAAAAGACTGTAAAAGTGAGAGCATTAATTTTATGTGACAGGCTTTACTTCCAAAACTGACTGCCCTATTCACGTCTACTTTGGCTCTGGGATATCTGCAGGTCCCTTTCCTGTTCATTCTGGCATTTACACGAAGTTATTTTCTCCAACCTATTGTCATAATACAAGAGGAGAAAAGCTTCCAGTGAAGAATGCCCCATTGTATAGCAGGGGACCTTACAGCCCACAGGCAGTTGGATGCTGCATCCATGCCAAATTCTCTCTGGAGGAAGGAGAAATTTATTTGAGATCGCCTACAAGTACTCCACACAGATGGGTTGTTTTGTGAACAGAGGGCAGAAACTGATGTTTTTGCAGTCTCTTGCAAACAACTGGGATTCCAATAAGCTCAGAGCCATCAATGTAGCTTTATATGGAGTCAAGGTTTGATCAAACTTCATTTTTTAAAATCACTTTTGCATTTCCTTTTCTTCCCTTTTGCTGCTTGTTAAAACTGAAAATTCTTTGAAATTTATTCTTTTTTTAAAAAGAACTGTTAAGATTGAAAACTTTTAGAACGGCAAGTTGGTTTGTACTTGCTGGGTAAAAGAAAATTATGAGTTTGAAGTTTTGTAAGATTTTTTTCCAGAATATACAGCAAAAGTAGAGTGCCAATTTTAGAAAGTTTTAAACGGATTAAAGGTTCAAATGGATCTGAATTAAAGAAAGACTTTGAAGTTAATTAAAATAATCCTTTTTCTTGGGAATTTTTTTAAACAGCTAATAAGATGACTTTGAAGGTTGGACACTAGAGAGCACTAGAAGGTAATTAAATGTATCAGTGGACTTCTAAAGGAAATTTTTGATGAATGGTCTAAAGCTATAGTTATAATGCTATCTCTTATCAAACTGAAAGATGATACTGATGAGGAGAAAATTCCATTAAATAAAGCCCAAATTGAATTGAATATGGATTTTAAAATGATAGCTTGTAAGAAAGAGATGGAATAATGGATTTACAAATGGAACTTGATGCTGATTTATTATAATTACAAAAGCCTTAACAAACATCAAACCAGAAGAGTGATGTGGATGTCTTCTCTATAATGGATTTACCGAAAAGGACTAGTTGGAACTGTCAAAGATTTTGTGAGAAGTGACAGTGAGAACATGAAGAGTGACAATAATTTTTGTTCACTGAAATCACAAAAGAGTCATGAAAAGGATGCCAACACTTCTGAGAGGAAAAATATAGAGATTATGAAAAATTAAATATTTGGACTTTGAGGAAGTTAAAGATTTTTGGGAGGAAAAAAAGAATTCAAAATTGGTTTATTTGGTCAGGATTAATATAAATGATCTGCTAGTTTCAGTGACATTTAATGGATTTTAATTGATTAATATAATGATGCTTTAAGGATTTTTGTTATGAAGATGGTTATTAATGATTGGATGTGATGCTTTAATAATTTTGCTTATTTTAAAATGAAATGGATTTGTTTAAATAAAAAATGTGATATAAACTTAAAATGAAGGATTCAGTGTGGTTTTATTAATGTAACTTTTATAATTGTTATTTCTTAATGGACTTTTGGTATTTGGGATGGAGGAGATGATTTTTTAAAAAATATATATAATCTGTTAATATTGATTATACTTGCAGGGGAGGAAGGATAATTCTTTTTTTAATGGACCTTTATATTTTTTTTCTTCTTTTAAAATATATTTTTAACTCTATGTAGAGTGTATCTTTAAAGCTCTTTCTTTGACCATGCTCAGGTTACAACCAGATGAAGTTAAAGTAGAAGCATTCTATTCCCTGTAATAATTTGGTACCCACTGATAATTTGCTGCTTAAATGCCTAATGCTGATTTATGTCACTATGAAAATGTTAACAAGATAGTTGAAATTACACAACCCACATTGAATGCTTTTCTTTTGCATTTGTTCTTGCTCTCAGAACTGCCACATATCTCTCTTGTCATGCTGCCTAAGATCAGGACTATCTTACCTGTGTAACTGTAATAAAATAGACACATGCTTTTATACATGGTTTTACATATAAGCCCATACAGAAAACATCTCAGGATTATTTTAAATTTCATTCTGCATATAATCCATTTGAAATGGTGGAAAAGTAATAATTGCCTGTTATTATAATCTCTCTTTAATGACGTCCAATAGATCCCTTTTATAATTACAATTTTAAGTATTAAAAAACTTTAATAGAGTCATTTGATCTTTTTGATCAGCACAGTAATAACAGTGAAACTCTGATGCTACTCAAGCTAATCATGCAAATTTTCTTTGCTATTTTAGTATAATCACTTGTTGATTCTGGCATAACCCTATGGCACAGAGTCTCATCAGCTCAGAATTTCATTTGGGTGTCAGCTACCGGTGCAATGTCTCAGTGTCAATAATATCCAAAATGGATGGAAAGGATAAGAAAGAATTAATTTTCTGCGTTCCTCACAAAGTTTTGATACTTTCTAAAAGCTTGAAAATATTTTGCATTATGCCAAAATATATTTTTAACTCTATGTAGAGTGTATCTTTAAAGCTCTTTCTTTCTAATAGTATAATAGACATTTTCATTCTAGCTTTATTTGTATCAGGTTACCATATTTAGCAGTGGTTTCCACTGGGTCTTTTCCGGGATAATTAGAATACAGCTTTATCCTTCTTGGTGTCTTAAGAGGCAGAATCTGCACTCACGGCCTTGGTATGTGTCATTCAAGCAGGTTAACCTACCTGTCCTGTAACAAGGCTAAAAAAAAAAAAACCTTGCACAAGCTAAATACTGAAATTTGGGTTGCTTCTAGACAGACAGTGCCTTGGCAAAGTTCCTTATCAAAGATATCAAAAGACTTCTTGCAGCAATCCACTTTTCCCTCTGTAAGAAATGGGGAGAATTCAAATCCAAGAGCTTCAAACATGAAAAGACTGTAAGGCAAGCGTAGCTATTGTGAATGAAGCTTACCTGTTTGCTGGACAGGCTCAAATCCTCAATATACATTCACAAGAAACAGGTGTCCTTTGTCCATACACTACCCAAATATCCTCACCATCATCATCCCTCTGGGAGACAATAGAAAGAGTTTGGTTGTTTTAAATCTTGATACAGAATTTATGCAGTAACTCTGAATTGAAGGTGAGAAAAGTACAGCCTTCCTTACCGGCCCCAGTTCTGAACCAGGAATTCAGAAAGTTCTGAATTTCCAAGAAAAAGGGAAGAGTAGTTAAAAGGAATCGAAGACTTTTTCCTTTAAGAAAAAATATTTGTTCTGTAGGAAACTGTACATGTTCTGGAAAGGGTTGGCATTTAGATTGTTTTATGTTTCACTGTGGTACTAAGTCAAGTTTTTTTTTTTTAAAAAAAAATATCTCTACAAGCTAATTAATTCTGATTAATTTCAACTTTTACCCATTTTTTACACTGAACACATTGTTTGTAATCATGATGTTATGATGAATTGTAACAAATGGAAAGCTCTGCAACATCCATTTGAAGATTCTGCTGTGAAGATTCGTATTTATAGCAGAGAAGCACCATATTGTAATCTGCTTGGAGTGTTATATTTTCTTTTTGTTTTGAATATAGCTGTTTTGGATATTTAAAATTCAAACGGTTTTTTTTACAGTTTATTTTTCTAATAAATTTTCATCTGATTTATCTTCTGTGAGATTGTTTAATCTCCCATAGGGCAAAAATAAAGGCGGAAACCTTTAGTAACACACATCTGTGCTACAAGACCATACATTTATATTACTGAAATTACCTACATTATATCGAAGTATGCATTATTTTTCATTAGAGCAATAGCATTTAGACTTATATATTGCCTCATGGCACTTTACAGTATATTCTGGGCATTTTCCAATGTAAAAAGCATTATTTGCATAATGCCCCCAACAATCTGTGTCCTCATTTTACTGACCTCGGAAGGCTGAGTCAACTCTGAGCCCTGTCAGGATGGAACTCTAGGCTGTGGGCAGAGTTTCCCTGCAATACTGCACTTTAACCATGGTGCCACCTTGATCATTAATTAAGACTTCCTTTGGAGCAGTACAACTTTTCTTGCTTAGTACAGGTATTCTGTATAATAAGTCTTCTCAACACAAAGAAGCTTATTTTTTTCTGGACACTGGACAACCACGAGATTTCCAAATCTGAAAGGGGCAATATGTTGCAAGTACACTTCTGCCCAGATTGGCTGTCATACCAACTTCACACGCCTTCTTCCTGCTGCTTCTAGGCATGGCAGTCTCTGGAATGCATTTCCTTTCCATATGATTGTCAATTATTTTAAAGGCGACCAGCTGCTTGGGAGGTCACCACATGCCTTATCCTTATTTATCAGTTAGCGAAACTAGAGCAGCGCTGCAGTATTTGTCCAATTTGCTATTTTGATATTATCTTGGCAGACAAAAACCATGCTGCAGTCACACCGCAAAAGTTAAAAAAAAAAATATTGGCAACTTATCTAAACCAAAACCAAAAAATTCTGTCTATGTATGCATAGGAACCAAAACAAGACATTTCCTGGCCAAAAAATTAACAAGCATAAATCTCCGAATTTAATCTACAGAGAGAAAAGGACACAGCTCTATTTTTTTTCAACAAATGTTAATGTTTTCCCCATTTCTCTATGCCATTAATGCAGCTTCCAAGAAAAAAAAAACAGCAAGGAAAACCAATCTAACAATCGATATGGATTCAATTTCATATTGTCCTGAACCAAGCCTACAGCCTTTTTCAATGGGTCACTACAGCAGCTTGCCAGAGAAGCTGATGCTGCTATCCTTGTAGGGCCTGAAAAGTGGTATCTAACAACTCAGCAATGGACCCTTTTCAATTTTAAATATACAAAATACCTCCATTCAAAACAAAAAGAAAATATAATGCTCCAAGCAGATTACATTATGGTGCTAGTCTGCTACAAATATCAATGCCACAATGGATTAATGCAGTTCCATTCTTTTTTTTTTCTTTTAAAACTGTTCAGTGTTAGTTCTGATCCTTATGGTAAGTTGCTGGTTTGGTACTGAAAGTGCTGGACATTTGCACAGCACAGAATTTCTTAAGGTGAAAACATTTTGTTTGTCCTTTATTATGTGGACATCTTGAGACTAATAAACTGTAAATGGCTCTCAACCTCCTTCTCCTTCAAATTTATCAATTTCAATGGCTAACTGCTGAAAAACAGAATTTAATTTTCCATTACTTTGGGCAAAATTTTTACAAAGTGAAAGCTTTATTTAAGGATAAAAATTCAAGAACCTTCCCAAATCCCAGAAAAAAAAAAATCATCCCTTTGAATAGCACCAACCACATCACTATCTTGACTGCTGCAAGATAGAAAGGCTGCCAGCCACTCAGTGTTGTCATCCTGACCCCGCACCGCCTATTTCTTCTATTAAGTGTTAAAACCCTAAGAATTCAGACTTCCAATTTAAGAATGCAAGTAAGGTGGTTTCAGATACAGAACATTCCTTGTATGTGCAAGAATGTTCTATATTAGTATTTCTCAACCTTGGCCATTTTTTGATGTGTGGACTTCAATTCCCAGAATTTTCCCCAGTCAACAAGGCTGGCTGGGGATTTCTGAGAGTTGAAGTCCACACATTTGAAAATGGCCAAGACTGAGAAGCACTGGAAATAAATCTCATCCTAACTCTGTTGACTTTATTGTTCATGTCCTGATGGAAGTAAAGATTAAACATCTGTTCCTTAGAACATCCCACTTCATGTATTAATGAACAATAATTCCAGAAAACAGTTTTTGCTTTATGAATTTTAATATTTGGGTTTGCAGCTATGAAAGTAAAGCTCTTACTGGACATTTCCATGCAGATCTGAGGTAGATTCAAGATAACAGCAGTAGAAAGATTCTGCTGTGTGTTAAATAAAAGTGAAATCTGGGATACAGTTATTGGAGAATAAATTTTGCTAAAGTCACTGGGATTTCATATTGAATAGAAAAGCACTGGATTGCAGCAGAAAGCTTTATAGTTTCCTGCTTTATTTATATATTGGATTTATAACCCATCTTTTATTTGGGAACTTTAGACAGCATTCATAATGCTACCCCTCCTATTTTTCCCTACAGCAGTACAATAAGGAAACCACTATCTGGGACTCCACTCTGTTTATTGTGGGTATAGTCCAAGCAAGAAACAACCAACACAGAACTCTGTTTAGTTAGACACTTCTCTAGTCTCCAAAAGCCATTGCCACCCGCTGTTCTGGGAGGTTGAAATCTTTGGAGATTTTTCGAATGTTTTTCCCACAATATTTTTTTTTGTTTTTTTTTTCTTGCTGAAATTCTCCTAAGATTCTTTTGGAGAATTTACATTATTAAAAAGCAGCACATACATAATTCAAATAAATATATGAATAAATAATAAAGGCAATGGAATGAAATATACTTTGTTGGAAAATTACACAGCTGCAGTCTTGAAGAAGTTCAAATATCAAATTAACAATGAGCAATTGAAAGGGAGGAGAGGAGCAATTAATATGCAAGGCAAGAAAACAAGGGCTGGTATGACTGCAGGGAGAGTTGACAGAAGCAATGGTAAACTCAGCAAATGACTTTACCAGGTGGTTCATGTGGTATTAATTATAAACATGGTCTTCACTCTTATTGAGTGGATTACTATAAACACTTAGGTTCCGATAATTTTTAAGTTTCATTTACAAAGCTAAACTAAAAATATTAATGGAGCAGCTGGGTTGATGGTGAAAAATGTATGAAAAAATGCCCTTTTTTTGCTTTGGTTGGATGCAAGTTTTTTCTTCTTCTTTTTTTGTAAATTATACTCACCCTATTTTAGGACCTATATTTTTTGTTTTATTTATTCAAGGAAATTTTAAGGGTAGGGTTATTAGTTTTGGCTTGCAGGTATTAAAACAACCACAAGGGTGCAACAAGATGTTAGTGTTTGGGTTGTTTCTCTGCTGCCATCTAGTGGGCATCCAGTTTTTGCTCTCTAGGAGGCTTGGCTCTTGCAGTTCCTCATCCGAAACATCTTAAACTGTTTGGAGGTTTCCTTTAGTGAAACCCAGAATATGAAATAATTGATGAGCGAGGGTTATTTCATCTGACCCAAACAGATCAAGAGAACATCATGAACACAATGCTTTCCTTCCAGAGTCACTTCTAGTGAAATGGGTAGCCATATACATTCCATCAATAAATCAATACATTCTAAAACATCATATAGTCAATGAAAATATATTCTTTCTATAATTGGTTAATAACAAAGTGTTTTACATTAAATAAGGAGGAAAGATAATTCAAAGCCACCTCCCTGTTTTTCTGAAAAAAAAACAAAAACAAAACCAAAGCATCAGGAGAAATACAATAAGTTAAAAGGTGCCCCTTTGCAGATCAAGATAAAATATTCCATATATACTTAAAACAGCTTGTATTTTCTTTTCCGATGGAACAGGAGACAAATCAGTAGAGCTGGTAATAAAGAACAAGTTTCAACCAACAAAGGATCATGCAGGAAGAAAGGAAATGAACATTCAAAAAGCCTACCCAAACCATTTATTTTTAAAATGAAACAAGATATTCCTGTAGCTAGTTATTACTTCACACCTAAGAAATAAGGAATACATTATGTTTTATCTGCATGCACAGATACTGATGAATAAAATGACTGCAGGCATAAAGATATCACAATTCTCTCCCCACCACTGGAGGACTTGTGGATTGAGACTGTTTGGGAACAGAGAGCACTTCTCCTGAATGAGCCACTGCAACCTGGGAGAACTCCTTGAGTTTTAAGCTGTGAGTGGATTTGCAGACAGCGCTATATGCCAGGAAACACTTTTGCAGAAGTACATCAGATAGACCAGCTGCAACCCTTCTGAAGCTGTTAAATTTGGCAAGAGTTTTTTTTTTTTTACACCTAGGATCAGCCTCTCCTTGGTTACTACAATATGTTTGATACGAGGCTACCCTTGACATGTTTCCAGAAACTGTTATTGGCAGCTGGACTGTTAGTTGTGCTGAAAGATATGTATCTTTATATTTTATAATTCTGCAAAACAATTTATGTTTAGTTATCAATGGATCTCAAGTCATGTCCTTGAAGTAATTTATTCTAAGTCATATACCACAATCTTCACACACGACAGCAAACACAGATGTTCCCATTTTCTTTCCAATACCATTTCAACATAGTTTGGTGAATTGCCATATACAATGGCACTCATAAGCAAACCAATTACATCATTTAAGAAGGACTGCTTCATGTATCATGAAATTGACTTGGAAGATGGATAGATGAGAGAGAGAGAGAGAGAGACAGAGAGAGACAGAGAGAGACAGAGAGAGAGACAGAGAGAGGTCTTCAGATTTGAAGAAGACATACTGTTGTACAATTCATCTGGGAACTCAAGAGATGGTTCTGCAGTGTGGCAATGCAGAATGTAGCACAACGGACACTGGAAGTCCACTGTAATAGCTATGAATATTGTTCTGTGGTACTACTAATGGTTGTCTAGTCAAAGCTGGCTTCATAACACAGGGCTCGCCAGCAAGTTGTGTCAGCAGCCATAGCTTCTAGTTCTTTGGCTGAATATGACAGCTGTATAGGATTTCCTTCACAGCTTCTTCATAGCACATGTAGTACATATGTAATGACCCTGAGGTCTCTTTCCAGTCTCCAATACACTAGGCTAGAGAGCAACTGGCAGGGTATGTCTATTCTAATGACATTTCCCACCCATCATATCTGGGCTCTGATACTAGGAACTCAATGCTGTGATCCAAAACCTCCAGGCTGGAGACATGCCTTCCAACAAATTTCTCCAGATGCTTGATCTGTCATTGATACAGAATCCTGGATTCATATCCATATAGAACATAGATAACCATAGCTCTGTGGACTTTCAGATTTGTGAAGATATGGATATTGTGTTGATTGAGCATCCTACTACAGAATATGGTTGGCCTTTGGAGTCCATATTTTCTTCCAAAGACCCATCATTTGCTTCCCAAGTATTTGAAACTTCTTACATTTATCAGCTGGATATCATCAACAGTGATTTTTGGTTCAAATACCAATGGGGTTGTTATTTGGCACAGTTTGATAGAATTACCAGCTTTTTTTCAGGCAGATAGGCCAAAGGCATAGCAGTGTCTGAGAATTTATTCAGTATCAACTCTCAGCCATTGCTTTGTGCACTAGGAGCACAGTCATCAGCAAAAACATTTTCTTGAATGACTTATGGAGGCACTTCATCTATGTGTTCAAGCAACGAGGTCAAAGAGACCCTGGATGGCATGTAATAATATGCAAGTGAAGAATAGATTGAACAGGACTGTAGCTAACACACAACCTTGCTTCACCCATTGGAAATGGCAAATGCAGCTGATGTATTACCATTGTAAAAGATCTGTCCAGTCATTCCATCAACTTCATGAATTTCCTTGAACATCCATAACATTTCAGGATGGTCTAGACTCTAGAGAGCCTTCCTGTTTACAGTGTCAGATGCCTTTGTCAAGTCAATAAAGACAGAATGAAGAAGTTTGTTTGTTCAATGCACTTTTGATGGATTTGTTTCGTGGTAAACACCATGTCTGCTGTACTATGTTCTAGCCCCACACTGTATCCCTGAGTGGCTCCTTTCCAAGACAGTGACAAGTTTGTAGAGGAGAATGCAGGCAAAAATCTTGCTTGTGATGGACAGCATTGGAATACCCTGTACTTTCCACAGTCTGATTTGCTTCTATCAGTTTTATAGAAAGCCACAATGAAGGCATCACAGAAGTCTTCAGGCATCTTGTCTATGAACCAGACATCTGCCAAGATGTACTGGAATCCAATAGTGGTGAATATCTGTAGCTCGGGTGTATAATCCTACACCCACATACTGGAATATCTATAAAGAATCTGAGGGCTTTGTAGATTTCAGCAGGAATTCTATCCTGCCCTGTTGCTTTATTTGAGTTCATATGTAAAATCACTTTCTTGATCTTATCAGCAGAAGGAGGCAGATCTTAGGCACCCTTCTGTTGTAAGACATCAGGATCAACTGTTTAATAGTTTGGAAAAGTGCTCAGCCCAGTAGTTCTCAGTTCTTCCTGATCATCCACCCAGTTCAACTCCAGGAGATGACAGCAAGTGGGAACATCCTGATTTAGAAGCATCATAAACTGCTTTTATGGTGCTGAAGAACTCTCTGGTGGCATGCATGTCTGCATAGCATTCCATCTGCTCAGCAGGCTTTCTCTGCTACCACTCATCCTGCATTTCTTGCAGTTTCTCCTCTACTTTGGACTATAGATATTCAAAGTTTTTTCTCTTTGAGACAGATGATAAATGCCAGTTTGCATAGGTTTTGTTTCAGCCTGGAGGGCTGCTGAAATGGCCTCATGGTTTTCATTAAAACCAATCTTGGTGCACCCAGGTTTTCAGTATCACTACTACCATTGTTGCAGTCTGAGTGATGACATTTTTAAACTGCGTCCACTTTTCAGAACAGGTTCCTACAAGTGATAAATTGTTGGAGAGTCATTGTTTTTTTAAATAAATACATCTTGAAAGCATTGGATTTGACCTGGGTCCTGCAGTCTGATGGTGTTGAATGACGTGCTGACAGTCCTTTGGTGGCATACAGTGTAATGGGCTACATGCAGGTTGAGGATTGACCAGCCCAGCCTATGATCTATCAAATACTTGGCTATGTCATAGTTCATCAGCACGACCTTAAAGATGTCTCCTTCACCTGGAAAATATAATATAACAGCTTTATGTTAGGGTGTCACCCTACAGTCAACACACTAAAGGGATGCATCCTTTCACAAGGATTGTTTCAACACCATTCTTCTTGGTAAGACACTTTGAAAACTGCTCACCACAAAGGTCAATGTTATCACAAATAGATAAAATTATCTTTAAAATCGCCTCTATGTAGACTCCACAGTAAACAGCGCATATCACAGCCAGTTTTGCCACTTTCCATCTAGCCCCATGCAGCTCTATATTTCAGTATAAGAAGATCAGCAGGTGATCAGGCATTTGATTGCTGCGGCTTCCGTCAGGAAGAAAAATCTAAATTGCTTCTTCTTGATTTCTAGTAAGAGAGAAGCTTAGCAGCATGGGGCTAGTTCGAAATGGCCATCCTGATTCACTGGACAGCTGCTGGTTGGTGGCAAAAAAAGGGGAAGGGAATAGATGCAAATTTACACCCTTTCCAAATGTATCATTACATAATTAAAATAATAAAAACAAACACATGCTAGATTATTAAAGATAAACACATAAAAATAGGTCCAAAGACTTATAAATATAACTCTCCAGAATATATTTATGAAATAAGTTAGTACTAAGCAGACTTTAAAAGAAATATTGCTATGACTCAGGGATTTCAAATTATTCAGGACTGCTATGTCAGAAACCAATTTGCATCATTAAGTCTAATTTCAGGAACTCGGTATCAGTCACTCATCAATTTTCCTCTTCACCAAAATCTGTATTCTTTTTAAAATTGTCTTTGATCTCCTCAGTGATCTAGAGTCTTCAGAAAAACCAAGATATGTAGCACATCTATAATTGCACAGAACACAAACCATTAAAGTATAAGTCAACAAAGAAGAAAAGTGATCAGCATCATTTTTCTGGTAACGGTACTGGAGGAAAAAAAAAAGTAGCGTAACAGACAGAAAGAGCAGTGGCAGAATAAGAATAGAAGGAAACAGAAAAATGGGTGACATGTCCAAGAATATTATGAAGGATCCAGATGGATCCTTCAACCTGGCAATCTCTTAGTTGATAATGGACAATGGAAACTATAGGCATTTGGTAACAAATAATGAGATCTTCACCTACAGTATTTGTTTTGACTGAGACTTTCTCCTTTGATTGTTCTATAACACGAGTGTTAAACTCGGCACATCATGTGACGTGTCGTGACGTATCGCAACTTTTTTTTCATTGCCAGAGCTGGGGTGGACACGACCTCCGCACGATGCAACCGGCTCACGGGCCAGCAGTTTGACACCCCTGTTCTATAAGGACCAGGATCAAAGAAGAAGAGCAAGGCAGAGAATAATGAATAAGGAGAAGCCAGCAACACTTTTGTAATAATTCAAGTGTTCCTGTAATCTGTGACCACTTAAAATTTGGTTTAGGAGAATCAGTGGTAATGAATGATGACTAATATTGAAAAGATGAACAATCATTTTTTAATCAGAATAAAGAGATTTATTGTTACAAGTTGAAAAGTTCTTTATCGGTGATGGGGAGAACTCTGGATTTAATATGAAGAAATCTTGGGAGGTAGGAAAACAAAGAATTCAGAGGCCTTTGGGCTGAATAAAAGCAGCATAGAAAAATACAGAAAGAAGTGTAACTGGGGGGAAAAAGCTCTGGAAAGAAAGTGAACATGTTACAGGTGCATGGCAGAAAAAAAATCAGCTTGCAAAATTTCAGAAGTAGGAAAAATTAGGGAGGGAGGGGCTAGCTGAGAATGAAAAAGACCAAGCTGGGATGAGGGGGAGGAAGATGCAAAGGGCAAAAGAGTAATAGGTAAGGCTTGGACTCCTTAGACAGGCAGCAAACGAGTGAAAGGATTGTTAGCTTTCTATTCCTTTAAGGTGGGGATGGACAAGCTTAGAATCTGCAGGGCCAGACACAGCTTAGAAGCCTTGGACACAGCTGCAAACAATCTTTTAAAAGCTGCCACCAGGTTGTAATTATTAATGTAACAGAAAATAAGTGTGAGAAGAATGATAGTCTCAGCACATGGCAGCACTTGTTTAATCTCATCTAGGTTGTGGAGCTGAGTAGGTTGGTCCTGATGATGATATGGTTGGAAGGAATTAAAAAATACCAAGTCTATGAGTTAAAAGGGGGGACAGGGAAAAATCCTATGAGGAGACAGGAGGCAAGTCAGTTCTATACTGTTGCCAAGGAACTATATGGATGTATCCATGGGATCACCAAGGATGAGAGCTCAGCTTGAAGGATACTTTATCTTTTAATTATATTGGTTCCATCATTTGTTCTAGATGTTAATTAAAAATCAAATTTAGCCCTGCAGGCTACTTAAAGAACAAAGATGGACCTTAACTTTTAAAAAAGTTGAACACTTGTTTTCAGATAAGCTCAACGAATGCTATGTCAGCCTGTATAATAAAGCTTATCTCATTCATGACTTGATTGTGAATGAAAGGGTCAACCTGACATGCTTTACTGAAACCTGGGTGGATGGGCCCCCCTCTTGAAAATGTGCCTTTCCAAATTTCAGGTGTGGCGCCAGTAGTGATTTCAGGGCAGGGTTCGGTATGTGACTGTGGTTATCTTGTAGTCTTTGGTGATTCTTAGAGATGCTGTCACATAAAGCCAGATGAGAGAACCTGTTCATGAAACTGGGCCATAAGGATCAGTTGGAGCTGCAGCAGAAGGGTATCCATGCCTCTTAAACCATTAAGCTATGTCAGTGGTGGCGAACCTATGGCACGTGTGCCACAGGTGGCACTCAGAGCCCTCTCTGTGGGCACGTGCGCCATGCCCCAGACATGGCAACCATCCCTCTTCAACCAACCGCCTGCCAACTTGTCGAGGTCCCACGTGGCCGGATGCATCCCCCCGTCCCATCCCTCCTGGCCTCGCATGCTCTCCTTTTCCCGGGCATGACCCACTGCATTGCCTCCTCAACTGTTGGCCAGCCGTCCAGCTTAGAGGCGGTGGGCTGTGGAGCCCCAGAATGCGCCGGTGTCAGGCATGAGCCTCCCTGGCCCCTGCCTCGCCTTGCCCTGCGACAATGGCACCCCTGCCCTGCCTCGCCTTGCCTCGCCTCACCCCACAGGATGAGCCTCCTGCCCACAGCCCCACCTGCCAGAGACCTCCTGGGTCTCCCCCAACCCTGCCCGGCTCCCCACGAGCAACATCGCAGTGACCACGCCTACCTTGGCCACACCCACCCAGTCTGTCATGACCACCACAGCCATGCCCACCCAGTGGGCCATGCCCACCTGGCACCCAATGATAAATAAGTGGGTTTTGAAGTGCAGTTTGGGCACTCAGTCTCTAAAAGGTTCGCCATGACTGAACTATGTGATTTGTGCTAGCAAAGTCAATTGAGAAGGGATTCATCTTGCATTGAACTGATTTAGAACAGTACTACTAATATTGCCTGCAATGACACTTTAATGTCATTTTTTGTTGTTTGGGGACATGAATATGCATATACTTTCATATTCAGCTGATGCTATATTGCTGGCTGAGAATCAAAATGATTCCAATAAATGTTAGCTAAACTGTATGAAACAAGGGGTATGGATCTGAAAATTAATGTATCCAAGGCCAAAGAATTTGTGTTTGACAAGGAGAATCGAACTGTTGCAAGATATATAAATGGTGAAAAACCAGAACAAAGTGATACATATGTGTATCTTGGTAGAATGTTTACTAAAGATATTGAGTTCTTGAAATATTACTCTTTTAAAAGATTAGCAAAATAATTTACCCTGCAATAACCTTTAGCCCATTATCACTGCATTATTAAAGTTGATATAGCTATTGGTTTCAATATATTGACTATAAAGTAAAAAAAAAAACTATGATTCACCACTCTTCAGAAAGATTATAGAACAAATCAACAAACATGTAAAATATTAAGCCGTGTCATAAAACTGAATGATACATACTGAGTATATATGCACTCAGTTCAAAAGTACTTAATCCCAAGTAACTGTAACACTGCAATTTAAATTGTGGATCTTTATTATTACCTTATGATCCTTAAAATCAACTACTATATTAAAACATTCATGTATAAGAAATCAACAAAACTGAGACATATGGGATATAGTCTTAGTAATCTCTATGTATGGATAAGAATGATATTTATTTATCTATTTATTTGCAAAGATCTCTCCCTATTCATATAACTCCAAAGTTTTAAAAATTAAGGTATTATAATTAAGGTATATTATAGCTGTTCTCTCCAATTTTCTACCATTCCATAGCATACTACATAAGGTAAGACTTACTAAGAATTATCTTAATGAATAAAATAATTTATATGCTTAAATTTATTCCAAAGACTTGGAGTAAATTTGTATCACTTTTAAGTTTAAAATATACTTCTGATTTTGAATAAAACACAATTCTGTGTATACTTAAGACGGAAGTAAGGAAATAAAGTTGTTCTCTTAGTTCATCCTGGGAAAATTTCCAAATAGGCCATCCACTGGACAAACCTTACCTTGCTCAGGCCCACCTGGATGGTCTTTAGAAACTGTTCCCAACAGGAAAGAGGGAGAGGAAGTTCATTTGCAGTCCTTCAGTACAGCCATCCCCAGGCCCTCTGTCCCAGACTCATATTGGGTGCCCGAAGAGGATGACCGTCTCCAAGAACAGTGCAAGTTGGAGCCCTTTTTGCGAAAGGAAGAGGTGAAGCGGTAGAACTTCCTGTGCTGGTTCCGAAGATACTTGCGATAGTTCCTGGTCAGCAAGATATAAAGGAAGGGGTTGATGCAACTATTGCTGTAGGTCAGACAGGTGACCAGGTAGTTAATATACTTCTGGATGTGGAGTGGCAGCCCCAGGGGACCGTGGTAGAGGGACACCAGCTGCCAGATCCAGAAGGGCAAGAAGCAGGCCCAGAAGACCAGCACGATGGTGAAGACCAGGATGAGGACTTTCTGGCGGGGGGAGCGCTTGGGCCCCGTCTTGCGCGGCGGGTTCTTCTGCGACTCCAAGTAAGTGGCGGCCAGGCGGGCGTAGAGGCAGCCAATGAGTAGCCCGGGGGCCAGGATGCTGGTGCTGAAAAGAACCGTCAGGTAGAGGCGAAAGGCGTCGGGGCTCCAGGTCGGGGCGCAGATATGCTTGCCGTCGCCGCTCTGGCTCAGGGTGACCATCAGCATCATGGGCAGGGTCAGCAGGAGCGAGATCCCCCAGACGGCGCCGGCGGTGAGCCTGCGGAAGCGCGGCGCCCGGTAGCGCACGGCCAAGGGCCGGGTGACGGCCAAGTAGCGCTCGGTGCACATGACGGTCAGGGTGAAGATGCTGGCGTGCATGGTGAGCAGGTCCAGGCTGAGCAGGAAGCGGCAGCCCAGCTCGCCGAAGTACCAGTCCTGCGCCACCGACGTGCCCACGATGAAGGGGATGGAGCAGAGGTAGAGCAGGTCGGCCAGCGCCAGGCTGGCAATGGAGCCGGACAAGGGCGCGCCGCGGGCGCCCCGGCCCGAGCGCCACAGCAGCGCCAAAGTGTACACGTTGCCCGTCACGCCGGCCACACACATGACGGAGAGGACCGCGCCAAAAACCCAAGTCGCCGCCGCCGCTTCCCCGCCGTTCCCAGACGCTGCCCGGGAAGACTCGTTGCCAAGCCCGCCGCTCAAGTTGCGCTCCATTGCGCGCGCGGAGCAAGTGGGACCAGTCGCCTCTCCCCCCCCCCTCCCCCGCGCCTCTTCCAACTTGCTGCGCGGTGGCCACCGCCTCCCGCTCCCCCGGCGGCGCTCCAGGCGGCCAATGGCTGGCTCCGTTCCCGAGCCTTGCCTGCCCCACCGCGTTCCGCGGCTGCTGCTGCTGCTGCTCCAGCGGCCGCCCGAGACGAGCCGCCTTCTCCTTCTCCTCCTTCTTCAGCGGGTTGAAAGTCGGAGTTGAGCAAAAGCTTGAGCAGTCGGGAAGGGCAGTTGCGCTCCTGGAAAGTTTGGCTTCGTGGGATTGTCTTGTGGGTGTTTTATGGAGCCGACTCGCTTCTTCTTCCTCTGGAAAGCAAGTGGCCTCGAAGGGAAGGCAGTAGGTTTACTTAGGAGACTTTAGGAATGTAACCCCAGTTTATCAAGCACTTAGGAAGCGAGAGCTTGGCAGCACAAGGAAACAACCGCCAAGAACTAAATAACCAGCCCTCAACTCCCTAATCTGCATCTAAAAAGCTACACACAACAGGCACAATATAAATCCCACACGCTCTGCTAGAGAGAAGTGTCCTGAAGATGGGCTCCAGCACAAGTTCAAGTCCCGAAAGTTCGGAAGATAAAATCTCTGGTCCTGGTGACTAACTCAGATTGGATCCTGCAACTTTAGAAATAGCCCTTCTTCAATTTCATTAACCCTATTTGCCATTCACCTTTCCCTTGGGAGCTGCATAGGGGGATCTCTGCCTCACCGTCATAAAAAAGCTTGCTTTGAGGTTTGCAATTTGGCTGACAGAGAGTGGATGGCCCAAATCACATATTGTAGGAGGAGAGGCTATGGTAGCCAAAAATTAGAGTCTGTCAGCAGCACCCTTTTAAACTAAGTTTGGCTTATGACTTATAAGCTTATAATTTGATTTTTGAAAGGCTCTAAATCACCAATAAGCGTGTGAAAACAACTCTTCTGGATTAGGCCAAGGGTCATCTTAGTCCAAGGTTTGGTTTCTCACAGTGGCCAACCAGAAACAAGCAGGAGACATTGACATACAGTACACTTCCTTTACTGTTACTCCCGTTCTCTTGTTATTTCCAAAAGTGCTATCTCAGAAGCATTCTTAAAATAAATAGCCCTTAACACACCAGTTCAAGAATGTATCCAACCTTCTTTTAAAGCCATTCAAGTTTTGTTCCTTTGTTTTTACACTTACAAGTCAATCAGTAATGATGTCTGGTGGCCACCTGGAAAAGTCCCTGCAAGTTTTTGTTTTCAGATCTTAGAAGTAGTTTGCTATTGCCTTCTTCGTAGGGGTGAGAAAGTGAGTTACTGGCCCAAAATCACTCAGTTTAGGCTTCATATAGGACTAGAACTCCCAGTCTCCCAGTTTCTAGCCTGATGCCTTAACCATTATCACCAAACTCACTGGTGATAGTGAATTTTTTTCTGCATGCCTATCTCCTTCCAAACAGCTTCCATGGATGATCCTGGCCCTTAACATTTTAAGAAAAGAGAAAAGCTTCTCTCTGCCCACTTCCTCCATGCTGAGAATGATTTTATATATTACAATTGTGGTCTTGATCAATCATCTGATTTTATACACTGCAATCATGTCCTCATTCAGTCATTCTTTTTTCCAGGCTAAAGAGTCCCAAATGTTTTAGCCTTTTCTTATAAGAAAGGTATTAGTTTTCCTGCTCCTGGGTGTTTTTCCACTCTATAATATCCTTTTCCCCCCAAATTTGGTGACGAACTATACAGAGTTTTCTAGATGTGGATGTACATTTGAATAAGGGCTTTACAACATCAGTTTTAGTTTTACTTTACAGCAGTTTTTACTTTCCATCTCTTTCCCCAATGATTCCTAGAATGAAATTTGCCTTTTTTTAATGCTTCCAACAAGTATGTCAGTATCTTCACTGAACTATCCACTGTAGTCCTGAAATCTTTCCCAGGTTATTTACAGACAACTCAACCTCTAAAGCTGCATGCAGACATACCTTTAGCTTTATACGTCAATGGTGTACTTCATCTAGTCCAGTGGTTCTCAACCTTTCTAATGCCGTGACCCCATAATACAGTTCCCCATGTTGTGGTGACCTCCAAGTGGGTGTGGCCACCAATAAGAGGGAGTAGGACAGCTAGGGAAAAGGGAACAAAATGGTGGACAGCATGGTTTGGCGACCCCCATGAAATGGTCGTTCGACCCCAAATGGGGTCCCGACCCACAGGTTGAGAACCATTGATCTAGTCTGTCTTCTGAATTCTGAAAGAATCTGAGGCAGAATTACACTTTTGTTTAAACCATGACTAAATTGTTATGCCTATTCCAGCCTGCAGCCTTGAGAAACAAATGTAACCCTTTTAGGGCAGACTATATGAGAAAAGATAGAGAGACCAGTGACGGTTTGAAAACATCAACAAAGTTCAGGACTCACTTTTCATAACTATATACACATTACTCCCTTAGATCTATAGCTTTCAGAAATCTGAAGTGCAAATTAAACACTTGGTACAAATGCATTAAAAAGCTCCATCAGAAAGAGGCATCCTGACATTTCCCTATTATTTTAGACTGCCTCTCCCATAGCTCCTTAATATTAACCAGGCTGATTAGGTCCCCTGAAACTTTAAGTCGGAAATATTTCGTTTCCTATTTCTTCAAGTCACTCTTGGCTCCTGGGAGCTGCTTGGACAAATCCCTGCAGTGTTCTTGGATATGGTTTCTTCTTACCTTTTTCCCAGGACTAAAAGAGAATGAGTAGCTCAAAGTCACTCAGCTGGTTTCATTCCTAAGGTGGAACTAGAACTCACAAACTCTCAGTTTCTAGCCTGGTACCTTGATCATTAGACCAAACTGGCTTCCCCCAAACATCTAGCCTGCTCCAAAGTAACTAAAGCTAACTTACTACTTTGTCAGTGAAAATATCAGGATATAATAAAAAAATTACATAGAAGAGTATTAACTATTTTTGGCATGGGTGCTGTTCTGCTCGTTTTCTGTTATGAAAAATTTAAGGTATACAATCATTTATTCAGAGATAAAACATCTGTCCTTTGCTGTTCAATAAAGCAGTCTCTTCGGGCTGTTTTTCATAAAACAAAATATGCTGGATTTCCTACACAGTCCAATATGTCACTGAAATAACTCTACAACAATATTTTTCCCCTGAAAGTGGCTCTTTCAGTATTTTAGAGAAAGATGTTCCCTCTCTATGTTTTAGACATAGAAACATAGAGAGGAAACATCTTTCTCTAAAATACTAAAATATGTTTTAAGGCGTGCAACATTTTATTTCTTTATTCGTCCTTAGTATTTTAAAATGTTAGCTTAAAGATATTATATCTCCTTGAATATTTTTTTTACACAGTTTTAAATTCAAAATTTGAATTCATGGTGATACCCAAGTATTTTAATGACTTTTCTTTATGACTTTTAAGCTTTGGACCTAAACTAGTAGTGCATCCACATAAAGAAGTTTAATGTTAATTGGAACAAAATGCATATATTCACAGCCCTTAGGAGTGTGTGTGGGGGGGAGAGTGCAGGAGAATAGAAATTTATTTTATAATTATTCTTAATTATTAGGTTCTGGGGATATTCCTGATTGTGGTATATAATTGATAATTGACCAGCAACAATCAATTGATGCAGGTTTCATCATGGTATCTGTTGTAAGATGTTTGTCTCTATTTTCTTTTTTCAGTTATGTAACATTGGTTTTAGATAAAAATAATCAACAGGGAGATAAGAGCCTGTTATTCAGTTGTATCTCTAGAATATATTATAAAATAACTCAGAAACAATACCCAGTATTTACTCTTGATCCAATTTTATTCCTAATATCAAAACTTATCAAATTCATTACATGAGACTTACTAATAATACCAACAATTTTTGGCTCCAATTATTGGAGTTCTATTATTATAAATGCCATCAAAATATGGCAGTGTCTGTACATTATCTTTATAGCCATACATCACTTCCTCAGCTCCTGCTTTGTCTTTAAACTGGTATATACAGATGACATCTTTACTATATTGGCTTAAAGATAAGAGGTCTTGAGCAAAGATTTGTCAAAACTGTTCAGGATATTCTGCCACTAATGTCATTCCTGAGCAAAGGAATTGCAAAGACCACTTTCATTGTGAAGTAGCTATACTATAATGTATTAGAAGTTTGAACAGCTTTTATTATGGGTTAAACAAAGCCCTGGGATTTTTATACTCTGTGCATTAAATAGCTCATCAATGCATGCATGTCTATCACATCCAACATTTTTTATTAATAGCCATTATGTATAGTTTATTTGTACTGATTGTGCTTTCTACATTTTATTAATGTCTGACATTCCTTTTATTATTTCTCCCTCCTCCACAGCAAAGTGTATACTACAGTATTATATACTCCATGTACTTTATGAAGCAGATAATGATCCATGAAAGTGTATGTTGTGATCAAGCAGTTAGCTCTTCAATGTTACAAGAATGTTCTTTGTCCCTTTTGTAAAAAAAAAAAAAAAAAATCTAGCAGAGTTCAGATATCAAAAGTTTAGGTTCTCCCAGCCACAAAATACACTTTTTCTTAACCATTTCCTTTCAGTAAATTCATTGATCATCTGGTAATAAAATGATTCATTTCAGATTTGAGAGCAAAAGGGTGCTTCTGAACAGGAGGGTCAGAGATATAGCACCTTTTTGTAGCTCCTTGGGGAAAAAAGCTGGCTGTTTTAAAAAGTTAAGGTAAAGAAGAAAATGTTTTTAGTTTGTAAGAGGCAGACACTTAACACTGTAGTGTGTTATATTAAAATGCTCTTATGCATTGTTCTATTGTCCTTATTCAATTTTATCAAAAAGAAATAGCTACTCTGGAAGAATGTTTCAAGAAAATGTTTATGAGTGGTTTGTGTCATTTTTAACTACCAGATTACCAAGGGGCATGTCTCTGTGTCCTAAATCATTCCTATTTCCTTGGTTTCTAACACCTATATTTAATCCCTAGGGAAGATATCACTAAGAGAAGTCATTAGGAATTGAGTGGCATATAATTTATTATTCTCTATTCACAACAATATGAAGTCACAGCTTCCAGTTCTTTAACTGATACTGCCCTTAATACCCATTAGGCTTTTCCTAAGAAACTAAATAACAATGTAGTATGTGGATCCAGGCAGTGTAGCCTTTGCAATTGACAAATAAAATTTTTGTCAATGTGCAGAATTTTTAGGTGCTGGTTTTTTGGGTATAACACCCAGTTTGCTGATAAGCACTGGAACCATCATGGTCATAATCAGTTTTGATTTTCAGATCTTGCTAATTTGTGATCGTCTCCAATTCTTTGTCCTACATTCCACTATCCTCTCGTATTGTCACATCAATTATCCACATTTTCTTCTTTTCAATCACAGTTATATCTCTTTTGTAATGAGCCAAAATTTTATCAGTCTGTGTTCAGAAATACCACAATATTTTAACCTGTTCATTTTCAGGTTATTTTTCATTACTGGCACACAATAATCTTTACAGATATTCTAGTAAATCATTTTAACAACTAGGTTAGATCATCGTTTATGATTAGTGTGTGCAATCTTCTTGCATGAGCTGAGTATATGATCTGCTTCTTTGTACAATTTACACTATGCTTTTGCACAGCCAGAATCAAGCCTTCAGTTTCTTTTTTTAATGTTCTACTTAAAAACCACTGCCAAGTTTTATCTTTACTTACTTTCCCCTCAACTTTTGTAGAAATTAATCATGTAATACTTTTCTTTACTACCATTCTGTTTGTGCTTTTATTTCATTATTTCAATATTCAATTTTTCTTCCTGTACATTTAGTAAGTTCCAAATTTTATTTTTCATCAATACTTATTCTTGGCTGTCTTTTACATAATCAGTGAATGTGTGCTTTTTCTTCTTTGACAATTCATTTGACCCCAAGTAAACTTCTGTCTCCATTTCTGCAGGACAGGTATAATATATCAACATCTTTATGAGGATGTAATGCATAATGAACAGCCAGCAGTTTTCTTGTTTTTGGTCCAAATTGTCCTGTTCATCTTGCGTCCAATCAATAATTCCAGCAGTATATCATATCACAGCCATGACCCAGGTCTTGATAGTTTTGATGGTGTTTTTCACTGTTCAGTTTTTGTCTCTAGCAATTTTCTCACTCTTTGAATCTATTCTTTACTGATCACATTTTTAACTGGTCCATCCTAGATGTTATCCAACTGTAAAAGTCCTAGATCAGGGGTGTCAAACCGCCGGCCCAGGCCAGATGCATCATGGTGAAACCACACCCACCCCATTGCCAGCAATGGAAAAAAAGTCACGATACATTGCGACATGTCACATGACGTTGCGAGTTTGACACCCCTATCCTAGATACTTGTAGGCTTCATCCTGATGGCTCCTGATGGTTTGGCCATTTGACATTTCAATTCCATTACTGTTTATGATTTTATCCTGCTTTATTGTTACAGTACCACATTTCTCTAGGACAAATTCCATTGCTACATCTGTGCTAAATAATTTTAGAATATTTGTCTATGACTGGATTTCAATTTCTGATTTTTCGTAAAACTTCGGATCATTCATATAAAGCAAGCTGAGATTTGATTAGCATCTTTTGCTGTTTGATAGCCAGGATTTGTTTTTTTTTCCAAAATCATTGAAATTGGGATCATGGCAATGAGAAATAATAGTAAAGGTGATAATGAGTTGCTCTGGAAGATGCCTTTTCTAATGCTAACAATTTATTATTATGGTTTGTTTCATAGTCAGCCAGATGTTTAGACTGGATTTGGCTTTTTGTCCACTTATACAGTCCGTTGTCAGGACCTGGGATAGGCAGATGTTGTTGTTTGATGGTATTAAAGGTATTGTTGCAAGATGTAAGCTATTCCAAATACCTGCGTTTTGTATTTGAGTGATAAGGATTTTGTCAATGCTTTGACATGTCTCTTTTCTCTATTCATCATGTACTCTTCCTAATACAGTGTTGAGTAGCAATTCTATTTCAGATTATATTTTTTCCATACTGCTTCAGAACATTCATCTAAAGGAGAAGGGATAGCCTGGCAGATGTTTTGATGTTTGATAGCCTTGGCCTGGCTTGTTCAGTATTATTGACAGAGAAATCAGTGCAACAACAAACAATAATGCTATAAGGGAGTTGCCTTGAAAGATATTATTGATATTAATCTCTCCCAGACTATCACCATTAACCAACTGTGTCTTCCATTATGCCATTAATCTTTCCACAAACTTTCTGATGTTTCTGTTGACTCCTGTTATTTGAAGGCATTTGATTATTCAGTCATGTGGCAGGGAATCAAATGCCTTCATGTAATTAATCCAAGCTACATTCAAGTTGGTCTTCCTTCTCTTGCAATTTTCCAGAATTATCTTGTCAACTGATTTTTTTTTTTTTTTTTACCCCTCTGATGTTTGGGTAGTTTCCCTGTATCAGCTACTGCACCAGTTAGGAATTGGTAAGCAGAATATTGGCTTGTAGTTGTCTGTTCCTCCTCTTTTTGTTAGATCTTTCATTATCAGCTGAGTTTCTCCAGATGTTAACCAAGCTTCAGTGTTACCTGCTTGCATATGTTGTTAAACTGCTTGGCAACAAAGGGTGTAGACCGGTCAGATGTTTCAATCAAAAACAGTACAGTTCATCTTTACCTGGTGCCAACCAATTCTTGATCTGCTTTGCCCTTTCATCCACCTTTTCTACTGTTATTACAAGTTTTTTTCATTTCAGCTCTAAAAAAATTCTTATCCATCTTATTTAGCTAAACTGCATTCTTGTATTTTTGGGGGGTTGTTCCATAGCTGCTCCCAGAACAGTTTCTTCTTTGTCAGGTGTTGACCGGTTCATAGCAGTTTTTCTATGGATATATTGGTAGAAACATTTCTGATTTGACTGAAATTGGGGATTCTGCCTCCAGTCTGCAGTTCAGACTTAGTATCTTAGTATCTCTGCTCTGACTATTATTTGCTGCTTCGTTATTTTAAGTGTTTCCTTGATCTCCCTTGTTTCCCGGTGATCTTTCTTGTACAGGCATTCTTTGGCTTTCTTTTTCCCCTATTTTCTTTTATCTGTTCTAGATTGTTTGCATCAAATCTTAATATGCCAGTATTAATTTTCCAGCCTGATCTTCCATTTTGGTGCTGCACTCTTTGGCTTTTTTTTCTTGCATGCTGATTTTGCATTCCAGGTATTCAGTTAAAACTGCAGCTATGTTATAATATATAACAACATTAATTGGCTGTTATTTTTTAGTTGGGTTCATCACATAGTCAGCTAGATGTTCAGACTGAATCTGGCAGTTTAGACACCTATTGAGTCCTTCCCAAGGCCCTAGGATAGGCAGATGTGGATGGTTGATGGTGTTACAGATACTGCTACAAGATGTAAGCTATTTAAAGTAAAGGGGCCTTTTGCAATTGACTGGAGGTGAATTTGTCAGTGCTGATGGTGTCCAAGTGATGCTCCAGTTGTTTTGGGATTGTAGCCAAGCTATTACTATCACTATTGGTAATAGAACTTTTGCTTTCTTTTGCCACAGTATTATTATTATTCACAAGAGAATTTCTCCTGTGTGCTCTGTTCACAACAAGAAGTTGGGTAAACTACATTAAGACTACCATATGTGGGCCGCAACTTTCCAGATGACCATTAGATGACAGAGCTCAAGTTCTTTGGTGCAATTTAGTGTTTGTCAGATGATTGTCAGATGATTGCAACCTAGATGTGATAGCATCATGTTAAGCTATTTCTCCATTAGTGGTCCAATTGTAACAAGTTCATATATTCCAAATTTGATTGGCCTTTTTTTAAAAAAAAAACAGAAGGTTCCAATGATTCTAACAATGTAATGTCAAATCTTAATGTAACTCTGTGTAAATATTTAACCTGTAGTTAATTAAATCATTGTTCCACAGACTATTTGAAAAAAAAAGATGGAGCTATATTACTTGGTTGTTATTTACATACTTAAGTATTGTGAAATTTATTGTAAAAAAAAAATCTACTTCTTACTTTTCTATATTTGTTTTTCTGGCCTTTGAGGTAAAAGTACCCAAATGTCTCTTTCCTTATTTTTTTGCTGAAACCATTACATGTGCAGGAAAAGGGCAGTGTGGACAACCGTGGGATCTGGCAGGGTGAGAGCTGTGAACCATAAACACAAAGCTTTCTCTGTGTCCCTGCACAACAGCTACAGTGCCCTTGCTGACCTTAATAGGGACATTAAGGAGACTGGTAAAGGTATTTGTGAAGATAACTCAAATAAGCAGGGGATTGTGGTCCGAGATGAAGAACTAGATTTTGACAGGGAGAAGTGTGAATCAGGTATTGCACAAGAGTCATGCAAGAATAGAAAGGCTCCCAAAAAGAGAAGCTACCTTCTGGTAGGTGATTCAATTATAAGGGATGTAAATTTAGGAAAGGACACAGAGGCTTTGAAAGAGGTCAGGTGTCTTCCAGGTGCTACTGCCAGTAGGGACAAAAAGCGTATTTCTAAAATAATCAAGAATGGCAGCAAGGACTGTGATGTGGAGGCTATTGTACATCTTGGCACTAATGATCTGTCCCAAAAAGATGTACTCTCTGTGCAGAATGATTTCCAGAGCTTGGGGAAGGAACTTAGCAGAATAAGCTGTAGGCTTACTTTCTCAGAGGTTTTACCAGTGTATAAGGAGCAAAACGGAAAAGGCCAGCGCATAGCACAATTCAATATGTGGCTAAAGGAGTGGTGTAAAGGGGAAGGCTTTGGATATATTAGTCACGATGTCAGTAGCTGGTCCAATCAAAAGATGTACAAAAGAGATGGTTTGCATCCATCAAAAAAAGGGACTGAGTTACTCGGCTATAAATTCACAGATTTTCTGGAGGGAAATTTAAACTAAACAGCGGGGACAGGGAGTTAATTGATACGGAACAACCCTGTCCCCGGCAATTTAAAAACTATAGGGCTATCAGTGCATGTAGCATAGATGTGTGTGTGGACAAGAATACCAACCTTGCTATCAATCAAAATGAAGCCTCTAATAGCGAGTGCCACATAAAGTGCACTAATCAAATAGGTGGTAAGACAATAGGGGAACTCAGGCACCACACAGGTTATGTAGAAAGGAAACACAGGGCCACCCACAAAGGACTCAAATGTTTTTACACCAATGCACAGAGTATGAACAGCAAACAGGGTGAACTAGAAATTCAGGTTAATGAGGGCAGATACGATATTGTTGCCATTACGGAAACATGGTGGGATGAAACTCACACATGGAACACACAGCTAGAGGGATTTAAATTATTTAAAAGAAACAGACCAAATAAAAGAGGAGGTGGAGTTGCTCTCTATATAAGAAATAACTACATCTCCACAGAAATAGAGTACAACAATGATAAAAACTGTCTTGAATGCATTTGGGTCAATATAAAAGGGGGGGGGAAATGACATTGCCATAGGTGTATACTACAGACCACCCAACCAAACAGAGGAAATAGATGAACTTTTTGCCAGTCAGCTAACTAAGGTATGTAGGAAGCACATCACAATAGTAATGGGGGACTTTAACTACCCTGACATCAACTGGGAGACAAACTCCGCACCAAGTGGAAGATCAAACAGGTTCCTGGCAAACCTAGCAGACAACTTTGTCTCCCAAAAAGTAGAGAAGGGAACTAGGGGATTAGCCATCTTGGATCTAATTCTCACTAACAGAGATGAAATGATAGACGGTGTTGAAGCCATAGGAACCCTGGGAGGAAGTGATCATGCAATATTAGAATTCAACATTATAGAAGCACAACCAATAGAACACAGTCAAACTAGAGTCTTGGACTTCAAGAGAGGTAATTTCAATAAACTTAGAGAGGGCTTGGGAAGGATTCCATGGATGAGAATCCTCAAGGGGAAAACAACTCAAGAAGCTTGGGAAATTTTGAAAAATGAGATAATAAAAGCACAGTCTAGCACAATACCAACAAAGAGGAAAAACAACAGCTCTCAAAAGAAACCAGCATGGCTGCATAAAGAACTCTCTGACAAATTGAAAGATAAAAAGGACAAGTATAGAAAGTGGAAAGAGGGGAACATAACTAAGTCAGAATATCAGCAAATAGCCCGAGCCTGCAAAGATGAAGTGAAGAAAGCCAAGGCTCAAAATGAACTAAGGCTTGCGACCAAAGTCAAAAATAACAAAAAAAGCTTCTTTCAACATGTAAAAAACAAGAAAAAAGTGAAGGAAACGATTGGTCCATTAGTGGGTGGAAGTGGCAAGAAGGTGACAAACAACAGGGAGAAAGCAGAACTATTTAACTCGTGTTTTGCATCTGTCTTTACACAAAGGGAAAAAACAGACCAACCTATCAAAAATAGTGCCATAAAAAACAAAACAGAAACACAAGTTAAGATAGGCAAGAAAATGGTTAGGGAGCACCTGTCCAGCCTAGATGAGTTCAAATCGCCAGGACCAGATGGATTACACCCCAGAGTTCTCAAGGAACTGGCAGATGTGATATCGGAACCACTGAACTATATTTTTCAAAGATCCTGGAACACAGGGGAACTACCAGAGGACTGGAAAAGAGCTGATGTAGTTCCCATCCTCAAAAAAGGAAAAAAAATGGATCCAGGAAATTACAGACCTATCAGCCTGACCTCAATACCTGGGAAGATCCTGGAAAAGATAATCAAACAACGAATCAACGAACACCTAGAGGCAAACAAAGTCATTACTAAAAGCCAACATGGGTTTGTCAAAAATAGATCATGCCAGACAAATCTTATTGCATTCTTTGACCAAGTGACAAAATTAGTGGATCAGAGGAATGCTGTGGACATAATTTACTTGGACTTCAGTAAGGCATTTGATAAAGTAGATCACAACCTACTACTTGACAAGATAGATAAATGTGGGGTAGACAGAACCACCACCAGATGGATCCGTAGCTGGCTGACCGGCCATACTCAGCGAGTGGTCCTCAATGGAACTGCATCTATATGGAGGGAAGTGTGTAGTGGGGTGCCCCAGGGCTCTGTTCTGGGCCCAGTACTCTTCAACATCTTCATAAATGACTTGGATGAAGGGATAGATGGGGAACTCATCAAATTTGCAGACGACACCAAGCTGGCAGGAATAGCCAACACTCCAGAAGACAGGCTTCAGATACAGAAGGATCTGGACAGACTTGAACACTGGGCACTAACTAACAAAATGAAATTCAATGGTGAAAAAAGCAAGGTTCTACATTTAGGCAAGAAAAACCAAATGCACAAGTACAGCATAGGTGGCACCATGCTCAATAGTAGTAACTGTGAGAGGGACCTCGGAGTCCTAGTAGACAATCACTTAAATATGAGCCAGCAGTGTGCTGCAGCTGCCAAAAAGGCCAACACAGTGCTAGGCTGCATTAACAGAGGGATAGAATCAAGATCACGTGAAGTATTAATACCACTCTTTAATGCCTTGGTAAGGCCACACTTGGAATACTGCATCCAGTTTTGGTCACCACGATGTAAAAAAGATGTTGAGACTCTAGAAAGAGTACAGAGAAGAGCAACAAAGATGATTAGGGGACTGGAGGCTAAAACATATAAGGAACGGTTGCTAGAATTGGGTATGTCTAGTTTAACGAAGAGAAGGACAAGGGGGGACATGATAGCAGTATTCCAATATCTCAGGGGCTGCCATAAAGAAGAGGGAATTAAGCTATTTTCCAAAGCACCTGAAGGCAGGACAAGAAGCAACGGGTGGAAACTAATCAAGGAGAGAAGCAACCTAGAACTAAGGAGAAACTTCCTGACAGTGAGAACAATTAATCAGTGGAACAGCTTGCCTCCAGAAGCAGTAAATGCTCCAACACTGGAAGTTTTTAAGAAGAGACTGGACAGCCACTTGTCCGAAATGGTGTAGGGTTTCCTGCCCGAGCAGGGGGTTGGACTAGATGACCTCCAAGGTCCCTTCCAACTTTACTACTATTATTATTATTATGTTACTTAAATTTTAGCTTTAGGAAATTCTGTGAAATGATGATAGCTGACAGCTTTCTTTCATAATATTCTGGAGTTGGCAGATGCTTTCTGTTTGATTAAGAAATGAAGGAGAAATGGGATAAGAAAAGGCTGCTTTCTAGATTTGAGTCAGACCTGTGTTATCAAGTTGTTCATAATATTTGCTTGTATAAGAATGTACAGGTCTTGTATCATTAAAATGAAAGCAGACAAGCAGCTCAAAGAGTAAGATTTTATTATCTGTATTGGTCTGATAAAACTGAGAAGCTGGTGAAGGATGTGTAAAAAGCCACTTAGTGTTCTCTTAAACTAAAATAGTTACACTGAGCAGATGGATTTAATTAAGTTTTTACTGAAAGATAACTGTGCTTCCTACATACTTCAGATGAATACTTGGGAGAAAATGACAGAAGAATTAATTCAGTTTTAAATTGCTTTTGATACTTGAAAATGCTTTTTTTCTGAAAAACAAACAAACAAGAGGAATGCATATCTTCAGAAAGAGAAATAGCTCAACTCTCTACCTTCTTTTAGTATACCACTTTGTGTTTATCAGCTTAAGTACCACAGAGATGGATATATTTTTTCATGATCCATAAAAGGCATGGCTAATAACAAGGGATGCAGGAAGCTGTAAGTCAGAACTTAGAAGACACCAACCTGCCTTCCCTTGCCCTCTGCTCAGAATATTATTGGATTTAAATGGTTATAATTCCTAAACATTTGAACATGTAATCAGTAAACAATTATTTTTTAAAGCTTACAATAGACATTTTATTGTATTTGATCTTGTGCAGGTCATTGGCAGTCTGAATGATTTGGCAGCATGTTGATGAAGAAATTCTAATAAAATGTACAAATGCTATAGCAATATATGCAATCAAAAACTCATGTAAGGGTTTAACTCTCTTTACAATAACTAGAAACAATTCGCAGGCAGGTAGGCAGGCAAATAGCTCCTACAAAATACCATTACATTCAGGAAGGCTAAGATACTTTTTATTCCTAAGTAAACCAGCACCATCATCTTTCCAACATCTGTTTCCAGCTATGAAAATGTAGTAGCATTTGTCTCTAAGGATCAAATGAAATTTAGAGTTTCTACTTATATGAAAAATAGAACAAACCCTACAAAATCTAGTGAGCTTCTCCTGCTATAGAAGAATTTTGGGTGACAGGCACCAAAGCTGCTTAATAAGAGATCCATGGGGAAGTTAATTGCACTCACGGCATGTTGTAACAACCAGCTAATTAATTTTTGGTAACTGTATGTATGTATGTATGTATGTATGTATGTATGTATGTATGTATGTAATTATGAGAGGTATCTTGGAATCCTAGTGGACAATCACTTAAATATGAGCCAGCAGTGTGCTGCAGCTGCCAAAACAGCCAACACAGTTCTAGGCTGCATTAACAAAGGGATAGAATCAAGATCATGTGAAATATTAATACCACTTTATAATGCCTTGGTAAGCCCGCACTTGGAATACTGCATCCAGTTTTGGTCACCACGATGTAAAAAAAAGATGTTGAGACTCTAGACAGAGTGCAGAGAAGAGCAACAAAGAGCAACAAAGATGATTAGAGGCTAAAACATCTAAAGAACAGTTGCTGGAACTTGGTATGTCTAGTTTAACAAAGAGAAGGATGAGGGGTGAAACACTGATAGCAGTGTCAATATCTAAAGGGCTGTCACAAAGAGGAAGGAATCAAACTATTTCCCAAAGCACCTGAAGGCAGGAAAAGAAGCAATGGATGGAAACTAATCAAAGAAAGAAGCAACCTAGACCTTAGGAGAAATTTCCAGATAGTTAGAACAATTAATCAGTGGAATAACTTGCCTTCAAAACTGAAGGTTTTAAAAAAGAGATTGGATAACTATGAGGGCAATTTGGAAATAAACCTCCCTTTGGTTATCAATGACAGACACTCGCAGATACAGAACTGAAAGTAAAGAGTAAAGTTTTACTCTTGGTAACAAAAATGCCCCAGGAATTTCTTTTGCCGTGCATGCCAACAGGACGGTTGACAGCTATTGCTATTGCTAAACTTAGGATCACTTTAATATATTTAAAACCAGAATCTCCCTGTCTCACAGAAATTCACACACACACACACACACACACACACACACACACACGCACACGCACACGCACACATGCACATGCACACAAGCATACCAATCCTTATATTCCCCAGGCCAGCAAAAACTATGTTTAAAAAAGTATGGCAAAAATCGCTCAATCAAACTACTGTATAAATAAATAAACTGCCATTATATCCTATCTAAACATTTGGTTGTCAGAAAGGCTGATCAACCAGTCTAACTCTGTAACGTTTGAAATGTTTGGAATTTTGCTACAGATAAGGCATTCCCATAATGGCCTTGTATCTGGTTGATATTTCCAGCCTTGCATAAAGTCATACAGCCAGTTTCCAAGAAAGAACAGGATTCCTGCACCACTAAGAAAAGTACAGGAGCTCTATACTGTTGTATGCCACCCAGAGCTATATACAGTATATGATATAAGTGCTCTATGAATTGAAATAAATAAGTATAAGAGCCATGATGGCACAGAGGTTAGAATGCAAGTTAATTCTGCTGCTGCCAGTAGTTCAGCAGTTTGATTCTCACCAGCTCAACTGTCAGTAGTTCAGCAGTTTGATTCTCACCAGCTCAAAGTTGACTCAGCCTTCCATCCTTCCAAGGTTGGTAAATAAGGACCCAGATTGTTGGAGGCAATAGGCTGACTCTGTAAACCGCTTAGAGAGGGCTCTAAAGCACTGTGAAGCAGTATATAAGTCTATGTGCTATTGCTATTGCTAAGTTCTATTTTTCATATGCAGCACAATGGCTCAGTGTTCAAGATCTTGGGCTTGTAGGCTAGAAAGCCAATAGCCCAAGCATTGCGCAACAGGCTGAGCATCTGTCTTTGCCTAATTCCTGTCCACCTAGCAGTTGAAAAGCATGCAACTTTAGTGGGAAGGTAAAAATGCTTGGTGATGTCATGCTGGCCACATGACTGTGGACATGTCTTTGGACAGTGCTGACTCATGGTCTCGAAATGGAGATGAATGCAGCCCGCTACAGTCGGCAATGACCAGCAGAATAAAATACGCCAGGACTCCTTTCCTATCCTATTGTTCATATGTATTAATTTTCAGGAATTTCAACTTATTTTGCATCTAGCCAATCCAACGCAGTAGGAAGAATGTTCTGAGAGATGGAGATCCTTGGGAAATCACACTTAACAGATCTCATACTACTTCTATAGCAAATGGAAAAGTATGTAACCGCCATGTACTTTCTCCAATTCTTCCTGTTTCCTCATTATTCAAATGCCAGGCTACTCCACAGGAATGCCATGAGAACTAAATGAGAATGTTACATAAATAAACTCTGATAGTTATAGGTCAGGATGAAAGCAGGAAAGGGTTTTGACTTACGGTGTTTGAATAATTTCTTTGCTTGCTCAAAGAAAACCAGAATAAATATATTACTGGCAGCATATGCCAAGGCCTTCTATATAAGTTGTAGAAGAAATTTACCAGCATTATAAAATCTATACACTACTAAAGTTCTCATGTTTTTATCTGTTTGTATTTTATACTCTCATGTTAGCTAAATAATGCATTATACTACAATACTTTTTGAGTCAGAGTACCTAAAATCCACTAACTTAATGTGTAAAAATCTGGGACTCATTACTCCTGTGGAACTGAAATTTCCACAATATTCACACCAGTTTTATTCACAAAGTTGTAGCCATTGCAGTGTCCTGGTGGTCACGTAATCGTCACTTCTGACACTCCCTGCCAGTTTTACACAAGCAAAATCAATGGGGAAGCCAGTAGGAAGTTGGAAGTTGCCCTTGCTCCCATTGCTTTTGTGCCCACCCATGGTCATTCTGGTTATCTGTTTAGGTGATTCAATATTATTACTGAAGTTTGTTTGCCACTACTATATTTTATTATTATTTTATTAAATTAGTCTTAGATGTTTATATCCAGCATTTGGGTAAAAAAAATACGGTCACCTTAAAATTTAATATTTATTCTGGTCACATCAGACTGTACTATCTTTCTCTCAAAAAACAATGCAATCAGTCACATAATTGTCTAATTAAATATACAGTAAAATTGAGAGTAACATTATTTGTTCCTCCATATTAAAAAAAGTTTAAAACTTCATTATTAAAATCAAGATTATATGCAATTTGTAATAACCAGTACAATATAAATTATAAATCAAGATAAGAGATTATAATAATTTCTGCCTAGTCTAAAAATTTCATCCTGATTTAACAAATCAGTCTGAAAGTTAAATGTTGAAACTTTATGTTAGAATTAACCCAAAGTTTGGATGTGATACAAAGTGATGTATAGAATTATAATTCTGGAATGCTTTCAATTTGAACTGAATTCTATTTGATTTTCAAATATGAGATTATTTTGAACTTCAAGGCATAATTTAATTTTAATTTTCTGTTCAACAAAAAAGATTGTATATAATTTCCAAGCTGTCATCAGAATTTCCTCCAATGACTCTTATCTTTCTTTCTACATCAATTTTTTTACCTGAATTATTAATATAGTTATTATGAACAGTTTGATTTTATTTCAGCTAGTATCAGATTATTTGTTCTTTCTGCAGTCCAAAATATCCTCAGTTTTTTTCCCAGCCCTGCATTGGAAAGGGTTCTTTTTTCCTTTATTCAGTCTTTCTAGTCATCCAGCTTTCAAGCATGCCTATGAAGCAATATTTTTCCTCATGGCATACATACTTCTATGTTCCAGAATATTCTAGAACACTCTCCTCTTCTGCTGGAATTAAATTTGTTATTTTATTTGATTTTTTAAAATTTATATAGTCACCCATCTTATAAAATTAGTGACTCTGGACTCATACAATAAAGTTAAAAATAAGAATAGCATATTTTCCGGCGTATAAGATGACTTTCTAAAGCACAGAAATCAGCACCAATGTTGGGGGTCATCTTATACGCCGAGTCGTCTTATACGCTGGAAATTACGGTACATAAATAATTATTATTCAAAATATTAAAAATCATAAAATGCAGCTAAAGAAATAAATAATGGACAAAGGTATATCAATAGTAATGGACCCACCTCACTAACGTCCCATTTTTCTGGGGTTCTCAGACCTGCTGGCACAATCACATTTAAGGGAGGGGGCCTTCAGAAATGATGCCAACTTAACTTCAGGAGGAAGGATATACAAAGCAGGCACCACAGCCAGGAAGACTCTCTGCCTAGGGCCCACTAAATGTAATTCTCTAAACAAGAGAACCCACAGCATGCCCTTTCTACTAGGTGTAATTTGATGTTATTTTCCTGAAGTTAAAAAATGACAAACCATCCCTGGGATAGGGATATGGATGGGGAGAGGTGCATTGTGGGATAAACAGGGAACATTCCAAGATATTCTGTGACAAATATTCAATGTTTTGTACACAACTATTACAATATAATCAATTCCTGAAGCCATAGTATTTTGTTTTGTTTTGTTTCTCTATATCTGACAAGGTTATCATGCAAGCACTGACATGCTTCTGCTGAGTATTGAAGAATAGGCTATTACTGAAACAGATACTACTAAAATAAGGCAATTTATTTTTATCTCAAACTGAGAATTAAATCTTTAATCATTTTATGATTCAAGAGTTATCTCGTGGTGTAATTAACTGAAATACAAAATATAAAATATCTAGAGAGAATTTAAACAATACTTGGCATGTCTTACCTATTGAACTGGTTGAGTTGCAGCTGCTATCGTGTGCTGTCAAAAAAGCTTTCTCTTTTTTGACATTTGTTGCATCCTGCATATTTGTTCATGCATAATCCCTCAGTCATCTCACTGGTAACCAGACTCCTTTGAATATTCCAAGGCTCTTGAGATGTTTTACATATTTTATCAGCAGGTTCTTAAAACACAGGGGAAAATCCACATGGAATAGAAATTTCCTGACAGTTAGAACAATTAATCAGTGGAACAATCTGCCTCCAGAAGTTGTGAATGCTCCAACACTGAAAGTTTTTAAGAAGAGATTGGATGGCCATTTGTCTGAAATGGTATAGGGTTTCCTGCCTGAGCAGGGGATTGACTAGAAGGCCTCCAAGGTCCCTTCCAACTCTATTATTATGGATCATCGCACAGTCAGCCAGATGTTCAGACTGGATTTGGCATTTTGTCTACCTATCGAGTCCTTACCCAGGACCTGGGATAGGCAGATGTGGATGTTTGATGGTATTACAGATATCGTCGCAGGATGGAAGCAGTTCCTAGTAAGGCCGCCTTTTGCAATTGACTAATAGCGAATTTGTCAATGCCAATGGTGTTCAAGTGGTGCTCCAGTTGTTTTGGGATTGCACCCAAGGCGCCTATGACTATTGGTACTACCCTTGCTTGCTTTTGCCACAGTCTTTCTATTTCTATTTGTAGGTTTTTGTATTTATTATTATTATTATTATCATCATCATCATCATCATCATCATCATCATCATCATCATCATCATCTCACTGACTGGTGTATTTAAGGAGGACAGAGAACTGGGTTGTAATAATAAGTGATGCCGCCATCATCATCTTTGCAGAAATTCACTAAGGGCTAGTAGAAGTAACAGATTACCAGCTGTTTTTATCTTAAGGATTTGGCATTTTTGCAATATTCTTTGGGAAGAAACATATCTGATACTATGGGATTTCCCCAACAGAACCCTACTTTGTCAAATGCATAAACCAAGTTATAAATGTGACTCTGTCTCTCATTATTGAAATAAAAGCTGCCAGGCCTAAACTCACAGATGATTGAGAAGCTTCTGGTAGGGTTCATCAGTGACAGATGTTTAAATGAAATTGTGAGGATGTTAAGAATATGATACTGCAGAATCCTATTACTATGATTGTCATTTTGTTATGGAGGAAGGTATTCCATTTGTTCCTATCTCTCCAAGAAAAAAAAAATAAAAATCTGAAACCCTGACTTTTGAAAGCCAGGATTCAGTATTACCATCTTTCCCTTATGAAAACAAATACAATACCCACGTTTTAGTAGCTCTCTTGATCAAGCATAAATAGTTAAACTTGCTTGCTTAAATACTTATTAAGTCTCATTACTGTTGTTTAACAACTCCTGTTAAACAATTCCTGTTAAGTTGGAATTGTGTCATTTCATACTCAACAGAAACAGTGTCAATCTTAGAGGAACTTTCCTTTAATCTCAGAAATGGAACTTCTCGGCATTGTCTTCTTCCCCTGGTTCTTCACTGGTCTCCAAACCTGTTTCTCTCATTTCTTAGTGATACCTACTTATTCTATGTCTTCTGCTGATCTGTTCCTAACAGTCTGTGGGTTTCTTCTGATATTTCCCATTGCTTCACAATCACAATGGGTGGCACACATTTGATCCTTATTACAGCCATTTCTTTGGCTAAGGATCATTGCTCCATTGTTTTAAATGTGGCAGACAATTTCCCATTGGCTAAAAATAAATAAATAATAACTTTGATTAACCACAAAACCTAGGGCTGCCAAAATCCAGACAATTGCTGAAAAAGCAGTAAAGAGATACAGAAGACTGATGCTTTGCAGCAAACAAATTACCAATTGTCTCCTTTTTGCATTCCAAATATGGTAGCTCTAATTTACCTATATACTCTATGCTCATTCCACTTTAAAACACTGTTTTTTTATTGTCTGCTGAAATGTTATCTCTCATATTGAAAAACCCCTGGCATGCTAAATCAAATATCTACTCAAGTTGCAGAACAGCATAAAGGATAGCACAGTAATGGAAACTTTGGGATGCCAGATAAGTTGGAATGGAGACTTTTTGAAAAATGGATTATATAAGATAAAGAAAGCAAATGCAATACAATAGATGGGCGGTTTTAATAAAGAACCTTCATTTTGTTGTAGAACATGAAAGTGAATCAATGTATGATTTTCCCCAATGGATTCCTACAATGATGTGAGTTTTCCCCAGAAGAATGTGTCATAAAACTATTAGATGCTTGATACCTATATTCAAAATATGCTAGAAATTTGAGATGATTTTATTGTGATGATAATGATAAAGAACAACAAAGATGATTAGGGGATTGGAGGCTAAAACATATGAGGAACGGTTGCTGGAATTGGGTATGTCTAGTTTAATGAAGAGAAGGACGAGGGGGGACATGATAGCAGTGTTCCAATATCTCAGGGCTGCCACAAAGAAGAGGGAATCAAGCTATTCTCCAAAGCACCCGAAGGCAGGACAAGAAGCAATGGATGGAAACTAATCAAGGAGAGAAACAACCTAGCACTAAGGAGAAACTTCTTGACAGTTAGAACAATTAACCAGCAGAACAACCTGCCTCCAGAAGCGGTGAATGCTCCAACACTGGAAGTTTTTAATAAGAGACTGGACAGCCATTTGTCCAAAATGGTGTAGAGTTTTCTGCCTGAGCAGGGGGTTGGACTCGATGACCTTCAAGGTCCCTTCCAACTTCATTACTATTATTATCAATCATCGCACAGTCAGCCAGATGTTCAGACTGGATTTGGCATTTTGTCTACCTATCGAGTCCTTACCCAGGACCTGGGATAGGCAGATGTGGATGTTTGATGGTATTACAGATATCGTCGCAGGATGGAAGCAGTTCCTAATAAGGCCGCCTTTTGCAATTGACTAATAGCGAATTTGTCAATGCCAATGGTGTTCAAGTGGTGCTCCAGTTGTTTTGGGATTGCACCCAAGGAGCCTATTACTATTGGTACTACCCTTGCTTGCTTTTGCCACAGTCTTTCTATTTCTATTTGTAGGTCTTTGTATTTTGTTATCTTCTCCAGTTCTTTCTCTTCTATTCTGCTGTCTCCAGGCACTGCCACGTCCACTATCCAGACTTTTTTGTCTTTCTTATCGACAATTGTTAAGTCTGGGGTGTTATGTTGCAGGTGCTTGTCTGTTTGAATTCTGAAGTCCCAGAGCAGTTTAATTTTATCATTTTCTATGACTTTCTCTATTTTATGATCCCACCAGTTTTTGCTTACAGATGATTATTATTATTATTATTATTATTATTATTATTATTATTATTATTATTATAAGATGTAATTGAATTTGTATAAATTCCAACACACATGCTAACATTAATAACTGAAAATGCTTATAAATTTTTTTTAAAGGTCAGCCTATCCCGGCGGTAAAGCATGACCAAACTAAGAAGTGCCCAAGCTGCCTGCAAAATCATACTGCTGTCAGAAATGACACATCTAGGTTGAAATTAACAAGGTAGCACTTTGTAGTACTTTGTCAGAAATTAATTGGCATCACTCGTCAGTTGCTTTTTCTTCTCTAATGTAGCAAGACGTATGTTTTTATTCTGTAGCAGGAAATACATAATTAGATACCAAAAGATTTTCATTCTTCATCCCCTGCAGTAGTAATGATCTAGTTAAGTCACCAGTTTTGCTGCAGCCAATCTTTTGCTGACTTCAAGAAAATCACTCCTATCAACAACTGAATCATTCAAAAGCTGCCTAGTCTGCTGGGTGAAAAATGCTGTTCCAATGATATCAGAGAGATCAGATAATTGTCCTTCCCTATTCTCAAAAACTTTGGCATTTGATTTTTAAAAATAGCATTGAACATTCTCAAAGTGCCTTTTCATATAGGAATCCTAAATATGTACTTGGGATGATCCTGAAAATAACAAATCAGAGACTGGAAGGTGGAAGTGATATGTTATGTACTGTGTTGTGTGTGGATACAGAAAGGACAGACCTTGAGGTGGAACATCCTGCACTGGGGCAAGGGGTTGTGTGAATGAGTCATCTTTAATGGAGCAATCTTTTTTCAGCATTCTGTCTGCAGCATCCCAGGGTTCAATGAAATTGCAAAGGAGGTACCAAGAGATAATCTCTCTCTTGGGTTTATTCCAGTCCAAAAAGGCTGCAGAGCGGAGGGAGAGGGGAAGAAGAGGAAATTCCACCATTTTGCCAAAATAGAGTACATCAGGAAATAACTGGCAGAAAGTATTAAATCCTATGAATAAGATAGGAAAAATAAGCCTCTTTGTCATGGAAAGAAAACTTCCAAACACTGGGAAGTAGTATTATGTTTCATCTTCTCTTGAAAACACCTATTTCGAGGCAGCTGTCTTTTGGGAGTGTCTGTATTGCTGTGTATTTATTGGCTATAGTTATTTGTTTTCTTTTGATTTTAAATCTGGTTGTTGTGTGTATTCTTAGGAGCACCTTTCCTGGTTTACATTTTTTCTTTCTTTTTTTTCTTTAGATACAAGGAAGCTAGAATGTATTATTTTAAATTTGATTTCCTCAGAATTTAAGAGGGAGGGAGGGAAGATTTCTGATGTTCCCTCCCAGCTTCCCACAAAAATATTCAGTGGGGAAATCAATATGAAAGTTGCTCTTGCTTCCACTGCTTTTTTTTTGCCCACCCATGGTCACTCTGTTTATGTTATGAAATACCTCTGAAACAATAATCCAGTGAATCATGGGTTGCCTAGTAGTCATTAAAAGGGATTCTCTGACAAGATTCAGGTGAGTTTCTTTTTCCATGGATCATTTTTAAAGAAGTAGAAGGGGTAAAGGAGGGTTTGTTTTTCCCTCGATGCTTTTCTGTGAAGCAATTCATTGGGAAGAAAAGAAATTCTTAATTGATATGAATGAAACATTCATTGTTTATAATTAAACAGGAGTCTACATCAGCAACCTCCAAACACCTTACATTTGAAATTTCCTTTTTAATAGTACAATGCATCTCTCATCTGTACTGAGGGCTACTGGAATATACTTGAAAGAAAAGCATAAAAAATACCATCTCAGTCAAATTCAATATCTGTTTTCTTTTGCAGCCCTATACACAAGAAGAACTTCTACTGAAATCAACTCTAAGTAATTATATTTAAAATGACATATTTCTCTCTCTGTATTGACTTATTCTCCACTCAAAAGAAAGCAGAACAACTGAACATACAGTTTTTTGGTACCTCTTTACATCTTGTTACAATCAACTATCTGGAACCAAAAGGGCAAGTGATGTTTTTCAGCATCAACCACCACCACCACCACCAAAAAAGAGAGTTTTGTAACACTTTAAGAATAATCAGTGCTTTTTTTTCTTAAAAAAAAAAAAGGTACCGGAACTCACACGTCATACAACCTGCGTTGCCTACCCTACAAGGTTCCATCCAAAAAAGGTGCCGGAACTCCGTTCTGGGCGTTCTATGACAAAAAACCCCCCTGAGAATAATAATAAAGAAAATATCTGATGCGCCATTCACCTGTTTTCTTCCGGTGGAAATTCAAGATACTAGTCATTACCTATAACACCCTACAGGGCATAGAGCCTGGTTACTTGAGGAAATGCCTATCTCTTAGTATCTGCCCAACCAATTTGCTTTGACAGGTTTGGTGTGCTCTAGGTTCCTTCCATTAAACAGTGTCAGCTGTCGGGATCTCAGAAATGTGTCTTCACCATAGTAGCATCCGCTATTTAGAATGAGGTTCTCCACAAGATCTGGATGGCCCCCATTCTCCTGTTATTATAACAGCATGAAAACCTAGCTCATCATTTTAGCCTTTGGCAAGGGGGGAGTGAGGCCTGTCAATTTTCTGTATTTTATCTTTTATTAATTTTAGTGTAATTTCTTCTTTTGAGCTGCCCATACTTACTGGAAGTAAGGAGGCCTCAAGTTAAAATTATTATTAAATACACAACAATGTGAAATCACAACTGACATTAGCCTTTATACACATCGAGTTCTTGGATGTTGTAATGTATTGGTATAGTATATGTATAGATCCAAACACTGTGGCCTTTTCTATTGACAGATGGAAATTTTGTCAATGCACAGATTTTCTAAGTGCCATCCAAGATTAGTGTGCTGATATGTACTGGAACCATCATAGCCATAATCTTTCAGTTTTAATTTTCAGACCTTTCTTTGTTTTCTATTTTACTCTTCATATTGCCACATCAAGTATCCACACTTTCTTCTTTTCAACTATAAATAAATCTGGCAGATTATGATCCAAGCAGTGGTGGGATGCAAATATGTGAACAACCTGTTCTCTATGTGGATGCTGCTTCCAGAAATCCATTCTGGGCCTGGGCAACAAAGAATTAGTTCTGCCAAAGTGGTGCGAACTGGCTGAATCCCACCACTGGGTCCAAGGCTTTATCAGTTTGTATTCAAAAAATTCCACAATATTATAACCTACTCATTTTTACTGCTTTTTCAATTCTATATTCCTACCATGTTTTTCATTATTGGCACAGGGTAATTTTTACAGAAGTTCCAGTGAATCATTTCGGTGACTGTGTTATGTTGTTTATAATTTGTACAATCTTTTTTTTCTAGAGACGAGTATATGTTCTACTGTTTTTTCTGTCTCTATATCATCTGTACTTTGTATTATTGGATGATTTTTCAGTTCTGGCCTTTGACATCCTAGGTTATTGGAAAAACCTGAAGCATACGAAGGCAAACACCAGCTAAAGAACTGACAGCTGTGATTAATAATATAATAATTTCAGTTCCTTAGTTATAATTAAAGAACATTTGGGAATCAGCAATAAACACAATAGTCAGATATTTTTTTGTGGAACAACTTGCCATATCCACATATGGATACAAATCAGAACAATGAACAAATTGCTTCAGATATTTTTTTTTTAGCTTTGGAATTGTTTTAGCCATTTCACTGCCAGAGATGTTTTTCTATGACTGATGAATTTCCTTCAGGATTATCTCAGGAAATTTGCTTTTGGTTTCCTAACCTGCTGTGTCATTTAAAAATATTACCTAGCAGGAGACCATTTTAATAACTCTCCAAAAATGAAAGAGCACATGGTTCAAGTACCAAACTGCATGATGTATTATGGTAGCTAAATGTGTTTGGCACAGCTTTCAACGAGTCTCAGCTACAGCTAGAGTCTAGACCATGAAAGTAAGTTCAAAAGTACACACTTGCTTTCTCAGTGTGGCTGATGGCATGGGGTTCCAAAATTGGACTTCTGGTGCTTTTTCTTCCCTTAAATTGAACATTGATTGAGCTAAGTGAAACAGTTATGGAAACCTTTTTATTTTATATTAAAAAAGCAGAACAAAATCAATCACCTTTTCTGATCCTCTCATGGCTTCAAATAGAACCTTTAGGAAGAGATAAAGAAAAATGGAGAGGTGGGATGGTAGAGAGAAGAAGAAACAAAAGGGAGATAAGAGGACAATTGAAAGAGTTCTAAGAATAATAACAATACAGCACAACTCATTGCTTAGGAGGCTCAGTATCCTCTTCACAGAGAATACTCTGGACTGTTAATGTTGCAGTAATTTCCATATACTATAATCACCAACTTTATTATTATTTCGGAAGGAACATACTGGAAAAACACAAATATATCTAAATCCAGTGTCCTTATGGTAGTCTTTAACCAACTTCTCTATAGCAGCCCCTAGCCAAAAAGGTTCCTAGAGAGAGTGACAATTCTCCAGTACATACTCTTGAGAGGTTGGGGATGAAGACTTCGTTACATATAGTCCTGAAGTTACAACCACAATTGGGATCAGAATTTTCATTGCTAAACAAGGTGGTTAAATGAGTTGTGCCTGATTTTACGACCTTTTTTTTTTTTTGCCATGCATGTTAAATAATTGCAGTTGTTAAGCAAATCTGGCTTCCCCCACTGATTTTGCTTGTTGGAAGCCATAGACGGTGATTGCATGACCCCGGGACATTGCAATCACCATAAACACTTGCTGGTTGCCAAGGTCCTGAATTCTGATCCCATGACCATAGAGAAGCTACAGTCATAAGTGCAAGGACTGGTTATAAATCACTATTTTAATTTTGAACAGTCACTAGACGAATGGTTGTAAGTCAAGGACTATCTGTATATGACAAAAGTGGGTGGGTGGAGCAGTTTAAACAGCAGCCAAATGGAAATTCTAACTAGCAACATTTCATGATTTGTGTTTCACTTAGGAGAGGATCCAGTAACACTTTTTTATTTGGTTAGACCTATAGAAAGAGTTTGGTTTGTTACAATGGTTTTTTATTGTGATACTAAATGTTATATTTCAAAATGTGAACCACTACTATACACTTGACATGTCTGAGTGAATATAATATAAAACCATCCATTTAAAACATAACAAATAAACATAAACAACTATGCTCTTCTGGAGCACTTTTAACAAATTAGAAAACTTTCCACAACCATATTAAAACCATTTTGCCTTTACAAATACTGTTATAGCTGAAAGCCAAGGGCAGACATAAAATCACCTCACCTCTAGGGTTTAATTGGTGCAAACGGTATGGTATGTTTCTCCAGAGAATGCATACCTTGCTTTCCCTTTTTATTATTGTTAAAAAAAATAAAAATCACTTTTTTTAAAAAAAAAAAAAAAAGGAAGGGCTCATGCAGGGTTGCCAAAGAATTCATAGAAATGGCAACATTGACCTGTCTGGTCAGGGAGAAAAGAACAAGTGCTTTCTTAAAACGCTGGAAACCTTTTATGGACTTTTTGCTAAAAGAAGAAAAATATGAAATGATGTTTTAATGGAGTTAAAGATAGAAAAGGTGAGAAATCAATACGGGGTTGAAGGGATTTCTGGAAAAGATAAGAGGGAGGAGAGGGATGAGTATGTCAATATTGATTGAAGAGAAGTCACTGTACTTTATACTTGACTTTTCTTTTTTTCCTTTTCTTGCATTTTCTTATTTTTTCTTTCTTTTCTCTCTTTTTCTTTAGATTTGTCTTTCATTTAAAGAATATTATACTGACGATAAAATCCCTAACATATTAGACTCAAGTATCTTGCTAACATACATGTTATTTTACAGCACTGGTACTTTTATTGGAATTTTACTAGTGGAAAGTTAAAATCTTCTATGAATGAACTAAAACAGCTGGTTCTCCATGTAACACAATCCTGACAAATATTCTTCACTCTATTACCATGCACTGCTGGCTTCAAGAATCAGCGATAGGGAGTAATAATTTGCATTTTTATGAACTTCATTCTATGAGCAAATCCTATGATGAGCCACTTTACGTGTATGATGCCTGGATCATTATCCATATATAAAAGCTTGTAAAAAGCGTAATTGGAAATGCAGGAGAAGGAGAGAACTTTTTTAAAGCAGTTATTATCTGGAGCTGGGAATAATGACAATTGGCTCATGTACTCAGCTGCATTCATTCTCTGTAAATAATCTTCCAAAGTGATGCAATTTAAGCTGGTAATTGGCTTTACCCAGGTAAACATACAGATCTTCCCATTTTGATCAAGATAAAAGTTCTGGGATATTTCTCTTAACCATTTGGTTCTCATTCTAAACTTTCAAATTGATATCTTTTTGATCCCTGTCCAGCTTGTTCTTTCATCTTGATTCCTGGTTGGCTGTGATACCACCTCTTGATCTGAACTTGGAATTTGCAAAATATTCCATTCCCAGATTGAAACATTCTAGAGAACTCTAGAATATTCTAGTATTTCTTTGGAGACCAGTTCATTCCAGCCATTCCAGTATATTAGGGATTTGCTTTAACATCAATGTAACAATATTCTTTTATGATTTGATTACACATTTTGAAAATATAAAAACTTTGGAGAGAAGTATGTTATGAACATATTTGTTTTATTAAATATAATACATAATTGTTTTGCTCTTCTGGAATGTTGCTCTAATGGGAAATATTTCTTGAGTTGCTGAATGGGTGACTTTACATTAGAGCAGTGTTTCTCAACCTTGACAATTTTAAGGCATGTGGACTTCAACTCCCAGAATTCCACATGCCTTAAAATTGTCAAGGTTGAGAAACACTGCATTAGAGCTTTCCTCCTTTGATTTTAACTACCTTTCAATGATTGCAACTGTCATAATATTGTCTGCTAAATTGTCTCATATTTTTTTTTCACTAACAGCAAAATTCACATGCAAATGAATTCAACTGTACTTCTATGTTAATTTCTTTTACAATATAATTTTTACAAAAGAGATCATAATCAGGGGATGCCATCTTCATTCCTCTCAGCTATGTCTTGTTTATTTCATGAGTCTATGCAATATGAAACAATATTACACCTCTTCTTTTTCATAAAAAATTCTCAGTGGGTGAAAACTTGGATTGGAAAACTTGGATTTGAAGTTACGATGGTCATCAACCCTCCCAGTCACATGATCAAACTTTGGGTGCTAGGCAGCCAGGTAGCATTTATAACTGTTGGCAATGTCCCACAGTCACATGATCACATCTTACAATGGTTTTGTCAAAAAAACCAGCATTTACTTCCAATTTTCAGCAAAATCGGCACACATAGTGAATTTGGTTTGCTTAATGATCAATGCAGTCACTTTATGACTTTATAACCATAGTGTTTGCTTAACGATTGCCATAAAAAAGGTTGTGAAATCAGATCACTCACATGACCGACCTGTTTTGTGACCATCATGGCTTAATGGGCACACTTCATTAAGGTTGTAAGTTGAGGATTATCTGTTAAATTTGAGGAAAACCTTTGGAGGATCCAATCTGGGTCATCACCTAGGACCAGAGGTTTAGTCTTCTGAGTTTTCAGACTCATGCTGGGGCCCATCCTCAGGGAACTTCTCTCTAAAGGAATATTCTGGTAGAGGAAGTTCCCTGAAGATGGGCTCGCTCACGAGTCCGAAAGTTCAGAAGACTAAACCTCTGGTCCCAAGTGACCTTCCCAGATTGGATCCTGCAACATTACTGTGGGGCACATATATTTGCCTTCACTTGTGAAAACTTTTGGAAGCCATACTTGCAAGCTTTAGCTCAAACTTTAGTTATAATTTATTGACATGGCTGTTTACATATCAACATTTGATATATAAGTCCAAAAGCATATCAGATACAGCAATCCTATTGAAAATAATCAGTCTGCGCAGCAAATGGTTTACAGATTTGTATGCATCCCAACAGCTTAAGATACAAATTGGTACCATCTGCGACACCCTTCACTGATTCTACAGTAGACTGAGAAGCAGTAAAGTATGTGATAGTTGTCAACTCATATTTGGACATTTATTCAAATGCACTCATCAAAATTCAGTTTTCTGTTATAAAATGGCAGATTTCATTCTACTTTACCTTTTAAAATTCTTGCTTGCTTGAGTTTACTTACATGATTGGGTTTCCCTTTCCATTGTCCCAGACATTCTGATTGGCATCCATCTGTCTCTCTCCCTCCCATTTCAAGATATCATTCTGGTCATTTATTCATGATTTAAAAACTGGCACTTGAGTACTACAGGTTAAATGCAGTCAGATTAGCACCAGATTAGCTGGTAATTTTCTGCAAGTAAATTGTTCTGCTCAATAACAATAAAAATAGCGGATCCACCTTCCCTAATTTGTCTGCACGCATATGTGTTTGCGCAAGTGTAAAGAAATGGCCCACCTGTTTCTGAAGGTTATTTTAAAAAACAAAAACAAAATGTTTGCCTCTTTTGGATTTCCGAACATTTGTTGCAATGAGGTTTTATCCTTCTGCTCTCTTATTTAATTTAAACTTGTAAAGCTCCATGCAGTTAGTCCAATTCTAGGCTAATTTGCCAGAAACAAAAATAGGTTTAGAACATGCAGTGCAGTTACTTGAAAGAGCATGTCTTTCTGGTACAATGGAGAAGGCGGTTGGTGACTTTCTATTTCAAGCCTTTTAGTATCTGGTGTTCTCATAGAAACAAGTGATCTCTGGCTTTTTTGATGTTTCTGCCCATGTAGATTTCTGGGTACTTTTGTGTCTTCCTCAATTTTGTGCTTTCAGATAGTCATGCCAGAAGTGGGGATAATGAGAATCACAATCCAACATATATTTTTTTGGGGTGGTGGTGAGAGTAATCAGGTTGACAAAGACTTTTGCAGGCAAAGAGCTTAAGTGACATAGCCTATGCTAAAATCTCCATTGATATATCTTTTGGATCAGCAGAGGGAAATTATTATTACCAGCTATAATTACAATACTACCCAATTATAACACCACTATTTTCTATTATTTGTCAGGCTGGTTAGAATTGCTAGGAATAGCAAATTCAAATATTCTCTGTCTTGATTTTAGATTGATTGTCTGTAGTAGGATAATTAGAGATGCAATGCAAGCCTGCACCCTGCTCATGAAAAGCATGAGCCTATGCAGTGGTAGGATTCAAATATGTGAACAACTGGGTCTCTGTGTGGATGCCACTTCCAGAAGTCCATTCTAGGCCTGGGCAACAAAAAATTAGCTACCAGTTCTGCCAAACTGGTGCAAACTGGCTGAATCCCACCATTGATGCTATGCAACCAGGCAAGCTTGTGCTTGGCACATGAACCATTTTTACCCTGGAGTCTATTAATGGAGAAAAGTACTGTAAATGCCGGCGTATAAGGCGACTTCCGCGAGTGCTGAAATCGGCGCCAAATACGGGGGTCGTCTTATACGCCGAGTCGTCTTATACGCCGGAAATACTGGTAGTTTCCGGCGTATAAGACGACGTTCTAGGAATGCGGCCTGGCTATGAAAACGGGGGTCGTCTTATACGCTGGGTCGCCTTGTACGCCGGCATTTATGGTAAGTGCAAAGTGTATGTCATGTAACAGTATAAGACAAACAGTGCTGGATCAGACCAAAGATCAATTTAGTCCAGATTTTGTTCCCAAATGGCCAACCAAATTTCTAATAAAATCCACAAGCTAGACATGAGCAAAGTAACCCCCCCCCCCACACACACACTGCTCTTGCTCATATTCCTTAATAAGAATTGACAGGCCTAAGGCCTACTACTTATTGGAAGTAATATATAGATATTACACAATAATTCCATTAATACTCGTTATAAAGTTTTAATGTATCTGTGATGGAATGTTAAGGTGACCAACCATCCTCCTTTAGGGAGGACAGTCCTCCTTTTGTAAGTTCTGTCCTCCCTCAAAAAGTGTCCTCCTTCATGTCCTCCTTTTTGATATTTGAAGACTAATCTGCAGGGCTTTTTTTTCCCTCATAGAACGCTCAGAACGGCGTTCCGGCACCTTTTTTTGATGGTTTTTTTTTCAACTTTTGCATGAGCTGTGCTACTCCCACTATTGGCTTTCAAAAGCCAATAGGAATTGCTGCTGAGTGCGCCAAAACACCCGGCTGGCAAACTTTGCACATGCAAGTTGTCTGTATTATTGTTGCAATGAATAAAATGTTTCTTTTATTTACGATATTTTTTTCTTCAATTTATTTGTGTCCTCCTTTTCATTGTAAAAAAGTTGGTCACCTTAGGAATGTGCACCTATAGAAGTAGTGGGGGAGAGCTTTCCCCGAGAGAGGTCCAGATGAAGACACCACACAGTCCATACTGGAGAGGTCAGGAGAGAAAAGATTCAGAGTAGTCACACTCTAGAATCTTTCAGAATATATCTAGAAGCTTAAAAGATTGTAGCTTTAATTTAGCAAAATTCTATCCATTAGGCATAAGCAAATAAAGAATAGGACTTGATTGGATCTCGCTATGTCATTTTTGGCCTATCTGTTATAATGCCATCATTACATCATATAGAAGCAAAGTTTATAGTTTAAATATGAACTCTGTGAAAAAGTTCCTTTTATCTTTGGGAACTGGAGACCTTGGGTTTTAGTTTGTATCCTTTTAATACCATCCACTTTCTCTTTTGATTCAAAGACATGCACTTTCACTTTAAATTTTCACAAGTACTTGTTGATTCAATATTTTATAGGAGTTTTAAAGCTTAACTTTGCTTCTATGGATTTCTCTTTATCACCAGTCAATATTCCAACTATCAAATCAGTTCCTGTGAATCAGTAGCAAGTTTCTCTGGATCTGCTTGTATAAATTTTCAGTCATGCACAATAATATTTTGTATGCTATTTGAAGATACAGCATCTGTCACAGTACTTGATTGATTTCTGCTTCCATCTATTAATATCATCTGACTGTGATAAAGTTGAGTAAGATAGTAACTTGATTGATTTATATACAAGATAATGAATTAGTGATGAAGCAGAAGGCCTTTTTAAAAACCTAGGTTGTAAATAAAAATATAAATATTTGCTAAGGTGTGTCCTTTTCAAAGTTATGACATTTTTCCATTTTTTTTTTTTATTAAAAGTTTTATAAATTTTACAAGAAAAACAAGAACAATACAAAACAAAAAACAACATATACAGAAGAAAAAGAAAATTAAACAATACATATAAAAAAAAAAAAACCCCACCCCACACCCCTCCCAAAAACCCTCCCTTCCCCCCCCCTGAGCTTCCCAGAGCAGAATATAGGCTTAAGCAATAAAAAAAAATAAAAATTAAATTAAAAACTTTATATTTATATATACAAAAAAGATATCTATAATATATATAAAAATAAAACTTATGAAAAAGCTATATAATATTTTTGTATACCCAATCTAAAATGTATAAATTTTATCCATTTGTCCCAGATAGCAAAAAACTTCTCTTGCGTTTGTTGCTTTAAGAAAGCCGAAATCTTTGCCATTTCCGCCAGATAAGCTACTTTAAAAAAACATTCCTGCAATGTAGGCAAAGATTCCTTCTTCCAATATTGTCCAACTAACAGCCTCGCGGCTGTGATCAAATTTAACATCAATACAACCTCCTTTGTATCACAATCTGTAACAATACCTAACAAAAATAATTGCGGAGTAAATTTTACCCTCCTTCTAAAAATTCTCTGGATATTCCACCATATTTTGATCCAAAATGCTTTTATCTCTCTGCATGACCACCAAATATGATAATAGGAAGCCTCCTTATAACCACATCTCCAGCATTTAGGTTGCACTTCAGGGTACATGTAAGACATTTTTTGTGGATCAAGGTGCCATCTATAAAACATTTTATAAAAATTCTCCCTTAAATTCTGTGCTTGAGTAAATTTGACATTTCTCACCCAAATAGTTTCCCAGGTTTCCAATGAAACTGGCTCACCAAAGTTCTGCGCCCATCTAATCATACAATCTTTAATTAGTTCCGTTTCTGAGTCCAATTCAACTAAAACCCCATAAATTCTCTTAATGTGGGTTTGTCTTTGATCCTTCAGTTGCTTAATAAGATTTTCATCTTCTCTAAGGAAACCCACCTTACAATCCATCTTCCATCTATCTAGTAGTTGCCTATATTGAAACCAAGAATAAGTAAAATTTTCTTGTGCTAATTCTTCCCGTGATTTTAATTGCCAGTTTTGTCCATCCCATTTAAGTAACTGTCTGTAAGACACCATTGGGCTCTTTTTTACGTTGCTCTTTCTCTTTACGCTTATAAGCTGCACGAGTCATCCTCTGCTCTTTAGCCTCCGTTTGGCGTTGCTTTGCCACTTCTATCATCCCTGCGGAAACCAAATCTAATGCCTCAGATTGCTGCTCAGGTTCCTTAGCACTCAAAAATTTCCGACCAGATGAAGTTGAGCCTGCACTCAGGACCGAAGTATAGAAATCTCTAGCTTTGTCAACTGTGTTCAATCTGTAACGTGTCCCAGCATGGCTCAAAACGATACCCATCGGAATTTCCCATCTGAATGGAATCGATCTAGCTTTAAGCTCATTGGTTAAAAAAGCAAAGTCTTTCCTACTTCTTAAAATTTTAGATGGGATTTCCTTTAGAATGATGACATCTTGGGCGGCACTCTGAAATCTTTTGTTGTAAAAAGCTTGTATAATCTCATTCCGCAGGGACTTCTTTGTAAAGTAAATCACCACATCTCTGGGCAAATTCTTCTGCTTAGCAATCCAGGAGTTGAGTCTATAAATTTTTTCTACTTCTCTCTGTAATTCTCCTTTATCCATATCCAAAGCCAGCGCCAGATCACTAAGAACCACCTCCATCAAATCTTGATTCATATCTTCCTTGAGGCCTCTAATCCTCAGAGCATACTCCATTTGTCTGTATTGAAACATCAAAATATCTTCTTGTGAGGAGTCCACCTTCCTTTCCACGCCTTGAATTTTGTCATCTAAAGAGTCAACTTTGTCTTCCACTTCCTCAAGCCTTGCATCGAGCTTAACCACCACAGTAGCCAAACCTGAAACAGCTGCCAGTATATCTTGTCGTAATTCATTATTATTTTCTTGCAATTTAGACTTTATCCCCGTTATCTCTTCTTTGAGATCAGATTTAATTTCTGATTTAATCTGTGAAACAAATTGAGTCATTTCCTCTCTCATTTGAACTACAATCTCTCCCATTATGCCTCTAACCTCTTGCACTGAAAGTCCAGGTAGAGGAGGGGAAGGTGGTGGCTGAGCCGGTGGTGCATGTTTAGATTGTTGTTGTAGCTGTGCAGTGGAAGTTATAGGAGAAGAAATAACCTTAGGTACTGAGGAAGGCTGCTGCCTCTTTGAAGCCATTTTAAAAAGCACAATTGTCACTTCCCTTTCCCCTCCAGCCAAAAAGGGAGGAGGAAAAAAAGAAAAAAAGAATTTTTAAAAAGAGACAAACTATAATCATTAAAAGTCCAGAATAAATCCCAAGAATAAGTAATAAAAGAGCAAACAATTCAAAAAAAAAATTCTAAGCCAAAAGCAAAAGCAAAAGCAAAAAACAATCCTTAAAAAGGGAAAGTAAAACAAAAGAGAAAGGAAAAAAAAACTCCGACACTTTCAAAACGCCATCTTAAGTCCTTTCACTAGTATAACAAAGAAAAGGAGGAAAAATAGTAAAAATCAAAAGATAAAAAAATAAACACCTAAAATATAAGAAAAAGTCCTTTAAACTGCTCCGTCCGTTTAAAAATTACTCACCAAAATGCTGTAAACACGGAGATAGAAGCGGCGGTTTCTTTTGCTTCCAAGGAAGCAAAAACAGCTGGGAGGCGGAGATCAGCAAGAGCTCCGAGGGAACACTCCTTTCACCCCCTCTAGAAATAAATCCAGAGGGGGTTCAGGGGTTCTACCTCTACTCTTGCGTTCTCTATCCCTTCCCTTTGCCCGGGAAGGGATTTCCGAGCCGCGGGCCAGCTGATGCGCGCTGCGCTCCGCGGCTCTAACACTTCCCCAGCTGGACGGCTAAAAGCTAGCCGCCATCGCCGACGCCTCCCACCGGAAGCTCCGACATTTTTCCATTTTTAAGCTGCGTTTCAATTCTTTACTCGTGGCAGAATGTTACTTTCTCTGTAACTGTCAAATGCATGTCAGTGCTTTGCAGTAAATCGTAGTCATCCAGGGACTTAACCCTGTGGCTTGATTTGGCAGAAGACACTCAGACATGATTTAGCAAGATTTAAAACTTTATTGTAGACAAGAATGAAACGTAAAAAAACTGCAGTTGATTATCCATTGTTGTGCAATCAAGTCAGAACTTCTCTGTCTCCTAAAATTTACACCCTAAACTTCTTTCTCCCATCTTCTCAGGTAAGGATAGTTGGCCAATCTCTTGATAGCAATGGGAGACAATTGAGGTTTATGGACACAATGAGTCTATTAAGGCTGGGAATACCCAGTACCTGTCCTGCCAGCCTCAGCCCTTACCGCAATCCTTTTAATTTACTTTCCAGCTTGACCAAGGGCCTTCCTCACTTTGGGGGAGTAATATTACTGAATAAGAGGTATTGATGAGCACAACAATTACAACTTTCAGTTGTTGGTCTCTCTTCTCCAGCACAGCATGCATATTTCCAGTAGGCTAGCAAATGGTTTTCTTAGAAAAGTTAAAAAAAAAAAAAAACAATATATCATTCGTTGTATTTAGAAGATCTGGGATATTGAGGATACATACAGAAGAACATTGTATAAGAAGGAGCTGCTAAATTCAAGAATTTCCAGTTTGTTTTTTTGTTTACTTTCACTTAATGCATAAGCTGCAATGTGCCATGCGCCCTTAGCACCTGCAAAATGTTGTGAAGAACTTTAAGCAAGCTCTTATTTTGTTCTTTCCAAGTATAAGAGAGAGGATTTTATCAGAGGCTGATAAAATGATGGCTCACTTGGCAATAAGCGAGGGGCAGCTGTTTTCAGCATGTCTTCACTTCCCCCCCCCCAAAAAAAAATCCTGGAAAGAACAAAAGAAAGAGTTTTGTCATCTTCTTCTAGCTTCTGACAGACATACTAAAATTCTGGGCCTGCTGCTAATGTTGAAAGAGAAAGTCAATTCCAGTAATAATTCATTGTAATTGCAGCCCCTAATCTCTGCAGTTAAACTATAAGTTAGTAAGGTATTATAGTAAGACACCTGGGCTAGGTATGCAATATTTCCTTGACCATATGCATGGAAGCATGGCCTATTTCTACTGCTAGTTCTTTTTCTTTCATATGAGATTGGCCCCACAGTTTTAAATTCCTATTTAGCAGGCAATATTTCTGTGTTGTTTGTTCTGTCCACGCTACCGCAGGTTCAATGGCTTAAAGATGCTGGAGAAGGTCTGTGCTCTGGTGATTCGAGTCCTAGCACCCCATGATGGGGTGAGCGCCTGTCATTTGCCTTGGCTTCTGCCAAGCTAGCAATTTGAAAGCATGTTACATGCAAGTAGATGGGAAAAATAATGGTGCTTCATGTTGCAGTACGAACCCAACTGGTGTCGTATTTGCCCGAATGTGATGCCTGAACATAAGGCAACATCAGTGGAGGGAAAAAGCCCTGGATGATGCTGCTGCAGAATACTGTTAGCCATTCTGAGTGCAGAGCTAGTTCATGCCCTGTGGTGCACTTCTGGCTAGCACACGAGTGTGAACCAAACAGTCTTAGGCAGCCAAACAACTACCTTGTATTAACACTGTATTCTCCTGGTTAATGTACCATGGCCATACGCTAAATAAAATAATCCACAGTACCACCATTTGATTGTCTGCCCTACCCACTGTAACAACTTGAGGGCAACTTTGTCTGGCGTGCTCAGTAAAGAAACTCACGTACAGCAAGACTGCAGAGGAAAAGGTGGGGAGCCAGGACTGCCTTTGCTCCTTTTGCACAAAAGCATTTTAAATTTATAGATGTTCTTCTGAGTTGTGGTCCAACACTTATAACCATAGCTAAATGTCTATGGAGATTCTCAGTCATCCAGTTCATGGTTGTTCCAAAGGTGCTTTTTTTCAAGAGGCAAATAGACTTTCTTTGTTTTTTCTTTGAAGACATTTCGCTTCTCATCCAAGAAATCTCTTCAGCTCAGAGGTGGAGAAGCTTCTTGGATTAGAAGCAAAACATCTTCAAAGAAAAAACAAAGAAAGTCCAATTTTCTCTTGAAAAAAGAGAAAGTCCAATTTTCTCTTGAAAAAATCACTTTTGAGACTGGTAACCATAATTTACCTTCCCTTTAGGGATCTTTATTAGATTCATCTTTGGCTGGAATAGGCAGATTCAGATTGGTACTAATGTTGGAGAGAGACTCTATCCTTTCCCCCTCCATATGGTTTTACAAATAAAAGATATAAATGCAGGAAGTAATTATTCATTCCTTGAGAAATATATTTCCATAAGGAAGCAAGTTATTTGCTGGGGATTTATATTAGAAAAATAATATAGAGAGATGCTGTACCTTTACCATATTGCTTATAGATGTACTAGACCAGGGGTAGGCAACCTTGGCTCTTTTATGCTGCTCAGGAATTCTGGGAGTTGAAGTCCACGAGTCATAAAAGAGCCAAGGTTGCCTACCCTTGTACTAGACCTAAACTAACTATAAATAGAATATTATCTCTAGAATATGGAAATAGTTAAAGGTATGTATAGTTATAACTGGAGTCCCTCTCTTGATTCAAATAAATTGATTATGACTTCTGGAAGAGTTTATGGAAAGGATAAGGACTAAGGCTAGAGCATAAACAATTCAAGGTTCAAAATACAGTATATTTTAAAGAATCCAGGCTAAAATACATGCTGGAATGAATCTACAGAGACAAAAATATCTCATTTTAAATGCCTGGATGTGTTTGTTCCATGCTGGAATGAAGTTTTATTTGTGTACATCCAATGACTATGGATAATTTGAATAAAATATTGTTTGATTATAAGTTTTATAATTATATTGCAATCTTCTCCAATTTGACACCCTATAATTGACAGACTATAATCTATGACCAACATGTTCACTGATCATACTGGCTCTAGAATGGGAGTAATAGTCCAAAATGGGAGTAATAGTCAACTTGGAGAGTGCCAAGTTGAATAAGAGAGCTATACTATATATTACGGGGGGGGGGGGAAGTGTTCCAAATACTGTTGTGAGACAGATGTGAGAAGCTGTCACTTTTATCTACTTTGGTCCTTATCTGCCATTGCATGGAGCAAGAACAGAAATGCATTTAAATTGTGAGGTATGTTCTCTCTCTATATATATATATATTAAAAAACCTGTTAATGTAACTTTATTTTAATTGAGCCATTAGCATTAAATCTAGATTTTTGTAAGTATACCATCAACCTTTCTCCTGGGTTAATTTCATTATACTAGACATATTGACTCATGAATATATTTGTATATTAAATGTTGGAGAGAGACTGGGAAGAAGTCAAATGGGGAATTAATCTGGAATCCCTATATGGGCACAAGAAGGTGAGGTATGATCCCTCTCTTAACGGCTACTGAACCTTATTTAGTCTTACCCAGGTACAAGCCATCAAACTGAGAAGATTCCTATGTATAACATGTATAACATGTAAGCCTGAGCAATAAAAGAGCTAACTGAATTCTTCACATGTAGATCTGGTTGTTTGCACCTGACATTAAGGCTTGTAAAAATAAGCAGGCATGAGTTGGAAATAGTTGAATTTTTTCACCATGGTTTCCCTTTTTAATCTAAGTATTTACTTAACATGTGGTTAATACTTTCTTGATGACATGCAAGATTATATGATTTTACATATACCCTCAGGTTGTAAACATCCATCTTTCATACATTTTTCTCAATTGGTAAACAGATGAATTTGAATAAATAATTCTTCTAGTGCTGAAATCTTTGTGCCTCAGTGCTCTTTACAACTATATTCCAACAGAAATATGCTATGGGTTTGATACCTTAATTACTGTGGCACTTTTAACTTTCTTTTGCTGATGTTATCAGATGCCAAAAATGAGGTATGCTTTCTCAAGATAATTTTTAGTTCTTGAACAGAAAGAATTTCTGAATATAATTTGGCCTCTAGGACCAATTTCTAATGACATTGCTTTAGAGATTATGTGTATATGAGATATTAAATATGCCTTAGCAAATTAAATGCTGCTGCTTCTATCATAAGCATAGGCATTATTCAGGGAACTCTCAGGTTTTATCTTTCAAAAGTTGCTTTTTTAAGTTGGTGACTGAAAAGGTGAGAGGGAGCTGAGAACAAATGGTGAATTTGGTGGAGAAAAATCTCCAATATCAGCCATTTCTTACTTTGCTCATCCCGTCTCCATGATCACACCATAAAATCAGAATGTAACATTAAGGTAGAATGTAACATTCTGTTTCAGGAGATATAGAATCTAAGTTTGTTTGACTTAAAAACTTCTATAAGGATTGTGTCCCACAACTATTAATGTAGCACTAATATAGTTAAAAATCCATTTCTATTGTTTGTCAAGCACCAGTGAAATCAGGAGATCCAGGCAGTTCAAATGTGTATAAAGATTTTTTTTCCAAACAATTTTATTGATTTTTCCATTTTTACACCAGAACGTTTAAGAAACAACATGGAGATGTTAGGTACAATAACTGATAGGGTACAATAACTGATAGGGTAATCAGTTAGGTACAATGGGAAAAGAAAGAACCCAGGAAATTACAGACCTATCAGCCTGACCTCAATACCTGGGAAGATTCTGGAAAAGATAACCAAACAACGAATCAGTGAACACCTACAGGCAAACAAAGTCATTACTAAAAGCCAACACGGGTTTGTCAAAAACAGATCATGCCAGACAAATCTTATTGCATTCTTTGACCAAGTGACAAAATTAGTGGACCAGAGGAATGCTGTGGATACAATTTACTCGGATTTCAGTAAGGCATTTGACAAAGTAGATCACAACCTACTACTTGAGAAGATAGAAAAATGCAGGTTAGACAGCATCACCATCAGATGGATCTGTACCTGGCTGACCGGCCGTACTCAGCATGTGGTCCTCAATGGAACCGCATCTACATGGAGGGAAGTGTGTAGTGGGGTGCCCCAGGGCTCTGTTCTGGGCCCAGTGCTCTTCAACATCTTCATCAATGATCTGGACGAGGGGATAGATGGGGAAATCATCAAATTTGCAGATGACACCAAGCTGGCAAGAATAGACAATACTCCAGAAGACAGGCTTAGGATACAGGAGGATCTGGACAGACTTGAACACTGGGCACTATCTAACAAAATGAAATTCAATGGTGAAAAAAGTAAGGATCTACATTTAGGCAAGAAAAACCAAATGTACAGGTATAGTATAGGGGGTACCTTGCTCAATAGTAGTAACTGTGAGAGGGATCTCGGAGTCCTAGTGGACAATCATTTAAATATGAGCCAGCAGTGTGCTGCAGCTGCCAAAAAGCCAACACAGTGCTGGGCTGCATTAACAGAGGGATAGAATCAAGATCTCGTGAAGTATTAATACCACTTTACAATGCCTTGGTAAGGCCACACTTGGAATACTGCATCCAGTTTGGTCACCACGATGTAAAAAAGATGTTAAGACTCTAGAAAGAGTACAGAGAAGAGCAACAAAGATGATTAGGGGACTGGAGGTTAAAACATATAAGGAACAGTTGCTGGAATTGGGTATGTCTAGTTTAACAAAGAGAAGGACGAGGGGAGACATAATAGCAGTGTTCCAATATCTGAGGGGCTGCCACAAAGAAGAGGGAATCAAGCTATTTTCCAAAGCGCCTGAAGGCAGGACAAGAGCAATGGGTGGAAACTAACCAAAGAGAGAAGCAGCCTAGAACTAAGGAGAAACTTCCTGACAGTTAGAACAATTAACCAGTGGAACAACCTGCCTCCAGAAGCAGTGAATGCTCCAACACTGGAAGTTTTTAAGAAGAAACTGGACAGCCATTTGTCCAAAATGGTATAGGTTTCCTGCTGAGCAGGGGGTTGGACTAGATGACCTCCAAGGTTCCTTCCAACTTTATTATTATCGATCATCGCACAGTCAGCCAGATGTTCAGACTGGATTTGGCATTTTGTCTACCTATCGAGTCCTTACCCAGGACCTGGGATAGGCAGATGTGGATGTTTGATGGTATTACAGATATCGTCGCAGGATGGAAGCAGTTCCTAATAAGGCCGCCTTTTGCAATTGACTAATAGCGAATTTGTCAATGCCAATGGTGTTCAAGTGGTGCTCCAGTTGTTTTGGGATTGCACCCAAGGAGCCTATGACTATTGGTACTACCCTTGCTTGCTTTTGCCACAGTCTTTCTATTTCTATTTGTAGGTCTTTGTATTTTGTTATCTTCTCCAGTTCTTTCTCTTCTATTCTGCTATCTCCAGGCACTGCCACGTCCACTATCCAGACTTTTTTGTCTTTCTTATCGACAATTGTTAAGTCTGGGGTGTTATGTTGCAGGTGCTTGTCTGTTTGAATTCTGAAGTCCCAGAGCAGTTTAATTTTATCATTTTCTATGACTTTCTCTATTTTATGATCCCACCAGTTTTTGCTTACAGGCAAATGATATTTTTTGCAGATTATTATTATTATTATTATTATTATTATTATTATTATTACATCATACATATATAGTTCAAATAACGCTCCTTAAAATTTCCCTCTCTAACAATTAGAATAGTATAGTCAAACTAATACATTTCTAACTAAAATTAATTCATTAATACATTCCTAAAAAAGAATTGAATTAACCAATAGAAGTTATCATCAACCTTTCATCGATGTAAATCAAAACCTGTTTTTAGGTTATTAATTTTCAATACCATATCTAACTTAGCCTTAAACAAAAATATTATTTCCAATTCAGGTGTCCATAATTTCTCTTATTTAAGCATATTATTTCCATAATTACATTCTTACATTTCTCAACTATATTCTATTTCTTATTCAATAATTCTTCATTTATTAATTTCATCTTTTCCATCATTACAATCTTTTTATCATTATAGCTCCACAAATTAGCTATCATATCTAATAATAAAAAAGCATAGGAAAAATAGAAAATAATAATAAAAAGAAACAAAAAGAAACCAAGAAAAAGAAAGAGAAAAGAAGGAAGATCTATTATTCAAAAAAATATATTCTTACTATATTTCAATATTAAATTCTAAATCTTATCCTAAAAACACCTTTTAAAAATCCAAATCCAAATCAATCCACATCTCTATAAAGCCATTGCAACCCATAAATGTAATCTTAAATTCCATATTTATATCTTATTCTAGCTTTCTTTCTGTTCCAAACAGGTTTCCATAGTAAGGCCTCTAAGTCCGCAAATAAAACTTGCTCCATTTCTTGCCGTAATGCATAAATCAGGGGAGAATGTCCCATTTTCTATTTTAATAGGCTAGTGAAAAAGTTGTAGCAATTCTCAATAACTCGTGGTTGAACATCCATCTTCATCTTTTTTGAAGTTGCGTCTAGTTTAATTACAGTCATTTTTGAATCATCCAAAGTCTCAATAGATTGTCTATAAAATAATGTAGAGTCTTCTTTAATGTTATTTTGCCCTCCTCCTATTGGTTTTTTATCTGTCAGGTAATCAGTTGGAGTCTGGAGATCAGCCTGCCCTTCTGGGGTAACATCCTTAGTTTCTGTGCTAAAAATCATTTGTTCTTTAGCATAAAAAAAATTTTCTGGTGTAGGTTGGTAGTCCTGATGTAAGTTTAATTCCTCCATCTCAGTAAATTGTGGATAAGGTTGAAGATGGTTCTCTTCAGTATATACCCCTTCTGCTGTTTCTTGGCTTACAAAGTGCTCACTTATATCTTGCACTTTGATTTGTCATTGAAAAATAATCTCTTTTGTATAGGCAATTCTTTGTTCAGTATTTTCAAGAATTTTGTCCAATATATACTTATAATTGAAATCTGGACAGAGTTCTTCCATTTCAGTAGTATATAAAGCTATTATTCTTTTGGTGGAGGCTGTATTTAATAACAATCAGTCAATATCAGCTTCCACCCAGCTATACAGCTTCTTTATCTTCCCCTTTTGAGATAATTTGAAGATCAAAGCTAGACTCAGAGTCCAAAGAAAGGAAATAACAATTGCAGTAAATAATTTCACCACAAGATGTCCCCAGAGGGTTAACCAGTTGTTCAGTCTTTCCAGACTCCCAATAAAAATAATTTCTTTCCTCTTTTCCTTTTTTCCTTCTTTTCTTTAGTTATAAAAATAGTAGAAAATAGAAAAAAAATTCTCCAAATTGCTAGCATATTAAGTTTCTATAACAGGGATTTTAGGACTCCCAAATATTCAAAAATAAAATCAACCATTGAAAAAGTTAAAAATTAATTTTTCTTTTGTTCTAAGGCTTTTCTTCCCCCATCAACAAAGCCACTTTAAAAAGATAGGGAAATGATTCCAAAGGCTTTTCACAGGAGTAAATAGGAAAGGGAGAGGGAAGGAAAGGTGTCACCGAATCTTCCACGGTGGTTCTATTTCACCTAGTTGTTCTTGTGGCTTACGGCTGGTGCAGCTAAGTGATCGGCCATTTTACTGACCAATTTTTATTCCGTTGGCCCAAAGGAGTTCGCTTGGACTGCAGAGGGCACCGCCACCCCTCTGCAATCAAACAGGCAGCCTCCTCGACAGTGGTTGCCCCTCCAGGGCGACTATCGACCCAATCAAGGGTCTACAGGCGGGGGAAACTCGGCCGGTGAAGAGACGAGTCTCAGAATGACCACAGTGCTGTGACCCGGAACCGGAAGCCTGTATAAAGATTTATTGTAAGCTTCAGCTCTCTACAATAATTTGAACTATTAACGGTCAAGGGAACTTAGTGGGAGTTAAAAAATAGAAAGGAATTCAAAGTGGGCTGTTACTTAGATCTCTTATGGGTACAAAAGGACTCATGACTGATGATGAATTTGACTCCTCCCTTGGGTTCAGCCTGGTCATCTACTACTGTTTCATATTTTCAAATGTTTTCAAATGTTTCATATTTTCACTTTTTAAATGAAGATTCTTTTCCAGCCTTTTTAGTAATCTTTCATTATTAGAAAGCAGCCTTTCCCTCTAGGATATTGGCAAGTTAATGCTTTAATCCTGTTAGCTTGGCACCCATTAAGTGGTTATCAAAAGATTAGATGTATTTCAGTCAAGCAGGATTTTAAAGAAGGTATTTCTTTTACGAACATAAAAGCAATTACTAGGTTGTCCCAAAGGTGCCTTCTGAGTTGGTCAGCTTCAGCCTGTATTTCAAATGGAGAACTGAGATGAATTGCCAGGTATCTTGGTAGAACCTAGCAGGCAGAGGAATACAAGACAGAGGAGTAGTAAGGATTATGGCCATCCACATTCAAGAAACCCAAGAAAGTAAAGGAAGCCTGAAAAAGGTTACTTTTGCTAAATAGTCAATTGAATGAAGTGAGGAAATTCACATCAGTGCCTGCTATTTATCAAAGGAGACTTAACATTTTCCAGACTCCCACATGAGCCTGGAAAAAAAAATATACTGCTGCTTTAAGAAATTGAATCATTTAAGATACTATAGCCTTTAACCAATGGCACCTCTTTGCAGGGTCATGCAGAAGTTTGAAAAAAGTCAGGTTGCTTTAGTGAATATCAGAGAGATCCTGTACTCATTCAAGATATGAAGCACCTCTTTTCAATCATTTTTAAAGTGTTCATATCCTCCAGCTCCAACTCAAGAGTCCTTAAAGAATTGATTGTAATCACAAAAACACCATGCCCAGGTTCCCGCATGGTAACTCAAGGCAGTCAAGTAGTGTGCTTCAGTGCCTGCTTTTTGATTGAAATTAACTTCCATTACTATCCAGGATATGTCTTTGTATATTGCCTGAAGAAATTAAATATACTACTACTGCTTTGTACAGTGGTGTCTTATTCACAAGTCTCAGACATTTTTTTCCATTTATCCTTTCAGTTATTGATACACAAAAACTTAATGACAGTAAATAACTGTTGACAGGTTGTTGTGTGGGTATGTGCACACACATACTTGTGTTTGTTTTCATTTCAGCCATTTCATTCTTCACCAGTAAAACTTTTCATGATCAGATAAATATATCTAGTATTCTTCCTGACTTCTTGGTGAAATTAAATGCTGATTCTTTTGTATGTATAAATGGCACTAAATGGCCATATGAAGGCTTTTCCTTGTAGCCTTTGAGCAGTGAACAGTGCATTTGTGGAGAGCCCTTTTCATGATGTATCTCTCTTTAATCCTAGCTCAATTGGTTCTTTATCTTTGTAACACAACTGAGTATAAACAAAATGTTCAGGGTACTTGAAAGTGCACTGATTAAGCTAAGGTCACAATATTTACAAGCACCTCTGTATTTGTAAATTCTTTCTTCTGAATCACTGACTTCACTGCTGAAATCTCTTAAATAGATTTCCCAAATGTTCACAGCACATCAAAGTAAAGGCCTCCTACTGTCTTTTGTCTTTGTTTCCTAAAGAGATTTTTAAGAAATAACAAATAGCATGCAGTTATTAGTAACTAGAAAAGGTAAAGGATTTTTATAGTATGTATCTTACCACCCATGTTATACTGAATCTATTAAATCAGTGCTATTGTTGTGGTAATATAGGGTACCTTGCAAGACTTGAACATGACAGTTCCTTTCAGTTCAATTATTCCAAATTTTATAAACTGTGTTTGCTTTTCTGCTGCTGCTGCTTGTTAGATAATGTGACTACTGAGTCACTTTCAACTTAACTAACATTTACCTGTGGTTTGGGAGAAATGGCTTTTTGCTATGACAATATTCCCTAAAGCAAAGTTTTTCTACCAGAATGTCACATGCATGTTAGGTATGGCTATGGAGATAATTTATTTTAGTGACAGACAACCATAAAAGTACTTATGATTTTCTAATAAGCACTTTCTATATATTTCTGTAGTTTAATATAGGCAAGTTGATCCACAACTCCCACAATCCCATCCCATTATTAATTTCTAAGGGCTGAATGCAGTCAAAGCATAACACATCTAACAGGCACCAATTCCTCCTTCTTACTTGAATGAGTACCAAGTGCTCTTTCTCTCCCTGTGTGTATCTTCACACTTTTCTCTTTTGATTATTTATTGCTTAGCTTTGTTCAATATTAATTCCATCAGTGTATAATGGTATATATATAAATTCCTTTTATGTGGGAAAATAAAATTTTATTACAGGGAAATTTATATAAGATTAAAAACTATGGAAACATACAATGGACAATAAAAAAATAGAAATAAGTGTAAAAGAATAAAATAAAAAGTGAAAGATAGCAGGAGAGACATACACAGAGATAGGGAACTTAAAAAAGGACTTGCAGCACTTACAAACATAGTAATTACCATTTCCACTCTCCCAAATAACATATCCTGGTTCCATTCTTGACATAAATCATGAAATCATCAATTCATTTTTATCTGTTTTCAGCAAAAAGTCCATAAAGGCTTTCCAGTCTTTTATAAGACTAATTGCTGTTTCCTCCTTAATTGAACAAGTCGATTTAGCCATTTTTGTGAACGCTACCATCTTCAAAATCCATTCCTCCATTAAGGGTATTTCTGTATTCCTCCATCTCTGTGTATATAGTAGCTTCAGGGAAATTCCATATATCTTTATTGAGAAATATGTTCCACTGTGTTCAGTGAAATTGACTTCCAGATACATGTGTATAAGTTTGCAGCTTTTGTATTTTGTTGAATACATATTTTATTAGTTTCAGTTGATATTTAGACAATAAAATATATATGGAGTGGCTTATTAAATTTTTAATAAACTTTATTTCTTCTATTGACTGAAATCCCAGCATAACCTATGTAAATGTCAGTCGATTGCTCTGTTTGAAAAAGGATTCTTAATTGAAAAATATGGGTAGAAAATATTGTACCTTTTATTCTAAAACAGAATTACGACAATTGCAGTTCAAGGTTTCCCACTGCAGCATATTTTTTTATTAGAACTATGTTCTTTACTGATTGAAATGCCTTCCCATACATCTGCAGTTGGTTTCAATTTATTTTTCTGAAATTGAGAATAGATTTCCATACATTTCCTAGGAGTTAAAGTAGGAACTTTTGCTAGGGAGTATAACTGACAAGTGAGACTTTGTATGTAGTATATGGGAATGACCATGGGAGACAGGACAAAGAGACTGAAATCAAGGGATAAAAGGATTGTCAGATAAACAATAGCTGAGCTTGCAGCAGGAATGTGGGTAGCAAGCAAGAGGCTCAGAAGACACTGTCCCTAATTTCTTGGACGGTAAAGGGAGTGGAGGAGATGTAGTCTCAGACTTGCAAGATTCTGTTAATGTAACTCTGCAGTAAATTAGAATTGTCTACCAGGTTGTGTTTTCTGTCTTGTCTACTTTGTAAGGTATAAATCGTGCAAGCAGTGAATTTGTATTATAACTGCTTTGAGGATAAACTTTTATAGACTTTACAGAACACAAGGCGTTCTATTCTCCGAGGAGGAAAGATGCCAGAGACCTGGAAAGAGATTAATATAACATTAATACCTAAACAGCTACAACATTTGATGTCAGCAAGAAATTACAGACCAATATCATTATTGAATAACAACTGTAGGTTGTTTACAATGATTTTTTTTGCTGAAAGACTGAAAACAATTTTGAAAGAATCTAAACATGATGTGACCTTTTAGCTAAAAATCAACTAAAGGACAATATTATAACTGAGTTGGATATTCTGAAATATTAGGAATAACATATGAAAAACAAGCTGCATTGATGTTTTTAGATGCAGAGAAAGCTTTTGACAATTTAAATTGGATTTTCTTGTTTAAAGTTCTTAAAATAAGAATTTTGGAGAGAATTTTATAAAATGGGTGAAATAATTATTGCTGGAAATTTAACCAAACCATATGAAATATAAAAAAGAAACAAGACAAAGTTGCCCACTAATTCCTTCTTTTGTTTATATAATAATAATAATAATAATAATAATAATAATAATAATAATAACAACAACAACAACAACAACAATAATAATAATAAAGTTGGAAGGGACCTTGGAGCCCATCTAGTCCAACCCCATACTCAGGCAGGAAACCCTATACCATTTCGGACACATGGCTGTTCAGTCTCTTCTTAAAAACATCCAGTGTTGGAGCATTTACCGCTTCTGGAGGCAGGTTGTTCTAACTGTCAGGAAGTTTCTCCTTAGTTCTAGGTTGCTTCTCTCCTTGACTAGTTTCCATCCATTGCTTCTTGTCCTGCCTTCAGGCGCTTTGGAAAATAGCCTGACTCCCTCTTCTTTGTGGCAGCCCCTGAGATATTGGAACACTGCTATCATGTCCCCCCTTGTCCTTTTCTTCGTTAAACTAGACATACCCAATTCCAGCAATCGTTCTTATATGTTTTAGCCTCCACTCCCCTAATCATCTTTGTTGCTCTTCTCTGTACTCTTTCTAGAGTCTTAACATCTTTTTTACATTGTGGTGACCAAAACTGGATGCAGTATTCCAAGTGTGGCCTTACCAAGGCATTGTAAAGTGGTATTAATACTTCATGTGATCTTGATTCTATCCCTCTGCTAATGCAGCCTAGCACTGTGTTGGCTTTTTTGGCAGTTGCAGCACACTGCTGGCTCATATCTAAGTGATTGTCCACTAGGACTCCGAGATCTATCTCACAGTTACTACTATTGAGCAAGGTACTCTCTATACTATACCTGTACATTTGGTTTTTCTTTCCTAAATGTAGAACCTTACTTTTTTCACCATTGAATTTCATTTTGTTAGATAGATTTTAGTTTTTGAAATATTGAATAGAGATATAAGACAAGATGAGAGGGAAAAAAACAAGCTAAAAGATCAGACAGAATCAATGAATAAAATGGGTTTTAAGATTAACAAAATAAAATACTTGGATATAACTATGATAAATATGAATTGTATATTATTTCAAAATAACTATGTGAAAACATGGAATGAAGTTTTTAAAAGTTATGTCAATATGGGGGAAGTTACAATTCTCACTGTTGAGTAGAATTTATGTGATTAAGTTGAATGTTTTACCAAGAATGTTATTCTGTTTCAGACAATACCTGTTTTGACAACTGATTCCATCAAATAATGGCAGAATGCTATATCTAAATTTGCATGGCGGGAGAAAAAAACCTACTAGTTAAATATAAGGTACTACAAGTTGCAAAGAAAGAGGAGGATTGGGTTGATTACATTTGAAATTATAGTGAAAGAGTGGGAATTGTTAAAAAATAAAGACTATTGAGTTAGAAGAATATGATCTGATATTTGGGTGGTATAGCTATTTATGGTATGTCAAAGTTAAGGCTAATGCAGATTTTAAAAATCATTATGTTAGGCAGATCCTTCTTAGAGAATAGAATAAATATAAATTTAAGTTGTGCCTGAAAAAGATATTTGTGCCACAAAACATTTTATAGATGAAAAATGACATAGATACAGGGATACTAGAATTTTTTCAAGGAGAATATAAAATAAAAGCAAGAAAAGTTTTGATAACAGAAGGATATACTTGTCAATGGTTTTCTTATGAACAATTACCAGAAAGATTTAAAGTAGATAAAAGATACTATGGTCGTGAGGAATTTAAAACTTGATAAACAACTATGTACCAATGATAAACATATTGCTAAAATGTATAAACCTTGTTGAAATATGAGACAGAAGAACAAGTGAAAGAATGTATGATGAAATAAACTAAACTCTTTGGTTACAATATACAAATGGTTCAATGGGAAAATATTGTTTGAAAGGACTGAAATTTACTGTACAATATAATATTACAATGAATTTCTACAAAGTGATGTGACATTGCTATTTGTCACTAGAGAAATTGTCTAAAATGTAAAAACGCGCTTCAAATCTTTATTGAAAATTTAAGCAACATGAAGGGAAATTCTATCATGTTTGGTGATAGAATTTTTTTAATACAAATACATATATTAATTCAGATTTTAAAGACTAAAGTACAATTAAAACCAGAGGCTTTTCTTTTGGAAGTAATGGACAGGAAACTAGAAAAAAATCATTTGTTTTTATATATGACAACTGCAATAAGACTATTACTGTATATGCTCAAATGGAAAGGTTCAACATTACCTACAGAAGAATGATTGGTGAAGATAATGAAACTGGAAAAGATGGCTATATGAATTTCTTAAATTAGAGAAAACACAATATCTACATTTATGAGTGGCTGGAAGCCACTTATAAACCTTTTAGATGAAATGGAAAAAATGCATCTATAACCTGTAGTTTTGATGATTATTTAAAAAACTGAATAATAGAAAAGAATAAGCTTTTTATTGTGATCTTGTTATAAGACATAACTTTGTAATTATACTTGTATTTGCTGCAAAGAAAATCAGAGGCTTCCTCTTTCTATTTCTTTTTTATTGCACTTTTGTCTTTTTTGCCTTGTTTTTTTTTAGTTTCTTTATTATGTCTTAGTTTTTTTATGTTCTCTTTTGAAGTTTTAATAAAATGTATAGATAAATAAAATCTTGTAAGTCTCTCCTTCCATTTTCTTTACATCCCACATCAGAGGTGAACCTGTCTGTTTCAGGAGGGATAAGCTATTGCACACTATTTACTTTATTTATTTTAAAGTCTGTAATATTATTCAACTCATTCTGGCCATAGATCTTGTTCTTATGCTGTTAATTGCTGTTTGCAAAGTACAGGAAATAGACTGGCAATTAATTTCACAGATTTGATTATAATCTCTCTAGAGGAGGTACCTACTAATAGGGCAGTTATTAAGCAATGACCCAAAACAAAATACTTCATGTTGCCTTTTCTGTAAAGGTGACACATAATTCACATTTGCCAAAAGTTGAATTATATGGTGGATTCCTGTGTAGTTGAAGAGGTGAGCAGTGGATTATTCCAACAGACCAACCATTTGTAGGGAATGAAAGGATTAGATAATTTGTAAACAGGATTAGATAATTTGTAAAAAACAATTTGTGCATAGAAATGCTTAACAAATAATCCTTGAAAAAGTGAAAAAGCATTGAAATGCTTGCCGATATACTAGGGAAATAAATAGTGTCCAGTTTTATCTCATGGCATGAAAATCAAATTTGTTTCCATTTTAAATAATATCATCTTGACACTAAGTAAATTTGTAAAATGGCCATACATATGCGTACAATATATACTGAAACCATGGGGAAGGGTATCATTTAATCACAACTGTAAATAACAACAGCCCAAGGAGAGAGTTGGCAGCATTACTTGTTCCACCCCTCCATCAGCAGGTCGCTACCTGCAGTCCTTCACACTGTTCACATGTTGGAGTAGCCAGATTTTGAGTGGAAACACTGCTTTAGACATCCACATTCTGCCTATGATGCAGGATCCTATCATAACACTGAGAATAGGCAGAGAACATCATGAAACAATCAATGCTCCATCTAGCTGATCAATGGGAAGAGTAAAAAATCCTTCAATCAGTATTTTGCTCCATGAATTATGGCAACTCTTAGAATAACAGAAATCCCCTTACCCTTGCTCCACATAGAGGGGAAAAAAATGGCTACCATCCTTCCCCATACTTTTAGCACACGTTGAATTTGCTTAGCTGTCAAGATGATATTATTGCTGCATTTAAGTTCCTTTAGAAAGCTCTGATGATAGGCTTAATTTGTATCTAAGTGCTTTCCACATATACAGTATAGCCATTGAAATAGTTGCTGTGTGAAATTTCTGCGTATGTCTGCCTGTCTGGAGGCGGAGATAATAATAACTCAATTTAATCCAATGGTTGGAAATGGGGGTGAGACCAAAATGTAATGCCTATTGCTTATATACGTTGGGAAAAACTTGGATAGTGTTTGTAGGGATTGTGAAATGATTAGAAACTGATAACTTAGGAATCCCAGGTATGGACCTTCTCAGTTGTCTGGAATAGCAGATGGGTCTGAAATAGCAGATGGGCCCTGATATCAGACAGGCCCTGATCCTGTTAACTTTTTGCACAACTATTAAGATCTGGTTGCTTCAATGAGCCTTTCAGTTCTGAACGGCTGCTTCTGTCTCTCCACTGAGATGCGTGCCATAGTTATTCCTAAGCACTTGGGTAAACAGTATTATTAGATTGTTGTTTTTAGTTATTAAATTCATTGCATTTGTAAGCTGCTCAAAAACAGGCATGATTTTCAGAGCACACAAATCTAATCTAATAAAATAAAGAAGAATAAATTGTCACTGAGCCGGGGGAATCAGGAGTTGGGACTGAGCTTGGTGCATTATGGTAATTTGTGACTGATAGGTCAGTTTTCATCTTGGCTGCTGTTTTGGTTCTTCTGTTTTTTTCTGTTTTTATACTTTTTAAACACTGCTAACAACCCAGAGTCATGAACGCGAGATGTGTGGCCATTCAAATTGAATGAATGAATAAACAAATGTGGAAGTGTTGTTATATGAGATGAACCATATCCGAAAATTACAGTCATTCATTTAGCCAAGAAAGATGGTCAGCATAATATAGGAATGGTTCCGAAGCTGTGGAATTGTGGAATTGAGGAATTCAAAGAGGCAGTTTTTCTTTCTTTTCTAATGTTCAGATTTAGAACTGAAGAAATCCAGCTTCTTGCCTAGTGTGTCTGGTCACAGTGTCCCTTTGATGATTTCATTTATGGAATTCAAAGCTGCTACATTCTTGTTCTTCCCTGTCCCCCCCCCCCATGCTAGAATGGCAACAAAGAAACTTGTTTGAATCCTGTCTGGGCATCAAAGAAATGGGTGCTTTAGAATTTGTCAGAGACTAGTCATTTTGAAAATGAGGAATGGATACATTATTATTTCAGTGAAAGGGTGAAAGATATGCTGTAATTCAATGCTACAAGATATGCTTTGGAGAACCCTAAGCCTCTGCTTGCTGTTGCCTTGAAATACTTAACACTCCCCTGTGAGGTGACAGAAAACATATATGTTGGCCATCTGGGAGACAATTGGCTCATTAGGATTCAGGGACAAATAGGCTTAAATCAGAGTGAAATGCCAAAACTCATTTTATTAATAAATATTATGGATAAAGAAAAATATACTAATTTGCATTTGCTTTTCCTTCTTTCACTAGGAACCCCACAAGTGCCAAGGGTCAAACCCACTACAGCTTATTGTTGCACAATACTTCTTCTTCCTGGGACTTTAAAGCTGTGCTGAGGTCTAAATATCTGGGGCTTTTGCTATTTTTTTTTCTACTTTTCTTAAGAGATAGGGAGTATAAATAATAACACTTGGAGAGCATTTGGTAGCACAACATATCAGTGAATTGGATTTTACTTAAGATAGTGGACCCTAATCCACAAATATTTTAAAATCAGAGAGGGACCCTGGAGATGGTCCAACCACTTATCTTGTCAACTGACTATCTCCTAGATAAGTGTTGAATAAAATGTCCTCTCAATACCTGGCACAATATCTGGGCATGACCTGAAGACATATCTGGCCACTAACACTGTTCCTCGTCCTTGAAGATATTAGATTAGGGAGCTCACACTGTTCTCTTTATCTTAATTGCTACAAATAGGAACAGATAAAAGATTCACAGGAGAGAGTGATTTTCTCATACAAAGATGCAATCTGTAAAGGAATTTATAATACAAAGCTTGCTCAGTTACACATGTGTGATCTAAACAATCCCTTTTTTTACACAGTTATAGCTATACAAAGAGGAAAAGGAATTCATATTACAATCTTCCTGCCATTCTTTTGTTATGTCTGTGCTAGTACATAAGGCGCAATGAGCAGCACCTGCAATTTAAATAGATGCCTTTTGTGAACACCTAGCCCAGAAGTAGGCAACCTTGGCTCTTTTATGACTCGTGGACTTCAACTCCCAGAATTCTTGAGCCAACCTGGCTCAGGAATTCTGGGAGTTGAAGTCCACGAGTCATAAAAGAGACAAGGTTGCCTACCCCTGACCTAACCCTGTTGAGTTTGGCAACAGAGAGAAGTAGGAATAATTCAACAAGCTGCAGAACAACACCAGCTCAGATCAGGGGACAAAAAAAAGTACCGTAAACTTGTCCCCATTTTTATAACAGCAGCACCATGATGGCTGCTCAGTTTTGGAAGATATATATCTCACAAATGAACACGGTACTTGGGTCTGCCAACTAAAATAATGCACAGGCAATCCTTAACATACAGCCACAATTGAGCCCCAAATTTATGTTGCTAAGTAAGACATTTGTTAAATGACTTTTGCTGCATTTTACGACCTTTCTTGCCACAGCTGTTAAATAAACCGCTGTGGTTGTTAAGTTTTTAACACAGTTGTTAAGTGAATCTTGTTTCCCCATTGAATTTGGTTGTCAGAAGATCACAAAAGGTGATCAGATGACCCCAGGACACTGCAACTGTCTTAAATATGAGTCAATTGCCAAGCATCTGAATTTTATTCACGTGACTATGGAGATGCTTAATGGTCATAAGTGTGAGTTGTAAGTCACTTTTTTCAGTGCCATTGTAACTTGGAACAGTCACTAAATGAACTGTTGTAAGTCGAGGACTACCTGTAATTTCTGCCTCAGCTGTAGTGCATCTGCAGTAAAGGAAACATTTAATTTTGCAGGGCTGAAACTCTGTAGACCTTGGTGGGCATGGTGCTTTTCATAAGACGAGAAATTTTGCCTCATCTTATACTAGCTTCTGAGCTCAGGTTAGTCTTCTTCTCCCTCTCCATGGAGGTTTAGCCACTAGCAGTTTGGGCCAAGATTAGCCCTTCTTTCATAGAACTATTTAGTGCAACTGAGAAAAAGGACCTTGGTACCCCTGAAGCAGTGAGAGGAGCTCATTTCACATTCCTATTCATCTACTCAGCTTAGGTAATTATAGCTAAGGACGGCAGAAGCACTTGAACAGCAACTCGGAATGCATAAATATTTATATCACAAATGTTTATTTTATAAGTCTGGAGAATGTGGGAACAAATTCAGGTCCCTGAGCATACCCTCTCTCTTCCAGCTCTTGAGCATCCTGATTTTAAAAAGAGAGATAGAGCTGATTTGTTCAAGAAATGAAAAAGTGAGCACTAATCCTATAGAGCAGGATTGCTTACACATTTTTCTCTCGGGACTCCGCCCCACTTTTAAAAATGATGGAGGACCTCAAAAGCTTTTCCTTGTATGTATTATATTTATTAATATTTACCATATTAAACATTTAGACTGATGCATTTGCCACCACTACTACTTCTCATAATGGTTTGACAAGATTTTAATATTGTATTCGTTTTTAACATAGGCTCGCAAAATTTTGATTTTGTGGATTCCTGAAGGGAACCCCAGGAATCCTAGAATTATGAAACACTGGTGTAGAGGCTTGACTGTGACTCTAAACCATCAACACATGGGCCATCTTTATCAATAGGAATATTTGCTTCCCTCACCACAGTGGGTGGTTGCTAATGCATTCTCTTCGCCTGACCTCTTTTCAAAGGACAAGTTTAGTCTCGCCAGAAGTCAGTCAGAAGACATCCAAAACTGGGTTAATACCAGGCATGAATGCATAACTGCTTCCTTGATATATTCTTCTCTATCTTGACACGATGAGACTTATTATTTCCTATCCAGATAAAGTAAGAAGAAGTAACACTTTCCCCCAAAAACAGAAATAGGGAATAGAGAATCAATATTATTTTCTGGTGAAAACAATGATGTAGGTAGTTGGAGGTAGAGATTTTGATTACCTGATGATGCAAAAATAGCTCTTCAAGTGTTGTATTCCTTCTTTATTTTAGTGCTTTATTGAGGTGTTTTGTTTTGTTTTTTTTACACAGTAGGAAACTTTCCAGGGGAAAGAAGATTTTGCTGTAACTCTGCTATACAGTTCCTAACAGATTTGGCAGGCAGGATTTCCTTAAACCTTCTTCATCAAATTGAGTTAGAAAAGACAGAGTTGCCCAGGTTTCATTGTTATATGTGAGTTTTATATTTATTGTTTTGTGCCATGTTTCGTCTTTTTTTATGTTTTACAGCACCAGGAATATAGCATGTGATTACAGTGGTATGTAAAATTAAAAAAAAAATAAGCTAACAATACATTTTCACAAATAATCTCATTTTAAAGGAAAAAGGAAATATAATTTTATCTAGTTTAACTGCAGTCAACTCTTCCTTGCCCTCTTCTTTTGGATTAATACATGCAAAATAAGGAAAATGGAAAATACATTTGCTAACAGCCAAAGAAACCCAGATCCATCAAAATGGTTGAAAGACAGAAAGACTGATTGGTGCTCTTAAAAAAAGAAAAGAAAAAAGAAAAAGGATGCTGTTCTTAAAAAAAAAATATTTTTAAAAATGTAAGAGTAAATATTGTTTGTGTTTGTTATAGCTGTTATCTGATAGATAGATGATAGATAGATAGATAGATAGATAGAGCTTGCTAGCTACTGTAGCTAGATATAGATAGAGAGATAAAGAGATAGAGAGATAAAGAAAGATAGAAAGATAATCCTTTACCCAACCAAATTCTTTCTGAAAGCAGGCTGTGGGAAACTGCCATTTTCATGAAACAAATTAATAAAAGCAAATACACAAACCTAATATTTTGTAAAAGTAGGATTTAAACTAATTTCCCTGGGTATTTATGATAATTATATATCTTATGAGCAGTTGGCCTGAAACAAAAGGGTCAAAAATGGTAGAGACAGGACTTCCGGTTTACCGTTGTGGTCATTGCGGCCACTGGAAGGCGAGCTCCATCTTCCGCGTTTGATTTCATTCCATTGGGGGACCCTGGAAAGAATTGAAAGTCACCCTGTAGGGGTGACGAGCAAGGAGGGGATTCCTGCTTGATCTCAGGAGGGCAGCAGCCCTTCTGCTTGATCTGGGGCAGCCCTCCAAACCAGCGGAGGAAAGACTGGCCATAGCAATATTGCTCGTCACTAAGCTGCAGAGAGCCAAAATCTAACTTACCATCCAACACTTCTAAAGCAATGCGGATGAAACTGGGTGAACTTCTCTTTAAGATCTTAAGTATTTTCTTTCTCTGTAAAATCTGCCCAAAGTATATTTTCCTCCTGTGAGGAAAGAGGGAAGGGAATTTCTACCCCACCCTCTAAGAATAGCGGCGAATGACTACCCAGGGGAATTAAAGCACTAAAAGAACAATTTTAATCTAATTGGATTTATATGTTTCTGAAACTTGGGGACCAAAAGTTTTCTTATTTTTACTGGAGACTTTTGTTTTTATCTACTAAAAAGAAATAAAAATTTTTAATAAAAATTTTGGACTTAAAAAACTTTAAATGGCATTTAAATTCCACATTGTTGCTATTTGGGGAAAATCCAGATGACAAGTGATAATTAAATGACAAGTGTGAGAAAACTGGTATATATCATTGGGAAAACAGAGGTGCAGGAGGACAGCAGAAAAAAATAATTTCTTGCTTTTTACTGGTTTGGCTGAGACCTCAAAAGCCCATCAGCTCATTTGGGTATGCAAAATGTTTCATCTGCAAAAATATCATAAAAAGTCCCATTTGAAGTGCAAAATGTCTGAAACAAACCACAGCGAGCATTTTGCAAGTGTTTCGAACAGATTTCTTAGTTTAAATGAGACAGAATGCTTTAAAAATAAAAACCTAGGAAGGTAAGAATGGAAGAGAAATAAATACTGCTCCTTCCGATCTACAGATGAGTTTAGGGGAATATAATTTTTTAAAAAATAATTGTATTAAAGTTTTTAAATAATAAGATAAAAAACTAATACAAACTAGAAAAAAATATGAAAAGTAAAGAAAAGAGGAAGAAAAGTTAATTTTTACATCATAGAAGGGAAAGGAATGACAAATTTGTTCATTCTTTACTGTCCTTCTAATGCCAAATACAGTGTTACAAGCTTCTTTTCATTTTCTTTTTAAACACAGGGAGAGAGAAAAATATAGTTCTAGCTTAATTGCTGTTAATTTTAGGTATTAATAATAGAGTTGGTGTTTTGCCCAGTAATGTTCTATCAGGAGGTTTCTGATGCCAAAGGTCCTGAATAGAAAAATGATGACATATTTACTGCAGATGATATAAAACCATAACAGTCAGAAGGTAATTGCACATTGGCCCTTCAGATGTTGTCAATCTCTAATTCTTATGATTCAAGTTAGTAGTGCCATTGTTACAGTTTATGGTAATTGTAGTCTAGCAACATCTGAAGCTGGATTACTGCCCAGTCTGAAATGGAGAATTTGGGTATAGGCCAATAATTATCCAAGCCAGGATAAACCAGATGGTCATTTTGGTTCTTTAGGACAATAATTTAATACATTTGAAAGGAAAAGTTAAGAAAGAATAAAGTAGGATACTGACAGTGTACAGCTCCTTTTATTCCACAAAAATTTGCCTTATAAATGATGGTGAGGATTTTATGGGCTGCCACAGGGTTATTTCCATAGTGGCAAAAGAGCAATATAGCTATCCATGGAATGGAATGGAGTGGAGTGGAGTGGAGTGGAGTGGAGTGGAGTGGAGTAGAGTAGAGTAGAGTAAGGTAGGGTAGGGTAGGGTAGGGTAGGGTAGGGTAGAGTAGAGTAGAGTAGAGTAGAGTAGAGTAGAGTAGAGTAGAGTAGAGTAGAGCAGAGTAAAATTCTTTATTGGCCAAGTGTGATCGGACACACAAGGAATTTGTCTCTGGTGCATAAGCTCTCTATACATACAAGCAACAAGTTACAAATCAAGACCATAATTATAATACAATCAACATAAATCATAAGATACAAACAAGAGTGATATTCATAAAGAGCTAAAGGAATAGGTAATAGGAAAGATGAGAAGGATAATAGTAAAATAGCCCTACTTCATGGTTTGATATCCTAGGCCTAGGACAGGGGTGTCAAACTCACAACATCACGTGATGTGTCACAACATATTGCAACTTTCCCCCCATTGCCGGTAATGGGGTGTGATGCATACGGCCTGTGGGCCAGCATTTTGACACCTCTGGCCTAGGGCATAAGACAGTGTGATGGGAATTAGTTTTTTAGCAGAGTGATAGCATGGAGGGAAAAAACTTTTTTTTGTGTCTAGTTGTTTTGGCATGCAATGCTGTATAGCACCGTCTTGAGAAAAGAAGTTGAAGTAGTTTATCTCCAGGATGTGAGGTATTTGTAGATATTTTCTCAGCCCTCTTTCTGGCTCATGCAGTATACAGGAAGAGATATCATCTATATGACACTGATACTTAATGTAAAACCTCTTGTTTACAAAGAATAATTCTAGTTTGGCACTCTAATTTCCTGAAATTATAGATTCCTTTATAAGAGAATAAAATTACTTCATATTAGTTACAATTGCTTATATTCAATACTCATTTTGTTTTTTCATACATTCAGAATCTGAAAAAAAATTCAGTCGAAAAGTGTTTGCATATTAGGTCCTTGTTAACATTTAGGCAAATACTTATTGTGAAATTTTCTGGTCCCGTAGTTAAACTATCTAGGACATAAGCCAACTTCTCTTTATGCATTCTTTACTTCTCTACGCAGTACCATCTGTCAAACCTAGGATGGTAGCAAATGTATAAAACAGAACACCCATCCATGAAGGATAGATAGAAACAGAACAAAAATAATTAGTTTTTTTTTTTGCTTCAGCACTGTGTTTCCAAGCAATACTGGCACCTTAAATAACTTATCGGTACCTAGTTTTTAATGACTTTTATGATCCGTAACAGGATAACACAGTGGCTATCCAAAAGTGTCAACAAAGTTCATCTTCTAAAGTTTTATTAGGCAACATTTCTCTTATGTTGCTTGTTTGAAGCAGTCAGCCTTCATGAACAACTTTAATAGGCAACAACAGTTTTGATAGGCTTTCAAACCATTTATTAACATTGGCAGGTGGTTCCAGCTATTTTGCCTTAAATGGTAGATCTGTTGATTCCAATCTTACAAAGTCCAGCCACTGAAAAGGCTATGGAAGATATTTTAAGTGGTTTCTCTTAAAAATGTATTTGAACAATCTAAATGTAAAATTGCCAGCATTGAGATTAATGATAACTGCCACTATTTCTGACAAAGCAACCAAAAGAGGAATTTTATTATGACTAAAATTGATTTAGTACACAAACGTCTCTTTTATCCTGCTTCATGAAAATATAGGTAACCATTCATTTAGCTACTGTTAAAGTTACAATGGCACTGAAAAAATGACTTATGTCTGGTCCTCACTCTTGCAACCATTGCACCATTCCCCACAGTCACATGATCAAAATTTGGGCACTTGGCAACTGGCATGTATGGATGACAATTGCAGGGTCCTAGGGTCATGTGGTTGCCATTTTCAACCTCCTAACCATCTTCCAACAAGGGTAAGGACCATTGCACCTAACAACTTGTTGAATTGTATGTGACTCACTTAACAACCACCTTGTTTAGCAATGAAAATTCTGCCTACAACTGTAGTTGTAAGTCGAGGAGTATATTAGCTGTTTATTTTCATGCAACAATTTACCTTCACTGAAGGCATTCAAAGGGGAAAGTAGAGTCATGCCTGCTGCCCCAGTGATTGACCTCACATTGGATGTGATAGAATCTTTAAGTGTAGCAGTGTGAAGTCTCTCTGCACATTACAAGGGACTCTGTCTTTTGCAAAGGGCTGAGGAGTTTGAAAACAGCTCCTACATATAGAGAATTATTGTACCTTCAATTGATTGGCTGGATTCCTACAACATGCAAAGCCCAAATTAAACAAGTGACTGGATGACAAGGTGTGATACAGATCCAATCACTATGACTTCTAAATCATTGTTAATAGTGTTAGATGAATTCAGACTATTGTGGTTTAGTCAGTAACCATGATATATTGTAATAGGAGAGCCATGTCACTGAGTGGAGGACCAAGAATAGTTAGGATGGTTATTAGTCCTTATTCTCTACATCAGTATATGAAAAGGACTTCTATGTTTCTAGAGAATGTTGGGCTAACTTGAGATGAAACATTGTGAGGGTGAAGGTTCATTCTCCGAGCTTCTGGGTTGGTTTTTGAACGTTTCGTTACATCTTCAGTGGAGTTTAGGGGATGTCAGTGTCAATGTTCAGTTTATAAGGGATTCTGATGTGGGTGTGTCAAGTGAGGGTCTTGTGATGGGTCAGGTGTGAGTCATCAGTGAGTGGCTTGTGGTGGGCCTTGTGATGGGGAGGTTACCTCATATTGGGGTCATTGGGAGGTGAAGGGCTTGTATGGGTTGGTTGAAGGTCAAGGCTGTCTCTGGCTGGCTGTGTGCTTGATTTGGATTCTGAGGGGTTTGTAGGCTGGTTGTGGGTCAATGTGTCTGTTGATAGAATTGCTTGTGGAGGGCCAGGCTTCGATGAACACATGAGCGTAGTGGGTGGTAGCGTGGCTGACAATTTTAGTGTTGCTCCAATCAAACTACATTGTTTTACTATGTTGTCAGAAAAGAAAGACGGCTGATTTGGTAAACATCATGCTTGGATGAAGACAGTCATAATATTTACAGAGTGATCAATGGAGGTGCCTCATTTACTCAGTATGAAGTTTGCTTTGTCACTTAATGCTTATAGAAGCATTTATCAAGATCATTACTTTTTATTTTTTTAATATAATTCTGTACCTGTATATACCAGAATGGTATATATACAGCCCATCTTCTCTTATGCTCTTAAAGGGCTTAAGAGAAGATGAATAGCATATATTATTCTGGCATACATATAGTATACCCTTCCTGTATCACCATTAATCACCAGGACTTGGACAGCTCCTAATGCTAATGTGCTTTATAGTTACCTAAACTGACTGTGAATTAAATTCCTGTAGAAGATTTGAACCCCATAGAATAATATATGGATTTATTATGTACTATTCATGCAAATAGGACAAAGTTACAAAAGTCATCACCCCTACTTCACCTCCACTGGTAGCAACTGGTTTGGTACTATGGACTGCTTTAAGCAATATGACTGCCCCAGCCTTGCTGGCCATCTTAAGGCCATTCTGTTCTCCCAGGCACATGGACTGGAGAATTTGGGGAATTGAAATCCACATATCTTAAATTTTCTAACGTTGAGAAACTCTGTTACATGATGATGTCTATTGACTTAAATGTAAAGATGATCTATAGATGATCTCAAAGGGGGTTTAATGAGGGATCCCTGGTGATACCTGAGCTTTCTTGCAGATGTTTCATTATCAAATTGGGTAATGTCATGTACTCATGATGTTACCTAGTTTGATAATGAAATGCCTGCAAGAAAACCATCAAGTTCAGGGTCCACCAAGGATCCCACAGTTTAACCCTGAACTACAAGTATTCTCTACTATCAGGGTTTATTGAATATTTAGTCTTTATTCGGATCCATACACTATTTTTATCAAAATCAATTGCCTTCATCTGCTGTGAATGGATGTCCAAGAAACATTATTTGCAATATTTTAAGCTTTCTATATAATAGAATATTAATGTTCTTTAATTGTATTACATAAACATCACTGCATTGAAATAATACAATTATCAAGACTTATAACAATATAATAAAAAGGGAAAAAGGAACCATGAACATAGGAAAACTCAACTTAATGAAAAGTAAAATGAATGGACTACACATTGATACTGAAAAGACTGGAACTGAAAGCTTTCCATTTGAAGATCATACTTTTTCTTATGTAGAACATGAACACCAAAGAAGGAATGGTTTTGCTTTTATAGTCATGAAAAATATAGCAGAGACATTACTTGGCTATAATGTAGTCAGTGACTGAATAATATCAATTAAACCCTTTCAATATGGAAATTATTCAAGTTTATATTCCAAACACTGGTGCAGAAAAGGAGGAGGTGAATAATCAAGTCCAATCTGAAACTGAGAGAATATACAAGCAAAATGTATTGCTTGTGGCTGAAGAATTGGATGCCAAAGTTACATATACAGTAGTACTGAGAAAAACATAATTGCATTATATGGCTAAGAATCAGAGGATTACATATCAGTTTCTTCCAACCTAATGATTTCTTCATTAATAATTCATTCTTCAAACAACCAAAATGCTGTTTAGGTGCATGAATATCATCACAAAGAACATATAGAAATCAAATAAACTCTGCTGTGGGTATAAGGAAGTGGAAAAGTTCAGTTATTTAGCTAAGCAGGTGCTGACTGTGGAACAAATCTTAAAATATTCATGTGCATGTTCTGAGTCCAACCAGTTTCATGTCAGCCTCTTGAGCATATATTCACCATTTGCAAGGAGAAGATGAGGAATTGCTTTGAAGTCCCAAGTCTCATTGGCAGGGAACCAGAGAAGCCATAGAATGAAATTAAAGAAGTCAAAGCCAAAGATCTCAGGAAGAAACTTAACATAGATTTTCAGAGAACTGTTAGACAAAACAATATTATAGTATTACAACATTTGTAAAGATAAAGATAGAAATAAACAAACAAACAAAGGAAAATCTTGCAAAAGATATTCAGTCTTAGAAGATGGTTCCAAACACAAATTGGTATACCAAGGATGCCAATGGACTTATAGTAATAGACTTAAAGGACATCAAACAAGGATTGAAGGAGCATACTGAAATTCAGTACAGTAGAGAAGTCAACATTCCAGATACTTTAGAAAACAGTCTTTCTCTACAAGAACCATTAGTATTAGAACATGAAGTTAAATCAACACTGTAGTCATTACCAAAACAGAAGGCTACAAGAATTAGAGGAATTAGAGGAATATTTACAGAAATATGGCAAGCAAAAAAGAATATGAAAAGTTTCTAACCAAATTATGCTACCAGTTCTGGATGATAGCACAATGGTCAAAGATTAGAAAAAGTCAGTCTACATACAACTAGCAAAGAAAAAAATACTTAGAAGTCTGTACAAAGCTTTCATACAAAATCCTTAATTTCACAGCATAGCAAAATAATGCTTAAGGTCATCCAATGGAAATTACAACAATACATATAAAAAGTGAGATTATTTTGAAATTTGGTGGAGAATTCTCCTAAGAATACCATGGACAGTCAAAAAAGCATACAAATCCAGACTTATCACTTGAAACACAAATGATGAAGTTCAAATTATTGTGTTTTGAAACTATTATGTAAAGATTTAGCTCTTTGGAGAATTTGGCCATGTTGGGAAAGGTGGAAGACAAATAACAGAAAGATGGTGTCATAGTTCCGAAAAGAAGCAGCTTTCCAAAAAACTTTGAGGCTTATTTACCTTAAAGAATCCTTTTATTTCTGCATAGCTTCAGCACGTATAAAGCTAAGCCAAAAACTGAATCCTCCCTCCACCAATCACCCATGATAAAGCATAACTCACACCTTCATTTTACAGTCATCAATCACATTCTCCAATTAGTGTGAAGTGTGAAGTGCTGCTCCCCGTTACAGCTGACCTTGGCAATACTGTGCTCAGATATTGTTATGGTTAGCTAGCATATTTTCCATCCACTAGGCTAGTATTATCTGCTTTAACTCTAAAAATGCTATACAGGCTAAATAAAACAGGATTGCTTCTTCATATATGGCAAGCAAGAACATCTGATGTTAGCAGTCTTGACAGGTGGATGAACTCAACCACATTGTCAGAGGATACACTATTGGAAGTTCTGAAGGACTAAATTGGCGATAGACTGTCCTGAAGCAAATCTATCTATGAGGTGATCAGATTTGATACCAACTTGATGGCACATAATCAAGCAATCACTTCACTTCCATTTGATGGATCTGAGAGAAAATAGCAATAATGAAAATCAAAACCTGGTATTAATAGGGAGATCTAGTGAAGGGGAAGCTAGTATTTGACAGAAGATAAGAAAAAGAAAAAAGAGATGTACTATTTCAGAAAACTGCTTGTGAGGAAGAGTAGTGACACTGGGTCAACTCACTTTAAGCAGAGTGATATGAGTGCCTAAAGCAATAGATTTGTGTGGCATGAAAAAAAACAGTGCATTATTGATTGTTTAGTACATAATAATTAAAAATTTTGACTGTATCTGAAAAGTTTGGGCATAGACTAACATCTGAAGGACTTCGCCCATAGGTCACATTTGTTCTAAGACTGAATTTTTCATAAAGTTATTATTTCTTTTAGATTCAGATCAAGTTTTAAAGTAGTGCCTGTATTTGTGAATGGACCAACTTAAACAGAAATTTCAGCTGATCTCACTTTTTATAAAAGGCAAGAGGTATGCATATCTTGAGAAACAATTGCATATCTTCAGAAACAATTTCCATATAACAACTGAAATGTCATCATCGGTCATGCAGTAAATTGTTACTGCTCAATTCTGTACCATGTTTGTTTGTTTTTTGTTATGACAAGCAGAACTGAGGAAAGAAAGAATAGTTTTCTCATTTAAAGAAAACTATTCATATTGGAAAAATAGTGTTTTTTCTAGTTACAAAGTATCTTGTATATTGACTTTTAAATAACATGTCTAAATTAAAAATATAATTTAGTTATATATTTGACTTTAGCATATCAGTGACATTTTTCTTTCTTGTATCTTTTTAATTAGAAAGGGAACAATTTCCATGGAGACAGTGTGGTTTGTTTTGATACAGAATTTAAACAAAGGGGAAAGAAAAGATTGATGTGCAATCATGGAATTTGTTTGTTCTTGCTAATTTTATTCCAGCATCTGTGAGGTCCACCAGTAGCATCAATGTTTGAGTTATTTTTCTTTCAGGATATGTATTTATAAAATAATTTCAAAAAAGAAAAATGGGTAGTTAAAAAGTCGTAAAGTTAAAGCTCAAGTTGCAAAGAAACAACAAGGGCCTACTCACTATGTGTCCCACTATTTATTCTTGGTGTTAGAGGAACACAAGAAATTCTTCTGTGATGTCTAAAGGATTCCAGCTTCTTAGAGATTGTGCTAGACCAAGGGTCGGCAACCTTAAACACTCAAAGAGCCACTTGGACCAGTTTCCCAGAGAAAAGAAAACACTGGGAGCCACAAAACCTGCGTGCATGAGGGGGAGGGAGCTTGATTGAAGAGTTTAATGAAAAAGAAATAGAGGCTGCTGTGTTCTCTCTCTCCCTCTCCCTCTCCCTCCCTCCCTCCCTCCCTCCCTCCCTCCCTCTCTTTCTTTCTCTCTCTCTCTCTCTCTCTCTCTCTCTCTCTCTCTCTCTCTCTCTCTCTCTCTTTCTCTGCCTCTCTCCAATCTTCTGCTCACCTGGCAAGCTGGCTTCATGCTGTTCTTCGACACACATTCTTATTGGGCTGGCTCGCTCCTGCCCTTGGTCTGCCAGTCCTCTTCCCCCCACTCAGTGTGTGTGTGTGTGGGGGGGAAGCGCAAGTGCCCCTCTCTCTCTCTCTCTCTCTCTTGATTAATCATGGTTCAACAGATAAGTAGTTTGCCTGCGGGGAACGTTGTGTAACAAACATTATTTTGGCTTAATACAATGTGTGAATCTAAACTGAGTGATTTTCAGCCACTGACCAGCTCTTAGCTAAGCTTATTTTACAAGATGGCAATAGACTAAAATGAGTGGGGAGAATGACATAACCCAGGGGTATCAAACTGCTGGCCTGCAGGCCAGATGTGTCATGCTGAAACCATGCCCACCCCAGCTCAGGCAATGGGGAAAAAGTCATGACATGTCGTGACATGTTACATGACGTTGTGAGTTTGATGCCCCTGACATAACCCTTCTCAACTATTTATTACTCCATGCTATTTTTTTTTTAAAGTAAAGTGTCCTATCTAATTTGGATGTTGAATTTGGGCTAGAAAATGATAGTTGATGGAGTAAAACAGATGGTAAATGCAGCTTCATTTCAACACAATTTCTACTCCCTAGACCAGGGGTGTCAAACTGCCGGCCCGCGGGCCGGACACGTCATCCAGAAGCCATGCCAGCAATGGCAAAACCTTCCCAATATGTTGTGCGACATCATGTGATGTTGCGAGTTTGACATGTCTGCCCTAGACCCTCAAACGCAGCTGGAAAATGAACTGTGGTTGTTTTTTTCTTCTTCTGCCAACTACTAAGAATAAACAGTGAAACACACACATGCATACAAACCTTTATTTCCCCAAGTTCCAAATTAAATATAAATTCCTCATTCTACTCTGAACATAAAGGAAATAAAATAAATTGTACATAATGCAGTATTCTTTGGCAATATTCCTATCAAGAATCTGGAACTGCTGTTATTTTTTCTACAGCATGCAGTATTTCATAATTTATTTTATTTATTAAGTTTATATGCTGCCCATCTCACTGTCAGGTGACTCTGGATGGCTTACAACATAAAAAAGAGATAAAAACATGAACATTAATATCAAGGACTCCACAATGCAATCCCAATCTGCCTATATTCTCTTCTATTAGTAATGGTAATGTCTAACTGAACAAAGTTAATATTTTGCCTATTTCCTTCAAATATAATCGCTAATGAATTGTCAGTCACCAAGAAAGGCACAGAGAGTTACTTCTAAGTAGGTTCCTCACCTATAGATATAAATCTTGCCAAACTACAGCAACTACTTGCATCAGTAAAGCTGTACTGTAAGAATTTCTAGGGATGCACCTTTCTACCAATTAAACTATCTTTCTCTCTTTCTACTAATAAAACTATCTAAACTTCACTGTCTCTTGGTCTTCTGGAATGCACCCCACCTCCTGAGAATTGAAACTAACATTCCACCACATTAAGGAATAACATAAATATAACCAATTAACATGGTAACAAATCTGCCTTATTCTTTTGATAATGCAGATATGTTACCACTAATTAGAGAGTAACACCTTTAAAGTTACTCTCATTAAAAACTAGTGGCCTGACAGGTGCAATCTGTGCCTACTGACAGGGTTCCTAACCTCTTTATCCATTATAAAATTAAGTTTTTATATATAACTCAGGGACAAGTTTTTAATGTAGGTCTTTAGTAAGAACTGTTGCTGCCTTGGAAACCTATCTTTGTTTTACCTGTTGTGGGAGGAAAAAGTGTGGGAGAGACCAGCAAGAATTGTACAGCCAATTATCTCATATTCATAACAGACCTGGTGCCCTTTCTCTCCTCCACCAGCAATGGGTAAAACAGAGGTGCAAGAGAATTAATTATGTGTATAGAAAACACATTTCACTCAGGAAGCTGTAGGCACCCTGAATGCAATGGGGTCTGGCACTCTCCACAACTCTGGTGTTCTTTGAAGACAAGGAAAGACCGACATATATATGAGTATATACAGGTAAGTCTAATTTACAACCCCAGTTGTGATTGTAAATCACTTGTAAAGTGACTGGGCCTGATTTTACTATGATTTTTATTGTAGTTGTTAAGCAAATCACTGTGGTTGTTAAGCAGATGACACAGTTCTTAAGCAAATCAAGTGGTCATTAAATAAATTCAGCTTCCTCAGCTGATTCTGCTTGTTGGAAGCTGGCTGGGAAAGTTGCAAATTGCAACCACATGTCTGCAAGACAATACAACAGTTGTAAATGCAAGCTGGTTGCTAAGGACCTGAATTGTGATCAATAGACTATGGGGTTGGTGCAACAGTTGTAACTTTGAGGACAGATCATAAATCACTTTTCCCAAGGCCATCATAACTTTAAACTATCATTAAACAGTCATAAGTTGAGGATCTTGATCTTGATCTTGAAAGATCCCGAAGCCTTGTTTTACTCTAACATCTGAGAAGAAGTTTGTGTTACGTTCTACTTTGGGGAGGGCATTTTATGCAGGCATCCTTCTAAAACTGAACAACAGAACAGAACAAAACACCACAGTTGGAAAGACCTTGGAGATCTTCTAGTCCAACCCCCTTCTCAGGCAGGAAGCCCCATGCCACTTCAGACAAATGGTTGTCCAATCTCTTCTTTAAAACTTCCAGTGTTGGAGCATTCACAACTTCTGCAGGCAAATCATGCCACTGATTAATTGTTCCAACTGTCAGGAAATTTCTCTTTAGTCTAGGTTGTTTCTCTCCTTCATTAGTTTCCATCCATTGCTTCTTGCCCTGCCTTCAACCTGAAGATCTACTCAGCCCTTAAAACCCGATACATGGCCATGAGTTCTGTTTTGGTAGAAGATGAGAGTTAACTAGAATTGCTGAGTCAGGCAGCTCTTGTGTGTTATCCCCTCCCCAATTATCAGTCTCAAATGATTAGCCCCTCCCCTCCCAAAAAGAACTTTATTGTTCCACACAAGGGTCTCAGCAGCAGTCCCAGACCGCATCCTGAACTTGCTAGCAAACAGCCCCATTTAAGAGCCATTGGTATAATGGGTATTTTGTTAGTTGTTCAAAGTAGATCAAACTAGGAAACCCATGTCATGGAGGTCCAAATTTATTTTATTGTAAAGTCATAGGAAAAAACTCTTGCAAATCTGAATGTGCTTCATTCCTCCCTCTTTTCCACCTTTATCTTTCTGAGAACTAGGGAGTGGCATCTGCAAGTCCATATTGGAGAACATTTCAATAAGAAATGAATGGTACATAATTTTGATTCCAATCATGAGGAAACTTTATACGGATATAAGATGCTTTTCTTTGTTAGTGTTTTTCTCAAACGGTGAGGCAAAGGTTAGTGATGGCAGTTCATCTTTCTTTGGGCAGCTGCAATCTTACTTCTCTAAAGAAAAGAAAGAAACTGTACTGAGTGGCTGTATTAAGGGCAAAAGATCTCCAGTAGCTATTTCCTGACTGTCTCAGAAAATGACTTGAGGGAGACCTAACTCTGCATAAAAAGAAATCTGTTCAGTGCCATAGGTGCCTTGTTCCTGATAGCCTACTGTGCAGTCTGAGAGTATAAACAGGAATCTCCCAGCTGCCTGATGCATTGAGGTATTCATTATCTCTAATGATAATTGCAGGGAAAGAATTGGCATTTTAGGCAGTAATTACCTATCTTGTACCTTGGGAAGAGAGAAAAGCTGGGATAGAAAATGTAAGGGAGGGAGAAAAGCAAGAATCATACTGATTCAATCTATCTATCATTTAGAAACCATCCATTTCCCTTACAGAACTATTGACCACTTTCTGGATAGGCTCAAAATAACTTCTGACTGATCATATGGTTCTTGGGATGCTTCCCCCTCTCACCTTCTCTCCTTCAGAAGGAAGCCAGTGCTGCCCCTCTAATTTCTCACCATGATAAGTTTGATCAGAGATGCAACACAGCAATTGCTCTGTCTATGCAGTGCCATCTACCTTTCTTAACCTAGGTTCTCCAGCAACAGCCAAGATACAACTCCTCATTCATGATCAAAGAACATCCATCTAAAAACTGAGGGGAGTTTGAAGGCTTTAAAATTTGGGAGACATGTATGCAAGCTGACATGTTTGCTTTCTGAAAAAGGCACATTAAAAAGAGTGAGTGAAATTATTTCCCATTTAAACCTTCAGCTGCCTTTGCTTTGAAATGTTCCAAAAGCATTAAGTTAAAAGCTAAATGAGATGTGGCACTAGGGGCACATTTTAAAAATGGGGATAACTGTATCTAATGGAGGAGTGGGGAGCCTGATATCAATCAGAATCATAGCAGATGTCATGGCATTCTTTCTTCTCCAGCTGTGATCTTTCCAAAACCTGTTTGTTTAAGGTTATTATTTGCATTGGGGGGGGGGATCTTATTGGCACTCATAACAAATCAAAAGTCTGGAACACTTAACGAACACTGTCTAGAATGCATGATATGAAAAAGCCAGTCTCCTGCTTCTGCTTCCTGTAAGAAAGTCAGATCCAGCACTCTGCTTCAGCAGAGCAAAATATGTTCCAATTTTTCAGTCTGGGCTCTTGAAACTAAAGCAGTTGGATTTATTCTGCCTCATCCCATTAACAAAACAACCACAATCATATTTGCTCTTCACTGATTAATGATTAATTCCTGTTGAATTTCAAATGGGTTAATTTTTAATGATATTTCAAGTCCACTCAGTTATTGAAAGTCATTGAGATTAAATAATTCAGATGAATTATTTCAACTTAGTTGAATTGTGACCAGAATATGGTCACTAACCTAATGAGACACAGTCAGCTTAATAACAATTCTTAATGTCAGGGGAATTCTTTTTATAGTTCTGGCTTTTTTTATGTTTTATTCCAAGCAATTCTGTTTGGAGAATATTAAAATGAATACATTTCTTGACATCTTGCAATAAATTTGAACAAAGTAGCCTCTTAACGTTCTATGTTAGGCAAATGGCTGTTAATAGCACTGACCAGATGTCCAAATGGGTGCTGTTGATTGCCAAGCTAAAACTTCGTGCCCTGTGTAGGAATGTTGTTTGCACTGAATTTTGCCAGAAAACAGCCATACACGGGAGCAATTTAATATCCATTATCCAGTGCTAACCAAGATGCTAAGTCAAATTACCCAGAAAATGAACAACTGATATGACTTGATTGTGGAATGAAGGTTAGACTGAACTGAACTGTGCAGCAAGTAGCTGGATATTTATTGATGAAGTTGACTAAAACATGACAAACAGACTATTACTCACTCAACCTGGAGCAGAGTAGATATTATTTATTTAAAGCACTTGATATAATAAACTCTTACTTCACTACACATCTGGGTCAGCTTTAAAAACTTTTTATTTTCTTCCAAGGCCATTTGATTTCAAACTACCATGGTTTGCAGTTAAGTAAAGAGAAAAGAAAATTCACCAGCAGGAAAATCAAGACCATTGTTTGTTCATTGTGGTGAGTTTCTCCTACATAATATTTTTTTAAAAAATGTTTTAAATGCCAAGATTTCCAAAATGGGGATAATTCAGATTCTATTCAGATAATAGAATCATTTGTCAATTATTAAATTTTACCAAAATATTTGGGGCTGGATTTTATGTCACTCCCTGTAATTTGAAAATAATGGTTTGTATATATAAATATAGATTTCTAAAATAAAATTTTAAAATCCTATTTCTATGGTTCAGAGATGTTTTAGCTTACTTCTGTGCTGAAGAAATTTAATCAATTTTCATTCAGCTCAGACATAAAAAAAGAAGAAGAAGCTTATGTCTGTTTAACCTAAATCTTATAAATTCAGGCTAGAAAATAAAAAACTTTTACATTCATATTTTAAAATATCTAAATGTACATGATATGTAGAATGCACAGTAGATGTATAATTGTACAGTATGGCTAAAGAAAACCAGAACTTTTTCAGAGTGCAAGTAGCACATATGTTTATGCTATCTTGATGCATATTTATCTCTGAATTAGTATCTTCTTGGAGTATCCTATTTTCTTTGCAACAAAAAGCTTGTAATAATGACAATGAAAACAACTGTAAATCAATTATCAGATTCATCATTTATTTGATATAATTGAACATGAAATATATACTATTAATAATTTTCTCAGGTTCTGCATATTTCAATACACTTCAAATGTTTAAACTGGATTTGCCATTTTTATCCACCCATTGTCCTTTACAAGGACATAGATTAAGCAGGTTTTGATGTGTGAGGCTGTTAAAGGTACAGTATTGTCACCTGATGTAAGCTGTTCTAAGTAAAGCTCCAGTTGTTTTGAGATTGCACTCAATATGCCTATTACTTTGCTTTCTTTTGCCACAATTGTTCTATTTCTATTTAAAAGTTTTTATATGTTGTGATTTTCTCCAGTTCTTCACCTTTATTGTTTTAAAGGATGCATTAAACCCAGATCCACAAGAGCCATGGGGGCACAGGGGTTAGAATGCAGTACTACAGGCTAACTCACTGCTCACTCCTAGAGTTTGATTCTGAGCAGCTCAAGGTTGACTCAGCCTTCCATCCTTTCGAAATTGGTAAAATGAGGACCCAGATTGTTGGGGGCAATATGCTGACTCTGTAATCTCCTCAGAGAGTGTTGTAAAAGCACTGTGAAGTGGTATATAAGTCTAAGTGCTATTACTTGTGCTATCCTTGACTCATTTAGTTTACTTGATTTCCTGATGAGGGAAATGATTGCTGGATTGTTAGTTGGAGTTTTGAGGCTGGAGTTCAGCAGGGTCTTCCATGAGCACTCCAGCGACCACAATATAGGGGGCTGGTACCACAGGCACTACTGCTGAAGACAAATGTATCGCACAATCTTTCCATGAATATTGAGCTTTCCTAGTATAATGTATAGCTCATTTAACAGGAGGAAAACAGGGATGTTCTGAAAATGTAGACATAATACAAGCAGAAAACAGAAAAACAATAAGAGAATACTTAAAAATTTGTTTCCTGGATTCATGCACAGACAGAAAATATACACTATACCCCTGCTGTCAGCCTACTAGCACCAAAACCATACAGACAAAATAGATACATGGTCAAATTATCCAGAATCTAGAGACATTCTTGAAAATAAAGAAGGTGCCAGAGTCTAGTGACCTTCTTTACATCATGCTAGCCTCCCAATAAAAAAGGTAACTTTTTTAAAAATGGAAGACCTCTGATAAGTTGTCTGGTGAGTTATAAGGAAGCACATTGATCCCATCCTGCTGTGTGACATGAGAAGCTCTAGCTAAAAGAGAAGGAACCTATCCTTAGATCTGCTGTAGGTTCAGAAAGAGTGATGTTATTTTATGGAGATGAATCTCTAGTTCCCCCACACATTGCAGGACTTTGAGTACTGTCCAAGCAGTATGTGAAAGAGCTGAACTGTTGTTACTCCATATTCTCATTAGAAAACTCCCCTATCTTTGTTGATAAAATAAAGAGAAGCAATTGCTATATGAAGTAGCTCTGTACACAGTGGAATGGATTGAAATATCAAAAGTCATTATATAAGACAGATGGAAAGGCCATTATTAGAGAGCTTGATATGTCAATGTGGCTTAATGGAAGGCCAAACTGATATTGTATCATTCTGGTAAAAGGCAGCTGCTAATCTGCAAAATCTATTTGCTTTTAGAGGCATAGCATTTACATAACATTTGCATTCTAGCTATGGGGATGGATGTATCTCTGGATTTTCAGGTGCATTTGGGAGATTGCTTTGATTTTATTTAAGTCAGTGCATGCCTTCTTCTGTTTTGAAAAGCTGGGGAACTAAAAGTGATACCTTTGCCAAAACTTCCTGTGAACTACCATAGGTAATCTACAGAATTGACATTCATAGCAAATCTTGCCCAAGGTTGGCATATCTATTGGTGGGCAACTAGAAAAGCTTGAAATTGGCAACGTTTCTAAACATCGAATGACTTTCTAAACCAGTAGTTCTTCATTGATGTGAGTGTATAATTCAGTTGCTTGAAAACAGCTTGTTAGGGTCTTAAAGTCTAGTATTCAGCCTAGTTGTTGTAATGCTTTTTTATTATTATTAACAGGACAGCTTAATGAAGTGCTGCAAATGGCAGATGAGCCCTTGTGAGAGCAAATAAGTAATCTTTTGCAAGTTGATTTGGAATGATAGGGGCTGCATTTCAGATGATGACCAGCTGAGCCCACCTCCTTTTGAACTGGGATTTACAGTGGGAAATACAGTACTATTCCACATGAGTTTCTTGCAGCCTGAAAATATTCTCTTAGAAAACTATTTTGCTTGTATTTGAATGTGATAAAGAATCACCCAAGGGTAAGAACTTTCTTTCACCATATAGCTAGGTCAACAAAGTATTGGGTTTGAGTAGAACACCCTTTGGTGTTTTTTTGTTTTTGTTTTTTTGGCTAATTTGGATGTCTTGGTATAATGTCTTGATTGGAGGAGATCAGAAAATGAAGATATAGGAAAAAGACCATTGCACTTATGTTTTGTTTTGTTTTTTTCTGTAAGGAAAGGTTTCTCACTTCTTCCAGTGGCAAACTTAAATAAAACTGCAACAGATCTGAACTGTTTTTACCACTGAGCATGGTCATGGCTGACTCTAAGTAGAATAAGTGGCTACTTTAAATAGTCATTAAAAACAGGCAGCAAATTGGGACAAGCTCTTACTAGTGGCCCTCCTGATGCACTATGTAAACCAGGGGTCTTCTAACTTGGCCCTTTTATGAATTGTGAATTTCAACTCCCAGAATCCCTCAGCCAGGCACACAGGCTGACGAATTCTGGGAGTTGAAGTCCACAAGTCATAAAAGGGCCAAGTCTGAAGTCTGATGCAGACTATCCAGTTTATTGTGCCTTCAGCTGAGTGCTTGCTACTCAGGAGATGAAGTTGTCCTGAGGAACATTCAGAGCAGTGCATTGCAAAGTGACTAGAGAGATGAGGAAAATCTGTTCCAGATCCTGGGGCCTCATCCCTTGTTTGCTTTCCTCACCAGACAGCTTGTCTTCTCGGAGACTCAGTGGATGCTCTCAAATGGTGATCTTGCAGTGCTACTGCTGAGAATGTCTCAGCAAAAAGCAGGCAGTGATAGATGGTGCTTAACAAATGTCTTGTCTTGCTTGGATTAATTGTTTACATTAATTAGGTGGAGGAAGAAAATAGAAAAGTAAAAATCCATAATATTGAAGACTTTAGCATAGCTGTGTAGACATTCTTAAAATAATACGTGGGTGGGCAACTGAGGGCTTTGCTTGAAAAAATATTTGAAAATATTTTCCAACTTCCATAGAAGAAGAAAGAGTGTGTTCTCTCTCTCTCTTTCTCTCTCTCTCTCTCTCTCTCTCTCTGTGTGTGTGAGAGAGAGAGAGAGTGAAAGAGAGAGAGCGTGCGCACTGTTCTAGAATGAAATTGAGCATCCTGACGAATATTTCACAATGGTTAAAATTTCTGAAATAAATTAGAGCCTATAACCAAGAGCATTAGGATCAATATTTGAAAAAAGATAATACCAGAAAATTTGGGCTAAAGTGGGAGTTCTGCTGTATATCCTAGAATTGACAAACTAAGAGTGCAAATCCTCCCAGGCAATGAAGTTTGTTGAAAGAACCTACGGTAATCAGAGTCTCACAGTCTAAGATATTTAACAATAAGTATATTTTCTGTGGAAATCAACTGGACAAATAAAATAAGTCTTTGCTTGGGAAAGGATACTCTTTGCTTGGGAAAGGATACAAAAATAATTTCTAAAATCAAGGACTATTTGTTTTTATGTTAACTTGTTTGGAAATAGACTGCTTTGGAAAGGAAAGTACATGTCCATATCTATATTGTATACTATTTCATAGCTTTTAAAAAAACGAAATAGGGGAATATTTGAAAGTGGGATTAAATTCTGGGAAAAAAGACTTTTTTTGAATTATCAAACTTATTGTCAGCAATATGCTCCTTGTATAAATATTTCAATATTTTCCATTAAAACTTCTACATAAAAGTTTATGTAACAAAACTAACGTAAAGAAAAACCAATAAAGAGTAAAAGAAGCAATGAAAGAAAGAAAAAAGTAGAAGTGCAGAAAAAGACATGAAAGAATCTTCCAATCTCCTTTGCAGCAAATATAAGTACAATTACAAAATTATTTTTTACTCTATGATTACAAAACAGCTCACTTTTTCTATTATCCAGTTTTTTCCCCTAATCCTCAAAACTACAGTCATAACTGCAATTTTTTTCTGTTTCGTACAAAAAAGTCTGTGAGGGGTTTCTGATCAGTCAATAAATGTATTTTTTCTCTAATTTAAAAAAAAAACTAATTTAGCCATCTCTGCAAGCTCCATCACCTTCCTCAACCATTTTTCCATTATGGGTAGTGTTGAACCTTTCCACATTTGAGCATATAGTAATGTCACTGCAGTTGTCAAATTAAAAAAAAAATCCTTACATGCATTTTTTGTGCATCCAGCATTTTTTAAAGCCATTTCCTTATAAAACTGTAAATAATTAGCATTTTAGGAGAACAGTGGGAATACTAATGAGGTACATTTAAGGGGAAAAAAAATAAAAACCAATTTGTATGAAGTGGGAACTATTTAACATCAATTTTTATACCTCTCTCTTTATCTTTCTGGTGGGTTTTTTTTTTTTTTAAGAGAAGCACAAGAAAATTTGTTGGAAGTGTACTTCCAATATTCTGGACCCAAGCTGGTGATTTTCCTCCTTGCACTTTCAACCATTTACCAACTCTTACGATCACTTTATAACCATAAAAGAGTTTCTAAGTCTTTGAACATCAGTCATGGTCAGTGGTGGGATTCAAATATGTGAACAACCGGTTCTCTGTGTGGATGCCACTTCTGGAAGTACATTCTGGGCCTGGGCAACAAAAAATTACCTTCCGTTCTGCCGAAGTGGTGCGAACTGGCTGAGTCCCACCACTGGTCAAGACTGTTTTTCATGATCGAGGTTAAGACTGATGTGTATGTAACTTGTTCAGCTTCTTCCCTTGTGTCTGCTGTTGAGCCTTTTGTTTACGATCTCTCCCATTCATCATCAGCCTGTATTTTTCCAAGCTCTGCAGCTGTAACCTTTGTGTCATACAGTATGTACAAGAAAATTGCCACTCGTCAAGAATAGCATATGCACAGTGCTGGAAAAATGAGAATATACCATCAGAGGAAGAAGTAATAAAAAAAATCCTGGACTGTGCAGAGATGGACAAATTAACAAAATAGATAAAAAAAGGAAGACACAGAGTATTATATAATATGGAACAAGTTGTATATCTGGTTGGAGACTAGAAATAACAGAGGAGAATAAATATGGAAAGGTCAAAAGTGAAAATATGTATATAATAATGTATAATAATAATAATATGAATTATTCTTAGTAAGAAGTAGAACATGAAGGAAGAAAAATGTAAATAAGAAATAACGGGGCTATAAGGACAAATATTCTAAAGAAGAATAAGGGGGAAATGTAAATAATAGATTACCATTACGCAATTGCTATATAAAAAAAGGAGGGGTATATATTGTGTGTATATGTATATTATGTTTTGCTTTGTTTTGTTTTGTCTTGTTGGTTAAAAATAAAAATTAAAATAAATAAATAAATAAAATAAAATAAGAAAATTGCCACTTGTTCTTTTTTTTTTTTTTAGAATAATAGAGTAATTGCTCAAATAAAAACCCTTAAGGATCATCTGATATAGATTAAGGAAAGTGGTAAAATATTCAATCATGTTTCTCTGCATTGGAAAATGTAGTTTGAAACTGAACATTCCTTCCTTTGCTAGTTTTTGCTTGCTATGAGACATACTTGTAGCAAGCAAAAACTAGCAAAGGAAGGAATGTTCTGTTTCAAACTACATTTTCCAATGCAGAGAAACATGATTGAATATTTTACCACTTTCCTTAATCTATATCAGATTATCCTTAAGGGTTTTTATTTGAGCAATCACTCTATTATTCTAAAAAAAAAAGAACGAGTGGCAATTTTCTTATTTTATTTTATTTTATTTATTTTAATTTTTATTTTTAACCAACAAGTCAAAACAAAACAAAGCAAAACATAACACACATATACACACAATGTATACTCCTTCTTTTTTTATATAGCAATTGCGTAACGGTAATCTATTATTTACATTTCCCCCTTATTCTTCTTTAGAATATTTGTCCTTATAGCTCCGTTATTTCTTATTTACAATTATGTCTCATAAAACAAAGCAGAAAGATAGATCCTGCCAAATTATGTGCACGTGTGAGAGAACATTAGAAAGGTTCTGGAAATTTTCAGTGCATTTTTTGGCAAAACAAAACTTTAATGAAATCTTCCTTTTGTAGAAGGCAACCTTCTCCCTTGTTATTTTGCTTATGTATAAACGTTTCTGGAAAAGGTCTTTCTTCAAAGGACAAAAGGAAGCATACATATGCTATGGTAGCAGTATTTGGGAAGGTGGGAAAAGGAACCCCCTGCCTCTCTCTCTCTCTCTCTCTCTCTCACACACACACACACACACAGAGAGAGAGAGAGAAAGAGAGAGAGAGAGAGAGAGAGAAAGAGAGAGAAAGAGAGAGAGAGAGAGCATATTCTTCTCCCAACTCAATAACAATAATACTTAGACTTATACATGGCTTCACAGTGCTTTACAGCCCTCTCTAAGTAGTTTACAGAGTCAGCACATTGCCCCCTAACAATCTGGGTCCTCATTTTACCGACCTCAGAGGGATGGAAGGCTGAGTCAACCTTGAGCCGGTGAGAATTGAAATTCTGGCAATCAGCAGAATTATCCTGCAATACTGCATTTTTTTAAAAAATATTTTTTTATTTTTCCAAACTCTCCCCCATACATATACCATGATATTTATCAGACATTAACATACATTCTTTTTACATTCATATATAAGATACTTTTAATAAAATGAAATAAATACATACACATGACTTTTGGTGTTGCTCGCCCATTTCCCCTTTCACTGCATCCACACTCCTTCTTCTCTACCTTCTTTCTCCCTTTCTTCTCTTCCCTACTTCCCTCTTCTTCCTCTCCTCTTCTCTTTCCTTCACCACTCTTCTCCCCTTTCTCCCCACTTCTCCTCTTCTCCTCCAACCTTCCTACTTCCTTCTCCCCTCCTTTACTCTTTTCTCTCTCCTCTCCTTTCTTCCCTCTCATCCCTCTTCTGATACAATTCGGGGATAATGTCGGAGCAACTCCTCTCTCCAAATTCCCCTATCTGTATTATATACAATAAGATTAATTTTCTCTTACATTAATACTTCTATTTATCTAACCTTCTCGGTATATACTTCTATAAATATTTATACAACCTCCAGTTATTCAATACTGTGTCACCTGGGTCTCCCTCCTTATCTTCTCCTTCTTCTTCCATCTAAATTGATGTTAACTATCTTTTAACCGTATTCTCTTTTCAGCCAATCATAAAAAGTTCCCCAGATTTCATAGTAGTCTGACCCTGTCTTATTTTTAATTGTCATTGTTAGTCTATTCATTTCTGCACATTCCAGTATTTTCCCAATCACCTCTCCCTCTGGGGGGGCTTTCAGTGCTTTCCAATTTTGTGCAAACACAATCCTGGCTGCCGTAATTATATGAATAATTAAATATGTTTTCTCTTTATTGTATTTCCCTGGTAGAATACCCAACAGGAATATTACTGGTCTTAGTTCTATACATTGTTGTATCATCTTTTCTATCCATGTTCTAATTATATTCCAATAAGTTTTAGCTTCTACACACGTCCACCACATATGGTATAAGGAACCTGGTATCTGATGACATTTCCAACATTTCATAGACCTGTCCTTAAACATTTTAGCTAATCTTTCTGGAGACATGTGCCATCTGTAAAACATTTTGTACATATTTTCTTTATACGCAGTCGCCATTGTCAATTTATAGTTTCTTTCCCATAGTTGCTGCCATCTATCTAATTCAATTGTGTATCCAAAATTCCTTGTTCATTTTATCATTGTCTCTTTCACTTGTTCCTCCTCTAACTCCATATGTAGTAGATAACTGTACATTTTAAAATCCATTTTTCTTCCGTTCCTGTGAGTATTACATCTAACTCTGTTGTCTCCAAATTAACACCATCTATTTTAACATCTTTTTCATATCTAGATTGTATTTGCGTTTTCATGTACCAATCCACCTTTATTCCTTGTTCCTCTAATTGTTGTTTGGTTTTCAACTCCCCCATATCTGTTAGTAAGTCTTTATATCTTATAATGTTTCCCATGTTAAACATATTGGGGTGAATTAGCACCTCCATACTTGAGAGCCAACTATGGAGGCTGCAATACTGCATTCTAATCACTGCGCCATCATGGCTCAATGTTTATTCTTACAGTTTTTATTTATTTGTTTGTTTGTTTAGCCTTTGAGTCAATCTTGATGCCTTGTGACTGCCTGGACAGGTTCCTGCATTTTCCTCAGCACATTGCCTCCTTCATATAGGAGAGAAGAGAGAGAGAGAGAGAGAGAGAGAGAGAGAGAGAGAGAGAGAGAGAGAGAGAGAGAGAGAGAGAGGGAGGGAGGGAGAGGGAGAGAGAGAGAGAGAGAGAGGGAGAGAGAGAGAGTGTGAGTGTGTGTGACTGGCCACAATCACCCAGCTAGCTGTGTGCCTAAGCTGGGGCTAGAACTCACAGGCTCCAGGTTTCTATCCTGGTGTCTTAATCATTACACCAAAGTGGCTCTCAATTTGAACTTATATTACTAATATAAATAATGAACTATTACATATCTATCTACATAACTTCTTGCAGTTCCACAACTGTTTCTGTTGCCCCTTTCCTTATTTACACAGATGTTCAACTTTTAAATACCACTTTGTGAGGCTAACTCTCCATTTAGGCAACTTAGCAGGGCTTTTCCTTTCAACTGTTATAGAGAGCATGAGGGAATGAGGGGAAAATAACTCTCTCCAGAGCCTGGTGGCAAGCCAGCAACTTTGTGTCTGCATCTTCAGTGCAGCTCTCATCCTTTCATTGGCCAAGCCCCTTAGCAAAAATGTCCTTTTCTTATTCTGCTTGCTCCTTCAGGGACCTCAATTCCTCCTTTCTCTGGAAATTCTCTCTCTGACCATGTTTCCTGCTTTTCCCCAGCACCTTCAATCCTTCAAGTTTGATACATTCTTTTTCTTCTTGTGCCATATCCGTTATCGGACGTTGGCGATCATGTTGGCGATCCTGTTTTTATCAGCAGCCGCATGAAAAAGTGCTGCTGAGTTTTGTCCAAGCCAGTCCCTTAGACTTTGAAACCACAATGTTCTTCTTCTGCTTGGACCTCGTTTGCCTTCAGTCTTTCCCTGAGGATTAAATGGAGTATGCCATATTTTTCTGGGTGTTGCACCACATACATGAACGATCTAAACCCATGGCCTGACAAATGTGATTCATATAAATCTCCAGAAGGCAGGAATGCTTGCTGCTTAATTAATTCAAGAACCTTCTAGATGCCTATCTCTAGATGGTCCTTTTCCTTAAGCTCTAACCTTGAGACAACCGATCCTTGATCATGGCATCTCATCCTGCCAAGCACCCAGAATTTGGAATCCCTTCAGGAGAGGCCATCAGTACTGCTCTTACTTTCTCTGAGGCATCATATCCGCAGATATTTTAATATATTTAACTGATTGCCTCTTTCTGGCCAAACAGTTCTCAACTCTCTTATTATCTCAGTGTTACTGCTGTAGTAACACTTGGCATTTATTTATGAAATGTTATATTCAGTCTCCTAGGTACTCCGGGTGGTAGGTAGATAGCTATCATACCACTTGCAAAAGTATACATATAAATGATTTATTATAAACATTATGCTCATTCCTAATACTTTTGGGCTAATTTAAATGAACTTGGATTGTTTTCCTTCTCTATAACATGCCTTTCCCATTACATTCTGTCCCGTAAAAGAACTTACAACACATAATTAAAAAATGATCTTGTTGAACCTAAAGCTAAATTTGCTGCTTCAGGAAGGCAGGACTATTTTCAGTCTGAGGGTACTTAGCTATAAAGTGACATACAACGTTCCATTCCTACTGACTCTGAGGGTGATGGAATATTAAAACTATTCATTGAGGAGACAGAAGAGGAAATAAGCTACATAAAATATCATCACTTTACTGAAGGTGGCAGAGTGGCTTAATTATCACGGGTACATATTAAACCATAAGTAATTAATGCTGCTTGCCAGGATGGCTGGTAAAGCATATCTTAATTATGAGAGAATAAATTTGCATTGTTGTTAAAAGGAAAAAAACCCACCTCCTTTCTTGGATATTTGGATTATCAGTTCTGGGGCATATGCTTATTTGTGAGGTTGGCAGTATCATTTTTAAGTGAATTTCAAGATTTGGGAATAAAACTCTCTGGGTTTTAAAATGTTTCCCTAAATAGCAAAAAACTGCCAACAAGACAGCACAAATTCTTCCAGTTCTTTCAAAAGCTTCAGTCAGACTTTATGAAAATAGAAAGTAAGTAGAAAATAACAATGCAGTCTAAGCAATCTGAGTGCAGGTCTGGGTCTGGGTCTCTCTCTCTCTCTCTCTTTCTCTCTCTCTGTTTGTGTGTGTCTGTGTGCATGTGTATTCATGCTCTTATCTGGATATCCAGCCAGAACAAGAGATTGTAACATGCTTTATCCTTCCTTCTCTCATGTAATTCTTTAATTTTTTTATTCCCCATCCAATTGCTTTTGGTTGGGTATGTTATTTAGGTTAGGTTAAGCTGGGATCTTTTTTGGAAAATGGACAAAAACTGAATCAAACTGAATCTGCATTATATATTCCCTTTCTACTCCATTTGGGGCTATTGCTGGCAGGAATTTTTGAAAACTACAGAAATACTTACACTATACTTTTGCTGCAGAAGTAACCAGGGCCTTCAAGATGGACATTCCCTTTCTCAAAGAGGCATTTTTGTTCCATTCTGAAAAAAAGAAAGTGGACTTACAACCAACTGCACTTAGTGCATGCCCTAGTCTCTACCTATCATTAACATATCAATATAGACAATATAGTAAGGTGATCAAGTTAGCTCTATTGGAGCATTTCATTTGCATGCATTTTATTCAAGGGGAAGGGGGCAAGTTTTTTTTAAATGGGGAGGCACAGCATACAATGTTAAGTCAATATGTGGTCTTCAGAAGCAGGTTTGAAGATCTTTTGGAGATATTATCTAAGTTTGGTAAAAGTAGGGAAAAGTTTATTTTATGATCTACAGCAGGGGTGTCAAACTCAATTTCATTGAGGGCCGCATCAGCATTGCGGTTGCCCTCGGGGGGTGGGGGGTATGGCCAGGGTGGGTGTGGCCTACTGGGTGGGCATGGATGGAATGGGTGTGGCCTATTGGGTGGGCATGGCCAGCTCTACATCATTTGCGTCAAGGGTGCCTGTGGGGGCCTGGGCAGGAGTGGGACAGATCTGACGATCTCTGGCAGAAAGGGGAGGGACCAGGGCAGAGCCCATCAAGCCAGATATGTGAAGTAGGCGAGGGCCATTTGCTGGCCATTTCCAGGCGATGATGCATTTCTTCATTCCTCACAAAGGGTGACACCTCCCCAGCATGCACCCAGGGGGTGGGGCCGATGCCGCACGGGCTGGTTCCTCGCTGTTTCCAGATGGCCTTGTGGAAGACTGAATGTATTTCAGCATAGATGGCTACCACAAAATTGTACATTGGCTCCTGGCTGGCCTGGGCCAGGGCCAAGGCAGCAGGGGCCGTCCCCTCACTGTTTCCAGGATGGCTTTGCGGGCCACATGAAACCACTTTGCAGGCCGCATCCGGCCCCTGGGTCTTGTGTGACATGTCTGAGCTACAGTGGTCACATAAAACAAACTTCAGAGAGTCAACTCTATTAATCTATTGCAACACAAACAACAGATTGTATGGCATGTTAAAGACATCAGGTAAAATAAACTAGGCTGATTTATGAGAAAACTCAAATCCATAATTAGGCCAAGTGAGAATGCTATGTTGAAGAAGTTTTCAAGATCTCCAACTTTGTAGCATTTAATCTAATGAAGTGATCTGGACAACCTAAACAATGATTCATTATGTGATGCATTTTTTATTCAAGAAATTATCTTCACTGTTGTGTCCTGGGCCTGATGAGGCAACTCAGCAGGCCCAGAAATGTTGTAAATGGTCCCGGGCAACCTAAAAGCTTCCCGGGACCAGACTGGCTGGGTCCGGACTTATATGCATGCGCAAGGCACGAAGAAAGAGGTTTTCCTATTGGCTGGACTGCGTGGGGTTTGGAAGACTATAAAAGGCCTGCATGCCTGTTTGCAGAGTTGAGTGAAGTTAAGGAGCAAATAAAGAAGTTTGGTTACAACATGTGTTGTGCTTCAATGCCTCGAACCCCGAAACACAAAAGTGGTGACGAGGATGGGATTGCTGCAAGGAAAAAGGCAGTAAGAAGAGGATAAACCTCATCTGAAGAGCCTGAAGCCTGGGAATCGGTGTCCAGCTCTGCACTCACCTGCCAGTACAGCATCACTGGAGGTGAGTTTGGCAAACGGGCCCTTCCCCTCAATGAAGGCTTGCAGCGAGACATTTGAAGCAGAAGATGTCGAAGATTGGACGTCTATCAGAGTTTGATGTCTGTCACCCGGAGCACTGGAACTCCTACATGGCTTGGGTAGAAAATTACCTAAGGGCTAACCAGGTTCAGGAAGACGGCCTGAAAGCAGCAAACCTGCTGTGCGTCTGCAGTCAGGACACTTTCAATGTGGCCAAAAACCTGGTAGCCCCTGCACCACTGGAATCTGTCACCTACACAGACTTACCGGGCATATGGTAAGCAAGGCCATATTGCCACCATTTGTTTGGGTTGCCAGCAGGTGCAACCTCGGGAAGAATTCCTTTGGAAACGTACCAGGGTCCTCAGAGTAGGTTTCTGTGCATCCCGTAGAAGCATCTTGCAAACAGGGACACACAAGCCCCTTAAAAAGAAACTTTGCATTGATGTACAGTTACAAAGGGTTCCCTTATCGATGGAGCTGGACACCGGGTCCGCCCTATCGATCATTTCACACAATACATTTAAAAGGATTTGCTGCAGTAGTAGCCTTCGAGTCAAACTCAGCCCATCGAAATTAATTCTTATTGACTTTCAAAATTCAAAGGTTAATGTACTTGGAGAAGCTACGCTCAAAGTGCAAACTCTAGGAATTGCAGAAGTCTGCAGAGAGTTTGTGGATGTGTTTAGTTCAGAGCTTGGTTCGTACAAGGGGCCTCCCATTGCCTTGCGATTAAACCCAAACATCACACCAGTTAGGATTAAGCCTAGGAGGGTGCCCTTCACCCTCAAGGGCAAGATTGATGCTGAACTGGACAAGCTGCTGAAGCAAGGCATCTTGGAACCTGTGGACTCAAGTCCAAGGGAAACCCCAATTGTGACACCTTTAAAGGCTAACAGGGAAGTCCGAATTTATGTGGACTATAAGTGTACTTTGAACACAGCTTTGCAACAGCATGCATATCCAGTACCAGTAGTGAGTCATATTCTGGCCTCCCTCAAAGGGGGAAAACTGTTTGAAAAGCTTGATTTAGCACAAGCCTACCAACAGCTACTTGTTGATGAGGCAACTGCTGAGGCCCAAACAATAGTGACCCATAGGGGTGTTTTTAAGGTAAAAAGGTTACAATTTGGGGTGAATGTTGCTCCTGGCATATTCCAGAGCGTCATGGAGTGCATGCTCAGGGGTATTCCGGGGGTTTGCCTCAACTTCAATGACGTCCTCATTGCAGGGGAGTCATCACAGAATTTGGCTGAAAGATTAAGGGCTGTGTTCTGAGGTTCCATCAAGTGGGCCTCAAATTAAAAAAGGAGAAATGCAAAATCGGTGTTACTTCCACAGAATTTTTAGGCTTTAAAATAGATGCTCAAGGCATCCACCCTGCAGAATCTAAATTGAAGGCCATTCAGGAGGCCCCAAGTCCCAAGTCCAAAGTGAGCTTCAGGCTTTCTTGGGACTTCTTAACTTCTATCATGCTTTTCTTCCCCATAAGGCTGCAGTGGCTGAGCTGTTACACCAGCTCTTAGACAAGCAAGCTCCATGGCAATGGATTAAAGTCCATCATAGGAGTTTTAAGGAGGTCAAGGCCTTGCTCTCATCAAATGCGGTATTAGCCCATTTTAATGAGAAACTGTCTGTATTCATCGCTTGTGATGCATCCCTTATGGGGTGGGTGCAGTACTCAGTCACCTAAAAGCTGATGAGACACAAGTCCCTGTGGCTTGCTACTCAAGGACTCTGTCATCTGCAGAGTGGAATTATGCTAAGATTGACAGAGAAGCCTTGGCAATAGTGGCTGGCATAAAGAAATTCCATGATTTCTTATATGGCCATCACTTCACAGTATACAGACCACAAGCCTTTGCTGGGGTTGTTTACAATGACCAAACAAACCCCTCACATCATTTCCCCATGTATGCTGAGGTGGTCCATTTTCCTGTCAGCATATGACTACACGCTCATTCACAAACCTGGAAAAGAAATGGGCCATGCAGATGGCCTCAGTAGGCTACCTCTCACTCAAATAGAGGCAGATCCTGCCCCTGCCATTAATATTCTTTCTATTCAGGAACTACCTGAATCTCCCCTCAATGCTAGGGACGTGGCTGCAGAAACTGCCACTGATCACAAGCATACATGCGTGCTGACATAGGTGTTGTCAGGTTGGCCTGATACATGTCCAGATGCTACATTTCAAAGCTTCTGGCAAAGGAGGCATGAACTGTCTACCTTTAATGGGTGCCTCTTATGGGGGAGTAGTTATCCCAGCCTCCCTGAGGTCTAGAGTCTTGTTCTCTCTGCATGAGGGACATCCGGGCATTGTGCGCATGAAAGTGCTTGCACACAGCCATCTTTGGTGGCCTGGCTTGATAAAGCTATCGAGGCCAGGTGTGTGAACAATCATGGCCCCTGTACACAGGTGGGAGGAGACACAGACCCCTAGGTCAAGGGTACATTTAGATTATACTGGGCCCTTTCAGGGGCAATTCTTCCTTATCCTGGTGGATAGCCATTCCAAGTGGCTAAAGGTTGTATCTGTCTCTTCCACTACTACTGCTAGGACAATCCAGGCGTTAAGAGGAATCTTCGTGACCCATGGACTGCCTGATGTTCTCATTTCTGACAACGGTCCTCAATTTACTTCTTGTGAGTTCCAGGCTTTCCTTCAAGTCAACTTGATATGGCACACCACGTCAGCTTCCTTCCACCCTTCCACCAACAGGCAAGCTGAAAGAATGGTGTGCACCACCAAAAATGTGCTCAAAAGACTCACACACTGCAGCTGGCATCACAGGTTAGCAGATTTTCTTCTTGCACACCGCACCACACCATGCACTGCCACCGGGAAGAGCCCAGCTGAACTACGCTGGGATCGCCGCCTCATCACGAAGTTAGACAGACTGCACCCAGACCGGGTGGCTTCACAGCCACGGGCTCCTAGGAGACGTCAGGTGGGTGATCCGGTCTGGGCAAGGAACTATGGTCCTGGACATCTCTGGGTCCCTACTGTCATCTGTAAGATCTCAAAACTGCTATCATATGAAGTGACCTTGGAAGACGGCCGCGTTCTTCGGCATAAACATCGACCAACTACGCTGGTGGTTGTTCCCCGTCAATTCCACCCCTGCCTCTGTTCTCAGGGGGAGGGGGCCCAGGAACATGGTCACACTTCAGGTCAACATCCTGAGAACCAGCCTCACCGTTCCTGGGAATGGCCGCAGGTCACTAGGGATTCCCAGGGGAGCAAAGTTTATTTAATTGGGAGCAGGTGTTTAAATTGGGAATGATATCATTGCAACCTGAAAAGGTAGTAAGATAAATATCAGTGACAAGGAAAGCATGATACACACTGAGATGATTTTTGCTATATAAATATGGGGGGATATAGCTGTTACTCAGAAGTAAGGAAAGTCCCATAGAGCAGTACATAATTCAGTTATAGTTATGATAGTATTATGTCTATGTCTCCATTTTATATAGAACATGGATATTTCATCCAAGTAATCTTTATTTACTATCTGGTTTGATTTTAACTAATTATAAAACTTTAGAATAGCCTAATTATTTATTCTAAATCTTCAGAATAGTGTAAATTTTCATTCTACATACCCCCCCCAATGAGGTATAATTTTAAAAGGCATTTGGTCTGAATGTATCTTATTTTGACTAAAACAAGTAAATCACTTTTAAATTATTTAAAAGAAACAGACCAAATAAAAGAGGAGGTGGAGTTGCTCTCTATATAAGAAATAACTACATCTTCACAGAAATAGAGTACAACAATGATAAAAACTGTCTTGAATGCATTTGGGTCAATATAAAAGGGGGGGGGAATGACATTGCCATAGGTGTATACTACAGACCACCCAACCAAACAGAGGAAATAGATGAACTTTTTGCTAGTCAGCTAACTAAGGTATGTAGGAAGCACATCACAATAGTAATGGGGGACTTTAACTACCCTGACATCAACTGGGAGACAAACTCCGCACCAAGTGGAAGATCAAACAGGTTCCTGGCAAACCTAGCAGACAACTTTGTCTCCCAAAAAGTAGAGAATGGAACTAGGGGATTAGCCATTTTGGATCTAATTCTCACTAACAGAGATGAAATGATAGACGGTGTTGGAGCCATAGGAACCCTGGGAGGAAGTGATCATGCAATATTAGAATTCAACATTATAGAAGCACAACCAATAGAACACAGTCAAACTAGAGTCTTGGACTTCAAGAGAGCTAATTTCAATAAACTTAGAGAGGGCTTGGGAAGGATTCCATGGATGAGAATCCTCAAGGGGAAAACAACTCAAGAAGCTTGGGAAATTTTGAAAAATGAGATAATAAAAGCACAGTCTAGCACAATACCAACAAAGAGGAAAAACAACAGCTCTCAAAAGAAACCAGCATGGCTGCATAAAGAACTCTCTGACAAATTGAAAGATAAAAAGGACAAGTATAGAAAGTGGAAAGAGGGGAACATAACTAAGTCAGAATATCAGCAAATAGCCCGAGCCTGCAAAGATGAAGTGAAGAAAGCCAAGGCTCAAAATGAACTGAGGCTTGCGACCAAAGTCAAAAATAACAAAAAAAGCTTCTTTCAACATGTAAAAAACAAGAAAAAAGTGAAGGAAATGATTGGTCCATTAGTGGGTGAAAGTGGCAAGAAGGTGACAAGCAACAGGGAGAAAGCAGAACTATTTAACTCATTTTTTGCATCTGTCTTTACACAAAGGGAAAAAACAGACCAACCTATCAAAAATAGTGCCACAAAAAACAAAACAGAAACACAAGTTAAGATAGGCAAGAAAATCGTTAGTGAGCACCTGTCCAGCCTAGATGAGTTCAAATCGCCAGGACCAGACGGATTACACCCCAGAGTTCTCAAGGAACTGGCAGATGTGATATCGGAGCCACTGAACTATATTTTTCAAAGATCCTGGAACACAGGGGAACTACCAGAGGACTGGAAAAGAGCTGATGTAGTTCCCATCCTCAAAAAAGGAAAAAAAATGGATCCAGGAAATTACAGACCTATCAGCCTGACCTCAATACCTGGGAAGATCCTGGAAAAGATAATCAAACAACGAATCAACGAACACCTAGAGGCAAACAAAGTCATTACTAAAAGCCAACATGGGTTTGTCAAAAATAGATCATGCCAGACAAATCTTATTGCATTCTTTGACCAAGTGACAAAATTAGTGGATCAGAGGAATGCTGTGGACATAATTTACTTGGACTTCAGTAAGGCATTTGATAAAGTAGATCACAACCTACTACTTGACAAGATAGAAAAATGTGGGGTAGACAGAACCACCACCAGATGGATCCGTAGCTGGCTGACCGGCCGTACTCAGCGAGTGGTCCTCAATGGAACTGCATCTATATGGAGGGAAGTGTGTAGTGGGGTGCCCCAGGGCTCTGTTCTGGGCCCAGTACTCTTCAACATCTTCATCAACGATTTGGATGAAGGGATAGATGGGGAACTCATCAAATTTGCAGATGACACCAAGCTGGCAGGAATAGCCAACACTCCAGAAGACAGGCTTCAGATACAGAAGGATCTGGACAGACTTGAACACTGGGCACTAACTAACAAAATGAAATTCAATGGTGAAAAAAGCAAGGTTCTACATTTAGGCAAGAAAAACCAAATGCACAAGTACAGCATAGGTGGCACCATGCTCAATAGTAGTAACTGTGAGAGGGACCTCGGAGTCCTAGTAGACAATCACTTAAATATGAGCCAGCAGTGTGCTGCAGCTGCCAAAAAGGCCAACACAGTGCTAGGCTGCATTAACAGAGGGATAGAATCAAGATCACGTGAAGTATTAATACCACTCTTCAATGCCTTGGTAAGGCCACACTTGGAATACTGCATCCAGTTTTGGTCACCACGATGTAAAAAAGATGTTGAGACTCTAGAAAGAGTACAGAGAAGAGCAACAAAGATGATTAGGGGACTGGAGGCTAAAACATATAAGGAACGGTTGCGAGAATTGGGTATGTCTAGTTTAACGAAGAGAAGGACAAGGGGGGACATGATAGCAGTATTCCAATATCTCAGGGGCTGCCATAAAGAAGAGGGAATTAAGCTATTTTCCAAAGCACCTGAAGGCAGGACAAGAAGCAACGGGTGGAAACTCATCAAGGAGAGAAGCAACCTAGAACTAAGGAGAAACTTCCTGACAGTGAGAACAATTAATCAGTGGAACAGCTTGCCTCCAGAAGCAGTAAATGCTCCAACACTGGAAGTTTTTAAGAAGAGACTGGACAGCCATTTGTCCGAAATGGTGTAGGGTTTCCTGCCCGAGCAGGGGGTTGGACTAGATGACCTCCAAGGTCCCTTCCAACTTTACTACTATTACTATTACTATAATAAAATAATTGCAGGTTCAACACCAATAATTTTATTTACTAGTATTATTTCCTGAGAAGACTGAAGCATGAAGCAACACTTCAAAAATTGTCTATTCTGAATCCTCAAATGGCTATCCACCTCAATAAAAGTAACATAGAAATATGTGGTTTCTTTATGTTTATAATCTTATGTTTCTCTCTGTGTGCATTTAATTATTCAGTACAACCTGAAAATTCAGTTCACAGATATCATAGAAAAGGTTAATGCCACATTATTAGAAGTGTTTAATATAAAATTACTAGTATTGTAATGCCTATTACTGCAGTTCAAAAAAAAACCCCCAATGTTATCACAGAATTGAGAAAGTTGTAGCAAAGACAATCCATATGATTAAGAGGCTGGAACAATTGCCTTTATTCCAGTTTACAGAAAAGTTCAGTAAGAGTGGAAATGATAGAAGTCTACAGAATTATGCATAATTTAAAAAAATTAAAAAGAAATCTCCTGTACCTTAAATCTGAAATTATTGTTGTTTGATGAAGCTGACACAGGGGAAATTCAAGAGAAATAATAAGAAATAAGCAATGTGGTTGACAGACCACACTGTTGTGATGAGAGTTGGACACCCCCTCCCCAGCCCAACTAAGAAATAACCTAGGAACACCCCAACTAAACTGGGTCAACAGCAGCCTGAGGCTAAAACAGCAAACACTTGACACACACAATGAGGAACCAGCTAGCAGCAATCAGGACACAACAATAAAAGTAATTAACACCTTTTAGGCAAGAAAAAGGAACTAACAATAGTCACAAACCAGCAAATCAAGAAAGACAAATTTTAACTCACCAATTAGAAATGGTAAGTTTGTTACCAATCAGAAATGACAAGTTTGGAAACCACAAAAGGGTATAAAAACCCCTGTTTAAAGATCACTCTGCCTAGCTAGCCGGGGTCTCGAGCTGAATTGTCACTCAACGCTGATCCTCGAAATAAAACCTCTTTCTGGTAGCTGGCTTCACAATCTATTTCTTCTGCACTGCGCTGTCAAGGAGAATCCCGGCTGGAAGAACCGAACGGGGGAGTTCCTCCCAATAGTCGATAGACCAGAACTGGAAGTTATAGCAAATGTCCTTCATTCAATTAGGCAAAGTAAAGTTGTGGTAAAGGAATTAAGGCCAGGTTTGGTTTGGAAAAATCCAGACAAACACTATGTGGAAGCAAAAAGATACAGAAAAAAAAATGACTGAATGACTTCTGGGCATTTAGATTGGTCACTCTATTATAAGGCTATCAAGGATTTTTATTCATAACAATATACAGGATCAGACTTTATTTTCCACCCTTTATTTTTTCGTTTCCTATTTTTTTCCCTTATTTTCCTATTTGTAACCCACAGTGATGCAGATTGAATTTAGTGGCGCTGATGAAAAATAAGTTTTACTACTTTGTACAAAAATGCTGCGCGTTAAAGCCAGATTCTTTGCTTGCGTATGGAATTAGAAATTTCAAACTCTTCAGCTGGCACACTAAGGAATCCCAAAGATTCTTATTTCAGAACTTCAGGTAATAACAGAAGGCCAATTCTGGGCTGCTGAATGTTATAATGTACTCTTAGATCTGCTGCTGTGAAACTGTTTGTGGAAAACTATTCTGTGTTCCTTTTAAATGGTCTTTGGTTTATGTCTCCAAGATAATTATTATTTACCTTTTGGCTAAGCAAAATTACAATGTTTTAAAATACTTAAATTTAAATTAATTAGAAAGCATAGCCTGCATTTTCCTTTTATTTTATGGAGATGCACATAACACCAGATAGTTCCTTATTGTCTTGCCCTACTGTCTTATCCTTTTCAAGAAGTTTTTGAGTTGCTTCCGTTTGCTTGCTGAACATTCATCAGTGACGTGCAATCAAGGTCTTTCCATCTAGACCTTTCCACCCACTATGCTGGATCCCATTCATATTAAAAAAAAATGATACAGTGGTCTCCATGGGAACCATGAGCTATGGAATGAGAGATGCTGCTGACATTCAGTGAACAAACAGAAAACACATCTGTTTGAGATCAAGAGGTATGTGTATAATGAACTATGAAGGGCAGCAGGTCACCAGTGAGTAAGTAAACTCCTTAGAAATCCAAATATGTTAATGCATCTCAGAGAAGATTGTAATATATATTAAATACTAGATAGTCTTTCTCAGATATGTTAATAAATGAAATTCAGTGAATTAGAAGACACTCATAATTTCAAGGTTTGGAACCACCAGATGCTAACAAATATAGATCATTGGACTATAACTCAGAAAAGCATGTAATTATTTGTCACTCGTGCAGCTGAAAGTTGGTAAAAGAGGAAGGAGATTACACTGAACTCTACAATGGAGATACCATCTTTCTGCTGGGTGGGTTTTCTTCTTCTCTCCCTCACCCTGCAAAGATACACATAATTGCCACTGTTGCTCTGGAGCAGGGGTCTTCAAACTTGGCCCTTTTATGACTTGTAGACTTCAACTAGCTGGCTGAGGAATTCTGGGGGTTGAAGTTCACAAGTCATAAAAGGGCCAAATTTGAAGACCCCTGCTCTGGAATCATATTACTGATAAACTATAAACCAATGCTACATCTTAATGCAGATAAAATTGCACAAGATAGGAAGAGATCAAACTAAACCCTAATATGGGTTCTGAAAACTACTTAACCTCACCTAATTAAATTCAGCACATCTGGGCACTGTTTAAACTATATAGCACTCAAAACTACACTATATCGTACCATAGAGAACAAGTGGTTTTGCTTATGACAAAAAGTTGTCCGATACTCTTATTCAAGAGTAGATCTTTCTTACAAATCACTGTATTTGGTGAAATGGTTGAAATAGTGTGTAACTAATGCTCATGTAAGCCTGGATGTAAGCAGTTACTTTCAGGAAGCAAAACTGGAGCCCTTGACATTTTTAGCATAATATTTAAGGGGGAAAAAAATAAATTATTATGGAAGTCAATTGTCTAAGAAAAATGCTTCAAGATGAAAAAGAGTTTCAAGAGGCAGCAGGAAATACTATTACAGTATTGGGTTAGCATGACTGTTTCATTCACTCTGAGTCTATCATCAGCATGCGTATTTTAGAATTCAATTAACCCTGGTTAATAGCCTTCAATCATGTGGCTAATCAAAATTATTTCTCAATTTGGCAACTCACAGACTTGATTTAATATTATAACTAAGAATAAAGTCAATTTGAGCACTCATCAACATGGACACACATTTTCTGGGCAACTGCACTCTGGGATCTGCCTTTATTGCTTCTGGGATTTTTTTCCTTCCAACTTCTTGGTTTAGCCTACACCTGTCAGATTGCCTGGTTGTCCTTTATCCAAGTAGTAGCCAGGCCCAACCCAGGCTGGATTTTTGAAATCAGCCCTTTGTCAGTTTCTGCCATCTGCTGCAGACAATTTAAAAAATTAGTCCTGAATTAAAAAAAGAGTAAAATACAAACTTAAGATTCAGTGAGTGCTGCATCCCAGTTAGTTTTCTTTCTTTCTATATAATTGATCTCTATAACTCCTTCACAACAAAATTAAAAGAGACAGAGGTGAGCCAACAAAGCATCACAATTTAGTATATTGGTGAATATAATTGTATACTTAATTGTCATGTTGCTGTTGTAAAATAGATCTCCCAATCTTTTAAGTTACAGCTCCCATTACCCCTGAACCAAAGATGTGGATTTTCCTCCAAAATATGACTTGATAAATTTTCCTATGCAGATGAGTAGGAGTCCAATTAGCATATTACTTCAATACGCTTAGTCTGCACAAGTATTTAGGCTATAATATCCAATGGAACAGAGGGAGAATTACAAGATCCTGCTTCTCAGTATTTTAGAACAATCATCTGAAAAAGCAAATACCATCTATCTTTGAAATTGTAAACTTGTCTGAAGTAGTAAATATTCCACTGAAAATATTGAATCGTTATTCCATCTGGAACTGAGTCAATTTGAACTGAACAGCAACTGAGCATCCATTTTATTTTTAATTGTAATTTATGGGAAATAGTGTAATGTAACAATGAAGTCTGCCACAGAAGCACTATTTGCAAGGTACTTTAAAACCAAGTGATGATTTCTCCCCTTTGTCCTCACCATCTGTATATCTCAAATACTTCAAGCATAGCGCTATTTATATGCTTATGCTTTATATGCTTATGAGACTGGAACTTGGGGTCATTCATTAACTCAGTCTGAGCTAGCAAATAGCTGAGCACTGTGAACACTAGCCAATTAATTCACTCTTTCTGCTTCAAACTGACCAATTAGAGAGGATCTGAGCTTCTAGTGTTCTATGAATGATCAGATAGCCTTCTGCCCTTCTTTTCCTTGTGATGTCCTTTATCTCAACAAACTTTATAAAACAGGAAGCCACGCAAGTAAAATTTGGATCTCTGGGGACCTTGGTACTCTCTGAGCTTGGTGGTTTTCTTGGAGATGTTTTATTACCAGACTAGGTAATATCATCATTGCTCATGAATATTTAGGTCTTTCCTCAGTTGTGCTATATAAAATAACAGCTTAGAACAGGAAAGTGTGGGGGGAAAATCACCAACACAGAAGGAATTACTGGATTGTAAGTTTTATCCATCTCTGAAGTGAGGGAGAGAAAAAAAACCCAACTCTCTTGAGAATGGTGAAGAATGGGTGGCTTTGAAAATTTTATCAAATCAATGCTAGTTTGCAGACATTGAATGGTTGATAGAAACATGCATAGTCTAAGAGGTAAGGTAAAATAAGCTCCTGGAAATGTGTAGTGTTTTTATTAAAAGTGAACTAGCCAACAGAGCCACTTTGGTGTAATGAATTAAGATGTTGGCTTAGAAACCAGGAGTTCTAGTCCTGTCTTAGTCTTGAAAGCTGGTTGGGGGACTTTAGGCCATTCAATGTCTCTTAGCCCAATCCACCTCAGAGGGTTTTGTTGTGGGAAATATGGAAGAGGTATTAAGGATTATTTTCTTCTTTGAATTACTTATAAAATAATAAAGGTGTGATAAAAATCTTATAAGTTAATCAGTAAATAGATACAGCATTAGAATATAAGACAAGAAGCCATTTTGCTAGCTGCATTCTGCATACTTTCTAAGGACTCAGCATCTTTTTTGTATCATGGTGACCAGAAATGCACACAGCTTTCCAAGTGTGGCATCATAGTGCAGTGTAAGTGGCATTGTTACTTTTTGTGATCTTAATGTTGTCCCGCTGATTATGTAACCTGAGATTGCATTGGCTTTTTTTGGCAGCTGCAACACATTTCAGACCAACAATTGCTTGCCTTGTATAAAATAAAAATACAATTATTATTTTCTGTATGGCTAGAAACTCAGAAGAGCTCAGGAGAGGAATAAGCAAACATTCCTTGTGGAAGTATATTTAAAAAAATATTATATCAAAGCTTCAATTTGTTGCAGTTCTGATTTGTAATTTATTTATTTTAAAATTAAAAAGAGAGCCAATTTGATCTAGTGGCTAAGACACCAGACTAGGAACCAGTCTTACCTTAGTCATGAATGCCAGCTGGGTGACTTGGGCCAGTCACTGTCTCCCAGCCCAATTCACCTCACAGGGTTGCCATTGTGGGGGAAATAGGATGAAGGAGTATTAGATATGTTCACTGCTTGAGTTGTTTATAAAAATATCAAAATTAGGATATAAGTAAATAAATAATAACTAAACATTAAATCAGATGACAGCTTCAATGAGTTTTCAGGCCATTTGCACTGAGGGATATTGTTGGTGAATGGAATGGAAAATGAAAACTAAGAATTTTTTTTCCTTGTTCAAGGAAAAAAAACCAGATACTGCAGCGTTGCTTCTTTTTGGTTAGAGTACCAAGTTTAATAGAAATAGCAATAGCACTTAGACTTATATACTGCTTTACAGTGCTTTACAGCTCTCTCTAAGTGCTTTACAGAGTCAGCCTATTGCCCCCAATAATCTGGGTCATCATTTTACTGATCTTAGAAGGATGGAAGGCTGAGTCAACCTTGAGCCAGTCAGACTCTAACTGCCAAACTGCTGGCAGCTGGGAGTCAGCAGAAGTAGCCTGCATTACTGCATTAATGCATTCCAACCACTGCACCGCCAGGGCTCTTGGTAATGTTATATAGCTATGACTTTACAGTTCAAGAAACTATGGGGAGAGAGTCCCTTCTGAGACCTTGGCCACATCCGCATTCCTTCTCCAGATGCAGTAACCACTTCACTGTCCATCGTCTAGTTTGTACCTCTTCCTCCTGTCTTCCAAGATCATTCCCATGTACCATTACCCAAAGGAGAGTTAACACTGCACTTTGTGTATGCTAGTCCTCTCCGTGAATATATTGCATGTGTGCGTTTGTCTGCATGAGAAAAATGTAAGTGCATACAATTATTCTGGAGAATACACAGATACAGTAAGAAGATACAGACCTTGATTGCAAATCCAATCTTGGCCATTACAGGCTCTGCCCATAATTAGTAGTACGTAGTCTTCAGTTCTTGTATTCAGGCAAACTCATCCCCAGGAACAAAACGGTTGTCCACTTGAAGGGTGTGTAGAGATTAAAGTATTGATACAGAATTTGTGGATAAGTTTCCAATTGCTGTACATAATGCATGTATTTATTCTTTCTCTTGCACCTCCAGAAGTGTCAGCTAACAACAACTAGCATACTAGTTCTCTAGAACTGTATGTTAAGACATTTCTTTAAAAACCTGATAGATGTGCTAACCAAGAAATGAAATCACAAGTTTTGTATTCCTGGCACCTATACAAACCTTCAAAGAACGGGGATGAGAAGTTTTTTCCCCCCCACTCCCAATAGTGTTTTATGCCTCACTATCCTGCTTTAAAGTCATACAAGGCAACAATTTTCACTTAGATTTACAGTAGTTTCTGCTGCTTGAATAAATTCCCTGAAGCGAAAAGCACCACTTCAAATGTGTTTGAAAGCAAATATGCTTAACACATCTACCTTGATTGATAGATTTGTTGATGACATGAAAGCCCATAATGTACGTTTTGGGGCAGGTATGGTGTGTGAGGAAAAAAAATATTATATTGTCTGCTGTTGTGAACAGTAGTAACAACACTAAGAAAAACTTCCTCTTTCACAACAATGACTTTGAGCATCAGCATTCATGGAGTGATGGTGGCAACACAGTACACTGAACATCTCAGGGCAAGTCCTGTCCTTTTTATAACAGCATCAATAGCAAACACACTTAGTAAAGCACTAAACTGGTATCATGCCCATTTTGGCTCCTTTCTCCTCGAAAGTTTTTGTTTTTATGGGATACAGGCCCATTTTCTCAAAATCTAGAGGCCACATCTTTATGAAAATCTTGGCTACTGATCCATTAGCTGGACCAAAGCCATTCCTCCAAAAGTATAATATGCAGACAATAACAAGCTATTTTTTCTTGAAAAGTTTTTCAAATGCTGTTCATGCCTGCTAGATGGGCTCATCCATTCTTGAGAGAAGAGTCACAGGAAGGAAAAAAAAAAGCAAATTGGAAAAAGCAACGAAAGTTGACATTGTCATCTGGAAGAGAAAACACAATCTCAACGCAGTGGTGGGATTCAGCCAGTTCGCACCGGTTCAGCAAAACCAATGCCTAATTTTTTGTTGAGTTCGGCGAACCGATTATGATAAATTTGTGTTTTTCGGAACATGACTCATTTTTGTTCAACTTCCTTCCAGGTGGGGAAAAAAAACTCCTCCCTAAAAGTCCAAGAGAGGAGAGACAGAAACCAAACAGAGGCAGGCTTTTGATCATGTCACTCAGGCGAAAACTAGGTGGTGCTTTTCAGAGATAATTTCAGGAATAGATACTTCATCTCTCTAGTTTCCCGATTGGTGCATTAGGGAAAGGGGGGATTGGTGCATACAAGAAAGAGTATCATTATTTCTAAATCCCTCTTTTATTGTTCTTATTTAAGTATTAAATGCATGAAATAGTAAACTACCTTTCGGTATATCGTTTTTTTATACTTAAAATGGTCATTAGGGCAGAGAACCGGTTGTTAGATTATTCAAATCCCACCACTATCTCAACTCCCTTCCCTTCACTTCCCCCACCCCCAACTTTATGAACAACTGCATGAAGGAACCCTCTGAAATAACTTTTTCAAATATATTTGGAGGCTGACCTTTTTAAATCAAGCCCCATTGCATCTAATTGGTTTGTGTTTGTTGATTTTACAAATCATGAAATGAAGCTTGGGACTTCAGGCAAGAAAGTAATTTGGGATCTTTTCTTAATGAAGTTTGAAGATAAGCTTAAACACAAAGGGTAGTTTTGAATTAAACTCCTGCTCCATAGTTTTATTTATAAAGCTGTCATCAGCTACTGTCATCGTAATCCACTAAGCCTCCAAGTTAAAAACAAAACAAAAGCGAAACATCTCTGTCTATGAATTACAAAATGCAAAAAGTATTAATTATTATATAAAAACAGATTACAATTGCATTGCTATTTAAGAAACATTTCATAAACTCCTGACATTGCTCCATAATTGCTATACTTTTTAAATAAATCCCCAATCACTTGTTTGTATTTGTTGCTTTGTAGATATACATATGGTTTGCCATTCCTGATTAGAAAAACTCCTTTTATTTCTTTTGGAAGATGTCATAATTTATGATAAAATACCCTTCAGAATTATTATGTAGAATTACTATATAATGTAGGGCTTGAAAACAATCTTGAAAAGGATAAAAGTAAGAGTAAATTCCCAGGCAGATTTATATTAAGTTCCTAACTATTCATAAAATACAATGAAAGATAATGAATAATCAAGATTAATACTTGTCTTCATTCACAAACAGAATATTAAAAATAATGAATGATCAAGATTAATACTTGACTTCATTCACAAATAGAAGCACAAAATCAAGCAGCCCGGGCAATACATCCGTCTTGGTCATACAGAAGATATGACAAATAAGCATCATCCTCTCTGCCAGTAGTTTTTCAGCATGGGAAAGACAATTGTCATCTGAGATTCTCTGTAAAGAGAGAAACAGAGCAGCATGTGTCAGAGGGGCTCTACAGAGCTGCCCCCCTCACAGGTATGTGTACTGATATGTGTGTGGGGTGTTTTTATCATGACCCACATGGCTGCAGAAGGTAGTGTCTCCAATCTGCCAAGGTGAAAGCAAAATTTCAGAACTGGAAAGGAGGAAAAACAGGCAGATGGCAAATGCCCATTTGAAAAAAAAACCAAATCCACAGATGGTGGGATTAAATACCAGGGTTAGATTAGTTTCAAAATCTATATCCCAGATATGATTCATAAGGACAGTCTTGGAATTTTCAAACCCTAATGGGCAGAGACTGTCCAAAAGAAACTTTAGGATTGGATTTTACTGTTACATTTTTTTTTAAGCCAACTTGATTAGCCAAGTTTTTCCCTTGGAACCAATCTCTCATATACTTCAGACTAGAACCGAATATTACCATTACCAAAGTGAAGTCTGACCAATGTAAAATAAAAGAGAAAAATGTTTTCCAAAGATTTGGAAAACATTCATCTGTTGATTTAATCTGAAAGTGTATTTCCAGTGTCCTAGGAGCTTCTCTTAGTCTAAGATGGTATTTATTATTGTGCTGAGTTTATTAAAATCTATTTTTAAAATCCAAGACAGTAATTTGACTATGCCTAGTTTTAATTTCTCTTAAAAGTAATATTCAGTTTTATGTGTTGTTTCCTACCCATCAAAACCTCAACCAAATCTTTCCTATTTAGTATCAGGTCAATTTAATGCTTTATTTCTGGACTGCATTCTCTGCTTTGATCAATCTGCAATCCTAGGAAAGCGAATTCTTGTACACATTTGATCTCTTTACTCTCAATTGTTATTTTGACATTTCCATTCCTCAAAAGGGTCATGAGCTTGGGGTTTTTGATGTTCAGGAAGAGGACAAATTCCTTACTCCAGAAGTCTTTGGTTTTTGAGAGAAGAATTATGTTGTGAGTATAACAAAAATTGTTGATGTTCCTTCCTCCAATCTTTATTCTGATTTTTGATTCTTCAAGTTCCAGCTTCCTCCTGATCATTTTGGCATGCAGGTTGAACAAGAAAGGTGAAAGAATGCAACCTTGCCACGCTCCTTTTCTCCATTTTAACCAATCAGTGTCTCCATATGGTGTTCACACAGTGACTTCCTGATTTGTGAATACACCATAATCTAACTTTTTTTAAAAAAAAACCACATGTAATTTTATTTGGTAAAAAATAACAATTTTGCTTGAGCAACAGTATTATGGAGTTCATTCGCTGAAAAAGATGCAAATAATGCCTGATGTGTTCTTTACATTTTCCATATATAACAATGGATCATTCAGAATGCACAACTAATTTATAAGTTAATATATATTGTCTAGCACCCAAAGGCAGCCAAAGAATTTTATTTGTTAGTCTTAGCACAGCATTAGTATTAAGATCTTATGCTAAGATTAACATGTTTCATAACAGACATCATTCTTCCAGCTGGATTTGCTTTATTAAACAGGTGTTTTATAATCTAATAATTTTTGTTTCTGAACATTTTATTTATTGCCACTTACTAAAACCAGGTGCTTTTTTGACAGATTTAAACTGTGGCAAAAGAAGCTAGCCTGAGTTCTGCAATTAGTCATTTCAAATACTCCTTTCTTCCTTTTGTAACTCTATAGGTGTGCACTTATCCTGCACCTGATCAGTACTTTGCTGGGCAATCTTAATTGCATGTTTCTTAAGAGGAGGTTAGAAATGCCACCCCCACCCAAGTCCCCACATTTCTTTTTTGGAGATTGGGGCCTATGAGATATTTTGTATTCTGTAGATATATCAAGGTGGGTGTTAACATCACAGGCTATGCAATTTCACAGTGGGTGAAATTTAGAGTGGCAAAGCTACTGTAACTGGCTTTCCAAGAAGGCAAAATATATGATGGAGGAGAGCACAAACCTTATTAGGAAGCAGAGCAGAATTTTCAGAGAGAAGGTGTCCAGATGTTGGGGTTATGAACATCCATAATACCCAGAATCATTTATAATTCCAGGTGGCGAATTATAGAATGCCACCTGGTTAGAATGCAGTATTGCAGGCAAATTCTTCCCACAGCTGTATTGGCTTTGACTTTCAAGTGTAATTCAAAGTTCTGATTATTACCTATAAAGCCCTGTATGGCAGAAGGCCTGGATTTTTGAGTGACTATTTATCCCCAACTCTTCTGTCCATCCAGTACATTCCAGCAGAGTGGATGCATTCCAGGTGTCCTCCATTAAACATTGCCATCTTGAGGGACCTAGAAAGCGTGTCTTTTTCTGTTCAGGCCCCCGCCTCTCTGGAACAGCATCACCCCAGAGATGAGGAGTGGCCTCAGTCATGGGGTTCAGGAAAGTTTGGAAACCTGGCTTTGGACCCAGGCTGGATTTGGTGTTTATTATTTGTTCAATGACCCCTGTTTTGCTTTGTTGTTTCTGCTGTTCTTTAGACTGAGCTGTCTGTGATTCAATGCTTTTATTTTTCCTTAATTTTGTACGCTGCCTATTATCTACTGGAGTCGGATGGCAAATGGATTTAAATAAATAAATAAATTTTAAAAAGTCCAAGATCCTAAATTATACTTAGTTGATTAAAAAAAATGGCTGATTAATACTGTGCAAGTTATGTAAGCTCCAAACCCTGGCCAGATGTAGTACATCTGCTTGTCCTCATTTTCAGTGCAGCTCCTGGGAGAATTATGAACAGTGTTTCCAACCTGAAAGGAAGAGTCACAGTTTAACATATAGAGAAAAAATCCAGATTAATCTCTGATTAAAGTATTAGTTGGGAAAGATTCTAATCTGAAATCCTGGGACACAATGCTGCCTATTTTAGGCTTGTGGGATCAAAATTCCGACTCAGTGTAAGCCAGCTTCCTAAGTTGTGATTCTACCTAAGGGACCCTTTTACAAACCAGTTAAAATTCTGAAAAAGATGGGCTTGCCAAAAAAATCCAATACATTCTTGAAGCTATTATATCATATTCCTATCATGGAACATGACATTACGTGCCAAAGTTCACATGTAAGAAAAACCAGCAAATATATTGTAATAGCTCATACCATGAGTGCAAATTCCAATCACCTCATATATTTCAGCTCTGCCATATCTTTCTTAAAAAATGCTTCTCCTTCTAGAATCTCTTTTTCAAATAACACACACAAACGCACACACACACACACACATGGGGAAACTTAAAAAGCAAATAGCTATGTTTGCAATTATGTTTGAAATTTTATTTTGACTTGGGATTGGACAAACTAATTGTAGATGCTAACATGTTAAAAATGTAGAATACAGAGATGAAAAGAAGATGGATTGGGACAGATGTCTGGACCAACACGGAGTTCTTGAGAACAAAGAGAACAGGGAAATCGATTTGGCTAACTGTCCTGTCTCTGGGTAGAGCTCAAATACTTTCCAGGGCTTAGAGACTGTGACATAAACTTTTGGAATGAAGCGGTAAGAACTTCATTTTTCTTGCCATCTGCTTTCTCACTTCAGCATTTGGTATTCAAAGATTTTCACAAGTGATAGTATTGATTGGAAGAAATAAGGTTTTATTATTAAGTAACGGAGTGAATTCCATGGTTTGCCTTATTTTATTATCATCACTTGCCACAATTGGGCTAAACTACTTTATCAAACCCTCTTCTCAGTGTAATTCCTGGCATGTTTGTCATAAATCATGATAGATTATGCAAGATGTATTTATGTGAGACGGAACAAGATGTCCTGTAATTAGTAGCCACTGTGTTTGAAAGTCTGGGGCCCTGTGGTGTTATGTTTCACAGAGTCTATTAATTGCTTCCATTTTTGAATCAGCATATTCAACCTCACAGAGGAAAATAAAAACATTGAGTCTACAGAGATCATCTTTTTTACAATCTAAGGTACAATAAAATTATATTTGACATTCATTTTCACAACGTTGGAACAGAATAAATTCTTAGGTAGTGGAGAGATAGAATTTCCTTCCATCAAACTATTATATAGATTGAAACAAAGTTTTTTTCCCTAGTCTTCACACTTATCTGAATTTTGAAACATAATTCTTAATTTAAAGATGCATACAACATGTATATTTAGAAAGAGAAATATATTCAATTTGTGCGCAAACTTTCATTTTTACAAAAAAAAACCAGAATAGAATGGACATGATAAAACTGACACCAATGACAAATAGATTGATAAACTAGATTACATAAGAGTGTAAATGCTGGGCAAGCTGCTTTGGCTCTCGGGATGCTTCTGGGTGTTATTCAGGGGGCTTTTAAAGTCCTGGATAGCAAGAGCCGAGGTGGCGCAGCAGTTAGAGTGCAGTACTGCAGGCCACTTTAGCTGACTGTGTTCAGCAGGTCAGGGGTTCAAATCTCACCGGCTCAAGGTTGACTCAGCCTTCCATCCTTCCGGGGTAGATAAAATGAGGACCCAGATTGTTGGGGGCAATGTAAATATATATATATATATATATATATATATAATATATATATATATATATATATATATATATACATTGCTTACTGGTGTACACCGCTTAGAGAGTGCTTGCACTTAAAGCGGTATATAAGTCTCATAAATAAATAAACAAAAACCAGGTTACTTGCAGGATTGTCTCTCTGACTATCATATCTGACAAGATGGGAATGCTCCAGTCCCATCTATTGAAAAGGCCGTCTTTCAGGACTATGGAGGCATGCCTTCTCTGTCGCTGTGTCTGCTTTCACTGTGTCTGCTCTGCATTAACAGCCTTCCTCCTGAGGCCTGGAGATCACTGACCTCCTTGGCTTTCTGGAAGATTCTCGCAGCCTGTTTTTTCCCCCAGGTGTTAAGGTCAAAATGTTAGGGGAGTTCATTATGTGTGTGTTCATTGTGAATTATAATTTATTGCCTTGGGTTTTCTTGTTTGTACTGAATTATTTTTAATTTCATTTAGAAGATTTTTAAATAGTGAAATAATTTAAATATATAAATATTTTAAACAAATAAATACAATCTTGGTCTAGGCACATACAAAAAAATATTATGATTTTTTTTCATAGCCTAACAAAAAATAAAGTTGGCTCAATTTAAGGAAAGAACACTTCAGATAATGACAATAAAGCAGTCAGGTAGTTAACTCTAAATTCCAATTTCCCAGACATTATTTATTACATGGAGGCCTCTGTTGCAGTATTTTAAAAATAATTTATACTTGAAGCCAATCTAAACTCTTTTTTTTAAATATACAACTACCTTTTTACACACAACTTCCAGAAATACCTATTATTTTTCAGAAGCACCATTTGTCTATAAAGGAGATGTTTTATGTGCATTTTTGACATAGATGTAGCCTATCATCCTCTTTTTTTCATAAAAAAAGATGACAGGAAATAGTTTTCAATTTTTGTTCCCATGGTTGTGCAAGTTTGTATGATTTTTCACATACTGTACATAAAAGATTTCAGCACCAATTTGATGTTTCAGTTCCAGTTTGGTATAATAATTAAGCACCAGAAACCAAAAGACCAGTATGAGTTTGGGTCAGTTTGGAATCAGGGACTGTCTCTCATCTCTAAGGAAGAGGCAATGGCAAATTATTTATGAAAAAATCTTGTCAAGAAAACTGCTGAGATTAGTTCAGGTAGTTACCAGTAATTCACATTGACCTGAAGACAGACAGACAGACATGCATACATACATACATACATACATACATACTGTAGATACATCTGATTTCTCCCTAAGCAGATTATTCTGCAGCTGGTGTTAGAAATATCTTCTCTTTGGTTATTGGAAGATTATGCATTTTCCAATTTCAAAACAAGGAATGCAGATAATTTCCCTTTACTGAAATGACAATTCTGATAATAAATGTATACAATAGAATCAAGTGGAATTAGCTGAAAGACTGATAATTTGAAGGAATTGAGGTTTGAAAATTATTTGCTAAATAGAAAATACATTCCCCAGTAAATATCATGATGGCTACACGTTTTCATCTAGATCAAGGTGAAATACTTTCCTACAGAATCTCAGCAAGGACGAAGACCCACAAATGGAGTGTTGAGAGATATTTTCTTTGCTCTCGTTTCAGAGAGAGAGGACTTCACATTTTTATAGCCTGGATGAGACTAGTATTGTTTTTATGAATCTTGAGAAAAACCAGACTTTATAAAAGCCAGGCAGGCTGTATAAAGACAGAATGGTCAGTGTAATTCTCAATTGTTTAGGCTGATGTAGAGAGCAGAATTTTTGGAGCCTGTGCTCTTTACTCCTAATATACAAATGCCATCTACAAGATGGAATACAGTGAAAATGGCTTTGGGCAGATTAATTTTCATTTGAATTACTCTAGATATTGAAATTGTACTTAGAAAAATCTACTGTATGCCTGTTGATTCTAAGGTTATAAAATTACTTCCATTATTCTTATGACATTCACTTCTCACACAAAGAAAGGTGATCCATTTTCTCTTCTTCCAATATTAAAATTATACATTTTAAGTCTGGCTAATTCCAAGCATGTTGGATATCTTTTAATTTACAATCTTTTATTATACAAGTAGTTCTCATTTATGACCATTTGCAGTTACGATGGTGATGAAAAAATAACTTTATGATCAACTCTCACATTTACGACCTTCTCAGGTCTGTAAAGCAAAAGAAAGCTGAAGCACAGTCATGGTTTCACTAAGTGACTGTTTCGCTTAACAACTGAATTGCTGGTCCCAATTGTGATTGCTAAACATGGATTATCTGTAAAAATCAAATAGAAATACATCATAAGATAGGCTTTGAAAGTCAAGTCTGATTCAGTTCAGCAGTTCAAATACATTTTGTATTCAAACCAACTCAGAAATTGATCCAGTTAGATTTTAACATTTTAACTGATTCCAGACAAATCTCTTAATGCAACCTGATTTGGATTAAGTTTCATGTGCATATGTGTAGCATCAAAACAGTATTTTTAAACAACTGCTTAATAGTTCGTGTTCTTGTTTACCATTTTGAACACTTTAATATCCAAAGATGGGCAAACATACTATGAAATTACATTCACTTCCTCATATGCTGCAACAAGTTATAAAACCACAATGAAAATAAAACACACATACCTTTCATGAAGTATGTCTCTCCAGTTTCTCAATATCTCATGGTGGTATTTATGATATAAAAAGGGATAGATTGCTGTTGTCAAATTCAGGAAAAATGTGAGAAAACATAATTTAAAAACCTGAGTGCTGGCAAATCTTTATCTAGTGACAGAGGAATGAAGACATAATTTTCTATTTATAAAGTTTATAACTTTAAAATACTGTTTAAACACACATTTTTTTTCCTCCCTGGAGCCACAGTTTGTCACTTGTGGTGAATAATGCAGTTCCAGTAAGCCTCTAGGCAGAAGTTTCCAGATAACGAAATAGTTAGGAAGAGAAAAAAAGCTCCAATGAGTTAGTCATTGCTTGGAAAAGAAAACATAGCTACCTAAAATCATCACAAGATTCTAGTGCATTTGTTAGATGGTAAATCTGACAACTGTTTCTTTTTCCAGAAGTTATCACCTTTGAAGAATTTTTTCCCCAGTTAGGACTTACTTTCTGAACATGTTCACAATAAACCAAGATGAAAATAATTGTTGTAAAACCTTGGAATGAAAGGCTCTTTGATTGAGGCTTCTTCCAAAAGCACTCTGTAACTTTTGTCTCAGACAATGTTTTTGTAATGATTGGCAAGCACAATGGAATGGTCAAGAATTGAAATGGTAGGGGGGGAGTTTGCTGGACAAGCCATTTGGCAGAGCTAGTGGGGACCTGTGGTACAAGTGCTTTTTTCTGTGTGATTCACATGGTTTTCTGAGAAACTTTCTTGCATTTTGAAACGTATGTGAAGATGAATGTTGAGGAGCTAGCCTATTTTCACAAGGTTGCAGGTTCTTTGCCACCAAGGCTCAGGCCTTCCCAATAAACACATTCACTCATAATCATCTACCAGGAATCAACAACTGTCTGAAGGACAATTGGTTTGGGTACAAAATAAGAACACCCAAATCTTTCCCCTTCTGCTAAAGAGGAAAAAAAGGCTTGCTTTTAAAAACAAAAAAGGAGAAGAGAAATATGGCACCTTCAATCTCCACAGAAGCTTCGGAATTCACTTACTGGAATTCTTGGAGATATGGAGGCATATACAGGAGGAGTTGAGATAGAAGGAAAATATTTCAGGAAATATATGTTTGTAAAAATGTTTTTAGCTAGAAATACTGTATTACATGACTTCCTTCCCTCCCTCTTCCTCCTTCCTTCCCTCCCCTTCCTTCCTTCCTTCCTTCCTTCCTTCCTTCCTTCCTTCCTTCCTTCCTTCCTTCCTTCCTGTCAGATTATTATCACTAATAACTATGTTCTCTATACCATTCTGAATAAAGTGTGAGCTTTTATGCAGCTTGGAACCTATAAGAGCTCTTTAGTTTATAATAAATATAATTATCCTAAGCTAATTATAGAACATCTTTACATTGTCTCTTTTCTTTTTTTGTGAAAAGGAAGTTTGCTTCTATTTGTACTCTGTGGAGATTGATTTATTTCCCAAAGGAATAGGAAAAGGTACTGATTTCTGTAGTCATATACTTCATTACACAGGATGTAGAAGTGAGACTAAAATTTATTTCATTTTTATCATATTTTTTTTCCTTTTGCCATTAGGACACATAGGCTGGAGAAGACCCATTTGTCTCACCTAGCAGAGTTAATACGGTGGGCACCAAATAAATCCAACTGCCAAGCAACTAACTCAAAGGGAGAAAATAGAACTGCAGCATGTACATCTTGGAGCCTTCTGGGAGAGCAGGGAGAGGCTCTCAACAACTTTATGAGCTTAGCCCTACTACTACAAATATATTCAGTAAACACAACCCTACTGAATTCTCTGATCTATCCAGAAAACAAAATCTATTATGTTTAGAAACTTAGAAAACAAAGAAATACTCATTTTTTCTGAAATAGGAATTTAATTCTTTAAATTGAAATTGAATATTCATTCATTCATTCATTCATTCATTCATTCATATGAAGCAAAGATACTGGGAGGAGGCGAAATATTTGGCAAAGTACCAGCCTCTAGGCCGAAACAATTGCAGTAACTCAATTGCTATAATACTCTGACTTGAGTCAACTGTTTTAATGTGTACTCTCAATAGTAGAATACTGAGTCAACTGTAACTGAAGAGGAAATTAATACATTTTATGTAATTTAGTTCTTTCCAAGAAATTATCAGGCTGTCTAGCGTATTTAGCTGCATCATCATCTCTGCAAGAAATGACTAAATCCATGAAACCAGGAAGAGTTCCTTGCCTAGGTTTTTAATCCCATTTAGAAATATAAGACATATATTAGGGTTTTTGACCTAATACTAACAGAAGTCTGTAGTAATGTCTTTTAAAATATGATTGTCCTAATCTCTTTCAATGAGTTTATATAAATGGATTAGAAGGCTGGAAGAAATTATGCTAACTATGAAAGCTATTATCCATTTCCTTAAATGTGGATACAAAATATTGACAGCAACTCTGGCACATAGATTTTGGAGGATATTACTCTTGATTGACACCAGTTGGTGTAGTGATTAAAGGTATCAGGCTAGAAATCAGGAGACCATGAGTTCTGTCTCTGCCATAGGCACGTAGCCAGTGAATAAATGAGAATAGGCCAGTAGAACAGTCAGTATTTTGCAGTTCAGATGCCAAGATTTTTTTAAAATGCCCACGAATACATTCTTTATAAAACTGCAGCAAGAATTCACAGTTCTAAGAAAATATTAGCTAAACATTCCTGCTATGAAAAAATAATAATAATCAGCATGACTTGGCTTTATTATGTCTCTCCAAAATCCATATCTGTATATAAACTATACTGTCATTTGACATTAATTAATGGGAAGAACAGCCAGAAATGATGGGAAAAGAGCATTTCTACCCTACCATTAATCTTTGTCTGAAATGCTTTAGAAAATCACTTTTGCCCCTTCAAAGCAACTTCAGAGGCAGAGAGAGAACAGGAAATGGTGTAGGGTTTCCTGCCCGGGAGCAGGGGGTTGGACTAGATGACCTCCAAGGTCCCTTCCAACTTTACTATTATTATTATTATTATTGTTTTTTGGGTTAATAAATTCCACTGATTATTCTGTTTTTGTTTTTGATGCTACATAGGACAAAACTGCAGCTCACAAGTTGGGAAGCTGTATTAAGCAAACAAACAAAACAAAAATATCTTCATTGTTCATACAGCCTTTTTCTCATTTCACTCATCTTGGTTTTCATCAACATTTTATCCTTTATCTTTTTTACTCCGTCATGCTAATTCTTGGGTTGTATAACTAGGATTTGTGGGTTTCTTGGTCCTATACACTGGATATAATGGGGAGCCAAGATGCAGCCATCTGATATATAAAAGGACATACTTCTTGATCTTCTGTTATCATTTGAGAGATAAAGCTTTCATGTTATTAAGTGAAACCTATGACCTTTCTATGCTTTAAAGAAGCCAATAGCGTTTTCCCATTAAAAGCATAAAGATCTATCTAAATCAGCCCCAAGAGTGCCGATCAAGTCTTATCTAATCTAAAATCCCATAACTGATGTAGTTCCCATCCTCAAAAAGGAAAAAAAAATTGGATCCAGGAAATTACAGATTTATCAGCCTGATCTCAATACCTGGGAAGATTCAAGAAAAGATAATCAAACAACAAATCAGCGAACACCTAGAGGCAAACAAAGTCATTACTAAAAGCCAACACGGGTTTGTCAAAAACAGATCATGCCAGACATATCTTATTGCATTTTTTGACCAAGTGACAAAATTAGTAGACCAGAGGAATGCTGTGGATATAATTTACTTGGACTTCAGTAAGGCATTTGACAAAGTAGATCATAACCTACTACTTGATAAGATAGAAAAATGCGGGTTAGACAGCAAAACCACCAGATGGATCTGTACCTGGTCCTCAATGGAACCGCATCTACATGGAGGGACGTGTGTAGTGGGGTGCCCCAGGGCTCTGTTGTGGGCCCAGTGCTCTTCAACATCTTCATCAATGATTTGGATGAGGGAATAGATGGGAAACTCATCAAATTTGCAGATGACACCAAGCTGGCAGGAATAGCCAACAATCCAGAAGACAGGCTTAGGATACAGGAGGATATGGACAGACTTGAACACTGTACTCTATCTAACAAAATGAAATTCAATGGTGAAAAAAGTAAGGTTCTACATTTAGGCAAGAAAAACCAAATGTACAGGTATAGTATAGGGGGTACCTTCCTCAATTGTAGTAACTGTGAAAGGGATCTCGGAGTCCTAGTGGACAATCATTTAAATATGAGCCAGCAGTGTGCTGCAGCTGCCAAAAAAGTCAACACAGTGCTAGATTGCATTAACAGAGGGATAGAATCAAGATCACGTGAAGTATTAATACCACTTTACAATGCCTTGGTAAGGCCACACTTGAAATACTGCATCCAGTTTTGGTCACCACGATGTAAAAAAGATGTTGAGACTCTAGGAAAAGTACAGAGAAGAGCAACAAAGATGATTAGGGGACGAGGTTAAAACATATAAGGAACGGTTGCTGGAATTGGGTATGTCTAGTTTAACGAAGAGAAGGACGAGGGGGGATATGATAGCAATGTTCCACTATCTCAGTTGCTGCCACAAAGAAGAGGGAGTCAAGCTATTTTCCAAAGCGCCTGAAGGCAGGACAAGAAGCAATGGATGGAAGCTAACCAAAGAGAGAAGCAACCTAGAACTAAGGAGAAACTTTGTCACAATTAGAACACTTAACCAGTGGAACAACGTGCCTCCAGAAGCAGTGAATGCTCCAACACTGGAAGTTTTTAAGAAGAAACTGGACAGCCATTTATCCGAAATAGTTTAGGGCTGTGGTGGCAAACCTATGGCATGGATGCCACAGGTGGCACGCAGAGCCCTCTCTGTGGGCACGTGCGCCGTCACCCCAGTCCTAGGCCTTCAACTGGGTTTTATAAAACCTTTTCGCTTTAGTTCTTCACTGCCGTGTGGGGAAAAAAAGGTTCAATCAATCGATCAATTTCAGCTTCTTGCGGGAAAAAAAAGATCTTGCAAAGTTGGAATTGATTGATTGAACTTTCCATCATCATCATCATCATCATCATCATCATCATTATTATTATTATTATTATTATTATTATTATTATCCAATCATATGCATTGAGGAAGATCTGTGGATTCAAAAAGAAAGGACTCGCTAAGACTTGGTCACCCCAATGCAGTCCTATTCTGCATTTATTATCTTCCTTTAGTATAAAGAGTAACTTTCATATAATTCAGCTTGTGGTTTGAACTTATTTTTCTTTTATTTAAAAGAGAGTGCTTATAAATATCTTTTCTGCTCCCGAGAGTGGTGCCAAAGATAATTACATGCAGCAATGAGCTTAACATCTTAGAGTGGAGTTCACTTATCATCTGTCTCAAATCATTACAACACAAGAGATTCTTTAAAGGAATAAAATTCACAAGAGGAGAAGAAAACAACAACACACTACCCTTCTTGGATATCCTCATCAGCAGAGGAACTGAGGGCAAGCTAAATGCAAGTTTATTGAAAAACAACTCATATTAACCAAGTGCTCCACTACCAAAGTAACAACCCAACCTCCCACAGGAGGAGCAGTGTAAGAAAATTATTCAGACAAATCCAAACACACTTACAGCAACCCAATCACCAGAAAAAAGAACAGATCATCTAAGCAACAGCTTCAAACAAAATGGATATCCCACACATCTTTATATAAAAAAAATTCAACCTACTCCAACCCAATCAACCTAAGCAATGTAAAGAATAACACTAATATACATCAAAAACATCTCAAAACAACCAGTACAGTATTACAACCACAGGGAATAACCATAGTACACAAATCAACTTATATGCTGGTTTGGCCTTCACTGCATTGTGTTTTTGATTAATTTATTTTGCTGATTATTCTCCTTTTGATCACACATAAAGCGAATGCCCATTGCCTAAACAAAAGGGTAGAAGTGTTTTTAAGTCCACATCTAAATAACATTCAGAAGTAGACTGAATTCACTGGGGTATAAAAAGGAGCAGGAGGTAGACCAAAATTGTTATACAGTCTGTGCAAGTACAAGAAGGAGTAGGAAGTAGAGCAAAAGTTGTAAAGTCTATGCAAGTGTTTCACCCTGTTATTGAAAAATGAATTTACTTATACAGATGACATTTTAATATTCTCCAGTGAATGAGATCATGAAAGCTGCTAGCAGCTCAGTAAAATATTTTGTAAAACTACAGTCTACATTAATAAATTATGATAAAACGGAGTTCTTTTGGACACAAAGGACCTTTTATATATATTTAAAATAGTGACCAAGAAAAAGCACATGAATGTTTGTAGACTTTATAATAATCTGAATATTACTAAATTGTAGATTATCAACCTAGTCATTCCAGGTTCTGAAAATCTTACATAGCAAAAAGGTCATTTAAAAAGTCTTACAGCAATCCAATTTTGGATTGGATTTTTTGGGAATCTTTCATACTTCCTTGTGCTGCAGATACTCAAGAGTACATTACTAAAGATTTTCACTTTGATGATTGTTGGTTTTTTTTTTCTAGAAGAATGCAGCAGTTCTAAGGTTCAGAAAATAGTCTATTTCTCTCAGACAAAATCAGAAACTTCAGCTTAGTCTGAAATAGAATCATGTCTCACATTAGCCACTGAGAAAACAACTACAGCTGCACAAAATAGTTTTGATTCATTCTGGACTAGATATTGTGGAGACCTTGATACTCTCTGTGTTTGTTTGTTTGTGGACCTTTTATTACCCATCTAGGTAACATCATCAGCTCTGAGTAAACAACCAAGCTTAGAGAGTGCCTAGGACTCCATAGTTCAACTTGGAGCTGCATATATTTTCTTCTATTGAAAAGGGATATTATTGGGTTTGGGTTTGTCATTTTTTAAATGAAACTGATTTGGTATGAGCTAATTTGAAGGTTTTTTTAGGAGAAAAAAAATCTATAATTGGAAAACATTAAATGGCCTCCCCCTCCCTCCTCCCCTCCTCCTCTTCCATAGCAAAATTAATAGACCTTTTTTTTAAGAGAGAGATGATTTTATTGCTTCAAATATAGACCTTTTTTTTTAAAGGACGTTATACCTGTCTCATTTCAGCTTGATACCTTCAACGGTTTCACCAAAATAGACTTTTGAAATATTGAACCTGAAGTTCTCAAGGCAGGGAGAGCAGAAAGGAGCAAATGACAGCACACAGAAGTCTCCAAACTGTAAAGAATTGGAACTGAACCAATGCATAAATAGTTCTTCTCTAGATCAAAAATAAAAACTTTCAGAAGAATCCTTTTCCCCTGGAATTCTGGAACACCAGGCTTGGCATAGCATTGTCAAAGGCCCATTGACTTGCCCTGATATGTAGTTTAATTTTTTTTTTTTTGCTTCTTTTTTGCTGGGAGGTATGAGATACCAGAAAGATTAACTGGAAAGCTTGAATAGGAAGAACCTGATTGTTTCAGGGTTATGCTCCATTGCCAATATTGTATGTTGATCATTAATAAGGAATCTAATTCTCTGAAATAGCCTCACCCAGATTTCACTTTGCCTCTTAAATCATAGATTTTAGGAACAAATAGCTTAATTTTATGAATACAGGTAATCCTCAACTTACCACCACAACTGGGGCTGCAGTTTTGGTTATAAGTCATGATGGTAGTAAGTTGAGGCACCCAAGTGACCAGACCCACTTTTACAACCCACCTGGTTGTAAGCGCAAACCCATTTTTCTGAATGTTTTTTTTTTCTGGAAAACAAGCAAAAAACTTACGAATTACAGTCACATGACTGCAAGATATTGCAACCAGTTGCAAATGTGAGCTGGTTTCCAAGCACCCGAAATCCAGTAATGTGACACAGGGTGTGAGTGGTAGCGCAATATTTTATAGTGGACAGAAATATTTTATGGGTTGTAAAGCACCCTTTCTGAGGCTGTCATAATTCTGAAAGATCTTTAATTGACCAGTCATAAGTCAAGGATTACCTAGGTTGGGGTTTGGATGAATTAATGCATAGCTTTTGTTTTAATGTCCTTTTCTTACATTTTTGAGGATGGGAACTTAATTTTCTTCTATGGCCTTGCTGATACATTTACCAATGTACTTCCCTTTAATAGAGATTTGTACTGCACAAATCATGCTGTACGTTTCAAATAAATGAAGTCATTAGGTAACTGTTAAAGTTATGAAGAAATACATTTGGTTTACTTTAAAATTAGATTAGTATTCTGACTCCTACTACGGAGCAGAGAGACTATTCCCAGTGAAAATAACAAAGATGTTTGAGGTAGAAAATAGCTGATTTCCTCAAGGGTGGAAGGTGGGGCTTGAAAAGGTAAAGACTCAGGACCCTTGACAGAGGTGACTTTGACTGGAGCACAACACTCTAAATAAACAGATAAACAGATAAAATCACAGCAATTTCAAAAGGATATATGGATGTTCTTTTAGAAAAGGGTAAAGACAAAGGGCATTTTTTTCTAATTGGTCTTGCATAGTTTTTGGTCACCAGTACAAAATTTAAAAGTACTCTGAACAATTTTGAAAATCAATAACTTCAGGAACTACCAAAAGACCAAATATATTATATGATAGGTAATGAGAGGACATTGAACGGCTGTCTAAGCCATTATTAAGGGCCCCTGATCCAAGCAGTGATGTTGAAAGGAAGGAATGTGTAATAGAGAGTTTTACATCCAACTAATCTAAGAAAAATGCTTAAAAAAAACCACACCTAGGGAACTGAAGAGAAAATGGAAGGGAAGGGAAGCTAGTTAAGAGGGTATAGAATTGCACTTGGCTCAAGAGCCAAAAAGCCCTTAGCACAATTCTTTGGCTCTTCGTATCACCACTGAATGTCTAATAAGTGTAGCTCTGTGATAGAATGAAGCAAGGCATGAAATTATAATTTTTGTTAGGCCAACAAAGGATTTAAAGCTTTGAAGCTCTTTGTTTCCTTCAAATGGAATAATTTAATGGAATGAGTTCACTCGGAATGATTTCATTAAAAAAAGTGTTGGCTGTTTTTTTTCTTTAATTATAATATTATTTTTGCTTCTTGGGAAATTTCCTACAATTTTTGTGCTATGTGTTAAAAAGAATTTTATGCAATTGAAATCCATTCCAGCTCAGCAAAGGCACAGGAGAAGCCCCTCCATTGCTAAAACTCAGGCAAAGTTGCTCCTGCATTCAGTAGTATTGAGGAGATGCAGGGTTTTGAATGACCACTAGATCCATCTTCCCCTTTTCAACATGGCTCTAGCAGTCTCTCAAAACCTCACAGGTCTGCTGAACATAGCGACAGCCCCACCATGATGCCAAGTTATGATAAGAGGATGGCTTGTTTCCTTAGACTCTTGGCCCCGGGAAGATACTTATTTGGAGATAAGATAAGGAGAACCTACAGAAGGCAGGTAAGTGAGAATCCTTCTGTCCTCTTTTCCCTTGAAACCCAGTACAATGCTGGTTGTAGATGAAGGGAGCTGAATTCCAGCACATCTAAATGTTTCATTTTAATTGTTAATAAGGAGATTTAGCTTCTCTATGTGTACCTGAACACCTCAGTTGTAATACTATTGAATGGCATTTCAGTTGCAGGTTGCATATATTTAAAAAGACAATACTTCATCCTGCCAATCCATTCATGTCCTTGCCCTCTTATCTAATCTATCAGAATCTTCCAGCAAACATTCAGGTCAGATCAGCCTGGATGTTGCTTTCAATTGAGGAGTTTAAGAGATTATTTGTGGTAACCTTTTAAATGTCAGCCTGTGTCCTTTATGGCAAGCATCACAAGAAGTTGAATGGATTATTTATCAAGAATATTCGAAAGGGATCAGGCTGGAGAAAGGTAATGATAAACCGTAACAAAGACATCAGGTACTGGAGAGCAAATTCTGCCCTGTCTTTGCCTCCTTTTTATGATTGGTGGGTTGCTGAGTTTGAGAAGTGGAGATGGCAGCATGGCTACATGATTAAACTGATCACTTTGCTTCATATACCCTTCAGATATTTAATTGGATCACCCCAATTCTGCAACAAACCAAACAAAGGCAATAAATAGCAATACAATGTTGTATTTAGTATGTTTAGGTCTGTGTCATGTATGTGTTTCACTTTGAGAGCGGGCAACAAAATTTCATTTTTGATGTGTGCAATTGTGCCCACAGTAAAAAAATGACAATAAAAGTTATCTTATCTTATCTTATCTTATCTTATCTTATCTTATCTTACCTTACCTTACCTTACTTTACCTTACCTTACCTTACCTTACCTTACCTTATCTTATCTTATCTTATCTTTACAACTTAGACTTATATACTGCTCCACAGTGCTTTACAGCCCTCTCTAAGTGGTTTACAATGTCAGTGTATTGCCCCCAACAATCTTATTTTACCGACCTTGGAAGGATGGAAGGCTGAGTCAACCTTGAGCCCACCAGGATCATACTCTGACTGTGGGCAAAGTTAGCCTGCAATACCGCACTTTAACCCTTGTGCCACTTGGGTTTGTTTATTTTAATTTATTAAATTTTCTCCCAGAGTAGAGATCCAAACTTTAGGATTTGGGAAAGGGTATTTCCTCTGTAATATTTGCTACTCAGATGGATCACCTCACTTCTTTGTCAGAAAGCTTCCAGTTTATTTATGCAGCAGGCAAGAACAGGTAGATTTTTGCATGATTTTTTTTCCTAATTGGTGCATAAGCTAATTAATTTCTTTTATGTGTTTTTCTCCTTAGATTTTCACTATTACCACATCTACCAAAATCACAACCAACATTTTCCCTTCAAGCAAATTTATGTAAAGATACTTTCAAGTCAGACTCAATAGATTTCTGTTACATTCTTCTTGGTGGGATCTAAACTAGGCTTCCCAGTCTTGGGATCTCCAGGTGGTCTCTACGCAAGTGTTAATTATAGTTGGCCCTGTTTTCATTCAGAAACCAACCAATCTAGGCTAACTACTGTCAACAATAGATATTCTTGCTTTAGGAGTTATTGCTTTTGATCAGTTTAAGCCTTCTTCTTCTCTTCTCCTTCTCCCTTATGCTAGGCTAATTTTGGTTTTGCTCCTAACTGTTCTCTTTTCTATAATTCCCTGATTTATAAACAAATATCATTTGGAATTAATTCCTACAACTTAAGGGTAAGTTGAAAACAAAACAACAACACACAAAAAAAATTTTTTTCCAAAATTGTAGTTATAGTCTTCAAAGTATCAGATTTTTCCTTTTTCTTTTTTGCTGGGCATCACAATATCCTGCAAGTTTATGTGCAGTTGACATACATGTGATAAGTATGCATGAATGTAAATTAGCATTTTTTGCAACTTGCCATTGGGAGGAGGTGGATACCTCATAAACGCTAAGAAAATAACGAGTTTCCTCTGATACAGTGCTGTGCAAATTCATGTGTGTGGAGGTGAAGCTTTGCAATGTGTGGGAATGTATACAAGGGCCCCGTTTAAATGAAAGCAGCTGTATCTTTGTATAGCTTCACATGGCTGATCTGGATTCTCCTCTTTTCTCCTCATGTGTGTACATTCACAGCCACGTTAGTTTTCTTTTGAACTTGACAATGAAAGAGGTAATCAAGGTTTTAATAGGGAGTAGCCCCTTTTTATTTTAAATATCTTTATTAAATTTCAAAAACAAACATTTAAATACAAACTCACATAAAAGGGAAAAGAGGAAAGGAAGTAGCTTCTTTTTCAAAGAATTTGTGCAGCCCTATTATATTATGCTTGTTTAAGCCATGTACTGTAAATAGAGAATCTCCAGTTCTCTATTTACTTGTAATGGGATAATCGTTTCCCCCAAATTTTATAATATTGAAAATCAGCAAATCCATAACCTGAGAAATCTCAAGGTTTTCCTAGTGCATGGAAAAAAATCTAGAGAACCACTTTCTGTGTTATATTGGAGATGACTGATTTTCCTAATGAGGGAGTATCTGTATTTTGGGTGAAGTTGAAAAAAATAATGGCCAGGGTGTGCATTAATATGCAGAACCTGGCAAGGTGAGGGTATTGGAACCAAACATCCATTTTTTAAAAAAAAATGATACAGAGCACACCTTCAGTTAAGTAGGAAAAGCACTGCAGAAATGTCACAATTCCAAAAGCCACAATTTACTGGCAGCATTGCTGCAGGTTTCTTAGAAAATTGATTTTTTTAAAAAAATTATAGGATAAGAACATAAATACTGATGTGTTTATGGCTGTGTTTCTTAAAGACGGTCCCAGGACCTCTGGTGGTCGCCCAACACCATCCTCAAGGATCCTCGAAATCAAAATTATTTGAAGAGCTATTGAAGAGAATTGCAAACATTTAAAACAATGGCACACTTGTCGATTTTTTAAATTTGTTAAAAATATAGGACTTTTCATGATCGATATTTTATTTATGTTAATATCTAATGGGCTTAATATTATTTTTATGTGATTTAATAAATAAATATTTCATCAATGCATCAATTTCAATTTTTAATATGTGGAAAATATAAATACAATCAATACAAACAAAAAGTTCTTTTGGAGGTCATCCATAACTTTAAGAGTGGTAAGTTGTCCTAAGAGCAAAAAGTTTAAGAAACATTATTTATGGATTGATGACAATATTACAGGTTGCTTTGTAAAATGTTTGTACACAGAAAATTTTGGATCCCACGAACCTTTTCCTCACAGAAACAAACTAGGTTTACCTCATGGATTTTTACCCAAACACTTGTTACTGAAACTTTCTGTCCAGCAAAGAAGCATGGCTTTTAAAGAACAACTTGCTTTAATTCTTGTTTATATTAACCAACAAATACTAAGCAGTAGCTGTTATAGCTGCAAAGAAACTATATTATAGTCTCCTTGATTTGTTTTCATTGAACAATCTTTATTTCTTGTGTTATGTCTTATGTGTAGGTAGTCCTCAACTTACAATAGTTCATTTAGTGACAGTTCGAAGTTACAATGGCACTGAAAAAAGTGACTTATGACCATTTTTTACACTTCTGACCACTGCACTATCCCCATGGTCATATGATCAAAATTCAGATGCTTGGCAAATGACTCATATTTTTGAAAGTTGCAGTACCGGGGTCATGTGATCATCCTTTGCGACCTTCTGACAAGCAAAGTGAATGGGGAAGCCAGATTCACTTAGTAACTATGTTAGTAAGTTAACAATTGCAGTGATTCACTTAACAACCTCCACAAAAAAGGTCGTAAAATGGGGCAAAATTCACTTAACAACTGTGTTGCTTAGCAACTGAAATTTTGGGCTCAGTTGTGGTTGTGGTTGTAAGCTGAGGACTAAATACCTGTATTTATAATATTGCCACATAATAGTTGATATTAGAGCTCTGCACGCTTCAGAAAAACTCTTTGGAAGAAATATTTTGGACCGTTTTACTATTCATTAAAATAACGCCTGAGAGGGGAAGTGAAACTTCTATGTGGAAAAAAATCCACTAAGGTGGGACTGCTTTAAGAGTTATATGAACATTAATGAGTCAGCTCCATAAAGCAGTCACAACACTTTTTCCTTGGGTCCAAATTATGTATTTGGAATTATTTTTGAAGCATAGAGTGCCCTACTTGATATGATCAGTGAAGAATGTGCTAGGGGTAAAAGGCAAACAAATCTGAATGTGTAAGTGTGCATGAAGTGGTTTTATCCACAAGACTCACAGCTGTCAGTCCTGAGAAATCTGCTGGACAACACGTGTCCGTGATTCTAGTGCCTATATCTAAATTTAGCTGGTATGAATTCTGTAGAAAGTCAAGCATTTCCCTCAAATTCAGTTTCCACAAAGGTGCCACCTGTCTACCAGCTTAACCATAAAACAAATTAACACATTTTTTATTTCTACCCTTATCTCCGAAATAACTTCGCTTGAGTGAATACAGTTTACAATATGAAGAATAAAATTTCAGGAAGCAAAACTTAGAATGATATATCACGGAGTATATGGAATACATAACTTTTTTCCTGATCTGCTATGATGACAAATATCATCAAAACTCTAAACCCAGCATGTACCTCTTTTAGAATCCCTCCCTTTCAAATGTAATGCTTTTTTGTTTCTTCTTCTGACTTTGATGAGAGTTGATTTTAGAAGTGTGCTTCTTTCATCATGGGCTATTACTTCCCCCTGGAATGTGTGGGAGCATAAATGTCTCTGTATAGTGCTGGCTGGTTGTTGACAAAGATCTCCCAGAAATCCTTTGAAATCGGTTCCTTCTCTGAAAGTAGTTGCGGCTGCTGTGAAAAGAACGCTGCCTGTTCCTCAAATACTCTTTATAGTTCTTGGTCAGCAAGGTGTAGAGGAAAGGGTTGATGCAACTGTTGCTGTAGGTCAGGCAGGTGGTCAGGTAGTTGACGTTCCTAGTGGCCTTAGGAGACATGGGAAGAGGCTCGTAGTACTGGAAGAGCAGCTGCCAGATCCAGAAAGGCAAGAAGCAGGCCCAGAAGACCAGCACAATAGTGAAGATTAAGTAGAGGACTTTTTGGTTGGGCAGTCGCTTGGTTTCCTTCAAGGAAGTGGTCTGGGACACCCAGTAGGTTCTTGCCAGTCTAACGTAGAGATACCCAATAACGACACCAGGGCCAACAATGCTGGTGCAGAAGAGGACAGTGATGTAGATCTTGTAGGACAATTTGCTCCAGGTGGGTAGGCAGATATTCTTTTCCCCTTGCACCAGCTGGATCATGATCAGCATTGGCAGGGTGAGAAGCAGAGATGCTACCCAGATAATGAGGGCAATTGCTTTCCGATAACTCTTTGATCTCTTCACAGTGTCCAAAGGCTTCAGCACTGCAAAGTATCTCTCTGTGCTCATCACCATCAAAGTGAAAATGCTAGCATGCATGGTGAGGAAATCCAAGCTGAAAAGGATCCGGCAACCTGTATCTCCAAAGTACCATTCCTGGATGAAATAAGTCCCCACAATGAAAGGAATGGTGAGAAGATAGAGCAGGTCTGCTAGGGCCAAGTTGATGATGTAGATGTACATGGAGGCAGAGGACCTCATGTAGTGGCACATCACAACCAAGGTGTAGACATTGCCAGTCACTCCAATTATGCACATAAGAGACAGGATGGTCCCAATGGTGCAGGTAGCTATGATGTCCTCCAAAGAGTTGGCAGAGAAAGCCTCACCCCATGTGTTGTTGGAAGAAATATTAGGGTTGCTTCTGAACAGGCTGCCAGTTTCTGTGTCTATGGCCACTCTAATGGTGGAGGAGATAGTACCATCCATTCTCTTAAAAGTTCTAGCTTTACATGCCTTGAGCAATCAGCAACAGGCAATATTTGACTCTTTGAAGAGAAGATGGAATGGAAGGAAGTACTGCTTAGCTGAGATTAATTTCTGCTGAAATGTCAGAAACATCTGTGATCTTCAGCCTTGTATTTATTTTAGAGAAAGGGCAGAAAGAACACTGTAAGGCAGAATAATATAATGCTGTAGCTTTTTTTGTTTCTTAGGCTTTCCTTGTTTCCCAGGCTTGTTAGTAGTTGACAGGTTTTTGGGGGAGGGGGGATGGCTGTTTGGCTGCTTCATCATTTGTTTCTTTTCAACTCATCGTTAGTCCAGCTCTGGCCATCTGGGCATCTGTAATAGGAAAAAAGTACAGCTTTGCTGTGTTGTTGTACTAAAGTATTTGACCAGGAGAACCACTGCTCCACATCTATGTAGCTGGAATGAACAAGTCCAATAATTTCAGCCACCATTATATTTTAGTAACAGAAAATGGCCTTTTGTAAATATTAACTCAGTTTATTAGTGAATTAACTGTGAATACAATTTCTTTGTGGCTAAGGATATAACCATATATGGTACTATTCCCCCATGTGACCAACTCTTTTATTTCTTTTTAAGCCCCTTTTCAAAACCCATCTTTTCAGGAAACTTTTAAAATAGTTCTATATTCTAGTATGGAGCTAGATCAAGATATACACAACGGAAAGAACTTTCCTCTGCTTATCCATTCCTCAGTTTCTCTCTTCCCGCCCTTTCCTTAGATCTATTTTAGAGAGTAAGCTCTTTGGGGATCTGGGCTTATCATATCTGCTCTTTATAAATTGCTATGTACATTGACAGCACATTATAAATACCAATAATTCATGTCTGGGGCAACTTATTGTTATTTTTAAAGCAATTCAGCATCAGTAGTAACTGTGTTTAAAATCCATATTCCACTCAGCACTGCTGCAGTAGCAACTGGGTACAGTTGCAGTTTTTTCTCTATCAGCCCTTAGAAATTACCTTCCATAAATTTGTTTGGCCTTTCAAACCTACTGACCTAGAGCCTATCAGCAAATTTTATGACAGTAGATTCCCTACAATTATGGTAATCTACCTGGAGTTCATTTGAATAACTGGTTACCTTGAGACCTGAAAGCCTCAGCTCCATGAAATACACTCGGCTGTTGGCTGTTAATTTCTCTCAGCCTAGTCTATCTCACAGCATTCATTTATTGGTTGTATGGCTCTCATGCAAATTTGCAAAGACTTGAGTGAATGCCCAATAAAATCCACCTTGCAAATGTTGAGTTTCACGAACACACACACACACACACACACACACACACACACAAGAGAGAGAGAGAGAGAGAGAGAGAGAGAGAGAGAGAGAGAGAGAGAGAGAGAGAGAGAGAGAGAGAACTGAGATAAATAAACAAACAAACAAAAAAACAAATAATGACTGTGATGGTGATGTGGATAATACTGTAAGATCTATTCCCAAAACAATATTAATTTCAAAGGGTAGATTCTGCTCAGACTAAGTTATGGAGGAAATAATTAATTCCTTTTTCAGGCCCGACAATTCTCAGCCCGCCAGTATGTTCTGCTCCATTTGCTTTTCAAACAACAGCAGCAATTATATCTTCACCCTCCTGCATGTTAAATGTATTTAAGTTTATGACTCTTTTGACCTCAAGCTCCTGTTAAGTATTATAGGACTGGCTTTTTTGCCAAAACATTTCTACGTCTACTATATCACCTTTGGTCAGTTTGGATAAAAGATTAAAAAGACTCAAGTGACAATTCCCCTTCCCCCTCCAACAGAGCAGAGCAACTCGCTGTGCTGAACTGATTTTACAACTGAATCAGTTTGTCAAATCAAATTTTCAGCATGCTGGGGGAGGTCTAGAGAAACACCTCAGCAGTCACTGGATATAACTTAGCTACATTTTGCATTAACTCAAGCACATCACACATTTTTCAAGCTGCTTAGACAGAAATGTATCTTTCATCTCGGTCAGTCAGTCAGTCAGTCAAGTAAACCCATCCACATCTCAAGAGGTTACCCAAAATAAGGGGAGAAAATCAGCAAATAAAGTAAAGATATAAAATCTAGATTCAAACCTGACTTCAGTGAAATCCAGTTGATGAGGTTTCCTCTTGGGCAATAAAATAAAATAAAGGGTGGGGAGAAAAAAAAACACCCAGCAGACTTGGCTGGAATGTGACTAAAGGGTCTTTGCAGAGAAAAAGAATCAGCCTGGGACCCAAAAGCTTAAAGCATTTGGAATGGGTGTGCAGAAAAGAGACGGGGAGAGCCAAGTATGTTTGAAATCTGTGCCCTCCCAATCTCCACATTCACTCGTGCTTGCTATTTATGCTGCTTGATGACGCTCGGCATTGTGGAACTGCCTTTGCACAGCGCTAGGTAGGGTTACTTTGAAGAGAAGCAACATTTCAAAAACCGGAGGCAGCCCTCTGCTGCCGAGTCCTGGCTGGCCCAAGAGAGGGCGAGTCATAGAAATGATCTGGGCTGTTTGTTCCTGTCCAGAAGAAGCTGGGAAGCCATGCTTTGGCTTCTTTCCCTCAATGTTATCTGGGAGTCTCTCTATTCATAGCAGACCCTTTGGGAACAAAAACAGTATCAGCAAAGCATTTTTTTCCCTGGGGGTTGGGGGGGGAGGTAATTTACCAACAAAGGACTTGGTACTGAGTTTAAATCTTCTAAACAGCTGAGATTTGTATGGCTCAGAAGACTTATGGTGTGCTCTTATAGATATTATAAAGGATTTATCATTTTGATGATAAAAAACAGCTCTCTGTGAAAAACAGTTTTCTGACTTGTTAAGATCCCTGTGTACTCTTTTTTTTTAAAAAAAACTTATGACAGTTTTCTTTTGGAGAGGGGGAGAGAAAGAGGGGGAAGAGAAAGAGACAAAGAGAAAGAGCAATTCTTTGTTTCTGAAAAACAAAAACCTTTTAGATAGGGGCCCAACCACATTCTCATCCTTCCCCTCTCTTGCGTAGTGTACTCATTGCACACAGCATGATGGCTTGGTGACCCCAGTAAATGGAGACAAGAGAAAATAATCAGCTTTCTTGGTGGACTATTCATGATGGGACCTTGGCTTTCATCCTTCCAAGAGTCTTTGGACAGAGACACTCTTATTAAAATGAAAGTGACATTGTTTTGATGGTCCTAGCAGGCATTTCATGTAGCATGACATCCTTGGTGTTAATTTGCAGGCCTCTAGCAAGAACCGGGAATGAAGCATCCTTCACAGTGTCCAAAATTCTGCAGTTCAGAATGTAGTGAGATGATCCAGACAAACAAGCTGCTTAGAGCCTGCTCTTCTGAATATGATTGTGGGCTTTTCCACACTACTGCCTTAAGCTGCTTCATTCCCAAGCATGATTGGAAACTAAGCTGGCTTAAGACACTTTCTTCTGCCTTTTATTTCTTCTTCTGATTTGGCCATGTTGAACTCCTAATCTTCTATTCAGATTTACCATGACTTCTGTCTTGGGGATTCTTTTGCTTATCTACCCCCCCCCACGCCAGGAAATCTGGCTCCATTTTTTTCCTTTTTCATGAACAACACTTTGAGATCATGTGGTTTCTATGGACAGATGTTTGTATGCACCTTCTCCATTGTCTCCTGCCTGCCGTATTTATTACCTTTCCCTATAGTCCACTTACTGATGGATGGGTAAAAATAACAACACAGCTCCCCATTTTCCAATGATATGTGCTTTCTGTGAAATGGGCTAAAAGGGGAAATGTATTGATTGATTTGTATTTTAACAAAATAACAGAATTGGAAGGGACCTCAGAGGTCTTCTAGTCTAACCCCCTGCTCAAGCAGAAGACCCTGTACCATTTCAGATAAATGGCTATCCAAACTCTTCTTAAAAACCTGCAGTGATGAAGCACCTACAACCTCTGATTAACTGGAATGGTTACTTCTAACTGGAATGGTTAGGAAATTTCTCCTTGGTTCTACATTGGTTCTCTCCTTAATTAGTTTCCATCCTGTGCTTCTTGTCCTGTCTTCAGATGCTCTGGAGAATAGGTTGACCCCCTCTTCTTTGTGTTAGCCCCTCAGATTTATTTATTTATGAGACTTATATACTGCTTTAAGTGCAAGCACTCTCTAAGGGGTGTACACCAGTAAGCAATGTATATATATATATATTTACATTGCCCCCAACAATCTGGGTCCTCATTTTACCTACCTCGGAAGGATGGAAGGCTGAGTCAACCTTGAGCCGGTGAGATATGAACCACTGACCTGCTGAACACAGTCAGCTAAAGTGGCCTGCAGTACTGCACTCTAACTGATATTGGAACACTGCCATCGTAACACTCCTAGTCCTTCCTTAAATAGTTCCGTTCTTGGAAGAACTTTGGTGGATTTCACTTGATTAAAAGAGAAAGAGTGGGTGGTGCTGGTGCCCACCCTATACTGTTCCTCAATGATTTTTTTAAAAAAAGCAGTGGTGAAAGGCAGTAGCCAACATTCCTACCACAGTGTATGGTATCCAATTTGCCTACATGAAAAGATCACAGCAGGACACCTGCCGTATGCGCTGCCAGAAGTCCAAAAAACACTGCTTTTGACACGCAGCAGAAAAAGATGGTCAGAGGTTGTCTTCCCAGTGGGTGGAGGGCCAGCAGAGAACACAATGTGCATTCCTGCCATCAAGAAAAGGTCTCTGGCCCGAACTCCCACCAGGACAGCCTCACTGTGCAGATCAACCTTGTGATTGGCAGCTTCTGTTCAGAGATTACAGCTCCATCTCTTTTGCAAAATGTATCAAATGTGGCTGCTTTGTGACAGCTGAATTCATACCAGGGGAGAGTATTTTCTAATACTTTTACTGAGGCTTAGAGTTTAGGTCCTGGAATAGAGCTGAAGAAGCTTCTTGGATGAGAAGCAAAAAGTCTTCAAAGAAAAACAAGAAAGTCCAGTTGCCTTGTGAAAAGCACCTTTGGGATAACTATGACCTGGATGACTGAGAAACTCCATAGACCTCAAAAGGTTTAGCCTTTCTTCTGTTAATTGTATGACTGTGCAAAAGGATGATCAGGAACTAAAACATCAGAGGAAGTACTATAATGTAAATAAACCAGTCATTTGTTGTGCTGGTTGTGGTGAAGAAAGATATTTTTTAAAAAATTGTATATCTGAAAAAAAGGAGAAGCAATAACACCAGGAGTCAAAGCTGTGGAGCAATGCTTTTAATGCAAATGAATAAAACATGATTTCTTTTTCTTCTATTTGTTGCAAATTTATTGGGATTGTCGTTCTGGTTGTGTTTTGTTTTTCCTTTTCAGATGGGGAAGGAAAGAAGACCAAGAATTAAGCAAGCAGAAAACTTGTTTCATTTTGATATAACCAAATCAAATCTGAGAGGTTTTTTTAAGGAAGTAGAGAATGAAAATTATATTTGTTTTGGGGTTTTTTGGAGTGGGATGAGTGAAGCTAAAATAAATAATGACACAAGGAATTAGAGGCAACATTATAATGGAAATAAACCTACAGCATTCTAGCTTTTGGGCTGAAAAAAAATCAGATGTTGAAAGGTGGCAGAAAAGAGATACTGAAAACTCCAACTCCTTGCTGACATCTAGTGATCCTCTGGAGTTTTCAGCTGAGGTCTCTTATCTCTAAATCTTATATTTTGGTAGCAAGATGTGAAAAAAGTTTTAATGACATTTAATTTGGGATTTCAGAGAAGGAGGAGCCAAGGCCAAGCCACAGATAAAAATTAGTTCAGGAAGATAAATTATAAGAGATTTGGACATAAACAAACTGTTCTTCTGAATTTAATAGTCTATAGGATTTGAATTATGCCCTATGTAAAGAAACAGCCCAGAACATCAAATTTACCAGAATGGCACATATTGTCAACTGCCCCATTACTTCCCTATAATTATTGCTGAGGCAGAATGAAGCAGCTGTCCCAGGTTTGGGTCTGAGGAAAGAGTAGCTATTTCATATACTGATGTGTGGAATTTACCCCTGGGATGTAGGGAGAGACAAGGCTTCCCTGGAGTTGCCAGATGCTTTATCTAGCCTTCAACAATTTGTTGTTTGTTTTGGGAGAACAAAATACCCTCTGAGTGAGGAGATAAACTCAAGGTAAATTGAATCACTCCTTGTACAGAAGAAAAGCCGCTACAAGTAGTCCTCTAGTTATGACCACAGTTGAGCCCAAAATTTCTGTTGCTAAATGAGATAGTTAAGTGAATTTTGCCCCATTTTGTGGAGGCTAAAACATATAAGGAAAGGTTGATGGAATTGGGTATGTCTAGTTTAATGAAGAGAAGGATGAGGGGGTACATGATAGCAGTGTTCAGGGGCTGCCTGAAGAGGGGGTCCAAAGGACAAGAAGCAATGGATGGAAACTAGCCAAAGAGAGAGGCAACCTAGAACTAAGGAGAAACTTCCTGATAGTTAGAACAATTAACCAGTGGAACAACCTGCCTCCAGAAGTTGTGAATGCTCCAACACTGGAAGTCTTTAAGAAGAGGCTGGACAGCCATTTGTCTGAAATGGTATAGGATTATCTGCCTGAGCAGGGGGTTGGACTTGATGACCTCCAAGGTCCCTTCCAACTTTATTATTATTATTATTATTATTATTATTATTATTATTATTATTATTATTATTATTATTATTATCTTTCTTACTACAGTTGTTAAATGAATCACTTAAGTTAGTAAGACGGTTGCTAAGTGAATCTGGCTTCCCCATTGACTTTGTTTGTCAGAAGGTCACAAAAGTTGATCACATGACCCGGGACACTGCAAACCACCATAAATATGAATTAAGTTGCCAAGTATCTGAATTTTGATTACGTGACCATGGGGATGCTGCAACAGTCATAAGTGTGAAAAATGGTTATAAGTCACTTTTTTCAGTGATGTAACTACAGTCACTAAATGAACTGTCATAAGTTGAGGGCTACCTGTAGTTTCACAGAATATTTTTATAACATTCTGATTTTGGCATATAAGAATCAAATGCAATGCGAGAGGCTTCTCCTAATTTACAAAACCTTAGCAAGTGGTAGTGTCTGGCTGTCTTTGAGATTAGAAGCTATGTAGGTACAGGCCTGGCTAGGACTTTGATGGGAGCCCTCCTATCTACTTTGGTATTTTGGCCAAAAAAAGGTGCATTGACGTATTGATGAAATACCCTGGAGTAGAATTCATCTTGAAGCAGTGGTTCTCAACCTTTTTAATGCCGCGACCCCCAACCGGTCATAAGTCGAGGACTACTCAACTGGTTGTAAGTCGAGGACTACTCAACTGGTGCAGCACTGTTTGCAGAATGGGACTTTTGGCAGGCTCAGCAGGGCAGAGACAGCCTGGACAATTCCTATTAGCTTTTGAAAGCCAATAGAATTAGACTCTATTCAAGAGAGTCTATTCTATTGGCTTTCAAAAGCCAATAGAATAAAAGGGAGTAGCACAGCTAAGGAAAAGGGGAAAAAAATGGCGGACTGCGTTTTTTGGCGACCCCCATGAAATGGTTGTTCGACTCCAAATGGGGTCCCGACTCACAGGTTGAGAACCACTGTCTTAAAGGATTTCATTTTACTAATGCTGTCAGAAGGTTTTTTTGACAGTCTTTCTGTTTGCCTTATGCTCTAAAGACTTGGATTTTCTTGCCCCATCTATTGAGCAATAGGCCCTAATACTGTTACTTCTAAAGTGGAATACATACTCTGCCTATTGGTAATGCATTTTATAACAAACCTGCTCTGCAGGTCCCAGAGATTCCTGATCCTACTTTTAGAAAATATACTTTTGTTTATAGCATCTACCTCCTATAGTAGACCCACCCCCACTGTGCTCTACTACAGCCTTTTGAATTTCTGGGATAATAGCAATTGAATAGCTCAGTGGGGAATGGATGGTCTTGACTCTTGGAAGGCAGGGGGTCATGGCTTGGCAAGGGAGAAAATGTTTTCATTTCACATTGAATCAACTCTCTTCGGAGCAAATGATGATTTGTCAATGCAAGACAATTTGGCTCATTGACATCTGTTTTTATACATCATTTCTGTAAGGGTTTAATCCAAAAGAGGAAAATCGATGTGCTAAAACCTGCTCGGCCATTTTAGCAACTGCAAAAAATGCCTTTTAGTATGGTTTTCCAAACATTCTTTGTAGTGGGTCTCTCTACACATGAGGCAACTGTATTGGATTCTTTTCTTTCTTAATTTCTTTCCTTCCTTCCTTCCTTCCTTCCTTCCTTCCTTCCTTCCTTCCTTCCTTCCTTCCTTCCTTCCTTCCTTCCTTCTTTCTTTCTTTCTTTCTTTCTTTCTTTCTTTCTTTCTTTCTTTCTTTCTTTCTTTCTTTCTTTCCTGGCATCTTCTTCCAATTTTCTTTTTTCTTTTTTGCCTCAGGATATCCAGTGCTTGTACTACTCCCCAGAAACCCAGCATCAAAGGAAGTTGCTAAGATGAAGAAATGTCACATGGGAAGCAGAAACACTGTCTCACATCTGAAATGTTATTTTGTTGAAAGAGATTTTCTATTGAAAAAAAACCTCTTTATTTAGGATGTATCTTATCCTAGAAGATTACTCATAACCTAGGCCTTATTCCTATAGATGCTAAAAGGCCCGTTTCTTATAGATGTTAGGATGAGAATTTTCTGAAATGTGCTTTCCAGGTAACAAAGAAGGCCCTGCAAAGCCAGGTTTCTAAACTCACACCAGCCAATTTTGTTGAACATGACAACTAAAAGCTTTACAAGTTGTTAGAAGATCTGGAGATCAGCAAGGTTCCATTCCTTTGTCTGATCCAATCCTTGCAGGGGTATAACTCATCAGGAGAGGTGACTTTTTCAAATTTAGACCTGTCATCGGATTGAAACGGATCTAGTATTTATAGTAGTGTCTAATGTTGAGGGATGTTGTAGATCAATAACCTCTGGTTGGGCCCTCAATTCCCCATTCCATTTGGAAGGATCTTAAAATGTGGCTACAAGCTCAAAATCCTTTGCTAAGCTTTTGTACCAGTAGACAACAGAAAAAACACAGCAATATACCAAACATTCAATGAAGTCGTGTGGCTGGCCTCACATACCAAGAACACACCAAGCCATAATGTCTGTTTACAACACAAGAAACATTGTCTAGTGTAACGTGTAAACTTTTTGGAACCAAGTACCATATCAGCACAATTAAATAAACAAACAGACACATAGACACACAAGCACATAGAACCAGCTCTATGCAATTGTTAAGGTACCAACCTAGAAACTGGGAGAGTGGAAGTTCTAATCCTGTTTTAGGCATAAAGCCATTTGGGTGACCTTGGGCCAGTCAGTCTCTCTCAGACCTAGGAAACAGCTAAGGGCAAACTTTACCTGAAATCTTCTGAAATGTTGCCAAGAAAACCGCAGGGACCTGTCCAGGCATTTGCCAGGAATTAAAAACAAACTCCTCCAAAAGAGCTTCTCCTTGCTGAAAACTCAATTTCTTCTTTTTTGTTGTTTCTTCCTTCAGTTCACTCTTAATCGTTCTCTTTTCTCTTTCTCCAGTATTCTTGCAAAACTTTCACCAATCAAATCCAAATTCATTTTGCAAATGTATCTCAGGAGAGATAAAACAGCAATTTTAGTTGTTTGAATTGTATAAATTGGCTCTTCAAGCTGCCGTTCATTTGATTTGTTAAACCAAAGTTGCTTTGTTTTCCACCATGCGAACTAACTACATTTCCATCCAAACCAAAAGCGTCTGGAAATTACCCTACTAAAATATTTAACCATGCATTTATTTCATCTACAGTCCTCTTCTTTTTAATGATCTGGATCTTTTAATAAATAGAAGGAATATGGCCATGAATCAAAACAGTTTCACAGTGGGTAAAATGAAAGGTTTAGCAGAGGAAAGTCCACAAAGCAACTCAAAATCCCAGAAGCACAAGTTGGTCTTATACTATCGAAACCAAACCAAAGCCTGTCCTTTCAGAGGACTATGGAGATGATCTTGAGGAAGATAAATGACAGCTGTTATGAATACAATAGCTTGGCCTGGCAAAACTAATCAAGGAGAGCAGCAACCTGGAACTTAGGAGAAATTTCATAACAGTGATAACAATTAATCAGTGGAACAGCTTGCCTTCAGAAGTCGTGGGTGCTCCATCACTGGAAGCTTTTAAGAAGCGACTGGTCAGCCGCTTGTCTAACACTAATCCTAGCCCTTCTACTTGAACAGGGGGTTGGACTAGAAAACCTCTAAGCCCCCTTCCAACTCTGTTATTCTAAAAAAACCTAATCTTAGTCTGAGGTACTAGAAGGGTGAGAAAGAAGACTGAAGGCCAATATACGTATCCCAAGGTAATGTTGTAAAGTCCAATTTGGGTCTGTCACTGGGACCAGAGATTTACTCTTCCTAGCTTTTGGGCTCATGCTGGAGACCATCTTCAGGGAACTTCTCTCTACTGAAATATGTGCCTTGGGCTATTCTATCAGTCATATTTATGTGGTGCCTTCCTATTGGCTGATGGCTGGTGGTTGGCTGTTGTTTTCTTGTGCTGTCAAGCCTTCAGCTCCTCTGATAAGCTGGTAGTAAATCAGCATGCCTGTTGACTGACAAGCGGCTCATTTCTGAGGCTTCAATCATTTCCCTGTCTATAGTTATACCTGTATGGCCAACAATCATAGTAACTGCAAATACAATTAAATATATTAATTGCACATTATGAATTATAATTGTATAATTGAATTTATAATTAAATTAAATATTCACTATGTATAATTGTATTATACATTCAGTTCAGGTGTTTTCTGCCCTGGTTGAGGGATAGCATTGCTGGGCAACTTTGATGTATGCTTGGAATTTCTTCTGGGGTAATTAGTCATGAAAAGCTTTGCCCAAGCAACAACACTTGGGAAGAGGTAACTAATTGTTTGGATGGCTTTGGACTGCCCAATCACCAGTAAATCTGAAGTAGTATGTCTAAAATATCTTGATCCACAGAGAGAAGAAGAACCTTCTCCTGCAGTACCAAGACAAACAGTTATAGAAATTTTCCAATATAGAAATCTAAACAAAAATGGTAATTCAAAATCTTTCACCACTTCTAAAGATGCAAGTGTTCTAACAAAAGCTGTATTTTCTATGGCAATGTATTCCACATGGGAATGCCCTTGAATATCATCGAAAAGTTGCAACTGGTCTGGAATGCAGCATGCATGTGGTGCTGGATGCTCCGTGCTTTGCTTCTGTTACATTGTTATTGTCAGAGCTGCACTGGCTTCCATTTTTTTATGGGTACAATTCAAGGTGGTGGTTATCACTCTTTTTTTTTTTTTTTTTTATTAAAAGTTTTATAAATTTTACAAAAAAAAACAAGAACAATACAGAACAAAAAACAACATATACAAAAGAAAAAAAAAATTAAACAAGACATATAAAAAAAACCCCCCCCCCCACACCCCTCCCAAAAACCCTCCCTTCCCCCCCCCTGAGCTTCCCAGAGCAGAATATAGGCTTAAGAAATAATAAAAAAAATAAAAAAAAAAAATAAAAATTAAATTAAAAACTTTATATTTATATATATAAAAAAGATATCTATAATATATATAAAAATAAAACTTATGAAAAAGCTATATAATATTTTTGTATACCCAATCTAAATTGTATAAATTTTATCCATTTGTCCCAGATAGCAAAAAACTTCTCTTGCGTTTGTTGCTTTAAGAAAGCCGAAATCTTTGCCATTTCTGCCAGATAAGCTACTTTAAAAAACCATTCCTGCAATGTAGGCAAAGATTCCTTCTTCCAATATTGTCCAATTAACAGCCTCGCGGCTGTGATCAAGTTTAACATCAATACAACCTCCTTTGTATCACAATCTGTAACAATACCTAACAAAAATAATTGCGGAGTAAATTTTACCCTCCTTCTAAAAATTCTCTGGATATTCCACCATATTTTGATCCAAAATGCTTTTATCTCTCTACATGACCACCAAATATGATAATAGGAAGCCTCCTTATAACCACATCTCCAACATTTAGGTTGCACGTCAGGGTACATGTAAGACATTTTTTGTGGATCAAGGTGCCATCTATAAAACATTTTATAAAAATTCTCCCTTAGATTCTGTGCTTGAGTAAATTTGACATTTCTCACCCAAATAGTTTCCCAGGTGTCCAATGAAACTGGCTCACCAAAGTTCTGCGCCCATCTAATCATACAATCTTTAATTAGTTCCGTTTCTGAGTCCAATTCAACTAAAACCCCATAAATTCTCTTAATGTGGGTTTGTCTTTGATCCTTCAGTTGCTTAATAAGATTTTCATCTTCTCTAAGAAAACCCACCTTACAATCCATCTTCCATCTATCTAGTAGTTGCCTATATTGGAACCAAGAATAAGTAAAATTTTCTTGTGCTAATTCTTCCCGTGATTTTAATTGCCAGTTTTGTCCATCCCATTTAAGTAACTGTCTGTAAGACACCATATCCATTTTAACCCCTCTTTTTATTCCTTCTATCGCATGCCAAGGTATAGCCCATAATGGTACTTTAAAATCACTTTTATAATATTTTATGAGATTTAAAAGCCCAATCTATTTTTTTATTAAATATTAAATAGGCATGCCACCCATAAAGTAAATCCCATCCCTCTAGATAAAGTATCTCAGAATTTGTCAAATTTACCCAGTCACTAATTAATGTTAAAACCACCGCATCATAATATAATTTCAAATTTGGTACCTTGAGTCCGCCCCTCTCACGGAAGTCTTGCATAATTTTGAACTTAACCCTTGGTTTTTTCCCTGCCCAAATAAATTTATTGAGACCCTTCTGCCACTCATTTAAATTAATCTCATTTTTCAAAATTGGTAACATTTGAAACAAAAAAAGAAACTTGGGTAGAATATTCATTTTTATCACTGCAATTCTTCCCATGAGGGATGTGGTTATCACTCTTAAAAGACCCACATGGTTATTTGTGGAACCACTTTTCCTGAGGGTATCTACCTGTCTCATTAGATTTGGGCACACTCCATGTTCCTTCTCTCAAATGTTATCACCTAGTGCAGAGGTAGGGAACCTTGGCTCTTTTATGACTTGTGGACTTCAACTCCCAGAATTCCTGAGTCAGCATGGCTGGTTCAGGAATTCTGTGTATTGAAGTCCACAAGTCATAAAAGAGCCAAGGTTCCCTACCCCTGACCTAGTGGGAACTTGGAGGTGCACTTTCTTTGTAGTTGCCACAGCCCTTTGGAACATCCTGCTTGAGCATGGGGTTGGATGAGAAGACCTTCAAGGTCCCTTCTAGCTCTATTCTTGTCAAGCCCCCAAGGGCTTGACATACACATGGGGACGAGGGGACACAATTGATACACCCCCACACCCCATGGATGCTGAGATACCAGCAGCCACAGCCAAGAAGTACACCAGGCAGAGATCCGGAGCTGCGCGCCTTCCCGACCCGCTACCCGGTACGGCCATGCTGGCTTGGACGGCTGAAAACTCACTTCCGGATCCCACCCTCCCCGACCACAGGCTCCTGCTGGAGCGCACCTACCAGCTGCTGCCGGGGCGTGCCAACATCCAGCGCACCGAACTCCAGCTGACGCCGGCATGCTGGGGAAATGCTGGCGCACGAACACGAGAGCCGAGCGGGACAGCGCGTGACGGAGGAGAACGCAGCAGACACGATTGGAGGACATTTCAACCGTGCTCAGGGTGGACTAGGGGTGGGGAAGACTCACCAGTCGGGCGGCATAACAGCTGGGGACAGATGGGGGTGGAGACAATGCACAGGGGCTGGGTGACTGGGTGGAGGATTGCAGAGGCGGGATAGCGTTGGTGAAAGGGAGAACACAGGGAGAGGGTGGGGCATTTATCCAAATTAGGCGGATGTCAGTTTGGGGCCAAGGGCGGGGTAACAGGGTGTGGCACACAGTTATAGAGCACCGGAGAACTACCATTCCCAGTGCTGACTTCATTTCATCCTCAGAATAAAGTTGTTGATGAGTTCGTTGTATACCGGCGTTCCAGTGCATTCTTTCTTCTTGCGGACGACGGCGGATACTCCTGACAAGTAAGTCAGCACTCCCTCTAATACCTACTGCTGCTGTTCCCCTTTCACGTGCTGTGAAGGGAGACATGGCGGAAGGCACTCAAGGAGCGTCCCCGGTGGAGGGGGAGGCGGATACCGGCGGCATTGTGGATGTCGTCCCAGCGCCGGACCAGGCGGGAGAGCAACTCGTGGTGCGGCCGAAGCTGCTGCTGCCTGTTAAACAAGGCCCCGAAGTGGATGAGACAGGGGCTGCAAAGCCACAGGAGGAGTGGTGGCAAAGCCCCGTGGTGACGGGGGTGCAGGCCGAGCAGGTTTTGACACCCAGGCCAAAGCCCGCTCACACGGGGTGGCGGGAGAGGCGGATTACTACTGAAGATGACGAAGACTGGAGTTATTCCATGGCTCCAGGCCAGGATACGATGGATGTCCTGCGGACCGGTTTGGGGAGGCGAGTTACAGACGCGGTTCTAGCACGTGACATCAGGAGGAGGATTCCACGATGCGAACCCCATTGTCCAGGTTCCGGTTGAGCAGCCCAAGACTGCGCTTACCACCTCCAGCAGGTGGGTCGCTGCCCACGGGTCTCCCGACGGGTGGCCCATCGGGACACACACAACCGTTACACCAGGTGGGTCCCAGGAGTGTGGCTAGAGACCCCGCAGTGCACTGGGGTGTGGCACCCCAAGGGACGGCACATGGACGTGTCAACGTCGCACCAGGACAACCCCTGGGTCCGTGGGGTCCAGGGAATTTTTGGGGGCCCCCTCCAATCCCAGTAACGTTTGATGGCAACCCCGATCAACTAGCATTGTTCTTGGGCCAGGCCATAAGCCATTTAGATCAGTACGCTCAGTTGTATACCTCCCAATGGGCCATGGTGGGCGCTGTTACTGCTGCCCTGTGAGGACAGGCGGCTGCGTGGGCAGCTGACTTGTACAGCGACCATGCTCGGGAGGTGGGGAATGCCGGGTTCTTCTTGGATGCCTTGCACGCAAGATTCGAGGATCCCACCCGAGCGCAGAGGGCAGAAGCAGACCTCCTTGCACTACAGCAGGGGAAGCGGCCAGCCATAGACTATGTGCGGGACTTCCGTAGATTGGCTGGCCGATTCTATTCCTCATGGCCCGAGCGTCTACTCGTGCACCATTTCCGGGCTGGCCTCGACCACGAATTATGTCAGGCCTGCGTGTATCGGGGAGTTCCGAATAGGCTTCGGGATTGGTTTAAGGTAGTAGTCGAGCTAGAGGTGGGCCTCAAAGAAGTGCACAAAGGAGTGGGCGAGATCATCCGACCACGGCGGGCTAGCGATAGGCCTCGAGAGGGGGCCCAGGAACCACAACGGCCATCATCCAAGCCTATTCCTGGGACTGGAGGAACGGGGTTCCGGTGCTTCCGCTGCAATCAGCCCGGTCATCGTGCAGCTGAATGCCCAGCGCCTAGCCCACGGAAAACCACACCCATCGGTAGTGCCACCCCGATGAAGAAACTGACGGAGAGTTCGAGAGCCCCAGTGCAACAAGTTAGCCCAGGAGCAAAAAAAGGGTCCCCAGTGGGTACGGAATCTGCAGCGGTGGCGCGGTACCAACCCGACGACGACGAGGACAGTCCGGACGACGGCTCCACAGATCCGATGGTAAGTGACCCCATCCGCCCATTTGTACTACCAATCGTCTTAACGAGTCTGGTAACGGGAGTGCGGGGTACATACCAGGCTTTGATAGATTCGGGTTGCACCCGGTGTCTGATTAGCAGGAAAGTGGCCGTAGGAAATGGCATCTGGATATACAAGTTGAAATAGCCTATTCGGTTCGAACAGGTGGATGGGTCACTCTTGGGAGGGGCCCTGGCTACTCACATTACCGAGCGGGTTCGGATGGACTTGGGAGAGCATTGGGAACACTTACGCTTCATCATTGTGCCTTGTATGACAGAAACTGTCATACTGGGGTTGGCTTGGTTGGACAAATGGACCCCCACGATACGGTGGGAGGGGGGGTATCGCAAAATACGTTTGGGGATAGGTCCATCACCATTGGAGGGAGGTGCTGGAACTCCGGTCCCTGAAGTCCCCAAGATAGCGCAGCTCCAGGAGAAAGGGGGGGAGGCATATCCCAAGGAATACGGAGATTTAGCGGAGGTCTTTAGTGAGAGGGAATGTAACCAACTGCCTCCGCACCGAGCGACAGACTGCGCTATCGAATTACTGCCGGGGGTCAAACTCCCAAAACCCCAGATGTACGCCATGACACCAAAGGAAATACAAGAATTGCGCAAGTATATAGACCAGAATTTAGAGCGGGGGTTTATTCAACCAGCCCGTTCCCGGATAGCGGCCCCGGTGCTCTTCAAGGAGAAAAGGGATGGGTCATTGTGTCTATGTGTGGATTTCCGGGGCCTAAACGCAGTGTGTGTCGAGCATTTATATCCCCTTCCCCTTATGAAAGATTTGCTAGCACATCTAGGGAGGGGTCGAATATTCACCAAGTTAGATCTCCAGGAAGCTTACTGCAGGGTCCGAATTAAAGCAGGGGATGAGTGGAAAAACGGCGTTTAACTGCCCATTGGGCAGTTTCCAGTTCCGTGTTATGCCTTTCAGACTGCAAGGGGCCACCGCAGTATTTATGCAGCTAATAAATCAGGTGCTACATGACCATTTATACCGAGGGGTCCTTGTGTACTTGGACGATATCTTAATATACACCAAAACAATGAGTGAACATGTTCAGCTAGTGAGACAAGTGTTACGCAAACGTCTTGATGCTCAACTATATGTTAAGCTGTCGAAGTGCGAGTTCCACCAAAGCCAATTAGATTACTTGGGATATCGTATATCGGGGAATGGGGTGGAGATGGATCCCGGTAAGGTACAAGCAGTGTTGGAGTGGCAGGCTCCCAAAACGAGGCGTCAGCTGCAAAGCTTCCTTGGATTCGCAAATTTCTATCGCCACTTCATACCTTCCTTTGCCACCATAGTGCAACCTCTCACCGATCTATTGCAGACAAAACATCTCCCAGGGAAACCCCGTCCAGGTCAACCATTAGAATGGACCATGGACTGCCAAAAGGCATTTGAGGCTTTAAAAACATTATTTGCAAAAGAGCCGGTATTGTGCCATCCAGATCCAGGTGTCCCGTTTGTGGTACAAGTTGATGCCAGTGACGTGGCTGTGGGGGCGGTGCTACTACAAAAGAATAAGACTGGGATGTTACAACCCTGCGTTTATACTTCCCGAAAGTTTACGACAGCTGAATGGAATTGGGTGATTTGGGAAAAAGAGGCCTTTGCTGTCCGGTGGGCTCTGACGACGTGGCGACATCTTCTAGAAGGGGCCGAGTTGCCATTCGAAGTATGGACAGACCATAAGAACCTAGAGGCATTCCAAACCCCAAGACGCCTGGGACCCAAACATGTCCGTTGGGCTCAATATTTTGCTCGGTTCAACTTTATGTTAAAGTATGTACCGGGAGGAAAGAACTTTCTGGCGGACGCGTTATCGCGAATGCCACAGTATCACAGTAAACGGGAGGAGGTCATACAAGCATTGATACCCCATACTAGGCAGGAGATGGCCACTAGCATACATCAGAAGTCAAAAGCCGATGAGTTAGAAGCTATGAGGGCTGCTATGCGAACAGATAAGTGGGCTCAGGAGCATTCAGGGTGGTTAACTAAGCGAGATGGAATAGGGTGGAAAGGTGAGAGAATGTATGTACCGGAGACTTTGCGAAAAGTAGTCCTTCAGAGGGGTCATGATGCCAAGCAGGCAGAGCATTTCGGGTTCTTGAAAACCCTACATCTACTGCGGCGACAATTTTGGTGGCCGGGACTTAAAGGAGACGTAGAACGATATGTCCGTGATTGTCATGTGTGTGCCAGTTCAAAACCCCGGACGGGGAAGCCAATGGGCTTGTTACAGACAGTGGGCCCTGGGAGGAAATCGCTATGGATTTCATCGTAGACTTGCCTGATAACCGAGGCTACAATACAATTTGGACGGTAGTAGACCTGTTTTCCAAACAGGCACATTTCATCCCGTGTAAAGGGCTGCCATCTGCACGGCGGTTGTCCCAATTGTTTATCCAACATATCTATCGGCTCCATGGAACCCCGAGACGAATTATATCAGACAGAGGGGTGCAATTCACCGCACGATTTTGGCAAGACTTCATACGCCGGCTGGGCTCGGCACAAGGGCTTAGCTCAGCGTATCACCCCAGTACCAATGGGGTGGCAGAGAAAGCTAACGCGGTGGTGGAGTGGTATCTCCGTAGTTATGTATCCTTCCAGCAGACCGATTGGGTGGATCTCCTGCCATTTGCCGAGGTAGCCTATAACAATACCGTCCATTCCAGTATGGGATATACCCCGTTTAAAGTGGTGCATGGTGTGGAGTTTAATCCCATTCCGGAATGGTCACTGGAAACAGATAGGGGTCGCGATTCTCAGACATGGCTTTCGCAGGTAACGGGATTGTGGGAACGCATCCGAGAAGCACGAAAAAAGGCTGAGGCAGCGGTCAAGATACAAGCCGATAAAAAGAGAGCGGAGCACGAACCCTTCAGGGTGGGAGACTGGGTGTATCTAGCCACCAAGTATCTCTGGCTACGAATACCATGTAGGAAACTGGGACCAAAATACGTGGGCCCATTCCAGATAACCAAAGTCATTAACCCAGTCACGGTCCAATTACGCTTACCAGCGGCATTGGGGAAGGTCCATCCCATATTCCATTGTAGCCTCCTTAAACGAACACGGGGCCCCGCCTCAACCACCAGAGGCCCTGGGCCAGTCATGGGGTCCTTTTACGAAGTACAAGATATCCTAAACTCCCAAGTACGGCGTGGAAAGCTCCAATACCTTATACATTGGAAGGGATACCCGATTTCGGAGGCTACGTGGGTGGGGGCGGGGGATGTCAATGCCCCGAAGCTACTTCGGAAGTTTCACCATAGGTGCCCAACTAAGCCAGGGTGGGACCGGTGTAATATGACAAATGCAACCTCTTCTTTTCCTTTTTCAGGGAGAGGAGTGGTAGAAGGGGCCTCATGTCAAGCCCCCAAGGGCTTGACATACACATGGGGACGAGGGGACACAATTGATACACCCCCACACCCCGTGGATGCTGAGATACCAGCAGCCACAGCCAAGAACTACACCAGGCAGAGATCCGGAGCTGCGCGCCTTCCCGATCCGCTACCCGGTACGGCCATGCTGGCTTGGACGGCTGCAAACTCACTTCCGGATCCCACCCTCCCCGACCACAGGCTGCTGCCGGAGCGCACCTACCAGCTGCTGCCGGGGCACACCGAACTCCAGCGCACCGAACTCCAGCTGACGCCGGCATGCTGGGGAAATGCCGGCGCACGAACATGAGAGCCGAGCGGGACAGCGCGTGACGGAGGAGAATGCAGCAGACACGATTGGAGGACATTTCAACCATGCTCAGGGTGGACTAGGGGTGGGGAAGACTCACCAGTCGGGCGGCATAACAGCTGGGGATAGATGGGGGGTGGAGACAACGCACAGGGGCTGGGTGACTGGGTGGAGGATTGCGGAGGCGGGATAGCATTGGTGAAAGGGAGAACACAGGGAGAGGGTGGGGCATTTATCCAAATTAGGCGGATGTCGGTTTGGGGCCGAGGGCGGGGTAACAGGGTGTGGCACACAGTTATAGAGCACCGGAGAACTACCATTCCCAGTGCTGACTTCATTTCATCCTCGGAATAAAGTTGTTGATGAGTTCGTTGTATACCAGCTTTCCAGTGCATTCTTTCTTCTTGTGGACGATGGCGGATACTCCTGACAATTCTATTCTATCTCCCAGTTAAGATTTTTTGGGTTTTCTAGTTTTCAAGAAAGCTCTGAAGATCTGGCTCTTCCATCAAGCATTGGCTAGGATGCAGTTGAATCAGGAGGTCAACAGCTTGGATGATTTTGTGTATTTTTCACCAACTTTCTTGTCCATCGTCCTTTGAAAGCCCCTGACTTGCAACTTAGTCTGGCCAGGAGAAGTTCCTGTTTGCCCTGTCATCTCTTTAGCGCCTTCCTTTTATCTTGTCTATTAATGCTCTGAAATTGACCTTCTGGTCTCTGACCAGCAGCTTTATTTGAGCGCTAAGACACTTTTCCCTTCTCTGCTCCCAGAAATGGACAGATTCCATCTGCACCAAGAAAAATAGCCTGGCATCATTCACGGGAGCATAGATCCACTAGAAAGGGAAGATTTCAAAGAAACATAATTATGAACAGTTGTAGGCAACTGTATGGCTCTCCAAATATTATTGAATGTCAACTTCCATCATCCCCCACTATTGACCCTGCTCATGAGGATTAATGGAAGCAGGAGTTCAACATCTTTGCAAGGCAACATCCTTGGTAAGGAGCCAAATAGCAACTGCCTGAAAATGAAACAAAACAAAACAAAAACTGCCTCTGGAGATGGCTGCCTCTTCTTCACTGGAGTTTGTGACTCAGAGTTAAACTGCAGGGTCAGGAATATTGTTGAATAAAAAGTCATTCAAATCAAAGCATTAGGAGGGAATCTTCCTGTGAGACTTGCTCTAACACAGTGGTACTCAACCTGTGGGTCGGGACCCCATTTGGGGTCGAACGACCATTTCACAGGGGTTGCCAATCAACGCAGTCCTCCATTTTTTCCCCCTTTTCCTTAGCTGTGCTACTCCCTTTTATTCTGTTGGCTTTTGAAAGCCAATAGAATAGACTCTCTTGAATAGAGAGTCTATTCTATAAAGCCAATAGGAATTGTCCAGGCTGTCTCTGCCCTGCTGAGCCCGCCAAAAGTCCCATTCTGCAAACGGTGCTGCACCAGTTGAATAGTTCTCGACTTACGGCTGGTTGAGTAGTCCTTGACTTACGACCGGTTGGGGGTCGCGGCATTAAAAAGGTTGAGAACCACTGCTCTAACAGATGAAAATCAGAAAGAATATAGTTGTTTAAAGATTTTGGCTAAAACATATCACATTATAGGGAATCCAGAGTCAGCCTGGTATCCACTGGTTTGTGCCTCTTTCCATAATATGAAGAGGGGAAAACACTGGGGCTGGGAATCTGGGTCAAAAATAAATCAACCTTATTGGCTACAACAAATGACTTAAATTGAAAGAAAATGGCAACTTTTATTTTCTTTATAATTGCTTTGATCTAGAAATGTTCTTGACCTTTTGTATCTGTTAGCCCTGTTTTGGTGTTCATAGAGCATATATGACAGGACATATATTCTACTGAGCTGGGTAAGCAGATTTCTAGATAACAGATACAGTGGCCAATCTTCTCAAGAGCCTCTCTAGGCTACTTAAAGAAATGGGACATTTATTCACCAGTAACTGCCAATGACAAATCTTCTCATTGGTGACCTTGAGATGATAGCAATGAACATTTCTCCTTAAAAATTGGGTAGGCTTTCTTCCAAACATTTGTCAGTTATACCTGGACCAGACCCAGGGGTTAATGTTATCTTAATTCTTCACTTTGTCTATGGACTTTCTTGCCAAGCTTTCAACATGTTTTGTATGTTTTGAGCAGTCATTAAACTTCTTCATGAATGAGTTTTTATTGGTGTGTGTGTGTGTGTGTGTGTGTGTGTGTGTGTGTGTGAGAGAGAGAGAGAGAGAGAGAGAGAGAGAGAGAGAGAGAGAGAGAGAGAGATATTCCTGTTCATGAATGCCAATGCTATTTCCAGATACTACTTTTGTGATTATGTAAGAAATGTAACAGATATGTGACTTGTTTATCTTGATTCTCAAATAGGGAAAGTTAGTCATCAATAAATTATATCATAAGAAGAAGAAAATTGATGCATCTGAATGATATAAATTTAAAGTGGAGTACATACTTTTTGTTTTGGTGGATATTTTTCTGTATATGTACATTTTATTATTGCATGGTGCATGTTTAGCATCATGGTGGCACCAAAAATAATTGGAAAATAGATGTGACCTGTATTTAACAATAGTTTCAGATGGTTAGATCTCATGAAACAACCATATCTTTCACTTTAATGCCATCTGGTGGATCCTAATTATCTGATTATTATATGCCTGGTGGGACTGTGTCTTCTGGAATTTAATTAGTTAATGACTCTTCACTCAGGCTGTATCTAGAACAGGGGTGTCAAACTCAATTTCACTGAGGACCGCATCAGCATTGCGGTTGCCCTTGGGGGGCCGTGTGGGTATGGCCAGAGTGGGTGCAGCCTACTGGGTAGGTGTGGATGGAATGGGTGTGGCCTACTGGGTGGGTGTGGCCAGTTCTACATCATTCGCATCAAGGGTGCCTGTGAGGGCCTGGGCAGGAGTGGGACAGATCTGAGGGTCTCTAGCAGAAGGGGGTGGGACCAGGGCAAGTGCCAAGGCATGGTGCACTGGGGCAAGTGCAAAGATGGCCACCACAAAATTGTACATTGGCTCCCGGCTGACCTGGGCCAGGGCCAAGGCAGTGGGGGTCATTCTCTCACTGTTTCCAGGATGGCTTTGCGGGCCGCATGAAACCACTTCACGGGCTGCATCCGGCCCTAGGCCTTGTGTTTGACATGGCTGATCTAGAACCAATGGTAATATTAGACTGTTATGTGTGGTAATACTAGACTGTTATGTGGAAACCCACAGTGCTTTTCTGTGTGCTATTTAATGTGTTATTTAATTTTTTAATTCATTTATTTCAATGAATGGGGTATCCTCAATGTGAAATTGGAGCTGAATTAAACCATCAGATGATCCAACTTGACCCATGCTGCTAGCAGACACATCTTTGTTAATGCCTTTAGTTGTGATTCTAAAAGATAAAGCTTACAGGATTTTACTGAGAGACATTGTCATTAAGGAAACTGATCTCCTAGTTTTGTAAAAAAAACAAGCAACAGGTCTATATAAATAGGTTTAAGCAGCTTTCTAGCAGGAAAACAAATCTAGATTTAAATTAGAGATAACTCTGCACACACATGGTTCAGCCTGAGGGGTCTTTGGTGCTCTCTGATATTGGTTGTTTTCTTGCAGACGTTTCATTACTCAAACTAAGCAACATCACCAGTGCTAATAAGGAGTGGGATTTGCCCTCAGTTTCTATTCCAATGACTTGCTCTATCAGTGTTGGTGGGGGTGGTCTTAGGGCTCTTGGGTTGGGCTGTTCACTATTGACTTGTTTCATGATAAGGGTACTGTTTACTTGATTGTTGGTCTGATGTTATTCTTAGAGTTAATCTATGGGTGCTTCTTGCTGGTGGAGAGTGTTTAGGTCTTTTTGTTCCCTTTTATGTCTCTTTTGCATAACCTATTGGTATTGTTTATGCCTATATGTCTATTGAGATGGCTAATTTGGCAGAGAGCCAGCTTCTAGAAATTCTCTAGCATTTTTGGACTTGGCTTGTTTTAGGATGGTTATGGTTTCCCAGTTGAAACTATGATTAACTCTGTCCATATGTTGTGAAATTAAAGAGTTTTCATCATGTCTTCTGACTGCTAGTTGGTGTTCATGGATGCATTCTGCCAGTCTTCTCCCTATTTGTCCTATGTAGTTGTTGCAGTCATTGCATGTATGATGTAGATGTATCCTAGTTTTTCTGTTTATGATGTTTTGAAGGACTTTAATTAGCTTGTGTGCTACCTTGATTCCATGTGGTTGTAGTAATCTGTTGGTGGTTTCTGAGATGTTCTTGATGTAAGGCAGTGTATTCTATTTTGGGTTGGTGTTGGTTGTGCTGTATCAGGTTGAGTGGTCAGGCACTTTTTGATAAAGTTTGTGCTCATCTAAATAAAATTCTTACACCGTTTCTCTGTGGGAGGTTGGGTTGTTGCTTTGGTAGTGGAGCAATTGGTTGGTCTGGGGTAGTTTTTGTGTATACTTGTATTTCTAGTTTGCCATTGTGGTCTCTGCTAATCAGGATGTCCAGGAAGGATAGTGAATTGTTGTTTTCTTCTTCTCTGGTAAACTGTATTCCCTTGAAAATGTTGGTAGTGGCTCTTTGTTCTTAATAGATAATGCAACAGTGAATTTGGATTGGAGGAACTAGCTCATGATCTTACAGATCAGGAGGGGGAGGGGAGGATTCTGAAGGAGAGAAAAGTAGGTACTGTTCATGGACAGAGAACAGATGGAAATGAGAGACAACACAGCCTCCTTTTACTGTTATTCAATTCCTCAAGGTCATGGCATTCTCTATTTCCTGTTTTCTCAGCATCTTAAATCTCACCCTGGCTTTTATGATATCTGATTTACGATTTGCCTCTCACATTTCTATCTCATCTCCTTATCTGATCTTTGACAAAACTGATCTTGGTGCATTGCTACTGTTTCCCATCAGAGCCTTGACTGGGGAAGAATGCAGAAACTTTCATTACATATTTGTAGAACTCTCCAACACGAAACCCATAACTATTAAGCGCAACAACAGTCATGTTTATATAGATTTCACTGTGGATTTCTCAGTCATATCCAGGTATACCATATCCACATTCCTCCGGACTGGTGCTGAAATATTCAGGATTTGATAATCCTTGGGTATGTAACAGGAATAAATTTAAAAGACAGCAAATTGATGTTAGCACATAAACAAAAAATACTTTTTTTTATTAAAATAGCAAATATAAGAAAATAAATTAGGACTGACCCCTAGCAATTCACAAAGAGGGGAGTTTCAATATTCTTTGCTTGAAAAGGGAAGGTGGTGATAATGAACTCATTCTTATATTACTTACAGAGATACACAGTGGATTAGTTACCATAACAAATGAATCTTTCTTAGCACCTCAAAGACTAACACATTCATGACAACATCAGTTTTCATGGACTACAACTACTTCATCAGTTCCTCCCTCCCTCCCTCCCTCCCTCCCTCCCTCCCTCCCTCCCTCCCTCCTTTCTTTCTTTCTTTCTTTCTTTCTTTCTTTCTTTCATGGAACACAGCTATAATTAGCAGATTGGAGCTGATCTTTTATAAGTATCTTATAGGCATGATTTACATTTTTAGGCCATCTATCAGCAACAGCTCTTTACGCTGCAATTAAAATCTTCTCAGTCAAAAGCAGAAATAGCTTGAGCAATTTTTACAGATTTGGGGATTGCAATTCAGCATAACAATCTTCAAGGTGGCAATGCACTCCTTCTGTTAAAGTGATTATGTCATCAGAAGTTGTGGAACTGAAACATTTTACACTATTTTCAGTGTTTCAAGGGTGGAAAAGAAGTGAAAGCAAAGTTAAATATCCAATCACACCTTTAAAAAGTAGTTTTAAAATAATCTTTCAGGATGATTTTTGTCCTTTATAAACAAGGGATAGGGTTGGAGGGATTTAAGAATGGGGATGACTATGATTTTCCTCCTCCCAGTCTTAAACTTTTCCAATTGCAGGTCTGATTATCCTAAATGTGAGAATAGAAATGGGAAAAAATTGGCCTGCAAAAAGCTCACAGCTTCTGTCTCCATTTAACTGATTTTAGAAAAGGTTGGGCTGATGAAATTCAGCAGTTTTGTTACTAAATTTCTGCAATATGGTTCAGGGTCCTGGGAAACTTCAGTATTACCCTACAAAGTAAACTAGATTAAGAAATCTATGCTATGCAGGTTGGTACAACTTTTGTACTCATTATTGTAACAGAATGCTGCAAATCTAAATGTGTCCCCCCCCCGTGCCTTCATGTGAACTGAGGAAGAGGATTGCCTTAAGTTGCTTTCTTGAGTTACTTTCTTGGCCCAGGCTCAGGCTCCTCTTATCTGAGGTGGCTCTTCCTCTGTGCTTCAAGGCGATTCCCTCTTCTCCTTACATTTTAGGTGGCTGATGGCTGCTTTGTAGTTTATAATGATACTGTGACTCCCATGATCGTTCATGGAAAATGATGACGGTTACCTACTTTTAAAAGATCCCTCTAACATGAGTTGTCAGGATTTGTTTTGCCAAAGAGAAAAGGAATAGATGGTTGGAAATGGAGCTTTCCCATGCTCAAGCTGCAGGAATCATTCAAGACACCATTTGATTTATAGGGAATAATCACCAGGCCATATGTCTCATATATACCTAAGGCTTCAAGGCAAAACGTGGTAGAAAAAAGTCATTTATATTATCCAGAATGCTGCCATTTTTAATAGACCACTACGATTTTTGAAGCAGAGTGTCATGGTTCTGACAGAGATGAATAAAGCAGAACTCTGAAGCTTGCAATTTCCTCAAAGAACATGTTTATTAGTTACAAAGTATCAGCACGTCAAAAGTGAAACAAAGTCTGGAGACACACGTAACAATTCCTCAATACAAAATTAAAAAATCCCACCCCTAAAACTATGCAAGCAACTATGTTCCCCAATACATCTTCTCAGAGGGCTTTTTACACAACACCCAGCCTACAGTCTGGGGAACAGCCGATGACCTTGGTTCCCATGGGATAAAAGATGATTATGACTAACAAAGCACCTTGGCAACCCCCTTCCCTCCAATCTATGTGTGGCAACGGAAAATGAGTAGGAAAAATGGCTGCAGCCATGCCCATTTGTAGAGCTATCACAGAGCTAATTTGATGACAAATATATGTCTATCTCAAGTATGTTCATAGGGTAGGAAGTGATCATCTAAGCCACTGAATTCAGCCCCATTTTCATTGTGGATGAATGTCCAAAAGCACTAGAGTTATTTGTCTTCTGTAAAGATATCCAGAACAAACAATAGAAATAATGAAAAATATTGTTGGGTTTCTCTATGTCAACAGCTACCTTGCTAAATCTAACCTTTTCCAGGTTTATAAATGTAAAGTGCTGAAAAGTTCCTTGCCTTAACTATGAAATTGCTCACAGAATTCTTTATATCCTGAACTGACATTTAACAGGGTTTTTTTTTAAAAAAAAAAAACTCAGAATAAACAATAGTAATGATATCTCTGTAATAGCTGAGTAGTTTATATAATACCAGAACCTGTAAATAAGAACGTTAACCTTGATTGGAGCTAGAATGAGATAAAATAAATTGTCAAATGAAAAATGCAACCCTATTGTATTATTGTGTTTCTTGTTGGATTATTTATTTTATTTTATGCTTTTATCCTGTATTCTAATGTAAATGTCTAGGACATATCCTTGGAGTCTGAACAGAAAGACATAAAATGAATAAACAAGGAAAGAAATCCTAGCTAGAATCAATTTATGTCTTATTGATAAACTTTATATTCAGCTGAATCTCATAAAATAATTCAAAATTGATCAGTGCAATATTAAATTGTCTCTTTTTCATATTTTTCAAATAACTTCATTAATGATGCAACAAGTTACTTGTATGATGACAAACAATTATATAGTTGCTATGTATTCTGTATTTTCAGTTTTAAGAAAATATATTCTGCAGAGTGGCAAATGTACATGTAAAACTTTGAAACATAGCTTCTTCTGGAAATTTTGGAAATGTTTGATTAGCTTTTGCCAGACATTTTTATTTATATATTTATTAAATACTAATTTAGATCTTGCTTTTACATTTATTTTTGTCTTATCCATCTTTCCCAGCCATAGCCTCTTAAAATGTCTTAATACTTGAAATAACTTTATTTTATTTAAATTTACTGTGCTGGAAACTGTTTTTAAAGTTTAAAGGACAAGACATGGGCCTTCCCTTTAGATTATCACTCCCCTACTTTCCATCTGAAACAATTTAGTTTAAGAAAAATAGTGCTAACACTTTTGTCTAATTCATTGGTTCTCAACCTGTGGGTCGGGACCCCATTTGGGGTCGAATGACCATTTCACGGGGGTCGCCAAACAATGCAGTCTGCCATTTTTCCCCCTTTTCCTTAGCTGTGCTACTCCCTTTTATTCTATTGGCTTTTGAAAGCCAATAGAATAGACTCTCTTGAATAGAGTCTAATTCTATTGGCTTTCAAAAGCCAATAGGAATTGTCCAGGCTGTCTCTGCCCTGCTGAGCCCGCCAAAAGTCCCATTCTGCAAACGGTGCTGCACCAGTTGAGTAGTCCTTGACTTATGACTGGTTGAGTAGTCCTCGACTTACGACCGGTGGGGGTTGCAGCATTAAAAAGGTTGAGAACCATTGGTCTAATTGATAAGGAACCAGGCTAGAAAGCTGGAGGTTGTGAGTTCAAGTCCTGTCTTAGCCATGAAAGTCAACTGGATATCTTTGGGCCAGTTGCTCTCTTAGCCCAATTGACCTTACAGGGATGTTGTTGTGAGGAAAATAAGAGGAGGAAGGTGTGTTGGATATGTTTGCCATCTTGAGTTATTAGAAAAAATAATAAAGGTAGGAAACAAATCAATAAATTAAAAGCATTCATGGTGCCTACTGAACATCCTGAAGGAGACAATCAGGAGCTATGAATCATATAGGCAGACCCTGTGTGGTGCAATTAATCCATAGGACAGAAATCCCCCACCAGTAAATGTTCTCATAATCTTCCTATAAGGTAGTAGAGCGGGGGTCTTCAAACTTGGCTCTTTTATGACTTGTGGACTTCAACTCCCAGAATTCCTCAGCCAGCCACACTGGCTGAGGGATTCTGGGAGTTGAAGTCCATAAGTCATAAAAGGGCCAAGTTTAAAGACCCCTGTAGTAGAGAGATGAGGTAAGGAAGCAGCCTTAAATATATGTCCCCAAACTCATTTACCTCTGTATGCACAATGCTACTTAATTATTAATTAATGTCTGTTCATATTTAGGTTAGATCATTTATGCTATTAGGGTAAAGGAAAATTTGTGCAAACTTTCCCTATCAGATTGAGTTTAGGGTCAGAGACCAATCAGCATCATTGCATAGAAAAATCAGTTTCTTGGGAGCATAGGACGCATGACAAGTAGTTATTCCTTTTTTTCCCTGCAACAATTAAAAATGCAGGAACCTGTTCTTTTATAGATAGGTAAATGTTTCATTTGAATGCCATGACTGACATTTGAATGTCATGAATGAGAGAGCAAAACATAGCACAATTTGAAATCAGCATTTTAACTGAACATGCCTAAAATGTCATGTTCCCTATCATATTATGTCACATTTCCTATCGCATTCTTCAGTTACCTGATTAATGCCAGGATGAGTTTCCAGACCACTGTGACTCATTAAAGCTTTCTATTAAGGAAAAGATAGCTCCCCTCAGACCCTGAACATCAGCGTCACGGTTTATTCAGAGGGAAAAAGCGCATGTCACAAGATCCAGATTAATCATAGTATGATGTGATAGCCAAAACTGCATGCTCAAACAAGGCCCATCCAAACCAATTCTTAAGGAATAATTATGGAGCAGACTATATCAAGCTTTTTGAGGCCATGTTTCAAAGTTTGCTCTGTGTAGTATACATCTTGCAAGTGCATTTCAGAAGATACATATTGTCTCCTTGCAGCCTCATAGGCTTGTCTTGTAAAGCCTCTAGACAACAGTGTGAAGAACAAAAATTCTGCAACAACCTTCTTCCTCTCTAAGAGTTTGCAAAGTACCCAATGGAGGTTCAAAGAGAAAAAGCAATTATAGGGAGTTGGAAGACGTCCATTACCTTTTCTTACTATAGCAGATCACTAGTCCTAGTATATGACTTCCTGAATGTGCAGTTTGGTTCTCCCACAGTTGAGAAGCAAAATAAATGATGCTTGAAGCTGTTTAACTTCTGAAATATATCTAGGAATTACTCTCAGATTATTTACCTTCTTTTAGAAATCCTTTTTTTTAAAAAAAAAAAAAATATCAAAACATTTTCAAGTTTCCTTTTTGATAGTTTTTCCAGAATTAGATATACACATATTTATTTATTTATTTGGTCCTAAAGAAGACTATTAAGAAAATACATGTGTTTAACTTAAGAGCAAAGAATTACTTTTGTTTTGAATATCAACTACACTATTAGCATCTTTTTTTCTTGCTTTTTTCCTGCTACTTGAATGAATGAAAATATAGAAAAATGAAAAGGAACTTCAAGCACTACTCTTTTAGAATTACAGATTGTTTAGCATATGCAGTCATTTTACATTCTGTTTCTGTCTTTCCTAAAGAAAAGAAGAAACTTGCAATCTTTACCTGGAAAGAAATTTTGCTGAAATGAGTGGGACTTATTTTTAAGTTGCCCTATAGGTTGGGTTGGGGAATTGCTTTAAAAAATCATTTAAAATCCTGAGATGAATATATCCTTACAGAAGCCACAAATACAGTAGACAGAAAAATAATATAAACATATAACAAAACCAGCTGTTGCATCTTGTTAACTAGGGTTGCTATTGCCAGCTGAAACCAGCCCAGGAGAAATTGTCCTTCCCAATAAATGCATGTGCTTGACACACTTCTACATGCCTATTTGTCTGAGTCAATTTATAAGTGCCATTTCAAAAAGGGGAGAGCCAGGACAAAAACTCTTAAGCAAATGAATTTCTACTGATTAAAATTAATGATTTGCAAAATAAAGGACCCCATTTATACAATTATAACCACTCTCTCCCACTCTTTTCTCACTCCTAACAGAAAAAGTACATAAGAAGTAAAGTAGGGCAAAGTGAAATAAAGAAAAGAACAGATGTTATAAGGGTAGGGGTAACTGAATAAGGAAGGGAAGGGACCAGAGTAAAATGAAAGAGAAATTAAAAAAAGAAAGATTAAATATAACCATACAGGTAGAAACAGGTAGAACAGGTAGAAACTCAGCAGGTAATCTTCAAAGTAATGGCATCTTTACACTTTAGCAATAATGCCTGCAGACATTTAAATCTTTCTGGCCCATTATTTTGTTTTCAATAGCTCTTTCGATCTTCTCAGGGAATGGATGAATACCCCCCCATCACTCAAAACACATGAGTGTGGGTCTGTGAGGAACTCAGCTTTTGTCTAGTAAGATAATTGTGATGATTTATTTTCATTCAAAACTGAGATATGTACGCAGAGGTATTCCTATGTAACCTTTACCTACAGTAAGTTCAAACAAATTGATGGTTATTAAGAAAGTTTAATGGGAAAGATAGCTCCTAAATATTGCTTTAACTAAATGACAGTTCACATATAATCATTGGTGGTAAGCAACTTTCAGATTTATATTCTGACTTCTCTTTCTCTATGGAACACAATCAGGTCTAAAAAGCATTATTGCTGTAGGCAGTGATTATGTGACCCTCTCTCTGATATTTTGATAACAGTTTGGTTCCCCTTTTATGCATAATTATACACTAGGACCGCCGTTAAAAATTTCAGGACAATGCTGGGATAGAAGTAAAATTTTGATCTTTATTCTTTGCTAATTTTAGATTATTCCAGAGTACTTTTTCATAGGTATAATGGGGTGCACATATTATGTAATAGATTGGTCCCTGTAGTTCCCATGAAGAATGTCTCTCAACCTCCTGCACCCTACAGCACCACACTATGTGCCCTCCCCAACCCACACAGCATCTCTCATACACCCTTGCATACTGTTCCCCATCCATGTGGCATGCCTCTCCTACAGGCCCTTACTGACCCATACCCCACTCTTCACGATTTGTCCTCTTCGTATCAAACAGCACCTTTTCAACACACCCACATGCCCTCATTGATCTATTCAGTGCTTGTTATTTTTTATTAAGTAAATAGGGAAGTCAGAAGGAAAGCTAAACTTAATGTGGCAGGAAGGAAAAGGGAGGGAGGGAGGAAAGGAAAAAAGGAAGAAGAAAAGAGGGAGGGAGAAAGAGAGAGAGAGAGAGAGAGAAAAGCTCTTCCTGCCAGCTTCCCATGAGGAAACTCAGTGAAAAAATTGGAAGTCTTTCCTGCTCCCACAACTTTTTTGCCCAGAATGTGGCCATTCTGTTTTGGTTTATGTAAGGAAATATCTCTGAACCAATGACCCAATGGGTCACACCAACTTGCTAGTATTGTCTGTGCAATCAGTTAGATATCTTGCTTATATTCAGAATAATTGTAGAAATACACATGATTCTGTCTCCAGAGACACAGACACAGATTCTGTGTTAGAAACAACTTTTTTTAAAATAAGATTTTATTAAATTTCAAAAACATGAATAAAAAGAAGAAAGCAAGAAAAATGAATCAGAGAAAATGTAAGATAAAAGTGTGAAGAAAAGAATGGTTTAAGTAAAAAAAAGAATGATATAAATATAAATACAGGTAGTCCTCAACTTACAATAGTTCATTTAGTGACTGTTCAAAGTTACAACTGCACTGAAAAAAGTGACTTATGACAGTTTTCACACTTACAACCATTGCAGCATCCGCGAGGTCATGTGATCAAAATTTGGATGCTTGTCAACTGACTCATATTTATGACAATTGCAGTGTCCTGGGGCCATGTGATCATCTTTTGCAACTTTCTTACAAACAAAGTCAATGAGAAAGTCAGATTCACTTAACATCCGGGTTGCTAATTTAACAACTGCAGTGATTCACTTAATAACTGTGGCAAGAAAGGTCATAAAATAGGGCAAAACTTACTTAACAACTATCTCGCTTAGCAACAGAAATGAAGGGCTCAATTGTGATAATAAGTTGAGGACTACCTGTAGCATAAATAAAAATATAATTTATTTATACTTATACCAAAGGCTTCCATTACTATAAGTGTCATGGTTCTGATAGATGACACCAAACAAATCAGAACTCCAAGGCTAGAGCTTTCCTCAAAGAACATGTTTATTGGTTACAAAGTATTGGCACGGTCAAAAGTGAAACAAAGTCTGAAATTCTCTCCAAAGAGTTACACTTTTACAAAGTTAAACTTCCCATCTCAGTGCTATGTAATCAGCTACATTTCTAATAGATTAGTTTGGTGGGCTTTCTAACAGAATGCTCAATCTCCCAGTCTAACTGGGAGAAATGACCTTGGTTCCCATGGGACAGAGAATTGTTTAGACTAGTAGAAATTCTCCCCTCCCCCTCCCATTCTTGTGGCAATCTAGAACGAGCAAGATGGCTGCATCCAGGTTCGTTGTAGAGTTGACAATAAGTACAAATAAATAATACTGTAACCCAACTCTTAACTCTAAAATCAACAATCCTCTGCATTACTTCTACAATCCCACATGCTAGAGGCATCATTCTATCCCAGAGTCCAGAACTAATGTTGATGGGTGATATTCTCATTTTGGTATTCCAGGCCCTCCATGTATGAACAATCAGAATCGTCTCATTCCCAAACTATTTGAAAATAAATACACTTCAGCAAGAAGAATTGATAAGCCATAACTGTAACATTGCAGGCATGGTTTGCCAGACTGTTTACTTCTGCTGACAAGGATGCAAGAGGCTCTCTTATCAGATTGCTATGATCATAATGGTATCTGTGTCAGACTTGGGAACATGATTAAGATGCATAAAATCATCCACAGCATGAAGACAAGTAGTCAAAGGGGTTTTTCCTTCCTTTGTCAAAATTCTGGGTTAGGGGTTGTCTGTTGAATCAGTGTCTGCCTCATTAAACATATAGCTTGACCAGAAGGGCAGAAATATTTTCATACTGTGATGAAGTGTACTAGTCTGGAGCTGCAGGAGGAAGAGGGTGCATTCCAGAGGAATGTGCTTCAGTTTGGCAGATTATAAGTATGGAACAGTAAAGAATTCTGCTAGAAAGAATCACCACATCTTTCCTGGTTTGGGGGCCTGACACATACAGCTATATATGTCCAAATATCTATTTGCTGATCATTGAAAAAAAGTGACATTGTTCCTTAATGTTGCTATAGAAACTCTGCTACATCACTGAACTAAAACTGGATTCTGTATGGATTTGAATATGGATAATCCTTTAGTTTATTAATTAACTCTTAATTCCTGGAAATAAATGAACTATGCCTATTATATGTTCTTCCTTCCTTCTTTCCTTCCTTCCTTCCTTCCTTCCTTCCTTCCTTCCTTCCTTCCTTCCTCCTTCTTTCCTTCCTTCCTTCCTTCCTCCCTCCCACCCTCCCTCCCATCCATCCATCCATCCATCCATCCATCCATCCATCCATCCATCACAGCTGCTGTGCCAGTATCTGTGATGTACACTGGGATATTACTGCATGTAATAGGGTTCCTATATAGGAATTTCCTTTGTGTCTCCTGAAGATTTTATTAAAATTATTCTTTTAAAAATCTGCCTCAAATTATACAACTTCTCTAGTTTAAAAACATTTCTCTTTAATATAAAAAAACAAGCAGGTGTTCATTATATCAGTTTATATTGTACATTATGTTAATAAATTAATATAATATTTGTCAATACATGGATATTTGCAGACAACTTTTGGGTATAAGAAGGATTGGCTATCATAGCATGTCTTTAATCATGACTTAACACATGATTTAAACATTTCTGAAGCACAGAAATATCACATTGACAACAAAGGTGGATATTGTCACAGCCATGCTTTTTTCCAGATCTGTACTCTGCCTGTGAAAGTTGGACCAGCAGAAAGACTGATGAAGAAAAAAGGATGCCTTTGAATGGCGATGCTGGAGAACAATGATAATGCCTTGAAACTTTCCCAAGAAGAGCTAATCATCCAATATGAGAGCAAGTAAAATCAGGCTGCAGACCAAAAGGACTAAAAATAAAGCTAAAGTTTAAATATTTTAGTCACCCAATGCAAAGGCAGAAGCCATGAAAAAGGCCTTACTCCTTGGAAAAATCAAAGGGAACGTGAAGAACACAAAGATGTTAGCAGCGATGGGATTCAGCCAGTTCTCACCAGTTCGGCAGAACCAGTAGCTAATTTTTTGTTGCCCAGGCCCAGAATGGACTTCCAGAAGCAGCATCCACATAGAGAACCAATTGTTCACATATTTGAATCCCACCACTGGGTGCTAACTGCTGTCATTGGTGACATAAGTACGAGTTACTCAAAGAAGCAGTTACTGAGAGACGGTTGTGGTGAAAAGGTCCTTTGGATTGCAAAAAGTCAGAAGTGACTGAACAATTGAACAGCAGCAGCAATAAACATTTCAGAAGATAATGTACTCCTTTTGAATTCTGAAAAAAAAACACCTTAGTTGGGCAAATGTTTATTTTTATCCTGAGCTTTTCTAGCTCATGTCACTCCTAGAAATGTCATGTTATGTTATGTATGATATGACAGGAGCCAGATGGCATGGAACTGGAAAGAACACTGTATTGGTTATAAAAGTGTGAATGAAAGCTGTGCCTTTATCTTGTGGCTGTTCCTGAAAAATCCACAGATGTCAGGCTGAACAAAGACATCTAAATAAGGTCAAAGCAGAACAATATGCTAGAAACTTAGAATTAACTTCATTATGTGTAAAATAAAATAATCTAATTCCATCCAATAGAGTTTTCATCCATACAGCAAATTCTCATAAATAAAATTGGAACAAAAAAAGATTCTGCATATCTAACAAACAACATGCATAGAGTTTTTCACCCTTCCATTCAGTCATGTCTGATTCTCAGTAATAGAATCCAGAACAATAATTATAACTTGAAAAACAGACTTGAATGAAATTAATTCAATAACCTAAATTAACATATCATGGGGACTTCAGACTGTATGACATGCTCATGAAATATACCGTAAATGCCAGCGTACAAGGCGACCCGGCGTATAAGACGACCCCCGTCTTTATAGCCAGGCCGCATTCCTAGAACGTCGTCTTATATGCCGGAAACTACCAGTATTTCTGGCGTATAAGACGACTCGGCATATAAGACGACCCCCGTCTTTGGCGCCGATTTCAGCACTTGTGGAAGTCGTCTTATACGCCGGCATTTACGGTACTAAAACAGGAACATTACCCAAATTTGCATCCAAAATTATAAAAAAAGGAAATGAGTTTCCAAGTACAAATCTCTCTCTCTCTTTCTCTGTCTCTATCTTTCTATTCAATATATGTAGTCCTTCTCAGGCTTTATTTTTTCTCTCTGCTCTTGAGATATTCAGTTTAGAAAACATTTTTGCAATCAACAGTTAGATTCTGAAGGTTTCTTTCTCAAGGATTGTAGCTTCCGCCAATCAATGTGTAGCATTGGAGGTGCTTGTGGACAGCGATCTCCCAGAAATCCTCTGAAACTTGTTCCTTCTCTGAAAGTAGTGTGGCTGCTGTGAAAAGAACGCTGCCTGTTCCTCAAATACTCTTTGTAGTTCTTGGTCAGCAAGGTGTAGAGGAAAGGGTTGATGCAACTGTTGCTGTAGGTCAAGGAGGTGACAGAGGACCTCGTGTAGTGGCACATCATGACCAAGGTGTAGACATTGCCTGTCACTAAAATTGTGCACATAAGAGACAGGATGGCCCCTTTGATGCAGGTGGCTACAATATCCTCCAAAGAGCTGGCAGAGAAAGCCTCACCCCATATGTTGTGAAGAAATATTAGGGTTGCTTCTGAGCAGGCTGACAGTTTCTATGTCTATGGCCCCTCTAATGGGGGATGAAATAGTACCATCCATTCTCTTAAAACAGGGGTGTCAAACTCACAACGTCATGTGACATGTCATGACGTATTGCAATTTTTTTCCATTGCCAACAATGGGGTGGGCGCGGTTTCAATATGATGCATCCGGCCTGCGGGCCGGCAGTTTGACACCCCTGTCTTAAAAGATCTAGCTTTACATGCCTTGAGCAATCAGCAACATGCAATATTTGACTCTTTGAAGAGAAGAGGAAATGGAAGGAAATATTGCTTAGCTGAGATTAATTTCTGCTGAAAGGTCAGAAACATCTGTGATTTTCAGCCTTGTATTTATTCTAGAGAAAGGGCAGGGAAAAAAATAGGCAGAACAATATAATGTTGTAGATTCTTTGTTTCTCAGCTTTCCTTGTTTCCCAGGCTTGTTAGTAGTTGACAGTTGTTATTGGTTTTTTTTCTTTTCTTTTTGATAGGATTCAACATTTCAACATTTTCATTTCCACTTCAACATTTTCAACTGCTTCAACATTTGCCCTTTTCAAATCCAGATCTGGTCATCCAGCTATCTGTAATAAGAAAAATGGACACTTTGTTGTGTAATTGTTCTAAAGTATTTGGTCAGGAGAACCACTGCTCCACAACTATGTGGCTGGAATGAAAAAGTCTAATAATTACAGTCATCATTATATTTTAGTAAAAGAAACCTTAATTTTTTTTTGTAAACATTAACTCAAGTCGTATGATCAGATCTGATCATACGACTTCTTCCTTATCACCCTTGCTTCCTCTTTTGGATATCACAAAAGAGTTTAGTTCTTCTCTTTAAAATCTTCAATGAGAAGACTGTGTGGAAGGAAGCAGTGCTTAGCTACAATTAATTTCTGCTGAAATATCAGAACACCTATGATCTTCAACCTTGTATTTATTCTAGAGAAAGGATACAAGAAACCATGTGATTGCTTTGGCTGCTAACTTTGTGAGGCTTGTGGTGTTAGCAGAGCTTGTGGTGTTACCATATACTACACCATCAACAGCCAGTGAGTGTGAGGTTCTTTTTTTAAAGCATCAGAAATATCTTTCTCTAGAGCAAAAGGCTTTCTTTTACCTAAAAACCTGTTTTTTTAAAGTATATTAGGATATTACAAAATATGATTCAGCGCTGACCCCTAAAAACAGAAGGTGTTATAGATCTGGTGACATTTGTTAGCAAATGTAAAGTTCTACATGCTTAACAATCACAGAAGGAACTGCATTGTACACTGATTGAAACCAATCTTCCCTGTGGTAATTTGGATAAGAGCAGCCCGTATTTTTCAGACATGCTGAAGGTCTGAATATTACTACATAATACTCTACCTTCATAGAATAGGTATGTGCTGACACTCAAAGATATTTTAATATTATGTACAGGCTTGCATTTTTTAAATCATATGGATCTCACTGCTCTAATTTCCATAACAAATGCTTGCCAGTTGTTTTGTTTATATGTTCTAGTGCCTTATTTTAAATATTTGATTGCCATTCCTTAAGACAAGCCCATGTTGTTGTGCATTGGGGATTAATCAAGATGATCTCCTGGGACTGACTTCTCTTCTTGTTTCAAGAATATTTTCTGGGAGAAGATTGATGGGTCCATAATGTGCCAAGCAGATTTTACCAGACCATATAATTTGACCTGGCCTCATTTATGGATAGATACACTTGTTTATCTAATCAATTTTAATGATAGCAAGTATCCCAACTCTTCTTCCCCAAAGCATGTGCTGCATTATAATGTAAGCTAAAATAGTCTGCTGGGCTGAAGTAGTGGTACCATTTGCCCTTCTTAGTAAATACAGCCAGCTACTGTATTCATTAAGAAGGGCAAGTTGTACCAAATATCTGTGACCCCTCAGCTTCTCAGTAAAAAAAAAAAAAAAATTCCAATGTAAGCCTTGGAACTCGGGAAATTTCACTGCTCATAATAGTGTAATAACATACATGTGATTTTAGTAAACATAGCCCAAAGGTGCTTTTTCACGAGGCAATTGGACTTCCTTGTTTGAGGATGTTTCGCTTCTCATCTAAGAACTGAAGAAGCTTCTTGAATGAGAAGCGAAACATCTTCAAAGAAAAACAAGAAAGTCCAGTTGCCTCATGAAAAAGCATCTTTGGGATAACTATGACCTGGATGACTGAGATTCTTCATTGACATTTAGTAAAAATGTTTTTTTCCCCATTTCCACTACTGGAGAATATCTATCTAATATCTATATGATTATATATTTGTTTCTTCAATACTTCCAAAGAACATGATAACAAATCTATAGAAAGCGAAACATCTGGGCTAGAAATAGAAGATCTTGCCAAGTGTCATCTGTATTGGTTATCTCAATTCCTTATATTAGAGAACAATGAAATAGGAAAGAGACCTTTATTTGACTCTGGCAAATGTTTAAACCAACTGACTGACTGCTGGTTTAGAAGAAGATGGAACTGCATTACAAAGCATTTAAGGGGGATGGAGAAAGCAGTTCTGTGTTGACAGTTACTTTTACATTTTTTATCTTGGTGACTTAAATTCTCTACCTCCCCCTGCCCCTTCCCAATAATTTCCACTCATTACTCCACTAAATGCAGCAGTAATTTAAAAACTTCAGTGTAATGCCTATTTTCTCAAACTAAATCTGACTGAGAAGACTGGTTCAGATAGGTATACATAAACTGCAGCTTAAATACATATAACCATTATGTCCTGTTAACTTATCAATTCTGAGCATTTAAGCATCATGTTAAGCTTAAGTTCAGAGTAATTTGGAATGGGAAGCAATCTAACAAACCATCATGATCTTTTTAGGTTTGTCAGTAACAGTGACACAATTCACTCCCATAAAAATAGCATTACATATCTTCCTGAAATCTGTGCAAAGTTATAAACAAGATAAACAAAGAGTAAAATGGATAGCTTGCTACTATGAAAACAGACTGCATCTGTTTGCAGGAATAATCATAGAGTTTTGCTTAACCGATTATGTATTTGAATAATAGTATAATATTACATCAGGGGTCTTCAAACTTGGCCCTTTTATGACTTGTGGACTTCAACTCCCAGAATTCCTCAGCCAGGCATGCTATTCTTCTTATCCAGGTGCCATGACTTTATTTCAGACAATCAACTTGCTAAATCACTTGTATTTTAAGAAGTTACACAATAATTGAAATTTCAGTTCCAAACCTGATTTCAGTGAAAGCCAGTTTCTCTTATAAGGAAAAGTCCTAGACAGAAATCTTGGCTGGGGTGTCAGAAAGTTCTCAATGGCACCAAGGAAGCAGCACAACAGCCATGCTCATAGCATCTTGCCTGGCTATGTGAAAAATAAGAGAAATTGTTCTTAGCTAAATATACATGACAATTCTTCCCTCCCAATCCTTGTATTCACTCATGCTGCTTGGTAACATTGGACATTGTAGATCTGCAAAGGCAGAAAGCTAACATGCTACAAAAGTAACAATTGCATTTCAAAGGCCAACAAATCTGCTTGCAAGATTGCATCCTGTTATTTAGTATATGGTCAGCCAACACCTAACAAGTTAATGTTGTTTCTCTGTGATACCAAAAGCTGGAAATTACTTGCTTTATTATTTGAACAGAAGTGTTTTTCTATGCATCTGATGAACTGCAGCTCACAAAGCTTATGTGTTTTAATGAAATGCATTGGTTGGAAAAGATGCTGCTAGATTCCCTTCTTTGGCTACCATGAACTAACACCGCTCTTCTCCAACAAAGCTTTTTCTTTGTGAAAAAAAATTGTGAAAAGGAAAACCCATGTATTCTTTGAGAAGGAATATTTATTTACTTGCTTTATTGTATGCTGCTGTGAATTTATGGCAGTATAAAATAAAAATCATCAACACCAATAATCACAAAATCAATTCAAATATAAGAATGCCTCAATACATCAAAGCATTTAATATTTTGTTTTAAACCCTCCTGAAAAAAAAATGGGCATACCAATGATAGATCTTAACTAAAGGCTTAAAGATCTCAACAGTACAATTTTAAAGGCTTAGGTGTGATGGTACAGTCTGGATTTCCAGGGAGAAACCATTCCACAGGGTGGGTTTCGCTAGGTTCCTGAGAAACCTAAGTAGTTGCTCTCCCATGGATCTCACATAAAGCTTTCTATACAAATAGGTAACTTACTCATGATGTTACTTAGTTAGATAATGAAGCATCTGCAAGTGAACAACCAAGTTCAGGTAGCACAAAGAAGTCCACAGTTCAGCTATGTCAGTGGTGGGATTCAGTCGGTTTGCACCACTTCAACAGAACTGGTAGCTATTTTTTTTGTTGCCCAGGCCCAGAATGGACTTTTGGAAGCGGCATCCTCACAGAGAACTCATTGTTCACATATTTGAATCCCACCACTGAGCTATATGCTTCAGATATTCTCTTCTATTTTGGGAGGAACCCAACACAATGTAAGAAATGGAAACAATAATCCTGAAATAATCCTGAATTTAAGACAGATTGAGGTTTAAGAAACGAATTTATAGGCTAATTTGTGAGATTGTCAAAGGACAGCCAAGAAATCAATTTAACCCTAAGATAGTTTTACTCCTGGGGCAAACAGCTGTGGACTTGGTATTTTGCCTTAAATGCTAAAATAATTTGAACAGATTTGAAATCTAATAATTTAGGAGAAATAGAAATAGAGTCTACTTGAGGAAAAAACAAGTCTTGGATTGGCACAGTGCCATTGTGCCCTGTGAGTGTGTTATTTAAAAAAAAAATCATATCTTTTGCTTAATCATTATTTAACTTATTTTTAACAATTTTCTTTCATTCTTCCTGAAAAAAAAAAAAAGATGAATGTGACTAGCAACAGTGGAGGCATTGTCTTACATAGTTAAATCCTACAGAATTGGTAGAACAGTGTCTGATTGATAGAATTCTTCGCTTCAAATGGCTCAGCCCAGCTATTAATGTACCGAGAATTCTTGTGCCATTCAATACTTGCAGCCTGGAGATTTAAATACTGGGGACTATTTAACTGAGAGATTGTGAAAATTACTGAGATTATGAATATGTTTTCAGCACTTAAAGACCTATTGCATATTATTTTGTAACAATTATTTTTGCAGGGCAGGCTGGAAGAATGTCATATTTAAAGAAACTGCATTTTAAAGCTGGGTAAAAGCTAGAAATAACACTTTTACAAATGTCAGACTATATTAGCCAAAGGAGAATCATTTTATAAATTGAGTGAATAAATGAAGCGTAATAAGAATTGAACACATTTAATTAACCCTCACAACAAGAAGTAAAAGGAATGTTTATATTTTGTGATTTATCAGGTGGTTTTCTAATATCATTTTGCACGGGTAACTAAGCACACCGGAAAACAGTAAGAAAATATTGCTAGCAGAGTGGCAGAAACTCTTTCCCAAGATAAACATTTGTCTAAGAAGCTGGATATATCCATGATGTAACAAAATAGAAAGAATGCATAGCTGTCTGAGAAGAAGGCCTCTCAGTCCTTGTTGTAAAACCAGCAATTTGCCTTAGCCACACTATCCAAACTATGGGGTTTGTTTATTTGTTTATTTTTCTTAATCATTGTTGGATCTTCATAGCATTCTTAGGTGAGATGAACTTCAGTGTAATGAAATGCTTGCAAGTTCAGTCTGATTTGAACATGAGGCCCACATTTACAAATTACTTGTAGAAGCTGAGGTGAATAAGCCTGCAATCATCTCATCAAAGCTCTGTTCCTGGGATTGCGTGGCTTCTTTGGGAATCAGCAAGCAAAATTAAATCTTTGCTTTGTTTTCCTCAACCATCATCTCTGCATCATTTAGTGGGTTGGGGGAAGGGATATTGTTGCTTTATGGAGCAAAATATCTCTTGTTGGCATTTTGGTTCTTGTGTAGAAAGTGTAATTCCACTGTGGTATTGGAAAGTGAACCTAGGCTCACTCAATTCTAGGGCAATAGCAACTGAAAAATTCACTGGAGGCAGGTTTTGTGTGTGTGTGTATGTGTGTGTGTGTGTGTGTGTGTGTGAGAGAGAGAGAGAGAGAGAGAGAGAGAGAGAGAGAGAGAGAGAGAGAGAGAGAGAGAGAGATCTTTAAATATCCTAGCTTCTTTCCACTTCAGATGATACTTTTTAACAGGTTTTTCCTATCTCATTTTCATTCACCCAGAGAGGAAGATTACAGGCACTGAAATAACTAGAAATGGATCAACTACCCAAATAAAAAGACTGGGTGATGGTTCTCTTATCTAGAACTATTGATTTTCTTTTCAGAAATGTAACTGTCAGATTCACAAGAGATCAATATCGTTTTTCGCATCTGTCTTTACACAAAGGGAAAAAACAGACGAACCTATCAAAAATAGTGCCATAAAAAACAAAATAGAAATACAAGTTAAGATAGGCAAGAAAATGGTAAGTGAACATCTGTCCAGCCTAGACAAGTTCAAATCACCAGTACCAGATGGATTACACCCCAAGGTTCTTAAGGAACTGGCAGATGTGATCTCAGAACCACTGAACTATATTTTTCAAACTACCAGAGGACTGGAAAAGAGCTGATGTAGTTCCCATCTTCAAAAAAGGGGGGGGGGGAAAGGATCCAGGAAATTACAGACCTATCAGCCTGACCTCAATATCTGGGAAGATTCTGGAAAAGATAATCAAACATCTAATCAGCAAATACCTACAGGCAAACAAAGTCATTACTAAAAGCCAACACGGGTTTGTTAAAAACAGATCATGCCAGACAAATCTTATTGCATTCTTTGACCAAGTGACAAAATTAGTGGACTAGAGGAATGCTGTGGATATAATTTACTTGGACTTCAGTAAGGCATTTGACAAAGTAGATCACAACCTACTACTTGATAAGATAGAAAAATGCGGGTTAGACAGCATCACCACCAGATGGATCTGTACCTGGCTGACCAGCCATACTCAGCATGTGGTCCTCAATGGAACCGCATCTACATGGAGGGAAGTGTGTAGTGGGGTGCCCCAGGGCTCTATTCTGGGCCCAGTGCTCTTCAACATCTTCATCAACGATCTGGATGAGGGGATAGATGGGGAACTCATCAAATTTGCAGACGACACCAAGCTGGCAGGAATAGCCAACACTCCAGAAGACAAGCTTAGGATACAGGAGGATCTGGACAGACGTGAACACTGGGCTCTATCTAACAAAATGAAATTCAATGGTGAAAAAAGTAAGGGTCTACATTTAGGCAAGAAAAACTAAATGTACAGGTATAGTATAGGGGGTGCCTTGCTCAATAGTAGTAACTGTGAAAGGGATCTCAGAGTCCTAGTGGACAATCATTTAAATATGAGCCAGCAGTGTGCTGCAGCTGCCAAAAAAGCCAACACAGTGCTAGGCTGCATTAACAGAGGGATAGAATCAAGATCATGTGAAGTATTAATATCACTTTACAATGCCTTGGTAAGGCTACACTTGGAATACTGCACCCAGTTTTGGTCACCACCATGTAAAAAACATGTTGAGACTCTAGAAAGAGTACAGAGAAGAGCAACAAAGATGATTAGGGGACTGGAGGCTAAAACATATAAGGAACGGTTGCTGGAATTGGGTATGTCTAGTTTAACAAAGAGAAGGATGAGGGGGGACATGATAGCAGTGTTCCAATATCTGAGGGGCTGCCATAAAGAAGAGGAAGTCAAGCTATTTTCCAAAGTGCCTGAAGGTAGGACAAGGAGCAATGGGTGGAAACTAACCAAAGAGAGAAGCAACCTAGAACTAAGGAGAAACTTTGTGACAGTTAGAACAATTAACCAGTGGAACAACCTGCCTCCAGAAGCGGTGAATGCTCCAACACTGGAAGTTTTTAAGAAGAAACTGGACAACCATTTGTCCGAAATGGTATAAGATTTCCTGCCTAAGCAGGGGGTTGGACTAGATGACCTCCAAGGTCCCTTCCAACTTTATCATTATTATTATTATCTCCATTCCTAACTTTCAACATGTGGCCACAATTATTAGGATGATTTTTTTTCCCTTTTCACTTGGGGCTTGCAGCATCATGGATGGGCCATTTAGACTATTTTGTGCAATTTCCTGCACAGTAGAGAATTCCAAATTGAAGCCACTCCATTGTTGTTCCGCAGCCTTTGCTTAAATGCCCTCAGAGAAAGGAAAGTATTTCTCAAAGATAATCAGTGTATTTACTGCTGAGCTGTCCTTTCCATTAAGAGCCTTTTTGTGACAATAAATTGAATCGAATTGTTGAGTAACTTAAAACCATTAAACTGTGTTCACATTTTGAAACAACAAAGAACCATGCATGCCAACCTTTTACAGTGTGTATGAGAGAAAGACCCTTTGACAATTTTCCCCTGCCTCTACTGATATATATGCAGGTTTTGGCGTACCTGTACCCGTGAAAATATATATTGTGGATGGCATGATAAGTGAATATATTTGCTAGCTTTAACATTGTATTTAAAAGTGCTCATTAATGATTTTTTAAATCAAAATGACATATCAAGTGGAATGCCACAAGGTTGAATCAAAAATAAAAAAAGAATAAACAAAAAAAAAATCAAACAATTGGTTTTCCAAAAACAGATGCATCTCCTGTATTCACTGTTTAATATCAAGAATTTTAATTTCTCAAAACAATTAATTTAGCAGTATTTCCTGCCCAATACAGTCACAGTTCCTCAAAAACAGTCAGATTCCAGAGTTTTGGAATATAATTTAACACAACATAAACACCTTTAACATTAAATTACTTAAATGAACATTAAAATATTGTTCCAGAAAGATGCTAATGATTCACGGGACCAATCAAATGGATTGGGCTTTGTATATTAACAACAGAGCAAGTCTGACACCAATCCTTTCAAATATATCAGATATAGATGGTAACTATCTTTGCTTTTTATATCTTCTCTATCCTAACAACAGCTAAGCTGGTATTTCTTGTAGATGTGACATTTACAACAAATGTCTCATTTCTTTCCATAGGGTCTCAGACCATGATTCCCATGACAATGGATTTGTTAGAGAGAAGGGTAAAACTGGCACATGAGTAAAGGGCTTGAAATGACAAAGGAAGACTTGAAAAGGCTTGAAAATTGTACTCAAAGAGTACTCATTAACTTTTCCTCATCAAATTGAAGTGAGTATCAAGTGAGTGTCACAAAGTTCAGATTCTGGTCCCTTATTAATGACTTGTACAATGAAGGAGAAGAAATGCTTATTAAATTTGCAGGCAACAAAATTGAGTATGATAATTAATACCCTAGAAGATAAAAATTAAATTAAAAATTAACTTGACAAATTAGAGAAGGGGGTGAGAGCAACAGAAGAAAATTTAGCAAGGACCAATGCAAAGGGCTTCTTTTATGAAATGGAAATCAAATGTACAGGTGTAGAAGAGAGAATTTTTGGTTTGTGAAAAAGATTTTAGAATAAGAGTTGAATGCAAATGGAGTATGAATCAACTGTATATGTGGCTGCAAAAACAGAAAGATAAATACAATTTATGAACAATTCTGTGTTATAGCTGAAACTCTTTCCAGTGCTACTCTCAGCTCTTTCTCAAACCAACTTCAGAAATTCCATTGTAGTTTACAGTGGGTTAGCAACCAGGCTGAGTTGTAGCTCAGCCAAACTATTGCTCCTGCAAGATTAGTTGATCATCCCCATGCATATTGCCCTTTCTATCCATGCAGGGAAGCAAGCTCAATAGCTACTTTCTCTATGGAGCAGTCTACCAGTGTCTGCCCTTTCTATTTAGAGATTGCTTCCTCATCACTAATCTCTGTACCTTTTGTTTGTTTTCCTGGATTGCTCACATGAATGCCTTCATAATCCCATCCCACATTATCTCCCTTGACACTAAACACAGACCTTTTCTTTTTTCCCCTATAGGTTATCATCATTGCTCTCAAGCTGAAATAATCCAAGGAATATTGACAAGGTTGTTGGCCATTGCTGAATTGCCTGGTTTTCATTTATTTATTTACATGTTGAAGCTGGCAGCCCAGGATGAAATGGTTGCTAAGGCAACTGCTGGAGAAATAAAGTACTGGAGATCATTCACTCTGAAGGGCTAAACATGGATTGGGAAGCAGCCATTTTGTATTGAAGGTTAATAAAGAATAGTTCTAGTCTTTCTTGGAGTCTGTTTCCTGATCTAATCCACCTTCAAGGGCTAAGAGCCTCCATTAAGGTAATCCAGAACAGTACCATGGTTGTAGGATCCAATCTAGGTTGGTCACCGGGACCAGAGGTTTAGTCTTCCAAGCTTTTGGATTCGTGCTGGAGCCCATCCTCAGGGAACTTCTCTCTCACCAGAATGTGTGTGAGAAAGGTTCCCTCTCATATTCTGGTGAAAAAGAAGTTCCCTAAGGATGGGTTCCAGTATGAGTCCAAAAGCTTAGAAAACTAAACCTCTGGTCCCAGTGACTGACCTAGAATGGATTCTGCAACATTATCCTATATATTAGCCTTCATTTGTGAGTACCATAGTTAATGGAATAAAAAATTACTAAGAGGTCAAGAAGCACAAGCAGAGTCATATTATGTTGTCTTGCTCCCTCAATATACCTAGTCTGAACCTACTCTAGAGAATTATCTTCATCAAGAGTACTAGGAGAAGATTTGTCCCCATCCACTCATCCATACTGGTGAGAAATGGCAAATTTGACACTGGTTTATATTTATTAAAAAGAGAGGACTCACTACTGTCTCTTTCAGGGTGGATTGCATCAAGAATCTTGTACAACATCTCCCTTAATGCCTCTTGGGCAGAACCACCAAGTAGAAGGTAAATACAGAGGACAAAGAGTGTCTCAAACTCTTCAAAGCTTTGTCTGTATCTTCAAGGTGCTCAGAAACAAACAAATCACAAAATCCAGACAAGGCAGTTTGACTTGGCCTCCTCTTAACCAATGCCAGTGGTCTCAAACAGTAGTGTTAATCTGTGAGTATTTTGTCTTTGAAAAAAAAATATCCATGAAATCCTGAACATTTGCTACCAAAAGCACCAGAAGCCTTCCACAGTTCCTATGGGCTGAGTCAGTTCCCATACCACCTAGAAGAGATTTTGTGTGTGTGTGTGTGTGTGTGTGTGTGTGTGTGTGAGTGTGTGTAATTTTCAGCAGTGGGGAAAAACTTTTTCTTCTCTTTCATTGCTACAGAATAAGCTCTTGGCTGTACTCTAGGCTGTGCTCAGTCATATACTTATGAGAACACCAAGTCTTAATTATTAAAGATGGATTGTCCTCACAAGCTGAATAATACATTTTTCATTCCAAGTTCAATTTTAACTCTTCAGATCTGTAGATTACTAATATTAGGAATTCATTCAAAAGAATTAGACCAGTAGAAGAAAAAGAACCATTCACATTAAGATAATTTAAATAGTTTATAGAGTTAGCTATATTATACCAATTAGCCCAGAAGCCAAATGATGTGTAGGGGGTGGAGAGAATGTTAGTGGTAATGAATAGACAAGATTATGAAGAAAAGAATAAGAGAAGAGGTATCAAGTAATTGTATTGGAAGCAAACTGAGGTTAAATTAAATCCTCATTTTAAGGAACAATTTTAGGAGAAAGGGTTATATTAAAGTTAAATGACCAGTAAATTGAAGTTTATATCATTTGGGTCAATTTATATTAATGAAGTAATTATGTACCGGTAAGTGATATGCATTCATACAAATTGTAATTTAAATCATTTGCATAAGTACATCATTATGCAAATTCTACAATGGATGCAAATAACATAAATTTACATGAATTGTATAGAGTATGTCAGCTACAACAAACTTCGCCCCTTAGTTGTAGTGGAATTTCTCTAAAATTCTAGATCCATTACATGAAGGGTTTAACTTAATAGCTTAGTTGAAGAAATATTGACAGTGGATGTATAACACATATGATTTTCTATTATAATTAATATATTCCATAGTAACTAAAATTCATAAAAATGATTTTTTTAAAATATTAAATATTAAATAGGGAATAAGTTAGTTACTGAAACATGTGCTTGTTCTTTATGAGTATCCTATAAGATGTGAATTAGAGATAGCGGAGAATACATTAATCTGCATTTTGATTACTTTGCAAGTTTTTTACTGGAATAAAAAACATTAGGCTTTCTATTTAGCAATTGTTGATTTAATAGACTTTTTTTTAAACTGACAAATTTCTAGGGCACCAGCCTATGGAACTGTTTGAAGAAGTATGTTTTCAAAGTCAGTAACCCACTTTAGGCAATGTTAAGAATTGATTGTGTTTCATAGGACATTTTTCTGGTTTTGTATGGTAGACTGCATTTTCTTTACTATGGTTGAACTGTGGGGATCTAAATATGAATCTTATATAAAGTCTAATAAGGCCACATATTTTTTTAGATTACAGTCATGAAAGCTGGAAGGGAGTTACAAAATACAGTCTACTGACAGTTTTACTCATTAATGTGTTTGAAACTCATAACCCATAGACTGGAAGCTGTAGGTTGGAAACAAAACCCCAAACACTTTTGTTTCCATTTTTGAGAATCTGTGGAGGAATTGGAGCATGAAAGAAGCTTAAACAATTGAAAGAAGAATTTGCATTGCCTTAGAACCGTGGTGGCGAACCCATGGCATGGGTGCCACAGGTGGCACACAGAGACCTGTCTGTGGACATGCGTGCCGTCGCCCCAGTCCTAGGCCTTCAGCTGGGTTTTATAAAACCTTTTCGCTTTAGGCCTCCATCACCGTGCGCAAAAAAAAAAGTTCAATCAATCAATCAATTTCAACTTCTTGCTGGAAAGAAAAAGATCTCGCAAAGTCGGAATTGTTTGATTGAACTTTTTAGTCCCACCCAGTCTGCTATTACCACTGCAGCCAGACCCATCCAATGGGCCACACCCATCCAATGTGCCATGCCCACCCGGCACACGATGATACATAAGTGGGTTTTGGGTTGCAGTTTGGGCACTTGGTCTCTAAAAGGTTCGCCATCACTGCCTTAGAATGTAATATTAAGGCTGCAGAATAAAAACATAGTAACATAAGGCAAGGTTAATAACAAATGCTGTAGATGTTTATCCTATATGTACAATAAGAAGAGCCTGGTCATTTAAAAAGAGCTATTGAGAAATCAGCATATACTGGAAATGGTAGCTTTCTTTTAAGAAAAACCAAATTGTTTGTGTGGAATACCAAGGACACATTGCTGCAAAGTGAAATGACTAATGCAGTCTAATAAATGGAAAACAAGACAAACAGCTCTTCAGCAGGAAGAGATCCACTTTGGGATGACTGCCTTCAGGATTATTACATGCTGCTAATAAAGAAGACTAAGATTTGTCAACATCATTTGTTAATATGAATGACAAGCAAAGATACTTGGTTTTTTTTTTAAAAAATGCAATATTTAATATAATAAAATGTCCTTGTGATTGATTGAATGTATGTAGGCATGACAACCCAGAAGCTAAATATGGACTAAGAAAACACTGCAAAGGGAAACAGATCTTTTAGTAAAATGTTTTATAGGTAGTGGGCAGTGAACACAAAGTTTTTGGGCTTTAGAGCAGGTGGTACCTATTAGAGAAGTAGACTTTATAAACAAACATTAATTAAGAGACAGGATGGATCATTAGATTGGACATAAAAGTCCCACAGGACAACAGAAACTTTGTATTGCTATATGTTTCTCATTAATGAATTCCCACTAGCTCAAGAGTTTTGAGCCTTTCAAATGTAAAGAAAATATGGGGCATTCATAGTTTCATTATGTCAGCCACTTTGAAAAATCAACCATAAAAGAAGATTCTGGTTTTTTGGACCCCATTTCCAAGATACTTCCACATTTATTGTAAACTTATTTTTAATTACTACTGCTTCAAAGTGCCCCAAAATGCTGTTCTTATTGTGCACTAATCAAAAACAACTGTTTTCCATCACCTCGATTCTTTAGCTCTTCATCATTTGTTGACAAGGTGGCAATAAGGTGTGCACAAAGTTATTATATTTGTATCCTCTGCAGTCTAAAAATTCTCAGTGATTAACACAGTACAGAACAACACTTTAAAACACCTGCAGTAGCTATAAGTCCTGCTCAGTAGACCAGACTAAAAAATCAAATCCACAGAAAGGCTAAATTTTATTTTTATTGAGATTGGCTGTAATGACAGAATCTTGCAAGTCCGATTACACTGTCTCTTCCTCTCCCTCTTATACTGTAGTTCAGTGAATTAGGGAGGTGTCTGCCACTTCCAAATGTTATCTCATTATTCTGGAGTTAAAAGATAAAAAAAAAAAAACATCCAGGTTTTTGCCTGTGTAACAGTTTGTGTGTATCTAGGTCAAATCATCTTCCTTACTCTCCACATATAAAAGAAATCAATATAACACTATGATGACAAGTTAAGAAATTGAACAACTCCATTCAACTCCAAAACAACTATAAATGGAGACAGCAAGATCTAAATGGAAGACCTTCTGAAAGGTTCAATTTTCAGCAAATCTTTCTGAAAGCAATCATAAAGGGGGCCAGCCTGATATTCACCAAGAGGCTTCCTCAAAGAAGCAGCCATGCCTCCTGGCCTCAGTTCCCTTTACTAAGCCCTCTTTCTCTCTGTATGACCTAATAGATATTGGGGCAAAGGCAAGGGGATTCATTTTGCTAGAATTTTGAATGATACAAAAATGAAATTAAGATGGTAATTGAGTCTCCAGAAACAAGAGCAAATAAGCAATTTTTCTTCTCTAGCTTTATCTGGATTATAAAACAGAAGATGCATCAACTTATAATGCAGACAAGCAATGCATACCTCCCTAAATGATACATCTTCTCCTGTCAGGTTTGACTTCCCAGCCCAGAGAGAAGAACCTTAGTAATTATTTTCTTGCCATTATTCAACAGTGAGGAAGATTCCCAAGGGATAAAATGTCAAAATGAAAAGATATTAAGATATGCAAGAGGATAAATGCTACTCATTTATTCAATTCATTTAAATAATTATTAATGCATTAATCAATTGAAGCCAAAACAAGGACGCAGCCTATAAAGCTGTGTAGGATAAACATTTATAAGAGGGAAGGAGAAACCTTGCAAAATTATATCCTTCCTTGCATAAATGACAATAGGCAATGCTCTTTTTTTTTAATCATATGTGTTTGGCTATGTGTGTATGCTGTGACCTTTTGAAGTAAACAACACTATACAGACTGCTTAAAGAAATGAGATATACTAAGGCAATCAAATTAAAAGCATGAGATAAAAGAAAAGCAAATACACTTAAATCTAGTTTATGCCTGCTTAGTTCTCTATTCTTCCAAATCTTCCTTTCTTCTACCATATCCATACAGTTATTGATAATACTGGCTTTTAAAAAAATATTCTCTCTCCTTCTATGGCTCTTATCAATTCCATCCAACTACAACTTCCTTGGTTTTTTCTTACTCTTGATCATTTTGTTCCTCCTTCATGTATTTCTCATTTCTTCATTTTCTCTGTATGAATAAATCATGTCTGCCTACTTTTAAAATATAGGTTATTAATGTGATTATGTAAACATGGAAGTGAACTTAGTCATGTTACATTCACAGAGGCAATGGAAAAATGTTGCAAAAATATATTTGCTTTTTACTTCCAATCATTACTTCCAATAATTAGACACAGAGGCTGTTTTTACACATACATTAAATGTGATTTACAGCCACTCCATAAGCCAACTACATTCATATTTAAAACAATTCTCCAATTATATTATCTACATTTGCAGTCTTACCATTTCAGCACTTTTTCTACTTTTTCTTGGATGCTGATATTTACAGAATCTCTTTTCCATTTTTCAATGTGTTGCCATTTTCTTACAAATCACCAAAGTATTCCTTTCTGCATTCCCAAATCATTTTACAGCATTTAATTTTAATTTTATTAAATCTTCCAGAAGTTCTTTATTAATCTCATTCATCTGCATTTTTTCTGCCTCTTAATCAGATCTTTCTCCTTTTGCCTATATTATCCTTTTCTTTTTAATATGCATTCTGCAACTGATATCTGCATCTCGTCCTCATTTTTCTATCCCCATCGATAGCTGCTTTCATTTAATTTCTACCAAACATCCTTGTTCATACTTCCCATTAGTTAAATTCCACATTTGTTTGTAGCATTCTGTAAAACAATTCTTTCCATTCTGAAAATTCATTCACTTCTTCTTGTTCTTCCATGTCCCCTTTTTGCTCTATTTATGCCCCAATCTTTCACCACTTTTACACCTTTCACTAACCCCTTCAGTCTGTTATGGCAAACAATCAAATTAATCATCCTTTTAGATTTGCATTGATGCCTTTTTCCATATGTAATAAAAGCAGACATGTTTTAAACATGCAAAACTGATTTAAGGACTTTGGTTTAATCCAAGATGGCAGTTTCTAAATATTTGAACAAACATAGGACATTTAGTATATAATCTATATGTTTTACCACCCTCTTATAGTCTCTCAAGTTCTAAATCCTTTCTTTATATTTAGAAATGTTCCTGGTGATTGAGAAAAAGCAATTCTTAGATTTGACAATGGCAATGCTTCTTGGGAACCTTTTCCCCAGAGAGAGATCATTAAATATCTTTTTATATTTAGTTTTCAATTAAGGTATTTTTTTATTCTTTAACATTTTGTCTTTGAATCCTAGCATTCAAAACTGACAGCATAATGATATAAATAGTCATATTTCTAGATGGAAATTTCAGAAATTTTAGAATTTTATCCTCCACTAATATAGAAAAATGAACTGTAATACTGCATTCATCTTAGTAGTTGTTAACACAAAGGAAGTCATTCTAGAATCATCTGAAGAAATGATTTCATAAAAAGGGGCAGATTAGTTTGATTGCTAGGGCTAAAATACTTGTGCTTCTTAACATGCTACTCTTATTTATAAATGTCTCTAAAGTAACACCTGCTCATTTTGAATAAAATGTCCAATTAGAATAATTTTCCTTTAATTTTCCGATATGGCAGGCTCTTCCATCTGTAGTCTGAAATAATTGCATACAAAATGATGTTACTTATATCAAATATACCTGAATACTGTATTTGTAATGCACAAATGGTGTAAAGTTTTCTTCAATCATCAACCTAACTTAACTTGACTCAGTCTAATTATAAGAGTCTCAACAGCAGTGTATGTGCTACTTATTTAATTGTATATCAAGTTTATATATAGCCACCAATCTCATGAAAAGGTGACTCTGGGTAACAAAGAACAAGATTTAAAAACAGTAAACATATACAAAATCTATTATTAAAAAATTATAATTCCAAAATTAAAATAGAGCCACAGATAACAACCAGAATTGTCTCAAAATCTCACTGGTCCTCAGGCTCTCCAGGCTTGCTGATACAATCAGATATTGAGGGGGTTTTAATTGGGGGGGGAATGTTCCATAAGACAGGCACCATGCCAGAGAAGACCTGCTTCCTGGGACCAACCAAGTCTCTAGCAGATATCACCTGTAGCATGCCTCTTCTGTCAGATATGCTATGTTTCTATGATTATTCATAAAACTTCAAGAAAGTCATCTGGGTTGTTACTGTTGTTGTTGTTGTTATGCTATTATATATCATTATTATTAATTCTGTCTCAGTTTTCTTTTTGTCCAAAGAAACCAGATAAGATAATTGCTTATTTTTTATATGTCATTATACTATTAACTTTTTTACAGTCCCCCCCCCCCTCTTTGGAAGAAATAGCTACCACTGGCCAAATAGCCAAATGAAACATCTTTGCTATAAACTACATAGTAGAAATCTAAGTCAATCAGAGAAGACACAATCAATGGCTTTAGGCCAGGGGTGTCAAACTGCTGGCCCACGGGCTGGTTTCATCATACTGGAGCCGCACCCACCCCATTGCCAGCAATGGCAAAAAAGCTCCGATACGTTGTGCGATGTCACGTGACGTTGCAAGTTTGTCATGTCTGCTTTAGGCCATACAAAAAGACCCGTGGTGGCACAGTGGTTAGAATGCAGAATTGTCAGGAGTTTGATCCTGACCGGCTCAAGGTTGACTCAGCCTTCCATCCTTCCGAGGTTAGTAAAATGAGGACCCAGATTGTTGGGGGCAATAGGCTGACTCTGTAAATTGCTTAGAGAGTGCACTATGAAGCGGTGTATAAGTCTAAGTGCTAGTGCTAGTGCTATATATGTGAGCATTTTCCTTGTCCAATCGTCTTTAAAACTCACAAAGCTCTAATTTACCCCAAAACAAGAAGATTTTGCAGGTAGGAAATAGTGGAAGATAAACATTGCTGGCATTTCTACTAGCCAGAAACAATCATATATGTACTGAAATCAAACACCCTTTTAGATGAATTCAACCAGGTATGACAAGAATTGTCACAGAGATAGAGTTTGAGGTTTAACCTCTGACAAAATGCAGGGCAACAGGGAGAGATGTCATGGCATATATTAATTATGAATGATCCTGGAAGTAAGTTCAACTTATTTCATTGAAGAATACAGCTGACGAGTAAATTATAACATTGTACAGTAATAGCAGTAAGTGTGAGATGACATGAAGCTATTTAGTGCAAATGAAGAAATCAGAAGAAGTAAAATATTCCTTAAATAAATTAATACAGTAACTTGCTACTAGACAGTTACCAAACAAAGATACTCATAAGAAGTAACCAAACTTTTGAGGTATTCAGACTCATGGAGAATCACAATTTCTGGAATTACCTGGGTTTACTGACTACCTGGAGTCCAGATGATGAGAAAAACAGCAAGGCTCATAAAAACTGATTATATACTTATTTGAGAAATGTCTTTGATTGTGGGAAAACTCATCTTTCAATTCTTGCTCATCGCTGTCTTGCTTGCAAATTACCTCATAAGATTGCCATAATGGTTTCAATGTGATTGAACTCTATTGTACAGTATATTCCATTCTCATTATGAATCATTCTAGAATTGGCTTCAAACACAGCTTAAGTGTACTTGCATGTTCTGTGATGAAATCACCTGGAGCTGACTTGTTTTCTTTAAGAATATTTAGCAGAAAGATGATAAAACTGACCTTTTTGATTAGGGACAAAATAATAAAAGACTGGAAACTTTTTATAGATTTTGTGCTGAAAATGGATGAAATGGATGAAAATGAATTGGTGATTTCTGAGTTTTCTTATTAAAAGAGATTGAATGTAAAAACAAGTATGCTTAGCAGAATAAATAGATCTTGTAGTGTTCTGGTTAATTCTGCCAAACAACCTATTTCCTTATTCCTGGTATCCTCCTTAAGTCTATTTCAGAGCATCGTACAATGCAGAAGTTGGAAGTGACTTTATATACAATCTAGTTCAAATCACTAGTCAGTGCAGAAATTCACGACATCAGCCCTGGTAAGTGGCCATTCAGAAACAAGGAAAGACTGGTGAAAAGATATATGGTCTGCTGCAATATTTTTTGAAATAAGTGAAAATGTCTGTGTATATTAGTTCATCTTCTTTCATTTTGTCATATGGAAGTGAGAATAAATATAAGCTGAATGTATTGGGTATGAATAAATATGAAGTTTGTGAAGTACATAAAGAATGAAAGGGAACTGAATGAATGTAGATTTAATACATCTCAGAAAGGTGATTGTCTAGACTTTTCTTAAAAATTTCCAGTAATGGAGCACCCACGATTTCTGAGGGTAAGCTGTTCTACTGATTAATTGTCCTCCCTGTCAGGAAGTTTCTCCTTAATTCCAGGTTGCTTCTCTCCTTGACCAGTTTCCAACCATTGTTTCTCGTCCTTCCCTCTGGTGCTCTGGTGAACAACTTGACTCCCTCTACCTTGTGGCAGCCCCTCAGATACTGGAACACTGCTATCATCTCCCCTATTTCTTCTTTTCTTTAGACTAACCAAATCCAAGTCCCGCAGCCATATTTTTAGCCTCCAGGCCTTTGATCATCTTAGTTGCTCTTCTCTGAATTTTTTCCAAACTCTCAACATCTTTTTTGTGATATGGTGACCAAAATTGGCTGCAATATTCCAGGTGTGGTCTCACTAGGGTTTTATAAAGTGGTACTAGTACTTCGTGTGATCTTGATTCTATGCCTCTGTTTATACAGCCCAGGATTGTATTAGCTTTTTTGTTGCTGCTGCACACTCCTGGCTCATAGTCAAATGATCACCAACTAGGACTCCAGAGTCCCTCTCACAATTACTGTTTTTAAGCCAAGCCTTGCCCAATCTGTACTTGTATCTTTGATTTTTCCTGCCTAAATGTAAAACTTTGCTTTTCTCCACACTGAAACTCATTTTGTTGGATAGGGCCCATTGTTCGAGTTTGTCAAGATCTTTTTGGATCCTGAGTTTGTCTTCTGGGGTGTTGGCTACCCCTGACAGTTTGGTGTCATCTGCAAATTTGATAAGTTCCCCTTCAATTCCCTCATCTAAGTCATTTATGAAGATATTGAAGAATACTGGGCTTAAGACAGAACCTTTTGGTACCCCACTGCTAACTTCTCTCCATGTGGATGTACTGCCATTGAGGACTATTTGTTGAGTATGGTTTGTCAGCCAGCTACAGATCCATCTGGTGGTAATGTTGTGTATTCCACCTTTTCCTAGCTTACCAAGGAATAGGTTATGGTCTACTTTGTCAAATGCCTTACTGAAACCTAAGTATACTACGTCCACTGCATTTCACTGGTCTACTTGTTTAGTCACTTTATCGAGGAATGAGATGAGATTGGTTTGGCATGATCTGTTTTTAACAAACCCGTGCTGGCTACTAGTTATGACTTTGTTTGCTTCTAGTTGTTTGCACATCTGTTTTTTTTTTATTATTATCTTTTCTAGAATCTTCTCAGGTATTGATGATAAACTGATTGATCTGTAGTTTTCTGGGCCTGTTTTTTTCCCTTTCTTGAAGATGGGGACCACATCAGATTTTTTCTGATCCTCTGGTACTTCCCTGGTGTTCCAGGATTTATGAAAGATGTGGTGCAACGGTTCTGAGATAACATCTGCCAGCTCTTTCAGAACTCTGGGATGTAATCTGTCGGGTCTTGGTGATTTATACTCGTCAAGGTCTGATAGAGTTCTCTTACCAGATTCTCTTATCAGAAATGAGGACCCAGATTGTTGGGGGCAATATGCTAACTCTGTAAAACCACTTAGAGAGGGCTGTAAAGCAATGTGAAGTGGTATGTAAGTCTAAATGCTATTGCTACAAGTGCTATTAGCTAAGACATAATTGCTGCAGAAGTACTTGCAAGTCACACTTGGTGGGATATCACAATCTGTCTTTTGGTACCAAAACTTTCTGAAATATCTAATCCTAATTATCTCAGCACACAAGACATATTCATTTACCTGCATATCTAGGTACATTCAGTAAGGAATGAGTTTATCTCTTTGCAGACCATTGTGTTTCATAACATATATTATTGTTCTGCTCTCCAAATAGAGTGTCTTGGGGAAGAAAAGTGAAATATATATATATTATATTAGGCAGTGTAGCTGGAACTCTATTTTATGGCATATAGATGAAAGAAAATGCTTCAATGAACTATAGAACTACGTATACTCATATTAAAGGATTGTTTGATTTGTGCATCAGAAATCTAAGGAACAGAAAATATATTATTCCATGAAAACCATTTCTACACAATAGAATACAGCAATGCTATATGGGAATATTTGCATATTTTAACAATAACCATAATAACTTCAGATGTCTATTTTTATGTTACTAGTTACAGTCATACTCATCATAATATGATTGAGCCAGTCAGGTGGAAACCTAGAGATCTGAAATTGCTAATCCCAGAAATGATCTGTATCTTTATATCTTGGTTTTTGGGGTAGCAGTTCAATTCAGAGGCTCTTTATTTTAGATTATCATAATTAATTGAAAGATATTACTTTTCAGGGCTTTGCCACATCCGATCTATACTTATTTACAAGAGCTTAATAAACAAAAGAAGTACAACTAGATCATGCTGATACCTCTTAGGACACTTGAACTGCCATCCCCTCCCCAACTCTGATGTGTGGGGAAAATAGGGATTAGCCTATTGTGTTGTGGTTCACCATGCTTTAAAAGCAAAGTAGAGGAAAATGAAATAATTCCTACAATGCAATTTGCTGGATGTGTGGAACAGAAGCATGTGATTAGTAATATCAGTTCTCTTGATATTATTAGTTGAAGCTAGATGAACCACACAAGGAGCTAACAAAATGAAATTTTATTTTAAAAAGAAAACTTAGGTCATCCCTTACATTAAAAGCAGTTGTTCCAATGGATCAAAGATTGTGGCTGCTACTGTTACTGAGTTTGGAAAAGACACGGTTTATATATTATTTATTCAGCCTAGAAGAACTGAAAGTAAAGAAAAATAAATATTTTGGGGTATAGTCTAAAGCAGAGGCATTGCAACTAGTAGGACAATACCAAAATGATGAGATATGCAACATGATGTCCTAAGACAAGTTTTCTCCTTTCGCACTTGTACTGTAATGTCATATGTAAGCGTAATGGAATGCATGGATGACCCTGGGCCATGAGGGAAAAAGATGCTTATCAGACAAGATAAGGAAGGAGCCCCTTTGAGGAGCTCCTAATGGTCAGAGGAAGAAACTTAAGAAGGACCCATTCTAATTGATCACATGGTTAAAAGTGGCAGTAAGAAGTTTTTACTTACAAGATTGATATCAGTCTCCTAGGTAAACCAGACAGGAAACATGACTAGATGATCTAATTCTATTTTATTGTAAAGCCACTTTCACAGAATATTGCAAGTATCCTGGTTTCTCTGGAATTTTTCAGCTTACTGTGTATTCAAAACCCTTCAACACAGGCTGAAGAGAGCACTGCTTGTTTGCTTCTCTTAGCCTTAGCATTCACCTTCTTTTCTCCTGTTCCTTCCTCATGTTCTGTCTCAATATTTAACACAACCAAAGCTTTTCCTCTTTCCCTGAGAGAAAGAATAAAAAGTTGGGGGTCTAAGTCCCTGTACTGCACATAAGAGCAGGAACCACACTTCATTTTCAAATGTCGACGGAAGATGTCTGCAGTCAGACAGGATATTTATTCTATGTCTGAGCTAGTCACTTGCTACATGCTACAATCATATCATTGCCCATAATGAATTCCATGTGAATCTGAATCTTTATTATTGGATCCCACTTAGAAACACCAAGGAACTTGAGAGGTAGAATAACACATTGACAAATCAACTTACTACATCTTCTCCCGTTATGGAGCATACTTTCCCTCTGAACTTTAGCCAGTTTCAGAGCATTTGCAAGAAACATATGAATAGTTTCTTCAGAAGGCAATCCATTTGTAGCTTAGGTTTGAGCTGGCTTCTATTTGACTTAAATGATGGGGTTTCATCTGTGGGAATGTTCCTGAAAATCTTTGCAGTTTAAATAAATATGTAAAAGAATATGCAGACAGAGATCTGGATTTTGTACTTAGCATTTTAGAGCACTGGCTACCTCTTTCTAGAGATTGCTATTGGGCTTAGGCTGTTCTTTCATTTATGTAGTCTTTTCAGTCACCCTTTGTGTTTTTTACAATTCTGAAAATATTTTATGTTCCTTCATGCAACTCAATTTATAAATATATCAATTATATAAATCAATTTATAAATAATTTTAATAGGTAGTACACTATACAGGATCCAACACGGAGCCCCCTGGTACACTGTTCAATTTTCCAGGTTGATACAGAGCAATCAACACTTTTCCATTGGATATGATGGTTCACTGAGCTCTATATCCATTTATTGGGGACATCATGAGCCCAGATATTTCTATTTTCTTTACTAGGATCTCATGGGAGACTTTTCTGAATGTTTTGCTGTCAGAGTATGCTATATCCAATCCATTTCCTTGCTCAGGTAAACTAGTCATGCTGTTAAAAAAAAGAATATTGGGTTCATTTGCTATGACTTGCTCTTAGTAAATCCATAGTAGTTGCTGCCAAATAATATTTTCTATTTTAAACGCTCATAAGCCAACTGTGTAATACCAACTCTGTTTCCAGGTTTTGCCAGGTTCAAAATCAAGCTGAACAGTTTATAGCTAACCAGATCCACTCCCTCACCTTGTTCCTCTTTAAAGACAGGTAAAACATCTGGCCTTCTTCAGTCCTCTTGTATTATACCTGACTCCATGATTTCACAAATTCACAGAAAAAGGCCTCATGATGACATCCACATACTTCTTCAAGTCTCTCGGATGTAACTGGTCTGTACTGGACAGTTAAATTTGTTCATGGTAGTAAGGTCTCCATAAACGTTTCTGCCTTGAAAATCTACTTTTTCTTTGAATCTTACATTGTCCCATTCTTCTCTAGGACATCCTTTATCCCAAATGTGGTCCAAGGCAGGAATATTAACACTGACATATATTTAGTAGGCATGCAGAATGTTCTATATTCTATATTCTACTAATATAAAAAGAATTATTGCTTCCTTATTTCTTTCCAACTGTAAAAAATGGTTGAAGGATTAAAGGATTGGGTAAATTAATTTCCTTTTTTAAACAAATCGTTCTTGTCTCTGCAAAGCAATCATATTCATTTGATTCTGCAGAACCTCAATAAATTCAACCAAGTTCAACAGTTTGATTTTACTGGATGGCTATAGTTTGATTTGGCTGAATGGCAATTACAGAGCACTCCTTCCTATGTCTGTTCAGAAGTACACTCCAATGGGTTCAATGGGACTTTATTCCCAAGGAGCTATTATATTGTGCTTCAACAGAATGACTGAATCTTCAGTTACTGATTTGCTTATACTTTACTTATCATTATCAAATAAATGTAATTAATAGTAACAGCAACAGCAAAATTGTAGATGTGATTTTCTATTTTCTCCTTGGATCAGGCATATCGAGAAAGAATAATTTAGGATTTACATGGTATAGGCATGGCTCTTTCTAGGTTTTCAAAGGTCAGGAGAATCTATCTTAGCTTTGGAGGTTGACAAGGACAGACCTTAGACTGCCCCTTTTCAAGCTAAGAACCTGATTATTAATTTCAGAGCAGGAAATCAAAGAACCCTTAATAAACTGGTTTGGGACCAAGACTGATGATATCTTATGTTTGAAAAACTCAGACCTTTCGTTACACTTAATAAATAATTAGCAATATTAAATAACAAAATGTCAATTACTCAGCTTCCAGATAGGAAAGGGTTCTTAAAATCATAAATTAAATATGCTATCCAGGACAACAACACTGGTAAAAAAAAAGAAAAGGTAATGTTTTCTTGCATAGTAATAATCAAAGCCAAATAGAAGTTTTTGTACAAATGTGTGCACTCTATTTCAGCATCAGATAACTGACACATATATCAAAGGAACAAATAACCTTTTTGGTTTTCCTTTCAAAATATTGCATGAAGATGCATGGAACTGATGCTTTATTTCAAATTAGCTGTCTGAATTTTTGCTGATTTTCCTTGTTATAGCAGTTATGAGGTAATAATTCATAAGTTTTTTTTTAAATTGCAGCATCACAAACTCTAAAGGAATTTTTTTTTCCATTTCAAGTAACTGACAATTAATTTCAAAAATACCCAATGTAGATTTTTGTTATTTTGATTGACTGGCCAAATAGTTTTAAAATAAAGTAAAAAAAGAACATAGCTTTTTGTAGTCGTTCTTCCAAAAATCTGTTCAGTTACAAAATCTTTGATCCAAAGGCCAAGATTTTCTTAAGTATTAATGGTCTTCAGCTACTGACAATTCAGCAAACCACAATTTCCGAGCCTCCCATTACTATTTTATATACTGATGTGCAGAATTTAGAGTTTTGTTACAATTAAAGATCAACAAATTTACTGTGACATAAACCTTTATGGACAACAGTTCATCAAAAGTATGGAATTCTATCTTAAAACAGAAGTATATACATGGCTGAGGGACAAATGGAGATAATAAAATAACAAATCAGAGGGAAAGACACATAATCAATGATAATGCTATAAACAGAGACTAAAACAAATAAACAAAAATTATATTAACAACCCACGGACTTCTTGGAGTAAATGAGCACCCTCTGTCCTTCTGGTGTCTGGTTTTCCATACAAAAGACTTAAAGTTTTGGTGGGCTTTGAGGAAGGGGCTCTACTTGAAGGTGTGACTGAATTGGACCAAGAGCAGATGCTGCAGGCCAGATGATGCATAATTCCTATTGTTTGACTGGTTTTCTGCCTCTGGTTGCTTGATTGCCAAGTCATGGTTCTCTACATTTGCCAGAGCCATGAGGGAAAAAATTGTGGATCTCTGTTTAATCCTTGAAAAGTTTCAGACCATCTAACATTTTTATGTCAGTTGATTTGCATTGAAGTTGGTTGTTCTTTGCTTAAGAGACTATAAATTTACAAAGAGTGACCATTTAGTCTTTTTTACAGTGTAGCGCCACTTTGTCTCCTATGTTTAAAGGAAAAGTCTCTGTAAAATTAATTGTAATTCCTGGTACATTCTAGAATATTTCCATTATATTCACTTGGCAACATCATGGAAGTAGTTTGTGATTGCCTTTTTGGGGAGTTAGGATTTAGTTTTTATTTGCCAAGTTCCCAACTCTGGGATTAATTTTACTGACCTTTCATTGAAGCACTCAACAGCCCTAGCCATCCTTAGCTTCTGAGTCCAGATAAAGTTAGCCAGATACAATGATGAGCCAAATTTACTCTTAAGTGATGAAGGACATTTCCAAATTAGTCAACCATGGCAGAAGGTAGCTCCAACCATCTTTCTCCATACTATTACATCCAGTGCAAGAGAACCAGCATTTCCCCCCCCCCCTTGGCTAGTGTCAATTGGCCGGTCCTCATTGAGAAACCTGAAATATCTTTTCCTTCATGATGGTAACCCCTTTTTGTCCTTCAATTCAGTTAACCTTTTTTCTAGTTAAATATTCAATTAACTTTCCATCCCCCTGCTTCTTCTCCATGCATCTTTAACAATGACATTTATAACCTGATTTCACACTCAGCTGGTCAGCATCCAAAGGACAGAACCAAGGATTTAACCAATGGAAAAGTACTTCTTTAATAATAGGCTGAAAAAGCACCTTAGAAACTTCCTGTTTCCTAGGCTATACTCAGCGAACCTTTTTCTTTCTACAATGGCCTAATAACAAATGTGGATACTATTCAGGCAAAAAGCTAAAAATGATAATAATAGAGCAACACATAAAATCAATCTGTAGGGGGGTCATTGTTCACATTTATGAAAATGCATATTCCCTTCATCGTAATTAACCTCACTGGAATACTCAAGGCCTGGTATCTGCCAAGCTACTACTGGCTGCCTGCACAATGCCCAATTGGCACTCCACAAAATGCAATTTAGGCATTACTCAGGTTCCTGGCAGGTGCAGGCTCCCGATTAAATGCTAATCTTCTGGAAGCTGGCTAGTCCTTTTGTTAAATGTGTGTTATTTCAAAAGACTGATAGATATGTCTTTTTAAAAAGGGCTGCTGGTCAGTTCAAACTGAGAATGAGAGATATTTCTGATCCTGTTGAAATGAGTTCATTACAGGTTTTCTGTTTCTTTTATAGAGAAAGTGGCTGGTATGTGGCCGTAATTTCTATTGTTTGTGTTACTTGGAGGATGGCAGTACCATTTGCCTACCTTATGGGATACTTCCAGGTGCTGCCAACAGCACTGTTAATTGCAACCTTTATTGATTTGGGATATTTGTGAGCATTGACCTGAATTCTGCCAATTTCCTCTTCTAGTGGCAAGAAGACTGATAAACCTATATCCACATATGTCAACTGAAACTTCATTGACATGGAGAAGAAGCCTAGGATAAGCAGGAGGGAACTCTCTTGACACACTGGGCAAGCATTTTCCACATGTGCCAAGCAAGACTTCAGAACCCACATTTCTACTAAAGGAAACCATAGAAAAACCATAGAAAAACAACTCACTAATAGCACTGTAACTGACATGTTGGGCCTTGTCTGTTTGGCACTTCACCACTTGAGACAACGATGGGGAGATCCTTGCCAACATCCTGGTTAACTGATTTGGCAATCTATTGCAAGTTTATGAAATTATGCAGCCTTATGTCTGTACTGCATGATCTTTTTCTTCCTCAAATCAGTTTATGGCTAGCTTAGTAGTGATGATGTGCTAAATTCCTTCCAACATAGAACAACCTATAAACATCATGACTATTGTATTTTAAGATTAATTTTTAGTAAGAAATATACTTGGTATACTATAAGAATTTGTATTTCAAAAGCAGGCTTTCTTTACAATAGTGTGTAAAGAAACCAACCCCCCAAGTCTCTCTGCCCCAAACAGAAACCAGGTCTGCAGAAATGCAGATGTGATAATCTTATCAGAAAGATTGGAGTCAGGAAGCTGGAATTAGAAAAAAAAGATCCCTAGAATCAACAACCCGTCACTCAAAGAATTCAACCCAGGATATAGTTATCATCCACAGCCCCAGGGAAGCAGGGTCTGACCTTTGGGACAACCTGCCACCATCAGAATACCAGAAAGGCACACTCAGACTCAGGTCAAAGTTCATGCCACAGGAACAACTCCAAACAAGAGCTCAAGAAGGTATAAAAACCCACCACTCTCTACTACATGTGTTCAGATTTTTCACAGCCATCTTTCTGTCTGGCTCTCCTCTTCAATAAACTACAACCTTCTTTCTAAAGCAGTCTCCATGTTGTTTATTCCTGGCTTAAACTGGACACTGATGAAGATTTTTCTTTCAACGCTATAATAATAACTCTGTCCTTCTGGAAGTACTGTATATGCAGCTCCACTTTGCTGCAATTTCCAGAAACAGATTAAAACTGTAAAACAGATTAAATTGGTAAAATGAGTGTGCTTTGGTCCCAGCTTATTGACTATGGGCACCAGTCTTGGGTTTTATTTGAGATTTATTTTGATTTTTGTGATTATTTTTGGTATTGGATCTATTCCGATTTACTTTATTTATTACCAGGGGAGTGGGGTGGGGTGGTTTTAATTTCACTAATGTTGTACACCACCCAAAGTCCCAGATTAGGATGAGTTATAAATACTTTAAAATAATAAACTAACAAGTATTGTTTATACTTGGATAAAACAGTAATAATACAAATTTGGTTCATAGATGGATCAGATAAGCAAAAAGTTTCCTTATTTTCTTTGGAAACTGTTTCTGGAAATGAAGAATGGGACATCTTGAAGTCAGATGAAATGTCGTAGTCTTTAGTGAAAAGCAGAGATTTTTCTACTTTTCTCCCATTTGTATGCTCTACAATCCTGAATTTAGGATGGCTGCTTCCACAGAAGGGTTGACAGAAAAAAAATAATAAACTCAGATAAAAATCCTATTCAACACCTGGCTACCCTACCTTGTCAATCCTTTTTAGGGTTGCTAACGCCAGCTGAAACCAATCCTAAAATTTTTCCCTGCCACCAAAGATAAGCATACCTTATGATACACTTGTAAATGCATACAGGTAAAAGAGCTCTGCAACACCTTAGAAAGACTCACATTACAAAGCATGTTAGAATGAGCAAGGCTTCTCAAAGTTTTAAGCTGCAGTGTTGTAGGAGATGACCAGGTGGAGCCTGAGGTCAAACATGTCATCAGTCTCTAGGTCTTTTGTCTCTGTCTTGAGTTCCATTTATCCTTATCTACCACCAATTTATTTTTAGTAGTTCAGATTCTTGTAGAGTGCATTAGCATGCAATAAATCTGTATTCATTTGAACCTCTCTGGTTCCTGATTTCTTACACTTGACAGGTGGTCCTTAGAAGACTTGCAGGGCTCCAGGAGATGTCCCAAGCTGCCTGTACAATTACATGCCCAGTCACTTCAGCTAATTGCTGGTCCCATGCACAGCTCCTTGTGCACACAACTGAGGCAACTTTGGAAGCAACTGCAAGAGCCTTCCAAAAGTTTAGGCTGCTTTAATCCTTCAAGGGGAGGCACTTTAGTTGTGCTGCCAGATTTTGTGGTCCCTTCTTTCAATTGCTTTGGATGGTCCTTGTATGCATACATTACATATTTGCTCTATTTGCTAGAGGCCACGCTCCACAGAGAGGAGAGGAGAGGACAAAAAACAAATGAAACATTAATAGTAATTGACATAATAACTGATTAAACTCAATGGCCTGTAAAATAATGTACTAGGTTTATAAATGTAATAGCATCCTGCCTACATATTCAAATAATTCTCTCAGAATAAATCTCCAAGGAATATGCATAGCCCTATTCTCCTCTTTCCTTTTGATGGAAACTGCAAAATATGAAGAACATACGATAGAGGCAGAGGCAGGGGTGAGGGGTTGTCTGCATTGGGAATTGAAAGCAAAAGAGAGAAGGCCTATTCTGATATGGCCCAGAGGGTTAAGCAGCAGGCAGACTGGGAGGGCTAATTTTCAAGGCAACTAAGCTTTTCAGCAGTAACTTTGGTAGTCCTTTGCACCCCTCAGGACTGCTTGCTTGCTTTCAATAATATCTTCCATTTTTCTCAGCATATGTTAAGACAATCCTTTCCCTTCCATTTCATGGTTATTATTTTGGAAGGGAAAAAAACTCTTGTAAATATAATATATACGGAGGATGGGGGAAAGTCAAACCCCAAAATGAATATAGTCTTTCTGTGTGTGTTGTTTTCCTTTCCAAGTCAGGCTGACTTTACTTTTTTTTCTTTCCTCTCCTAACCAGCTTTTTTATCTCTCCCTTTTTTTCCTTGTGGGTTTCTAGGAAGAGGACAGATCATCTGTCCATCAGGCTGATCTGATCACTTCCAGGTAGTAGCTCAAAATTACCAGTCCTCTAATTATTATTACTGAAAATTATAGAAAAAGAAAGAAAGAAAGAAAGAAAGAAAGAAAGAAAGAAAGAAAGAAAGAAAGAGATTATGCAGTGAAAAAAGAAAACTTAAATATATTATAGTGCTAAAAATAAAATATAACAAAAAAAATAAAAATAATAATTAACAGAAAAAAGAAAGAAAAAGTGATATAATTTTATCCTTAAGCTTATAATCAAATGTAGACAATACAGAATCAGTATTGTATCATCTTCCCACTTTTAGAACAAAGAAACTTTTCAAAATATCTAACATATCCTGGATCCAATTCCTTAAAGTGAAGAAAGTAAATTTCTCTCTGGTTATGTAAAAGTATCCTCTTTGCCACTAGGATTGTATAAAGGGTTTAAGATTAGTAATGACATACTGTCTGAAATTAAGTTTCTCCTCACTGGGCCTGGAATCATTGGCTCTAGCAAGCTGACTAGAATTTACCATGAGCCACATCAGTTTAAAATAAAATAAATTCCACTGGATTAACCATAGATTATCTTCTTTCTGCTGGCTATGATCAAGCTAAAGGGTTTTTTTTAAAATCAAAGCCTGGAAAACATAAAACTTCAAATGGAAATTGAATGCTTATCACAGAGTTTTAGACTACCCATCACTACATGGATACACATGGAATCCTGAAAACTATCTGAGCATATTAACTTTCTCCAGGTTAAGGAAATATTTTTTGAGTCAGGCAAAACTTCTTGTTCTAGGTTCTTTTAACTGTTAAATATATTAAAATTCCTGCATTATAGAGCATATATGTCTGTGACTCTGAAGAGTTGGAAACCATCCAGCATGCACTTCTTTACTGCAATTTTATAGAGATACTGGTGGATTTTATTTAGTACAGATCTTGCTTTGATTCCTAGAGAGAACGGATGAGTTTTATACTATATAATTTCTTTTTATTACATATTAATTGAGATATAACAAGAAGCACAGCAAATGTGCTTGACATTTGACTTCATTGGACTAAGTTTTAATTTATATTGTACTGTTAGACAACTTGGGATTCAGTGGGTCATCCTTTCAGAGATACCGTATTTCCTTGCCTAAACAGAGAAACAGAATGACTATGGGAAGGCAAAAAAGTAATGAGGGGTGGGAGCTACTTCAAACTTCCTTTATTTGTTTGTGGAAAGCTGGCAGGGAATGTTGGAAATAACTCCTCCTCCTCGACTGACCTATGGAACTATCTGCCATTTTGTGAGGGGAGGGGGAACAAAGGAAAACTGCACCCTCATTCTCCATCCTAGTGTGTCCCCATGGGCCCCCTCCTTCCAGGGTGGAATAGGTTCACTTGTCAACTACCAGGGCCCCCCTCCCAGCAAGCCCTACTCAGGCATCTGAGTTTTCCCCACATCCTTCCTTCACCATCCATTGCTGTTAAGAGATTTCAAATTTCAGCTTTGATTCCAAAGCAGCCAATCACCCCTTATCTTCAGGCCTTGCTTTCAGCTGATTGGGTGCAGGGCCAGAGGGAGGCAGGAAAGACAATCACTTAAATATGAGCCAGTAGTGTACTGCAGCTGCCAAAAAAAGCCAACACAATTCCAGGCTGCATTAACAGAAGGATAAAATCAAGATCACGTGAAGTGATAATACCATTTTATAATGCCTTGGTAAGGCCATACTTGGAATACTGCATCCAGTTTTGGTCACCATGATATAAAAAAGATGTTGAGACTCTGGAAAGAATACAGAGAAGAGCAACAAAGATGATTAGGGGACTGGAAGCTAAAACATATAAGGAACGGTTGCTGGAATTGGATATGTCTAGTTTAATGAAGAGAAGGACGAGGGGGACATGATAGCAGTGTTCCAATATCTCAGGGGCTGCCACAAAGAAGAGGGAGTCAAGCTATTCTCCAAAGCACCTAAACACAGAACAAGAAGCAATGGATGGAAACTATTCAAAGAGAGAAGCAACCTAGAACTAAGGAGAGATTTCCTGACAATTACAACAATTAATCAGTGGAACAACCTGCCTCCAGAAATTGTGAATGTTCCAACACTGGAAGTTTTTAAAAAGAGACTGAACAACCATTTGTCTGAAATGGTATGGGGTTTTCTGCCAAGGTCCCTTCCAACTTGATGATGATGATGATGATGATGATGATGATGATAGGGACATGACTGTCCCATTTTCCCTTGCATCTCACAACCTACAGGTTTCTGGGAAATGTAGTTAGAAGGGGCAGTGGCACTGAAGCTGCCACAATGTTCACAATTTCATTCTTATGGGAGTTATAGGTCCCAGAAATCTGTAAATTAACCCATTTAAGTTATTGTGGTTCAATAATTGTTGCTCTGTACCTTCCAATTTTGCCTAATTGAAGGTTATAAAAAAATAGAGATGTGAGAGTTTTAGTACTATATAGATTTTTGCCATTTCCTGAGTGACCTTGAGATTCTGTTTGCCTTGTTTTTTCTATTTTGTTGTTTTGGATGCTGATCTTTGATCATATACATATTTATTTCATCCCCAGGTATTATACAACCAAAGCATTATAATCACTTGGTCTGAGCAACGAAAAAAGGAAGGGGATTGAGATGTAACAATGGAAGATTGGATAGGAGGACATTACTATGACCTAGGACCAAACAGTCCATTTCTCACCAAAGAATGCTGCTACCTTAAAGGCATTCTAGATGCATACCAAGCATGTGCTCCAGATCATTTCTGGAGCACGTGCTTGATATGCAGATGTTCTATGATCTGTTTTCCCAGTTAAAAGGGCAAAATGACTTGTGAAGCTTTTTATTTGAAAAATAGTTCCTCTTTTATCTGTTGGGGCCTGGGAAATATTTTGCGGCAAGTTAGATTAATTTGATTTCACAAGTGCATAAAGATAGAAGAGATCCTTCTATTATCTTACATGAAAAACTACCCAGAATTTTGCCAAGGGAGTCTTGTTATCACTATCACTATCTGTTCTGTCTCCTAAGATATAATAAAATAACCTACGTTCGCTACTTAATCTTATGCAGTAATAGCCCTACAACTCATTATATGGTTCTATAAATAAGACTTAATTTGGAAACCAGTACATTTCTTGCTTCAATTAACTCAATTTTCATAATCTACTAAGCATTTAATGACTTAACCCATTGTGAATCCTGGAGGTTGGTGACAACTATAGTGGATTTTATTACTGGGAATTGATCATAAACAAGAGATAATGTGAAGAAAATATAAATAAACCACACTCTGATTAGACTGACATAACCCTGATTTTCCATCCCAATAGATATAATGAATATTGATTATTTACCCTAAATCTGGGAAAAGCAATTTGAAGAAATCATGTTGTTCCTGTAACTTCTGACTTTGCAAGTTCTTTGAGGCTGCTGATTCTGACTATGCACGCAATGCATTAATTTAATGATATCGCTAAAAATCAATGTGCTAATGATAAAGCTATAATACTTCATTACTTCTCTTTGTTGAAATCAGGGAAGCCATACTGATCTGCTAAACATAATTTATCTTCATTTTAAAGAAGGTAACATCAATTATACCAGGATTTACCTGCTTAATTATTTCAGGATTCAAAGAAGCCTTAATTAATTTTTTGTCACAGCTCAAAGGAGACAATCATTATCTTAGCTTTCTGCTTGTCTTGGACATCTGGTTTGCATGTTTTCTATAGAAATTGGATTGAGAATGTAGGAACACAATATAATGTCTATGCATGAGTAAATGAGAGAGAGAGAGAGAGAGAGAGAGAGAGAGAGAGAGAGAGAGAGAGAGAGAGAGAGAGAGAGAGAGAGAGATGATTAATATTAAACTGGGATCATTTCTAATAGATCAGGGGTGTCAAACTGCCGGCCCATGGGCCGGATGCATCACACGCGCGATGTCATGTGATGTCGCAAGTTTGACATGTCTGTAACAAATGGATTAGAATTACAGTACTCAGAATTTTCAGCCGTGGAATTAAATTCTAATTCCCACATATTTTAAGTCTACCAGATAGTTAAAAAAAAGAAAACCTCCAGATTTGTTTGTGACCTTGAAGTCCTCCAAACACCCAATTTTAATCTGGGACTTAAACTTAAGTTGACTTTCCAGCTTTTCCAGGACTTTGCATCCTGCATCTGCTCATAGCAGCTGTAGCTACCGAGAAGAAATGCTTTGTTACTTTGCTTATTTCTTGCATCAGTCTCCAACTGTAATCATAGAGAGAGAATATTAGAGTTAGGCTCTTCTCCTATATCCTTGTTCAACTCAGAATTTTTAAGATTGAAGCAGTTAATCCCAGAGTAGGGCTATATACTAGGAAACCCTGGATTTGTGTTGGGAGAATGTTGATTTAGGAAGATGGATTTTTGCTGCAAGCTAATCTTTCTATTTACTTACAAGGTTAAGGTGAAGGCTGAGTTCCCCCATAATAACCCCTCCTTCTCCCCAATTTAGCCAACCCAAGCATGTCATGCAAACTGAAACAACAAAAATGACCAACAGAAGCTGAGGCACAAAAAATGGGAGGTTGGTTAGTGATCATACAACTTGGTTAGTACATACAATTGCTTTTCAGTTATGAGCAACTTCACATATCAAAGCATTTTTTGTAACATCAAAACAGAACATCATTTTGAATAGTTAAGGCATGCAGAACTTAAGACTAAGACATAGAATATGCAGAATATATTAGTCTTAACTTACCATAGGCTAATACTAATTCAGATCCCAATTTTCTTGAAAAGTCATATGAAAAACAAGTCCTCCAAAGTTGATTTTCTTCAAGTTAAACATGAGCCAGCCATGAGAGGCAACTGCTAAAATGGTAAATGCTGTTCTGGGATATATTACTCTAGTGCAGGGGTCTTCAAACTTGGCCCTTTTATGACTTTTGGACTTCAACTCCCAGCGTGCCTGGCTGAGGAATTCTGGGAGTTGAAATCCACAAGTCATAAAAGGGCCAAATTTGAAGACCCCTGCTCTATTTCTCCATCTTGCTCATTTTAAGATGTGTGGACTTCAGCTCCCAGAATGCCCTAGAGTTAGCTCCAGAGGATCCTTCCCTGAGTGCAGACTCCCTGCCCAATTTCAGATGCTCACATAGGTTTGGGATTATATTATTTGCTATCCAAATGCAATAAAGGGATTTGAGTTAAAGAGAAAAAAGAAAACAGTATTACATATGATTGAAACTTAAGAAACAGTAAAAGATGATCAAAAGTATAGAATGGGGTTGTTTGGGTTAAAGTGATTAAAAAGATTCACAAATTAATATGGACATTATGTAGTATTATGTAAATTAATATGACAATATGCAATTATGTCCTAGATTTGGAAAATTATGATCTGGGACCCATATACATCTGGAAAATATCAGACTGGAAGAGTCATGTCTGGGATTCATTCTTACTCAGGCAGTTTTTGTGATATATTTTAATGATATCACTGCAGTATGCACTCATTTATTCCATTGCAAGACTACCACTTGTTCCACATATGGAAGAATGTGCCTTGAACAGACTAACTACACTGAATAGCTTGTCACTCTCTCACACACAATCACATTCACTTCTCCAAACTGACACACGTTTGATCCACTTTAGCATTAGTATTAGTTTTAGTATTTTGTTCAAAGTGGAAAATACAATATTCAATTTAACTTAACAAAATACAAATGAACAAAATGTGTGTACGAGGAAAGGGAGGTAATGAAAGCAACAACAACAACAACAACAACAAAAATCCAATCTGTTTGCCCTAATATACACTGGACTATAATCCTTTTAAGTTCCCTATTTTATTTTACAGTTAACAGAATAGAAAGAAGCACACAACCAAACTAAAATAATTTCCTTAATCTAATTTAATCCTCCAACAATGGTGAGAATGGAGCCCACTTGCAGGATGACATCAAGTGGTCTTGGTAGGAAAGCTATGCCTCACATTGGCTGAGTGTGCCTGCAGTGGCAGAAACAAGCAAAGGTAAGTAGAACTTGGAGTGGCAGAGCTGGGAGAGGACATGGCCCTCCTGGGCATGGTGGGGCAGGGAGACAGCCCTTTTCCTGATGCTCCACTTAACAATTTGCCCAATTGCTTAACAACCACAACTGGAAGAGCCAGGATTGCAGTCATTGAATGAAGTGGTCATGTGTACTGTTATGTATTAAGCAATTCATAAGGTCTGTTATAAAAAACGGTTTTCTGATTCTTCCATTTGAATAATAGACTGTCTGTATAACTTTAAGCCTTTGTTTTAGGTGGGAATGAGTACTTTAAATTGATTGGCCACCACCTAGTGGCAGTCCATATAAATATAAGTCAAGCAGCTGCTAGAGTTTGCTTCTGTGAGAACCTAATAAAGAGCTGTTGTTTCAACTCCGTATCTTCAATGCCTCGCTGTTGCCACTACACAACATGTACATCTTGCTTAACAACCACTTTGCTCAGTGATCAAAGGTGTGGTCTGATTCTGAGATTCTGCTAAGGATATTGTGACCATTTAAAAATGGGCACATTTAGTGTGACGCAAGCTGTTATCGAGTAAGGTCCACTTCATCAGATGCATACAGTATTTACCCTGTGATTGTTATACATAAACAATGAACAAAAAGGAGGATTCAAGTCTCTAGACCAGCTTCCAAAGTATCTGCTAAGCTCTCCTATTTTGGGAGTTGGCATAGATTCATTCTTAGGTGTAGTTTCAAAGGAAAGAGATTTATTTAAAAAGACAAAAAAAAAAAATCCTCATTGCTTCTTACCTCCTAATAAAAGATAGACAGAGATTTGAATGTCTTAGAGCACCTATTCAGAGCAAAACATTATTTTGCTATAAACTCCCAGATTTTTCCATGATGCATGTAATTATATACATGACTATTAACACAACAAAGCAGAACTAAGCAACAACTGAATCTCATTTGTGCTTCCTGGAGCCCTCCCTTCTGATAATTTTCATCAAAATTTGAGAGCATGGAAACACACAAAGCCTTTATTATCATCTGGGTGTAAAACTCCTGTCTACCTTCAAAAGTCAAGATAAAGTTGGCTTTTGCGCATAGTTGTATATGCTCCAAACCATTTAGTTGCCCTAAAATTGACATATTATAATGCTGTCAACAATTGTTGCTAACACCCAATAATTAGATCTGCACTACATTCAGAATGAATACTTTTGCTTACAATGTGTATGTTGATTCAAATGTATATCTTGTCTGTGTGGCTCACACTTTTGTTTATCTAGTGATATTCTCCCAAACCTGTGTAGTGCAAGGACATCTAGTGGATATAGCAAGCAATGATTATTGTAACAGTTTCATTTCTGTGGCCCTTTCTTGACGGTAGTTGGTTTGTTGGTTTAAAATTTTAAACCGGATGGAACCACTTACAACTGATCATTGTATACAATGTTGAAAAACAGGAAAAGTAAGAAATCATAAGGTAATCCACAACAAGGGATAAAAGGCAGGTCATATATGTCAGGGACATTTGCATTTCAATGAAAGCAAAAGTTTTCAGTTAATATGCAAATACTGCTACTGTCAGTATCAATCAGATCTCTGTTGTTAGGGTGTCCTTACTGTATTCACTGTATGGAGAATGGTTTATTTATTTATTAAAGTTATAGGTCACTCCACTCAGCCATTGAAGGGTAGGCAGGTAAGAAGGATAAGAAAAGTCCAGATTTAACCAAAACCTGAAGAAATCCAGGGAACAAAATAGTTGGATGACAATATTCAACTATTATTTTTCATTCGGATAAACAAGGAGTCAATTACAATTCCCCTGTTTTCTTGTTGCCTCATTATATGATATATAATGTCAATCCATTTATTTACATTCCATTTCCAGAATGGACATGCTTTAATTAAGCAATATACACACACCATAATTGGTGAGACTGGCCAAACCCAAGTCCTGCAGCCATTCTTCATACGTTTTGGTCTCCAGACCTTTGATCATCTTAGTTGCTCTTCTCTGAATTTTTTCCAGTCTCTCAACATCTTTTTTGTGATATGGTAACCAAAATTGGCTGTATATTCAAGGTGCGTTCTTACTAGAGCTTTATAAAATGGTACTAATACTTCGCGTGATCTTGATTCTATGCCTCTGTTTAGATAATGAAACATCTGCAAGAAAGCAACCAAGTTCAGAGACTACCAAGAACCCCTCAATTCCACCTTAAATTCACCTTTGATTCTTTCTTTACTATCATTCACATTCAGCTATCAAGAGCCAATGAATTCCTGCATTTATGGTATTCTGTGGAAGGTGTTATTTCTACTATAACTTACATACTGTAATGGATGAAAAGGAGTAAGCAAACAGTCTCCAGAAGAGTCAATGGAATTTAGAATAAAAATGATGAAACGATTTGGGATGAAATTGATGTTAGAAAATGGGGGCAGAAATATATTACACATTTGTATGTTTAATATTTGATACTGAGAAGTTGGACTGAAATTGTTCAAGAAAAAGGAAATGAAAGAATGTGTGATTGCTGACAAATAGGATGTACGTATTAGTAGCTATAGATGATGTACATTAATGGAAAAATAAGATATGTCAAAGGTAATAGTTTCAAAACAATAAAAGTGTTTAAAGAATAATGAAAGGATTTAGATAACAAAAGGGGAATATTAAAGTAATTTGTAAGCAGCTCACTAAGGAGACTTTATCTCTGCACCACCTTCAGTTTCTTCCTAAGCCTTGGAGTAGCATAACTGGTTTTGTAGGATGTTTTGACCTATTAGGTCATGCTGTTTTTCTTTATTTTTGCTTTTCTGGGCTATGTATATTATTGTGTTTTTATTGTTTTGATTTTGCAAACTGCCTTGGTTATGATAGGAGCAGTGTTTCTACAACCTTGGTGACTTTAAGACATATGAACTTCAACTTCTGGGACTTTATACTGGCTAAGGAATTCTGGGAGTTGAAGTCCACATGTCTTAAAAGTCTCCAAAGTTGGATTGGAGTAGCCTATGGCTGTAATAAATAAATGTAAATAAATAATAAAAAGAAATATTTAGAATGCATTATATGAAAAGTAAGAAAAGCCCAACACTTACCTCAAAGAGAAATGAAACCTTGGAATGGATTTCCAAGCAGACATTCAGAACTCACAACTTCTAGAGCATTGTTCTTCTCTATGGGAAGAATTTGGCTCCTGGGAGGAATCCATTAATTTAACATCCAGGGCTGTGCAGTTCATTCAGCAACTGTGTTTTCTTTAAAAGACCATTCATTTAACGAGTGGGAAAGAGATGGACTTTATATCCAGATATAAATAATTGTCTGCACAATTATTTCTATTTTTGGAAAAAAAATGAGACAGGAAGTTTAAAAATTGTATTTACAAAAATTAAGATTACCAGGCAGTGACAGCAGATGTTCATCTTTTCTGTGGCAAAAGTGAATGGTTTCCATCCAGCTGAGAGGGGATCTAGTCATCTTTGCTGCTCTTCTCTGCACTCCTCTAGAGTCTCAACATCTTTTTTTATATCATGGCGACTAAAACTGGATGCAATATTCCAAGTGTGGCCTTTCTAGTTGCAGTATAAAGTGGTACTAAAACTTCATGTGATCTTGATACTATCCCTCTGTTGATGCAGCCTAGGACTACATTGGCTTTTTTGGCAACTGCAGCGCACTGCTGGCTCATACTTAAGTGGTTGTCCATTAGGAGACCTAAATTCCTCTCAAGTTACTATTGTTCTTTCCTAGAAGGGAAATATATAATTATACTGATGAATTTCTAAGAAACTATGAACAAATGCAGTTAATTAATATCTTGATCTTCATCTTACTAAGAGAAGAAATCAATGGAAACAAAGTGTCACTTACTGCATTTCTGCCTGTACTATAGTTGTTCACTTGTGAACAAATTATCAGTATATCTGGGGATGTATTGATACAGATACTCTGATATCCCAAAAGCTACCAAGAGGTTGTATTGTTGAAAGTGAGACTGTTAGGAAATTTTAGGAACTTCTTGGAAAGGGAAGCTGAAAATACCTTCTGAAAAAAGACAATGCAAAACACTTCTGAACTATTTTGCCAAAAAAGTAACATGGATATGTCTGTTTAGTAACTAAGAGTCAAACTTAATTTGAGAGAGATTTTATCTTAAACCAAGTTGCCACAACCGATATAGAAAGCCTACAGCACATCTAAACCCAAAGACCATATTCTTCATTTGGACATGTGCTTGGATTATACATTAGGGGAGGTTGCTCCTACAATGATAAACACTATGCCAGTTACTACTGGTTTGTTTGACTGGATCTATCTCATTAATTCTGTGCAAACACAGTCAGGATGTACGCTTAACTTAAGAAGGGCCAGAAAAACAAACTCTCTGGCAGCGAAATTTCTCCTTAGAATTGATTAAAAAGCACTCTGGTGTCCAAGATAGAGTTGGTAATTAAAGCAATTAATTATCTAATTAAGAAACAAGGCAGATTCTAAGGTCAGTTGGGCATTGCATGTTTCTATTTCAGAGCCTTCTAGAACAGCAAGTTTATTTTCTGCATGAGCTATAGAAATATATAGTCTCCTATTTCAAGCCTGTGACTATTTGTTAGACATATATATGGCAACCATCTTTAAGTATTTTGTGTGGTAACAAAAAACAGAATAAACATAATAGAAAAAGACAACTGATTGACAGCATAGCCAAGGAACCATTAAAAAAAACCCACTAAAACGTAAAGACGTGCTGGGTTCCTCTAACAGCCTCATCCTGGCACATGGAGGAACAACCAAATCTTTAGGGTCTTCTATCTAAAACATTGCATAGGATTTGGGCCACCAAATCTCTGGGTGAGATTGCTCCATAGGGCAGGTGTATTGACAGAGAAGGCTGAAAGCTGCAGAACACCACCCCTTGATCCACAGTTAATCAGGAAAACTGTTTATTTAGTAAATTTACAGGCTGCTCATCTCATATAATGACTCATGGGGTCTCTCAATCAGAGCAGAATAAAACATAATAAAAACAACAAGAATTAAAGCCCAGAAAAATAACATGAAAATAGCAGCCAAGAAGACTCACAACCATTCAAACAAGCCATGACACTGGCTCATCCATGTTCTTATGGCTCCAAACTCGATGGCAAAGATAGATTTTTAGTGCCTTGGAAAGACCAACAGGGTTGGGGCAAGTTTAATTTGGGGAAGGGGGTGATGTTTAGATGACAGGCATCATGCCATTTAAATCCTCCTGAGTCTCAACAGATGATAATTTCTTAAAGACAGGACCCAGAACATGCCTCTCCTGTCTGATCTAATCTCAACCATGGAGGGTTTTAAAAGCAACCACTAGCACCTTGAATTGCACCATCTACATAATCTTACTCTTTCCTCTGCTCCCCCCCAAATCTGTTGGGGGTAGATGCCAAAGAATGGGCCATTACAGTGTCCATGGTATGGCAGAGCTATATCATGGTTAACGTTGAAGGATTTAGCTAGGGCAGGGGTCCTGAACCCTCAGTCCGTGGACCAGTACTGGGCCACAGTATGCCAGCAACCAGGCTGCACAAACAAGGAAAATCCCATCCATGGGATGCAGGCAGCACACAAAATCATCCCCCCCCCCAGTCTGCAGAAAATCTTCTCTCCACGTAACCGGTCCCTGATGCCCAAAAGGTTGGGAACCTCTGAGCTAGGGGTGCCTGGGCATCCCTGAGTCATTTCAAGTGCGGTCTTAGCCATGGAATTTCACTGGGTGACTGGGGCAGGCATCTTTGACTACCCCCCGCCTCCCAGAGCCGTTTGGGAAAACTGGAAGACACACTGCTATGGACACACAGCTTATTGAACAAAGAAAGCATATAAAAATAAATACTGTAATTAGGGGAATCTATATTTGGGCTTTAATCTGTGCTTGGACATTCTGCTATCTGTGATTTAAAGGCCTGCTCCTGGCTCCACTTGTTCTTAGGACCATTCCCCTCTTCCCCACTTGTAGCATAGTGGCCTTAATTTGAGGATCAGGTGGCACGGACCCCACTCTTTCCCAACAGAAAACACTATACCTATAAGCTCATTCTAGCATTATCTTAAATGGTTACATTTTAAACAGTGGACAATAGAACATTTTAGAACTTGTTTGGCCTGTTTACACTTGTCTTGGTTCAATAATTGCCCTTACAGGTAGAGCCCAAACCGAAAAGGAAAATGAAAGCAAATGTAGGCACTTTATTTCACTCTTGCTTTTCCTTCATAGGCATTAAAAAAAATGTTGGGTCCTCTTTGGCAGGAATAGTGGAATCTAATTTTTCCCCTTACTACCAAGAATCTGGAGTGTGGCTTATCAGGTACAATTTTCTTTACTAAAAAATCCAAGTTTCTGCCAGCATTTCCAGGAACTGCTGGTGCTCTGATACGACTTCCAGTGTACAGGTATGTGAATACATGGCTGAATGTTCTGCAGTTGTTGTGTAGAAATATGTATCTTTAGTTAGGCGAGGTCTGTGACTTTCCCTTACTGGCTGTGAATTCTAGGAACTATATTACAACAGGTATGGAAGAATAAAAACTGGTCTAAAATAAGACAGCTGAAAGGAAAAGAATAATTATAAGAGCAAAGGACTGGACAGGGAGATTGAACTGAATATCTTTCCTTTTCCTCATAAATTGCTTTTGATTTTTGATCATTTGATTCAAATATAATTTGGCAAGCTGTAATTTGCAATAGTAAGATCAAATCTGTGTATATGTGTGACTGAATGCTTCCACTTTGCTATTTGTCTAATTTCTCTTCTAAAGATCATTGGAGGTTTTCCAAAATAGACCGGACAACTATTTGACTGGGATGGTGTAAGACTGTAGCCTTGAACAGGGGAATTGGACTAAAAGACCTCTAAGGCCCTTCCAGGCATATGATTCTATGTTCTAAAGCATAGGGAACATACACAGCTGCATAAGGAAGTTATTGCAGTTTTGAAGATTATGAGCAAGTCATCCATGGTGCTTGTGAGTGTGTGTGAAAAAAGCAAAATGCTGGTATACATTGCATGGAAATACATACGGGCAGCTCCCCATGACTGCATACAGCCATTAGAAGTACAGTTTTCCAGTAAGGTATCTTTAATGCTAGTGCTAAGGATAAACAGAGAATCTGGGAAAGTGTAAGATTAATTTCCAACCATTTATTCATAATAAGCTAGTTAAGGTGGAATCTCTTGAGCTGGCTTGAATGGTTTCTTCACAGGCTATAAGGGGTTTTTGCTTCGAAACTGGATCTATTTGTAATTAGTGTGTGCTCTTTAAACACATACAGAAGTCATGTATCCATGACTGTGTGTGTGTGCATAGGTGAGTATCCAATAATTATGGTATGTTTGGGGGGAAAAGGGTGGTAAAACATTTCTTTTCCTCCTTCAAATGTATGGGGAGAAATGGTACTGGTAGTGCTAGATTGCTACATAGCCAGGAGGGTCATTTGAGTGAAGGATTAAGCAAAACGGATCTAAAATTTAAATACTAATTATTTTTAAATGATTGTGAATTTCAGTTGTTTTTGTTACTGTTTTTAACATGGTGACATTTATATCTTTATTGTGATTAGGATTTTTTAAAAGTTGGATGTTTTGACTATAATATAGGGAGAATGGGATTTATCTGCCCAATTCTTATTTAAAACCACTTAAGCCAGTGACCACCTAGGGTTCTAATAGCAAAACCTGGTTGATAATTATAAGTATTGTATGAAAAAACATATACTTTTAAGAGGCAACTGCCTGTCATGTTTATTGAAAGAATTTGAGTCCTGGTGTGATGAGAGAAGGATAAAAATAGTCCCAATCCATTTGGTTGACAATGTGTCTCGGTAATCATTGTCCATTAAGTTTATTCATTACATGACTGTATTTGTAGCATTCTCTTTAGGATACAAGCCTTTCCAGGTAACTTCCTGATATATTAAGTACACCAGAGAAAACATTATAATCATCATTATTAGCTTAGCATCAGCACTTTTATGTTATTCCATTTCAACTGTCTCTCAGAAACATCTTCCATAATGAGAAGATTCAAAATAAGGAAAGTCACAATATTTCAATAGTGAGGTCAATGATCAGGGTCAGATCTGAACTGTAGCCCCTCAAATGCTCAGTGAAAAAAGATGTGTAGGGGGCCATTGCTCAGGTATGAGGGCAAGTTGTTTCACAGAAGGTGAACCACCACCAAGAAGACCTGTCTATGAGGGTCCCCACAGTGGGCCATCTATTCCTAATCTCACTAGACAAGCGGATGCATTTGGTCCTGAAGATATCAGGGCCCTGGGCCATATGGGGCTTTAAAAGTAATAATTAGCCCCTTGAGTTGCACCTGTTTGCTGACTGACAGCCATTAACATAGAAAAAAGCCACAGGGATCTTTCTGAAGAACAACCATTAAACAGGAATTCTCTGAAGGCCAAACCAGCAGACTTTCCAAATGTATTAACTTTCACATAAGAAAGCTGCTACAGCTTTGATGATCACCTACCTATGCAGGTTTTTTTTTTCCTGCACTGAATGTTTGTGTTTGGTAGACTGCAGTTGTTTAGATCAAGGATATGTTAGATGTTTACATAAGGTAACTTATAGCTTTTGTTCGTTCAGTTGCACTTTCCTGGATCTGGCATGACAATTCTTGCTATGGCTTGTGCCCTACATTTCTTAAAATAACTTCCTTAAGTGGATGCCAAAGCCTAAACTAAGGAAACTTTTTCAACCATTGGTCAGGTCCATGCTTGAAAAGAACAGCTAGTATTAATTGTTTATATTTTCTGTTTATTTTATTCTCACAACTTGTATGGGAGGCTGGGTTAAGACAGAGGGAAATCACACAGTGAAACCAAAATCATGAATTACCATGGGTAATTACCATGGGTGAGAATGGACTTGAATCCAGACTAAAGTCCAGCATTTTCACTAGTCATAATTCTGCTTCCTGATATAAAATCTCTTTGCATGTGTTCCCCAATAGCAGGCTGGGATCCAAAGGAGACCAGATGTTTGCTAATTATTAACTTAGATTGTTTGTCTTGTGCATATTATTTCACTGTGGGCAAAGACCTTTGTGCCAGTTGGTTACTATGATTGTGATAGGGATGCCCTTTATACTCTGATCATTGGTTACTGCCCTCTATGCACATTTTTGTTTTAAAAATAAATACATTGATAGAATAGTAAACTAACCTTTCCTTCCTTCCTTCCTTCCTTCCTTCCTTCCTTCCTTCCTTCCTTCCTTCCTTCCTTCCTTCCTTCCTTCCTTCCTTCCTTCCTTCCTTCCTTCCTTCCTTCCCTGCCTTTTTCCCTTTCTGACCCAAATACATAAAGAATGATTAAAAATATTTTTTCTTTTATAGTGCCATTGGCAGATACATCAGACAGGAAGGTATCAAGTATGCGTGAGTCAATGTAGGAGACATCTAGTTGATTGTGTGATCAGCCATAATATGCTTTTACCAAGAAATGGAACAATTCAGAAAAGCACAAAATACAGTAATTACAAAATTCTACCCAGTCAAAATCTTTACTTGCAACCCAGTAAAACAAATATTTACAATTAAACTCAGTACAACAATCATCTGGGGCAATGGCTTATAATATGACAGAGTGCAGCTATATCCATATTTACTAAAACAGATGTTAAACTAGAAACTGTCAACAAGGTGATATAAACAGCTCCACCGTACACTCACTAGTCAAATAAAAAGGTCTTTATATATTTTTAAAAGATCCTCAACTTTGTGGACCCTTATATTATCTCTTATATTGCAATATCCACATATCATACATACATACATACATACATACATACATACATACATACATACATATTTGCTGACACTTTATTTAAACTAAATTTGTGCATCAGTGATTACATGACCTCTGTAGATGCTATATGCTAAATAAATAAATTAAACTCCTTATGGAATGTGAAAAAAAGGGGGAAGCTTGTCCCAAAGGTGCTTTTTCAAAAGGCAGCAGGACTTTGTTTTTCCTTGAAGATGTTTTCACTTCTCATACAAGAAGCTTCTTCAGTTCTGATTGAATGGTGGACAATGGAAAGTCCTCTATTCAGGTAGGAAACCCTATACCATTTCAGATAAATGGTTGTCCAATCTCTTCTTAAAATCCTCCAGTGTTGGAGCATCTACAACTTCTGGAGGCAAATTGTTCCACTGATTAATTGTTCTGTCAGGAAATTTCTCCTTGATTAGTTTCCATCCATTTTTTTTTTTTTTTTGTCTTGCCTTCAGGTGCTTTGGAGAATAGGTTGACCTCCTCTTCTTTGTGGCAGCTCCTTAGATATTGGAACAGTGCTATCATGTCATCCTTAGTCCTTTTTTTCATTAAACTAGACCAGTGGTGGTGAACCTATGGCATGGGTGCCAGAGGTGGCATTCAGAGCCCTCTCTGTGGGCACACACGCCGTCGCCCCAGTCCTAGGCCTTCAGCTGGGTTTTATAAAACCTTTCTAGTTTAGGCCTCCACTGTGCAAAAAAAAAAAAAAAAAGAGGTTCAATCAATCAGTCAATTTCAACTTCTCGCGGGAAAAAAAAGATCTTGCAAAGTTGGAATTGATTGAACTTTTTAGTCCCAGTCAGTCTGCCATTACCATCGCAGACACGCCCACCCAATGGGCCATACACCCCAATTGGCCACACCCAGCCAATGGGCCAAAGCCACCCAGCACCCGACAATGTATAAGTGGGTTTGGGGTTGCAATTTGGGCACTTGGTCTCTAAAAGGTTTGCCATCACTGAACTAGACATACCCAATTCCTGCCCAAATCTTCTATGTATGTTTTAGCCTCCAGTCCTCTAACCACTTTTGTTGCTCTTCTCTACACTCTTTCTAGAGTCTCAACATCTTTTTTATATCATGGCAACCAAAACCGGATGCAATATTCCAAGTGAGAAATTACCAAGGCATTATAAAGTAGTATTAACACTTCACATGATCTTGATTCTGTCCCTCCACTAATGCAGCCTAAGACTGTGTTGGCTTTTTTGGTATCTGTAGCACACTGCTAGCTCATATTTAGGTGATTGTGCACTAGGCCTTGAAGTACAGGTGTGCTATCATGGGAGCAGACAAGTTGCTTTGGTTGCTAGCTAGGATTGTTGTGGGGTATATGGAAGAAGCATTCTGATTGGCCAGACATAATATATGGGTGCTGGAGTTTAAACCCTCACTTCTTCAACTGCTGCTGCTTTGACATGTAAAATGTGTGTGTGTGTGTGTTTGTGTGTGTGTGTGGGAGAGAGAGAGAGAGAGAGAGAGAGAGAGAGAGAGAGAGAGAGAGAGAGAGAGAAGGAAAATGGAGTGGTATGTCATGTCTGAGGCATCAAGGCCTTAGGAAAGACATATGGGAAGTCGGTGGCTAGAGAGAGAGATTGGTCGAGTGTCCTGGGCCATTGGAGTGTGTAGATGCTGTTTCCTGCCTCCAGAGGAAGAAAACAGTTGAAGATGTCATTTGGAAGCTTCTTGGGACAAGAGAAGTGATGAACACACAAAGGGATGTGCTTCACCCAACACCCAAAGTGGACAGGGACAAAGTGTCATGGTTGCCTGCAGACAAACAACTGGAGGCCTTGGAGAAATCCCACACAGGGCAAGACTGGGCAGAAGACGTAGAGGGAGGTGCATTACACGACTTCATTTGTTGGGGAATGTCTGTCAGGGTCCAAAAAAGAACAAAGAATGATTTTGTGCAAGCCAAAACCAGCCAATTCCCTTCTTATCTTCTTATCTTTTGCTTCTTATCTTTCTCAGTGAAAAGCTGAGGGAGCAGGAAGGGGAGGAAAAAGGAAAGAGTTAGTTACTAAGGGCAGAGTGAGTATTTGCTAACAATATAGCTCTGGGGAAAAGCTAAAGAAAGTTAGAAGAGTTTTGACTATTGCTGCAATAGTTTCACTTTGATTTAATTCTGGTCATAAATTGCTGTATGTGCATGAAATCACACACACTCCTACCTGTAAAAGTACCTTTGATCACGTAACAATCTCAGTTAAAAATATGCAGTAATCATGTTAGCGGGAAAAATATGCTGCAATTATCTAATTTTAATATAGATTGCAGACATAGAGTTTAATTAGAAAGTGATAACACATGTGCTTGGGAAACAAACAGTAATTTTAAGTGCAAGGTCTGCAGAAAAGTCCTTATCTCACTGCAAGTATATTTCCTGCAAATGTCAGAAATCTCTGGAAAACATTCTATCTCCCTTTTGCACTGAATATCTTCCATCAGTTGAAGGTCACCAAGTAAATCTCAAATCAGAAAAGAGAGGACACTAGCAGTGATAGAGAAGAATAAAATATTATAAAATAATAAAATAAAATTAATTACATTTGCCAACATATCGTATCCAGATTCAGGAAAGATATCAAAGTCACAAGTATTGTCCAAAGAAGAACCATGGTTAATATATCTGGGAATAACTGAAACAATAAGGTGATCTTTGAAAAAAAAACTGAAAAAAATAAAGTGATCTTTAAAAAGAAGTAAGGATCTTGAGTAAATAGAATTTGAAATGTTGATACAAAATCAAGAACACATATTAAGATGTATTTACAAATTGTTGCTGAAATACAACATGGACACAGAACAAATCTAAAGTATTATGGTAAAATTGATATTAAACTTCAAAGAAACAATCACAGTGTCCCAATGGGAAGAGTTACAGAAAAAAAATCTATAAAAGTTACTCTGAACTATAATTTAAGAAAAATGTTTTAAGGATGATGCATAACTCCATCAATGATTGCCAAGACAGACAAGGCACATAACAACAAATGTTGGAAAAGTCATAACAAAGAAGGAACATTTTATCACATGTGGTGGTTATGTTAAAAATAAAAGCGTAAAAGAACTGGAAAAACAATCAAAACATTCAAAAAGTTCTAAAAATAAAATTTCAAATGAAAGCACAAATATTTTATTAGGTATAATTCCAGGAAATATAAGGGCAAAATGCCACAGCTTACTATGATATATGTTGACAGCTGCAAGAAAAAACTTCCCAGAGAAGCTTTGCAGATGATATCAGATTGGGAAATTAAAAGTAGAGAAAATGCTGCTGGGCACAATTTGCAGTATATAAATGTAAAAGTAGGAAAGGCTGATTTATATACAACTCATTGCACAATGTAGGAATTAAAATCAGGTCCAGGGAATAAAATGGAGGATGCTTAAGAAAGGTCTCTTTATTGATGAGCAGAACCAGCAACAGCATGCAGTTCTGGGACAGCTGAGAAAATGGCTGAGTGAGTGGATGTATCTTTATAGAATTCTGATTGAGATGCTCCAGGGCAGGGGTGTCAAACTGTCGGCCTGCAGGCCGGATGCATCATGGTGAAACCTCCCCTACCCCATTGCCGGCAATGGCAAAAAAGTTGTGGTACAGTCACGTGCTATTCTAATAGTGGTGGATGAATCCTATTATGTCCTAAAGCTCATGTCCTATCCTTAGAATTTGGGTGGGGGAATGTAAATTCTTAATCCCATCAGATGTAGGGGCTGAAAGCGCTTTGTTTATGAATAGATTGGCCCAGTCTTTCTTAATGGGTACAAAATATCCATCTCTAAAGACTTGAGGCTTCTGCTTGAGACTATTAAGAAAGACTGGGGCTGCTTTCTGCCTTTGTTGAAATTTTTCTTCATTTCTCCTTTGGAGAAATATAATATTCTGCCTCTTTTTAATATTAAGATTAAATACTATTTTAATCTGGGAAAGGGGGGGCTTCCTGCAACAGCAAGAAAAATTTAGACATTTGGTTATGATTTAGTCATTTGAATATGGTTTCTAGAAATCAAACAGTAACCAGCAATGATTTTTAACATTTATTATAATGTATAGCTAACCATATTATGAGCAGTAGTTGGAAGAAGAGGGAAGAATGTTTACCAGAAAGTCTTTACATAATGCTTTTTATTTATATTCAACAGCTGTTCTTTTATTTTATTTTACCTCTTTTATTTTATTTTACCTCTTTTTCTCTTTTGCACCCTATTTCACTATTTCAACAATAAAGATAGATTTTAAAAAACCACTTTGTATTACAGAGTGAGTGATCTCTAGAACTGTATCTCACTATATTTATAATTTGGTACCTCGGATTTACTATAGAAACGCAAACCCACTGAGACTGTGTGGGCAGAAGGAAAAAAAGTGAACCGATAACAATTCTTTTCACTCATACTAGTCACAGATATATCAGTGAAAGCATTCACATCATCATAGAAAATTATATTATGGGGAGAAATTATAATAAATGTTGTTTAAAATCAGTTACAAATTAATCTTATATTACTGATATGCTCAATAGAGGCAGGGCATCCTCTTTTGGTGAGAAAAGAAATGCTGGAATGCTTTTATAAATTAATATAATACATGCTTCTAATCTGACTGTGAAATGAATTATATTGCTATTTTCATAAGGTGACTTACTTCACAGCTATTACTATGAAGTTAAAAAGATATGAATTGGTACTATCCACTGATATTTTTATTCATAAAAGGTATATGAATATCTTCTTGACAATTATTTGAAGTGGACAACTGCTTACTGTATATTCAGTGTTGGGGAAACAAGACGAATGAGAGTTTTCTCTGATTTGAGAGCCAGAAAAGAGATAAATTACTTCAACCCGCAAGGGTCAATCATGTTGTTCACTGTTACAAAGTTTAAAATTATTAACAATGGCAACAACCAAAATTCCTTTCAGGGAGTTGTCTTTGTGCACATTTTGAACATGAAAAGAAAAACAAAAGTTTCACCACCTGTAAACTAAAATCGTCCAACCTATTCTGCCATTTGGGATTTTATTCCTATTTTTGACTCCAGTGGACTGCTTGGATTGTAATGTGCTTCCAATTTCTATAAGCCCTTGGAAGTAAAACAGTTTTACTCCCAAGTGCTTATAGATATTGGAAGCCAATTAGGTGGATAGGTGGGATATCTGGGTCCCTGTCCCTTCTACCCTTTTCAGAAAGTTGTCTTCAACATTTATCCCATGTAGAAAAAGCCATCGAGGGATTTCTTCCTGGCACAAGTAATGGGTCCGCAGCAAGCTGTTTTCCAGAAAAAGTAATAAGACATTTGTTTGAGTTGATTTTAATTTATTTTATCCATTATTTTATCTCATGTGTCCTTTCCTTTAATGCATGTTATTAGTCTTAGAAACATGCATTATCTTTCTTCCTTTTAACTTGGTCTTTTATTGCAACTATATAAACAATAATATAATCCAATAATAATTGCAAAGATATAAATAAAAATAAGTCCCTTCAAACAGGGAATATAATATTTTTATAACAGACAGTTGTATTGTCACTACTTAATTACAGTTCTCTTCTATTTTTTTCCTTCCTAGCGTTTTCCATGCAACTGCAGGACTTGCTTTTTTTTTTTTCTTTGTTGATTCACTGCTTGTATTTAGAACTGACAGACCAGCTCGTCACCAGAGCCTGACATAATAAGCAGAGCAAGAGTAACTGGGCCAAAGTCACCTAGCCAGCTTTCATGGCAAAGATGGTACTAAAAATCACAGTCACCTGTTTCTAGTCCCTGCTGCCTTCACCGCTAGACCAAGCTGGCTCTCCATTACCATTCTCTTATATGATGAAGAAATTTCTTTCTTCTTCAAAATTTTGTGTCAAAACTTTTTTTTTTAAAGAAAGGCTTTAATTCAGAAGTACATGGAAAAGAATTATTTGGGGAGTAATTTTATTCATAGATTATTTTAATGAAGCAAAATGTCCTAATTTCCCAACAGGAAAAACACTGATTGCTGTTTCAAGATTGCCTTCCACTGAGATTCTGATCAGAAGCAATTGATGTTAACATGGCATCTTTCCTAAAGTTACTGTTCACTTTCCTACTGTTGAATGTTTTAAGTGACAGTCAAGCAGGTACATTTTTCTATTATCTCAGTTTATTTTATAGCTACAATATCTTTATACCAGCTTATAACAGGACATGGACATTCATTCAACAGCATTTCCTTTACTCTTATTTTGCTTTACCTTTTATTGGAGAAGAAGATGAACTTCTATTTCTAATATTAAAATGATAGCTGCTGTATTTTTGGAGAATTAAAATGTATTGTTTGTATTGTGTTGGCTGTGTCAAGTCATAGAATACTAATAATCAGTACAAAGGATAACCTGTAAATTTATGCTAAGGGCCAAATGCAAAAGTCATGAATTTTGGAAATTATTACAAATTTAATGTAAGTCAAATCAATAAAAACAATTCAGTTATAGGATATAGACCATATATTTATTTGTTTGTTTACTTATATGATTCTTATTAGGCTTTAGAATGGGGAAAAATTACTTAATAATACCTGGCTGAAAAACTAGATGTTCTTGTTCGCTGTTATACATTCAGGAATATGTGGTAGTTATTGTTCAATTTTTCCTGCTTAAAAACAACCTATATATAATTGAAGTGGTTTATAAAGAAACAACTCCATAAATCCAACTTACAGGAATATATGTATATTTTAAAGATAGGATCTTGAGTTTAAGAATCAACTAGGATGCCTATCAAGATATTAAGGAGGATGGGTGCAAGTACACAAAAGAGAGAGTAAGGAATTGCAAATGTCAATTAAAAACAGTTTTATTTGGCCCAAATAAAAATTCTTCTACTGGCATTGGAAATTTTCCCCATTTCTCCTTTGTCAGAAGAGATTCAGTATCTCAGATTCCCCTATGAAGAGAAAGACAGTAGGACCAAAAATGAGTTGTCTTTAATGACAAAAATGTATAAAGCTAGATATTCTCCTCCAGCCTCATCCTGCAGTTGAATCAAAATTGAGCTTTGCAATCTTCCAAAAGGGGGAATTTTTGGAGGTATCGAAAAAAAATAAGACTATATGTAGGATAAGGATATTTTATATAGAAAACGTAAGTTTTTATAGAGTATGGATACTGCTTACTTGGTGCTGTTGCTGATCACCTAATATATTTTCCTGGTGAGTTGCATGCATGGCTAGAATATTATTTATTGATTTATTGATATTTGTTTATATTCTAAAAGACATATATAGACACCCATATTGTAATACAACTTGGGTGGTTTATAAAACAATAAAACCAAGAATAAAATCAAGAAACCCTATATACAAATCATGGCATCACAGGATGGCATACTCCCCACCTCTATGCATTATTATACTATGCACCAGCCTCAACCTACCCTAATGCTTGTGGGAAAACCCAGCTTTGTAATGTCTTCCAGAAGACAAAGAGAGTAGGGGAATGCTGAATCTGTGGGGGGAAAGAGTGTTTCACAGGGTGGAGACAGCTACAGAGAACAGGATAACAAGATTTAAGGGAAGGGACGTGGACTGTGCCAACCCCATCTGACCTGATAGGGAAGGCAGATAGCCTCAGGGAGAAGCAGGCCGGCAAGTGGCCTGGTCCCTTGCCATTTAGGGTTTTAAAGGCTGGAACCAGCACCTTGAATTGCACCTGGGAAATAACTGATAGCCAGTGCAGCTCACACAGCAGTGATGTAATGTGAGCAAAATGTGAAATTCCTAAAACTGTGCATGCCACCACATTCTGGACCAGTTGTAGTTTCTGGAAGATCTTCCAGGGCTGCCTGCATAGAGCATATTGTAATTATCAGTAAATAATGGCTGACTATATAACTCACAATAAGTATTTTTGATCATAGTTTAGACTTTGTGTAAAGACACTATCGTTTAGCATAATGTGGAACTAGGGCAGTGATGGCAAACCTTTTAGAGACCGAGTGCCCAAACTGCAACCCAAAACCCACTTATTTATCACCGGATGCCAGGTGGGTGTGGCCCACTGGATGGGCGTGGGTGTGGCTGTGGTGGTCATGGCAGACTGGGTGAGTGTGGCCAAGGTGGGCATGGTCACCTCGATGTTGCTCATGGGAGGGATGCCAGGGGGTCTCTGGCAGGTGGGGCAGTGGGCAGGAGGCTCATCCTGTGGGTGAGGTGAGGCAGGGCTGGGATGCCATTGTCACAGGGCAAGGCGAGGCAGGGGCCATGGCAGCTGCTGCCTGACACCATCGGCTCCCGAACACAGAGGCCAACGAGTGCATGGGGACCAACAGTGTCCATCAGCAGCCACAGCCTGCCGGCCCCTCGACTTGCGCATTCTGGGGCTCTACAGCCCACCACCAGAAGTTAAGAGAAGCTGCCTCTAAGCTGGACAGATGGCCAAAAGCTGAGGAGGGGATGCAGTGGGTCGTGCCTGGGAAAAGGAGAGCATGTGAGGCCAGGAGGGATGGGACAGGGGGAAGGGAAACCAGCCATGCTGGAATGCATCTGGCCATGTGGGACCTTGGTGAGTTAGCAGGCAGCTGGTTGAAGAAGGACAATTGCCATCTCTGGGTCATGGTGCACATGCCCACAGAGAGGGCTCCGAGTGCCGCCTCTGGCACACATGCCATAGGTTTGCCACCACTAAACTAGGCCATAGTTATTCAGTTAATCATATATTATTTTTAACCACCATTTTTTGCTGACTCTAATCAATGGCATTATGATTTCAGCTTATGCATACTTCAGATGAAAGAGAGGTAATTACAGCAGCCATTCTCCCAAACTTTAGGAGAGTTTCTTATTAGCCTTATTGCCTGAACTACTAAGCACTGATCCTTTTGCAATCCATATATGTCTGTTGGCTGTAGCCATAGCAATAGCACTTAGACCTATAGACTGCTTCACAGTGCTTTTACAGCCTTCTCTGAGAGGTTTACAGAGTCAGCCTATGGCCCCCAACCATCTGGGTCCTCATTTTACCAATCTTGGAAGGATGGAAGGCTGAGTTAACCTTGAGCCATTGAGAATTGAACTGTCGCCAATCAGCAGAATTAGCCTGGAATACTGCATTCTAACTACTGCACCACCATGGCTCTGTAGAAATAGTATTCTTAATTCCTAATTATTTAGGTTTGCTATAAGAAAAAAATGCAGTGTGTTTGTATGTTTCTTCTGCTTTTTCTTCAGGAGCTGGTAATTTATCATGTTCAAAACACAACATTGCAGAACTTGGAAAACCTATTAAAATTAAATGCAAGAATAATGAAACCATTATAAAAATGGGAGTGGAATTCTACTCCAACAATTCTACCAAACAGAATGCAAATTTAACTGGTGTTGAAACAGAAAAACAGAACAGAAAAACGGCCTTTCTTGTAATTAACCAAACAAAGATATTACATGAAGGAAACTATGATTTAACATATGTAGCTGAAGACAGTATGGGTATACTGACTATATCTCTAGAGGTGTTTGGTAAGTCTGAGCCTATGATCAATTGGCATTAAGAAGTTAGATTTGAATATGTAATGGTCAAAATCAATTGCTAAAGCAGCTGCAGTTTAAAAGGATACACATGAAATTTCACTATTAATGCTGGCTTTCGTCATAAACATCTGCTGGGAGAGAATCTCCAAAGCTTATCAGAGATTATCTCTACCCATTTTATACTAAACAAAATCAGGGTGGGGTTATTCTAAATTATTTTCTCAGGCTTTCCTTTTTCTTGGGATTATGATTTTTTTTTCAAAGTTCCTTAATAGTTGCTCATCCCTTTCTTATTCCCAAGCTTGGTTCTGCATTTCCTCACAAATAGCACACATGTTGTTATTTTAGTATGAACATGGTTAGGTACAGAGAAAATGAAAATTGAGGATGAATGTTTGTTCTCCAAGCTTGAAATGAACATTACATTGACATGTTAGACCTTATTTTGTTATAGGAACAAAAGTAAGGTTAACAAGGTATGCCCATTTAGTCCTGCACCATTGTTTCCAGCAATGTCAATCGGATGCTTCTGGGAGGCTTCCAATCAGATTTCTCCACTCTGATTATTCACTAAGCAAGCATTTAAATCAGTGGTTCTCAACCTGTGGGTCGGGACCCCATTTGGGGTCGAATGACCATTTCACGGGGGTCGCCAAACCATGCTGTCCGCCATTTTTTTCCCTTTTCCCTAGCTGTCCTACTCCCTCTTATTGGTGGCCACACCCACTTGGGGGTCACCACAACATGGGGAACTGTATTATGGGGTCACGGCATTAGAAAGGTTGAGAATCACTGATTTAAATATATGGAACAAACAGAATGTCATAAACATAAATTTTGTTTTGAAATATACCTTCAAAATGCTTTTGTAGATAAGACTGTTTGATCTAGTGGTTAAAACATCAACTTTTTTTAATTGTGTAATGCTAGAATAATATTTATTTATTTTTAACCTGCCTTTATTATTTTTATAAATTACTAGTCCACCTCTTATTCTACCCACAACACTCTATAAATAAATAAACAAACAAACAAACCATTGTTCTTCCTTTAAAATCTAGAATATTAATGCAGCAAAACAGAATATAATATTAACTGCAAATCCCCACTCCCAACCAAATATATGTATTTAGTCTGCTAATTATGATGTCTCAGGGACTATCTTGTAGCTGTCTTTGGCATTCACATTTCTCTATTTTGATATAATTCAATGAAAAGAATTAGAGATTGATGATAATGGTTTGCATTCTTTAATTCCCTAAGAGAGACAAGGGATGGGAGTGACACAAATATAATTGAAAAACTGTAGACCTCGAAGAACTGTTATTCCTTTAAAGTGTGTGAGCTATATACTTCTGTTCTACTTAGTGCATTGTCAATATTTTGCAGCACCATATACAAGTCCTCAAATCATGATACAGAAGGACACTCTTATTTGTACAACATCTGGAGGTTACCCAGAGGAGAAGCTCTATTGGATTTCTAAAGCTGGCACTAAATTGACCCTTAAGTCAACATCTAAGTCTGTGAAAAATGAGGATGGGTCATTCAATCTGAGCAACATCCTTCAACTGGAATTTCCTCCCTCTGAAACTGAATATTGCTGTACTTTCAACAACACAAGAGTTCCCAGCAGACAACCAGGTATGTTTCATTTTTTTTTTCATTGTCATGTCTATACGTCAGATTGTCAACAACCATCAGTACTGTCCAAGTTAATTAAAGTTATCAAGTACTAAAAAAAATTGTTAATGCAATATATTTTTCTCAAGGCAGACTTGACAATTGTGTTTGCTCAGATCCCATTAAAATTCCACTGTTTCCATCAGCCAATTTCGGGTAGGTAATAAGCATTTTGGAATAATTAAATGGAAATTTAATTATAAGATCTTTGGGGTGAATTAATAAACCCCAGTCTCTGTCTTTCATTGAGTTCTTGGCAAGCTATTTATCTCTGAAGTTCTCTCTAGAAATCCAGTAGTACATGAAGCCCACCACTTTGTTATGTTATTTGTCCCATTTATCTAATATTCAGTTTAATAGAAGCTTAAATTAGTTGTCATGATTGACAGAAATTAATAGGTAGTACTTCTGTTGGCAGATCTGGGAGAAGAGATTCTTTCAATAGAAAAAGGGTCTGTGGTTGTGAGGAAAGGCAGCCCCACTTTTGGGAAACCAATGGCTTCCTTCCATGTTGCAAATTTGATTAGCACCATATACTTTTCTAGGTAGCAACACATAGTTGAACTTGATTGAACCAAAAAAGCTAAGCAGGATCAAACAAAGTTCATACTTGGATTCAAAGCCACCAGGAAAACCCACAACTAAACTAATTTGGAAGAAGGTAATGACAAACCACGTCTGTGCTATTGCCAAGAAAATGACATGCATGTCCCTGAAATTACTAGGCATTAAGCTCAGCTTCAAGATACCACCTTTTTAATTGTCCACATGGAAAATTAACTCCATTTCCTTTTCTATTTTATACAGCTCCAACATGTATGGCACATAGAAATGTTATAAATTCCATGATTACAGCAGTAAACTCCATGATTACAGCAGCAGTAAAGACCACACCGGAAACAACTAGGATAATAGGCATCCCGGTGGTTTTTATTTCATTGGCTTTCGGTTTATTGGCTGTATTTTGCTACAGAAAAAGAAAGAAAAATGCATCTTCTGCAAGTAAGTGCTAGTTGTCCATTGATATTTTTCAGTGCTAGACATGGCAAAAAATCTTAATATTTGGCAAGAAAACAGCATCATTCTTTAACATCTCTGGGAACTCATATTTAAATATAGTTCAACCTATAGTGCCTAGAAAATACTGAACATAGATTTGAATCGGGCGAATAAAACACAGAACATAGAATAATAGCATTAGAGGGGAACTTGGAGATCTTTTAGACCAAACCCCTGCTCAAGCAGGAGATTCTATGCCATTCCGGACAAATGGCTGCCCAGTCTCATCTTGAAAAGTTCCAGTGATGGAGGCCCCCCCCCACAAAAAAATATCTGGAGGTAGGCTGCTCCACTGATTAATTGTTCTCCCTATCAGAAAATGTCTTCTTAGTTCTAAGTTGAATCTCTCTTTAATGATCTTCAATCCTAACTTCTTGTTCTGTCCTCAGGTGCTTTGGAAAATAGCATTATTTTATGTGACAGCCCCTAAAGTACTGGAAGATTGTTATCATATTACTCCTAGTCCTTCTCTCAATTTTTCATTGTACCTCCAGATCCCTTAATATCTTTCTTTCTCTTCTCTGCACTTTTTCTAGGATCTCAATAACTGTTTTGTATCGTGACCAGAACTGGACACAGTATTCCAAGCATGGTCTCCCCAGTGCAGTATAAAGTGGTGTTATCACTTCATGTGATCTTGAAATTATTCCATTGTTGATGCAACCTAGGACTACATTAGGTGTTTTGGCAGCTGCAGCACACTGCTGGCTCATCCTTAAAAGGTGGTCTACAATGACACCTAGATCCCTCTCAGGCTTTGTACTGTTTAATCAGATACTCCCTAATCTATATCTGTGCATTTGTTTTTTCTTGCCTATGTGTAGGAGCTTACTTTTCTCACCATTGAATTGTATTTTGTTGGATAGGCCCAATGTTCTAGTCTGTCAGGATCCTTCGGAATCTTGAATCTATCTTCTGTGTTAGCTATTGCCCCCCCCCCCTCCCAGTTTGGTATCATCTGCAAATCTGATGAGATCCCTTTCTATCCCTCATATAGATCATTTGTGAGGATGTTGAAGAATCTATTTGTCTTAATATAGAACCAGAGGTACCCCCACTTGATATAGATGTAGTTCCATTTAGAATGAGATGTTGAGCTGTATGCTTTGCCTCATATATTTGGTCAAGATGAGCACAAATTCTGCCACCTCTTGTATTTTCTCTGTAAGCATAATGTAAGAATGTAGGATACTTTATGATATGGCTCAGATTATTAAACAACCTGCCTCCAGAGGTTATGAATGCTCTAACACTGGAAATTTTTAAGAAGAGACTGGACAGCCATTTGTCTGAAATGGTGTAGGGTTCCTGCCTGAGCAGGGAGTTGGACTCGATGACCTCCAAGATCCCTTCCAACTCTATTATTATTATTATTATTATTATTATTATTATTATTACTAATCATTGCACAGTCAGCCAGATGTTCAGATTGGATTTGGCATTTTTGTCTACTATCGAGTCCTTTCCAAGGATCTGGGATAGGCAGATGTGGAAATAATAATAATAATAGTAATAATAATAATAATAATAGTAGTAGTAGTAGTAGTAGTAGTAGTAGTAGTAGTAATAAATGGTGCATTGGAAGATCTGCAAAAATATCATTTGCCTGTAAGCAAAAACTGGTGGGATCATAAAATAGAGAAAGTCATAGAAAATTGATAAAATTAAACTACTCTGGGACTTCAGAATTCAAACAGACAAGCACCTGCAACATAACACCCCAGACTTAACAATTGTCGATAAGAAAGACAAAAAAGTCTGGATAGTGGACGTGGCAGTGCCTGGAGACAGCAGAATAGAAGAGAAAGAACTGGAGAAGATAACAAAATACAAAGACCTACAAATAGAAATAGAAAGACTGTGGCAAAAGCAAGCAAGGGTAGTACCAATAGTCATAGGCTCCTTGGGTGCAATCCCAAAACAACTGGAGCACCACTTGAACACCATTGGCATTGACAAATTCGCTATTAGTCAATTGCAAAAGGCGGCCTTACTAGGAACTGCTTCCATCCTGTGACAATACCTGTAATACCATCAAACATCCACATCTGCCTATCCCAGGTCCTGGGTAAGGACTCGATAGGTAGACAAAATGCCAAATCCAGTCTGAACATCTGGCTGACTGTGCGATGGTCCATAATAATAATAATTCATTTAAATCACTGTTGCTAACTCTGAGTAGCAGCAGTTCTGGAATCCTTCCTAGTCATAATTACAGATTTTGGATTGAATCTATACAGGTTGTCTGACATGTGACCATAATTGAGCCCAGAACTTTCAGTCATGGTGATTATTAAACAGATGACGACACTCAATTTTACAACTTTTTTTTTTTGCAGCAGTTATTAAGCAAATACAGCAGTTGTTAAGCAAATCCATTGTACTCAATGGATATTTTTTAAATTGGAAACAAAGTAAATGCCAGTTTCCAACAAAACAACAACATCATAAATCATAGTCACATGATTGTGGGATGCTGCAAACAGCCATAAATGCAGACCAGTTGCCAAGTATTCAAAATGCAATCACATGACCATTGGTGTGTGTGTATCAGAATTTCAAAATCTAGATCATAAGTAGCTCCGGGAGATCCATTGTAACTTTGAACGGTTGCCAAGTGATCAGTCATAAGTCGAGGACTACCTATAATGTATATCAGACATGTCAAACACAAGGCCCAGGGGCCGGATGCGGCTCACAAAGTGGTTTCATGTGGCCACAAAGCCATCCTGGAAACAGTGAGGGAATGGCCCCTGCTGCCTTGGCCCTGGCCCAGGCCGGCCGGGAGCTAATGTACAATTTCGTGGTCGCCATCTATGCTGAAACGCATTCAGTCTTAGCTCCATAAGGCCATCTGGAAACAGCGAGGAACCAGCACCTGCCACGTCAGCCCCACCCACTGGGTGCATGCTGGGGATGTGTCAGCCTTTGTGAGGAATGAAGAAATGCACCATCGCCTGGAAGTGGCCAGCAAATGGCCATCGCCTACTTCACATATCCGGCTTGATGGGCTCTGGGAGAGATGTTTCGGCAGGCAGTGGGGCGCTCTCCTCACAGGGCTGAGAGGCTGAGCCAGGTGGCGCGAAACTGATGAGAAGTGCAATGCTGCCTAGCCCCCAGCCTGCCCAGTTTCAGCAGGCAGCAAGGTACAAAGCTGATGAGCTTCGCACTGCCCGGCTCAACCTCTTGGCACTGTGAGAAGAGTGCCTTGCTGCCTGCCAAGACCAGGAAGGCTGGGGGCTGGGTGTCGCCACATTTCTTTTCAGATTCGTGCCCCCTTGCTCAGCCTCTCGGCACTGTGAGGAGAGCGCCCCACTGCCTGCTGAAACCGGGCAGGCTGGGGGCTGGGCGGCATTGTACAGGTAATGTTGACTCTCCTGCTGGTCATGGCATCCCCTCCCCCAGAGCCCACCAAGCTAGATATCTGAAGTAGTGAGAACCATGTGCTGGCCACTTCCAGGCGATGGTGCATTCCTTCATTCCTCATGAAGGGTGACACCTCCCCAGCTGCGTTTCTTCCTGTTTTTCTCCCTCCCTAATCTCAAATATTTTCCCACCACTCTGTACTTAGGAAGGAAGAAAGGAAAGAAGGAGAGGGAGGGTCTGAGGGAAGTCCTGCCTTAGTCCTGCCCTGCTGCCCTTTCACCATCCCCTTGCCCCCTCCTCCTGGCCTATCCTGGGGGTCTCCCATCCTATTGCTAAGTAAGCTTTGGATACAAAGCCAGGTCTCCTCCCATGGAGAGGGAATGGGCCTCCCTCTGACTTTGCCCTCATACCCATCATGAGCAACCTGGCTAAGGAGAGCAAGCACAGCAGCAGCAGCTGCCTTGAGGAGGAGGTAAGTGCAGCTGGGCACCCCTTGAGGAAGTGGAGCTGGGATTGGTGCCACAGGTGCTTGAGGGCCATGCTGGGCATTTGTTCTCTGTGGCCCAGGGCTTCAGGCAGCCCACACCACTATCCAGTCGCCCCGCATGGCCTGAGAGGAATGGTGGGGCTCCTCCAGTGGATCATGCCTTGGCCCTTGCCCTGGTCCCACCCCCTTCTGCCAGAGATGCTCAGATCTGTCCCACTCCTGCCCAGGTCCCCACAGGCACCCTTGATGTGAACAATGTAGAGCTGGCCATCCCCACCCAATAGGCCACACCCACTCCATCCAAGCCCACCCAGTAGGTTGCACCCACCCTGGCCACATCCACTCGGCTCCCCGAGGGCAACCACAATGCTGATGCGGCCCTCAATGAAATTGAGTTTGACACCCCTGGTGTATATGAATTATGTGCTGATCTGTGGTCCATCCTCTGTGTTGGGAAGAACTTTTGATCAGGTTAAAATATATTGACCTGAATTCAGATTCATCTTCTGGATACAAATGGACAAAAAACAATTAAAACTATTTAAAGGCAAATTATTTTTTATTTATTAATAATATTTGCATACATGCTCTTCTGCTTTATGAGCCTATTAAATCATTTTGTTCATTCTTTTTCTTACTTACCAGGAGGAATTTCCATTTTACTTGGAAGAAAAGACTTGTTTATTCAGCTTAATAAAAGTCATAGTCTTCAGGCATTGGATGAGATTTAATTCTGTTTGCTTTGAGTATTTTAAACTCTGCAAGATCTTCCAATTCAGCATCAGATAAGTAATGTGAAGCTTACATTGGAGAAGTCAGATGCTCTTGAATTCATGTTTTTTTCTGAAAACTGGACAAACAAGACCTGCAGATATAAAAAACAATGAAGAGGTTGAAATTTTTAATTGAAGAATCATTGCAATTGCTATCAACAGGATTCTGATTAAAAATATGGATTGCAAGAATTAAATGCCATTATCATAAACTATTTTGAAAAACCTGGCACCAGTTTTCTGAGTAGATCCTTCCAGTTTGGTATATGTTAGGTCTACCAGGTATAGGCTGCAAAAAAATGAGAAACCACTAGAGGACAGTAAAATTATTTTTATGTCTGGACATTTGCAGTCCAGATTTGGTAGCTTAACAGTCTGTCATACTGAACACTTTTGATATAGAGACACTGAATGCTGTTGGTTATTTAGAACTTTATTATGTAGCATCATGTTGGTGCAAGAAGAAATGATCTTCGATACAAGGATGATTAGATGTTCTGAATGTGTGACACATTTAATAATAATAATGTAAGATATAAATTATGATGAGAAAAATATTGTGAAATATGCATTGAGGGGGAAAAGGCAGTTGCAAACAATGCAGTCAGAAAGCAGGAGACAATAACATCAAAAGTGGCCCAGAAAATGAGTGATTTTGAGGGAAACAAATTGTTTTTGATGAGGAGGGCCTTCATGAAAGCTCATGGAATTAAAAATGTTGAAACACTGTGGGCTAAAGCTGAAGTGAATGCCGGAAAAATTATTTTAAACAAAAATATGGACCAATATCTCAAACTGAAATGAAAATGAAATTGTAACTGTTGTACAATAATAAGGCTGTAGAGTAGATGGCCTAAGCTGGAATTTGTTTATTTATTTATTTAATTTTAAGAACTTCTATGGTCATTGATCTCACATAGTAATCCTAGGATGCTCCCAAAAATCAATAAAGAAATCCCCAAAAATTATTTTTAAAATGTTATTTTTAAAATGTATAATGTTTTAAACACAGATGTGGTTTGAATATGACAACACCATATGACTTATTTAACAATGTACTGTATGCGAAGCCTTCACCTTGGCCTGATGATTAGAAGAATGATATTTGTTCCCCTACACCAAGAGAAACGAAGCAAGCATTAATGCAAAAATTACTTTGGATTAGCTTGACCTGTATACCTGGGAAGGTGTTTGACAGAATTCTGAAAATTGTGACCAAAAGAATATGAGATAATAAACAAAATTTGGAAAGTGCAATGCAATAAAATTGTTGCTCTTATGAAGGCCACTGACAACTGAACAAACATGAGAAAACTTATTTTATATATTTTTAATTTAGACAAAGCCTATGACAAAAGGAACAAACTAGAAATAGGGAATGTTTTGTATGAATGCCTTGGTTGTGAGCCATAATGGTTGAAAGAAGATAAAATATAACTTTCAGTAAGGACATCCTTCTTTCATGTTGTTAGATATGCCAGGATACACTTACACTATGCAGGGGTGTCAAACTGCTGGCCCGTGGGCTGGTTGCATCATGAGGAGGCCGCGCCCACCCCAGCTCCAGCAATGCAAAAAAAGTTGTGATACGTCACGACACATCACATGACGTGGCGAGTTTGACACCTGTGCATTATGGGAACCTGATATTTAATAAGTGTGTGTGTCGCAAAAGAAGAACATATTGGGTAAAAAAATATGTGTGTGCTGAAGGAATGTAGTTGAATATAAAACAATGAATTACTAGTACAAAAAAAGTACATTGAAATGGTTTAATTATATATAGGGAATGAAGGAGTGATTACAGTATGAAAGAAGAATGAGTTAATGAAGAAGACTCACAAAATCTTGATTGGCTGGCATTAATGGATCCTCCAAGAGAAAAAAGTTGTGAAGTTTAAAGGATATGTGTGTAGAGGAGTGTATCTGTGTGATGAAAGCAAAGATAATTTGCAAGGATAGAAACTTCAAAGAGGTGTAGTAAACTGTGGCAAATTGACTAAATTGAATTTGACTAAATTTCTTATGCTGTTAACTGATTGGTCATACTATTTTCACAACATTTTTTTCTGTATTGTATGTAACATTTCTTGTCTTGGAAAGGAATAGCTTGATGGGTATGTATGCTCCTAAAGCAACAAGAGTTTTAAAGATGTAAGGTTCATTTGATGAAGTCTATATGCCAGTTAGGGTTAACAGTGCATTCCCATCCTTGTCTAGTCAGGAGTAAACCTAAATAAACATTCAAGTTCAAGATTCTTAAGGGAAATGTCCTCTTTTTAATCTAACAAACAAGTTGTTGGTAAAAATAAATAAATGGAGAATTCAGAAAGATCTCCTAAACACAAATAAATGAATAAAGATTGTTTTTAGTTTAGCCCTCCTTCAACCTATCTTAGAAACACTTCAATACTTCATCTCAATGTGGAGATGAAATAAAGTGGAAGCAAACTTTGCTTATGAGGGACTAGTATGAAGATTTTTGTGATTGTTAATAACAAGGACTAAGGCTGAATACATGTTCTTTGTATCTCCTCAGACATGGGGTTTAATTTGTAACTACTCACACCATTAGATTTGACTGTACATAATGATATGGTTTACACTCAGCCAAGCACTCATTTGATTGAAAATCACATGATCACATAAGTGGGAAGTTAATTTTTGCTCTGTGGGTAAAAAAGTAGTTGCTTTCAGGTAGAAAAAGCAGCTGTTGCAAAATGCTTTGGATCCTTTCTGCGTATTTTCTCTTGCTGCATTCTCCTGGAAATGCAGAACCAAAAGGTAGAAGATATCTAAAAGTTGTTTTACTGATTTTTAACTCTCACTTAGAATTAATGATATAGACTAAGTTCAAAAAGACTATTTGTATGGATCTTGATTTTATTTATGGTATAAAGAGAGACATTGTTTTGGCTGACTGCAGGGGAAGAAATGAGATCTGAGTTTAGCCTATGGGTATTAATCAAAGTTTTCTTTGAATAATCTGAATACTCAGAATATTTATATCATTTATTTTAAAATCTGTATGCTTTCTTTATATCTTAGCATGACTTGTAGAAGTATGTTTTGTATTTTTTCATGATGAGTAAATAACAAAGAAACCCAGTTTAGTAACTGGGTTTCATAACTTCCATCAAGAGTTTTCATCTCATCTGCCCAATAATCAGGTGTTAAGGATTATTTTTGTTTTAAAGCTGTGATGGTACTCCATAGCTGTCATGGCATTTGTACAGTCTTGGCAATGCTCATGTAAAGTAGAGAATTGAGTGTGTAAAAGCAGAAATTGTTTGAAAAAAAAACATAAATATGCATGTCTATTTGTGGGATACAAAGTAGGATATACAGGTTTGGTTGAAAAATGTCTGGGAATATTCCTAGAAATTAACTTACACATATAAATTCTAAATAGTTGTGTTATTAAAATGTGAGAACTTTCCTTTCCAAATGTATATAAAAGTAATGAATACAATTATGCTATTAATTTTCATAGTGTCACAAGATTCTTTCATTGTCAGAATCTCACTGAAATTTCTTTTTTGAATACTGACAAATTTCTGCAAACTTTCTATGAATTGTTGCCTTTCTTGCATTATTAAATTGTTTCATTAACTTGCCTTGTATTTTTATTACTTCATGTTTTATCTTTATTATTGATCTTGGAAAACAAATTATGCTAACTTTCTCAGATTAAACTGTTAAAATTGGAGAGTCCAAGGAGAAAAATCGAGATGGTATGCATATTTTATACCTGTTGGTAGCTCCTCAAATAAGCCACAACTGATGAGTTTGATCAACTCTTGCCAATCAAACTTAAGGGGAAAATGTATTTAATGGTAACATATTCTCCAACTCACCTTCTCCCCTTGAAATGTGGATATCTGCACAGCTCCGGTCCCTATGCTGACGCATGTCACAAATCAGAGGAATTTGGTATAGATACTCAAACATGTATGTTGGGGAGTTACAGTTCTTTCCATCAGAATTTCTGCTCTATAGTAACTCCAGCAGACATTACTGTTAAACATTCCTAAAATGTGTCTTAAAAATATAAAAGTTATGTTTTGAGATCTTTGGGATGCTAAAGCCTATCTCTTAAAGTGATACTGTATTTATTCCTTGAAATGCCTCCTAAAATGCACTTCAAGAATATAGAACAGAATAATTTTATTGTCACTTTAAATGTGCACTAATTGTCATACATTAAAATGAAATTTCGTTGCATACAGCATTCAAAGGGTCACCACCTCCAATATGCACTACATAAATATGACAAAAAATTAAATATACTCACATATATTTTATGACACAGAAAAACAACACAGTCTAGTTCAGATATATACAGGTACATGGTGAGAAAAACGAATCTTGCAAGTTTACCAGATGGATGGCATAGGGAACAAAACTGTTACAGAATCTGGTAGTCTTGCTGGAAATACTTATTGCATAGAATTCCAACATACAAGAGATGAATCAATTTAAACCTCAGTCAATGAAATAATGCATTAAGGGAATCAAACATGAAATAAAAATAGTAGCTGACTTACACAGGCTAATCAAGCAAGAACAGCATAGTGTAACATAAAATAGCACGGCACAGAAGTTTCTTTGGTCCTTGATAGACATCCTCACAAAACCAATACAGGTAGTCTTCGACGTATGGCCACAATTGAGCCCAAAATTTATGTTGTTAAGTGAGAAATTTATTAAGCAAGTTTTGTCCCATTTTATGACTTTTCTTGCCATATTTGTTAAGTGAATCACTGCAGTTGTTCAATTAGTAACAACTGTAGTGAATCTGGTTTTCCCATTGACCTTGCTTGCTTGCTTGTCAGAAGGTTGCAAAAGGTGATCATGTGACTCTGAGACTCTGCAACTGTCATAAGTGTGAGTCAGTTGTCAAGCATCCACATGTAAATCAAGTGACCATGGGGATGCTACAATAGTCATACATGAGAAAAATGGTCATAAATCACTTTTTTCAGCGCTGTTATAACTAAGTGAACTGTTGTAAATTGACGACTACCTGTACAATGTTATTGGTTGAATGGAAGTGATAATTTGTTAAGTTTGAATACCATTGAAATAAAAAGTAGTTTTAGAAGATTCCCCAAGATCTCTTATAACTGTTTAGTATTTAGATATAGAAGAGTAGAAAAGAACCCAGACTTAGAAAAAAAAAACACCATTCAAATACTTAAGTGACAACACTGGATATGGTATATGGCAGCTGAAACATGCTTCAACAAATCAGTGCACCTTGAAAATGATAGCTATTGCTTTTAAAGCAGTTTCACAATTCATATGCATCTTTTTTTCTTTGCAAAACACAGAAGCTCTCATTCTGTGATGTAGTGTCAGTAAGCTAAATGACAGGAAATGGCAGATTAAAATAAGCTTGCTTATTGTGTCTACCATCTTTCAGGAGAATTTATAGAAGGTGGTATTTAGCAGGAAATGCAGACAGAGGTACAAAATTGTGATAATGCTCTGTAGCCAGGCTGTTTCTAGTGTGAAGGACTAACTGGAACTTGCATTGTGAGTGCTGAATGCCTGGGAAAAAAATGTGGGTTTCTCCTCAGATTCAAGATTGAAATACAACTGAAGGGATTTTATAATGAGGCTTCATTTTCAGGGCTTTGTATATTTAAATAGAATTGGAATAGGAACTGGTGCACACTATAACACTTCAGATCTATTGACATTGATATGGCAGGTGCATAAATAATATTCACCATCACTTCAGATCTTTTTCTTTCCAGAAAAAATGGTCAGTCAGGAATTGATGGTTCTTATTGCTGAAGAAGGGCAAAGCATCAATCTCACCTGCAAGTTTATGCATACGATTGAAGGTCTGTATCTTAAACGAACTTTTGCAAAGCCCACAGATGTGCTTTTTATTACCTATCATGGTAAAAACAAGAAAGAAGATTCTGCATACAAAAATCGCACTGAGTATTTTGAGGTGAACAACACAGCCACAATTACACTGAAGCAACTGAAGGAAAATGATAGTGACGGATATATGTGTGCAGCAACCTTGACCACAGATACTGGGCTTAAGCTAAAGAATAGCCCAGTGAAGTTTCTTTTGGTAGTAAAAGGTAAGGATGAAGAAAATGTCATGTGAATAGCAGTTTGATTTTCAATTATAAATCATTAACCATTTTTACTAATTTGGTATTATCTAGACATCTTGAATTCTATTAACCATGTTGTCTTAAAAGTCTGTGAAATGAAAATGTGGAGTGTTTGGATACAAATTAAGGTAATATATTTTTTTAAAAAAGTAATAAGCCTAATGTCACTGGGTTTGGGGAAAGTGACAACTTGTTCACTTTCCTTTCTAGACTTCACATTTGATTCTACACTAATACAAAATGTATTCATTCGAGTCAAATATGTACAAAATAAAAGTATGGTATAGCATATAAAATGCATTGTACCGAGATGGATGAGAAGCAAATAATATACACTGAGCAAACACATATATTAACTATGCATGTGCTATATATTTAACATTTACTGTATATACTTCAGAAGTACATATTTGAGGAATACATAAATGAGGAAACTTTTTTTAAAAAAATTGCAAACTGAAAAGACAATGGATGGACTGAATTTTAAACTGGAAAAACATAGAATCTTAAATAATTGAAATTTTATAAACAATATGATTCAATTCAGACCTTGTTTCAGATAACTGCTTAATTTAAGGAGCGGTTGCTAGAATTGGGATGTCTAGTTTAATGGAGCGAAGGACGAGGGGTGACATGATAGCATGTGTTCTAATATCTCAGGGGTTGCCACGACGAAGAGGGAGTCAAGCTAGTATCCAAAGCACCCGAAGGCAGGACAAGAAGCAACAGATGGAAACTAATCAAGGAGAGAAGCAACCTAGAACTAAGGAGAAATTTCCTGACAGTTAGAACAATTAATCAGTGGAACAACCTCCTCTAGAAGCTGTGAATGCTCCAACACTGGAAGTTTTTAAGAAGAGACTGGACAGCCATTTCTCTGAAATGGTATAGGGTTTCCTGCCTGAGCAGGGGGTTGGACTAGATGACCTCCAAGGTCCCTTCCAACTTTATTATTATTATTATTATTATTAATAATAGTAATAATATTTACCTCATTTTTGTCCAGAAACTTCTAATTCAGCTTGAAGTCTACAACTCAATCATAATTCCGAAACTGATTATCTTTGAAAGTCAACATATTGATTGACTTGTTCATTTATAAAGTTGATACATTGCTTCAATCTAATTGGACTTAAGGAGTTTACAGGATATAGAAGGAAATCACTCCGCATATATATATATATATACACACACACATATACATGCTTTCATACATACAATACCCATCACATTAGTCCCTTCTACGGAATAAATAAAAATGTATATAATAGATGATAATCTTTTAAAACAATTAAATGTACCTATCTGAGATGTTGCATATTAATAATTTTAGTGAACTGTGGGAGTTGAAGTCCACAAATCAGGAGGCTATTCAGTGATGGAAGGCCGAGGTCTGTCAAAGCAGCCTTCTTAAAGGTTCCAGAAGAACTGGAAATACAAATCCCAGGCTTTTCAGTTAACATGTCAGAAGGAATACAGGAAATCCTCAACCTACAACAATTCATTTAATGACCATTTGAAGTTATAACAGCGCTGAAAAAAGTGACTTATGACTGTTTTTCACACTTTCGACTGTTCCAGCACCCCCATGGTCACATGATCAAAATTCAGATACTTGGCAACTGATTCATATTTATTTGACTCATATTTATGATAGCTGCAGTGTCCCAAAGTCATGTGATCCCCTTTTGGGACCTTCTGACAAACAAAGTTAATGGAGAAGCCAAATTCACTTAATGACGGCGTTACTAACTTAACAACTGCTGTGATTCACTTAACAATTGTGGCAAGTAAAGTCCTAAAATGGGGCAAAAATCATTTAACAAATGTCTCACTTAGCAACAGAACTTTTGAGCTCAATTGTGGTCTTAAGTCAAGGCATGTCTGTATTATTCCTTCACATTTGAAGGCTGGGAAAGCTGGTGTAAAGCTCTATGGTAAACCGCATGTTCTATTTTCTTTACTATAGCACCTTCAGAGAAGAATTTTGAATCTCCCCGGATGCTGTATATTTTTATTTCTGTGTTAATGCTCTTGGTTTTTATGCTTGGATCATATATCATCTATCATGCAGATGTAAGTATGGCTAATATCAAGATATTACATTAACTATGTTCCATCAACTTCCCTTCTTTCTTTCCTAAAAATTATGTACCTCAGTCAAGAAATGTCCCAAGATAATGTCAAATAACTCCTTTCCTGCATAATTGTACTATCATCATCATTAGCCATTGTCTATTCACTGAAGGATGAAGGCCTCTTCCGCATGTTTCCAACTCATAGGGGCCTGAGCGTTCTTTTGCCAATTGGGCCTGTAATACTTGCTGATGTCATCAATCCATCTTGTTTTAGGCCTCTTTTGTGGATACTTTTTTTCAAGTGAGATCCATTCTATAGTATAGAATGACTTGTAGTATAGCACTAGATACTGTATTTATAATGCAAAAGAATTTCTAATTTAAAGATCTGGAGTTTTCTTTATTTTAGTTATTCTATATCCGTGGTGGTGAACCTATGGCACGGGCACAGGTGCCACAGATGGCACACAGAGACTTCTCTGTGGGCACGCACGCCAGTGCCCCAGTCCTAGACCTTCAGCTAGGTTTTATAAAACGTTTTTGCTTTAGGCCTCCACCGCCATGTGCCAAAAAAAAAAGGTTCAGTCAATCAATCAATCAATTTCAACTTCTCACGGGAAAAAAAAGATCTTGCAAAGTTGGAATTGATTGATTGAACTTTTTGGTCCCACCCAGTCTGCTGTTACCACTGCAGCCATGCTCACCCAGTGGGTCATGCCCTCCCAATGGGCCACACCCACCCAGCACCCAATGATACATGTGGATTTTGGGTTGCAGTTTGGGCACTCGGTCTCTAAAAGGTTCGCCATCACTGTTTTATATCAATGTAAGGATTTTAATGGACCCACATACAATCATTATCACATAAGCGCAAGCTTAGAAGAAAAACCTTGTGATTCAATAGATTAATATTTGCTATAGGTAGTTGTCATTGTGATCTTGAAAATGTACAACTATATCCTTTCTTCTGCAGAAAATTACTCAGTCCAAATGTAATGTTTAGTAAAAGCCTATTTTACAGTTCCTATATGTTGATTTTTGTTTTATACTATTATTGTTTTTTTAAAAATTGTTAACAGTTATATATATATATATATATATATATATATATATATATATATATATATATATATATAAACATATCCCTTAATGCATCTTAATTGTTGTCTTTTTAAATAGATGAAGAAGTGCTTCCAACAAGGACATGCAAAGAAAAGGCAAAATTTCATCTATGAAGACATGACATACAGCCTGAGGTGCCAGAACACTGAAAATAAAAAAAATCAATATGCTATGTAATATTGAACACTGAATAACACAATGTTGTTGAAATTCCAACAAATTCATAATTGTTTCATTATTTTTTAAAGAAATGATCAAAAAGTGTACACTTTGAGCACCAGTTTGCATCTCACAGACATGAACCAATAATAGTATTTAAAATTTGAAAGCTAATGTTCAAAAACTCCATTCAGGTAGCCCATTGAATGTGTGAAGGGCTCAAACTGCATCGAGAATGATAGCTACTAATTCCATCCCCTCTGACTTCCACACATTTTGCTGGAGGTCTGAAAAGAGCCAAATTTGCTTTTGCTTGGATGGGAGAATAGCCCTCAGTACAGTTAGAGCAGTGGTTCTCAACCTTTTTAATGCCGCGACCCCCAACCAGTCGTAAGTTGAGGACTACCCAACCGGTCATACGTCGAGGACTTTCCCTGCCCAGGACTGCCGCACATGCGTGGTGCCACCCCCTGCGCCGGCTGAGGCGTAGCTGGCAAGCGGCAGAGATGGCGCAGGCCTCCCATCGGCTGGGCCACCAGCTGGCCCAGCCCAAGGGAGGTCCCTGCGCCCGCTGGCCTCCCACCTCCCACCCCTGGCCCTCTTTTACTTACATTTTCAGTAGTTGCTCAGCAGGGAGGGGTGGAAGCTTCCAGAGAGCTCGTCTTCACTGCAGACAACTTGCAGCACCATTTACAGAATGGGACTTTTGGCGGGCTCAGCAGGGCAGAGACAGCCTGGACAATTCCTATTGGCTTTTGAAAGCCAATAGAATTAGACTCTATTCAAGAGAGTCTATTCTATTGGCTTTCAAAAGCTAATAGAATAAAAGGGAGTAGCACAGCTAAGGAAAAGGGGGAAAAAATGGCGGACTGCATTGTTTGGCGACAACCGTGAAATGGTCGTTCGACCCCAAATGGGTCCCGACCTACAGGTTGAGAACCACTGAGTTAGAGGCTCTGGCTTATTAGAGGTCCTGGAATGCCTGCAAGAAGCATCAGGGAGTCTTGCTAGACCACAGATTAAGCAAGAATTAACAGCGTGCTACAGTTACCAAAAGAAGCTGAGCCAATTCAGTTGTGGGCTGCATCAATAAAAGTATACCAACAAGATCACAGGAAGTGATGGTACTGCTTTATGCTGCACTGGTCAGACCACCTGGAATACTGTGTCCAGTTCTGGCCACAACTGTACAGAAAGGTTGCTGAGGAACTGGAAAGCATGCAAAGAAGAACAACAAAGATAGTAAGGGGCTTGGAATCTAAATCATACCAAAACTTGGAACTTGTTAAGCCTGAGGAAGAAAAGGCTGGAGAAGGAGTTGGGCTAGAGGACCTCCAAGATCTCTTCCAACACTATAATTCTATGCTTCTGGATCCAGAGAAACATGCTATCATTCAAGCCAGGTCCACTTCCCCTTCACACATTCAGTTGAAAACCTGAAAAGGGTAGGTCATGTGCTTTGGATGGCTTAAATTCTTACTAGTTTTATATATGTACTTGCCTATCTTAAGATGAATGTGGCTTAACTTTATAACTGATATGCTTAGTGCAAGTCATACAATATGGGGGGCTGCTGGTGAGGGGGCTGCAGGGGAAGGCAGGGCTGGAGCAAGGTGCACGTGCCCACAGAGAGGACTCTGAGTGCCCCCTTTGGCACACGTGGCATAGGTTTGCCACCATTGCTTTATGGAATATTAGAAACTATTTAGAAGGGAAGATGTCAAAAATGTTTTATCTTTTTTTGTACATTTAAAATGTTGCATAAACATTTTAAGAGGTGTAACTTCATGATTTCAATACCCACAAAAGAAACAGTGTGGTGTAGTGGTGAAGATGTTGGATTAGCACTCTGAAGACCCAAATTATCATTCATCCTTAGCCATAGAACCTCACCTGGTAACTTCAGACGAACAACTCCTTAATACAAAGTGACTGATGCATTGAGGGGAATAGGAGGGAGTCCTATGTAGGCTGCCTTGTATTCCTGTATATAAGGCAATTTTTTAAAAAATAGAATTGCAGCGCTAAATGTTTATTCTTGTATAGTATTACAGTATATGTTACTTTTTAAGATTTTAAACCAAATTTAGAAGTTAAATATATGGGGTTATTTTATGAGAAAGAGAGAGCACAAAGCATGCAATAAAGATTTTGAGATATCTTGGCTGTGCAGTATTGTTTGTATTCCATCATTTGCTTTTCCATATATCTCTGTACTAAAGAGATTTGTCAAATCTGGATGTGAGAATTTCTTTCTTATTTGGGAATCTGTACATTTAGTTAATCCTTTGAAAGTCTGCAAAATTTAGTATAAAAAAATCATATATGACAGAAAAATCTGCACAAAATCGCATCTAAAATTAAATAACAAATCACTTTTTATTAGGGAAAAATGGTTGCAAGAATCACATATAATAAACACAAGTGCAAAATGAAGTACACATATTTGGAGAGATGTATGCAAAAATTCCATTATAAAGAAAAATAATAGTTGGCTTAGAAGAAGAAAAACATGAATTGCAAAATACATAAACAGGCAGCTTGGCAAAAATTGAAAAACTTAAGACATGAAATTCTGTAATCTTTAGCATGTAACTTGTCACAGAAAAAATATTGGCATGGATTTATGCAGTAATACAATTTACGAGTGAATTAGAGTTATCCATTTTCTGTCTACCATCATTGTCTCTCTTCCATTTCTTTTCCATTTTTCTCTATGGTGTATAGTTTGAGAAATGTGACTAGGTCATTGGCAGGAGGTAGGGAGAAATGCTTTGTTTTGCTGATATCTTGCATTTGTGTACATCCATATACATGACATACTCTAATTCAGTGGTTCTCAACCTTTTTAATGCCGCGACCCCCAACTGCTCGTAAGTCAAGGACTACCCAACCAGTCGTAAGTCGAGGACTACCCAACTGGTCGTAAGTCGAGGACTTTCCCTGCCTGGGAGCGCCACGCATGCGTGGTGCCGCCCCCTGCGCCGGCCGAGGCGTAGCTGGCAAGGGGCAGCGACGGCACAGGCCGACCACCAGCTGGGCCACCAGCTGGCCCAGCCTAAGGGAGGTAAGGCACCCACTGGGCCCCACACATGCCAGCAACCCTCCCTGCACCCGCCGGCCTCCCACCTCCCACCCCTGGCCCTCTTTTACTTACATTTTTAGTAGTTGCTCAGCAGGGAGGGGTGGAAACTTTCAGACAGCTTGCCTTCGCTGCAGACAACTTGCAGCACCATTTGCAGAATGAGACTTTTGGCGGGCTCAGCAGGGCAATAGAATAAAAGGGAGTAGCACAGCTAAGGAAAAGGGGAAAAAATGGCGGACAGGGTTGTTTGGCGACCCCCATGAAATGGTCGTTCGACTCCAAATGGGGTCACGACCCAAAGGTTGAGAACCGCTGCTCTAATTTGAAGAGACTAATATTGAATTCCTAGGAATCCTTTCAGTTGAAGCACATTTTCTTTTCTTTTTCTGTCGCCTTCTCCACATTTCTTGAACTAGCTCGATTGGCAGGTAAATGTACAGATGATAACCCATGCCAAAAGATCTTTCCACACACCCTGGGGTAGGATGATTGATGACTCCACTTTGAATATTGATCTGGCAGTGATTGACCAATGCATATCAATCTTATGGGATGCTGTACTTTATTTTCCAGGCCGGTCAAATGTGCTGCACAGATACTTGGTTTTCATATACTCATGTTCTACAAATATTACTGCTGTATTGTTCCCTGCTGTGGGTTTTAATTCTTTTATTGTTACTCTTTCTTAGTTTGGTGTTTTAAATTGATTTCATTGTATTGTGCATCACTTTGAGTTGCTGTGATGATTGAGATAGTTTATAAAACAAATAACAAAGAAAAGGTCAGATATAGTAAACCACAGGGAGTGATTTCTGTTTTAAATAGTAAAATACATCTCAACTAAACAACTGATGCCATCTGGGTATGAAGTCAAAGAATTTTGAAGCAAGATATATAGAGGGGCATAGTCATCAGACAGCCATGCCATATGGCAGGGGCAGGCAACCTTGGCTCTTTTATGACTCCTCAGGAATTCTGGGAGTTGAAGTCCATGAATCATAAAAGAGCCAAGGTTGCCTACCCCTGCCATATTCCATGCTGCCCTGACAAACAATCATAGAATCATAGAGCTGGATATCTAGTCCAACCCCCTGCTCAAGGCAGGAATCTTATATCATCCAGTCAATCGGTTGTCCAGTCTATTTTTGAAAACCTCCAGTGATAATGTTCCATCAGAAAAATTAGCCTTATATAGAACCTCTTCAGGAAGAGTGAGACCACTTATGCTATTTATGATTTATAAAGGATGGAGAATACAGAGGTGCAAAATATTTTGACATTGAAGCATTCTGACCTTACACCAGTTGTTCTAAGTGTTCCAGGCATGAAAGAAAACTTGGCAATGTCATTTTGACTGTTCTGAGCAGAGTGACTATGTTTTTGTTGTGTGAGTGGTGATTGGCTTGTTTTTTATTTTTTTAAAAATCCAGCTTTGCTAATAGAGCAATTCAAATTAGTCATGTCTTTATTGCTATTATTTTGACTAGATGAAATAAAGGAGCAGAATTTTGGGAGGAAAGAAATAATTAAGAACATGACCATATAAGAAGATTGCTCAAAGTTGTATGTCTGCCAGACTTCTTGGTAATTTACTGCTGATATTTTTTTAAAAAAAATCTTGCTTATGTAAAATCAACTTCATTAAGAGAGGTGTGCATCTTATGGGCTGCTATACTTTATTTTCCAGGGAGGTCAAATGTGCTGCACATATACCTGGTGTTCATACACTCATGTTCTACAAATATAAAGATTTGCCCAACATTTATTTGATTTTTGATTTATTAAACTTTTGTATTGTATGTCTGTGTGAACTCTGTGCACGTACTTCTATTCATTTTGAGCTTTGGGATATATTCAAAATGCAAACATTCTATGGTGGCTTGAGGTGGTTTGTCAAGTTTCAGTTCATGTGCATGCCCTTATGTTTTCGGATCATAAAATTACTATGCAATTTAGAAACTTGTGCATGGTGAATTAATTAGATTGATTAAGTTTTTATTTGTCCTGTAGCTCGTTGGCTAAGCACATGAAAGGTCTGTTTTTCTTACTGAGATGTATTTTAATGCTTTAAAAAAAGTTTTTAAAATAATCATCACTCAAGTATTGTGCAGATCGATTGATAAGAAACATTTGGCATGGACTGCCACCTCTAACTAATCTTGTGTTCCTGTGGTGAAAAACAAGAGAGGAGCAGCTGTTGAAGGCTTTTCAAGTTTTGTTCTGCTGGAACCTAGCCAGTGTTGTTCTGAGCTTGAAACAAAACACATTTTTATTTTGTGCAGACCCCAGTGGAGATACAAAGGACATTTTCCTCTCACTATCCACAATTCCAAATGTTCAAGGCCATTCACACACACTATGAAGAGGATAGACAAAGTCAGGCTTGATTAGGCTATCAACCATTCCAAATCCTGATGGTTGTATATTATCTCCAGGATTGAGAACAATTATGTGTCTTAATATTAGTTATTGGGAAATGTAAGTGGTAGTCTGCTGTTTCCACCAAGGTTCTGTTTGTGATTCTGCTTTGGCATCTGGCTGGCCTGAACACCCAAATAAATGAATTTTTGGTCTGATTTAGTGGAATCTTCATGTTCTTGTGAGCTCCAAAATAGCTGTAAATTGCATGGGCTTAAAACAGAGGTAGCAAGCAAGCAAAGGTCCTGAAAGGAAAACAGGTGCAGTGCAACCTGAAAACAACATGCCTGACCAGAATAGGACTTCCTGGGTTCAGAGCCACCAAAGGTGACCACAGAGCCCACTTTCTTATTTAGGGGTTCAATCAGGAAATGTGATGATGGAACCAAGTACTGTGTGGCTGAGATATTTATAAAGATATTTTCAAAATTACTGTTTGGGTTGGTTTAGACAAACAGATCATGATACCCGAGTATACTTCAAAAGTCTAGTCAACTATATCTTCTCAGACTGGAGACTGTGCACAGCAAGGATGTGGTCAACAGGTACTTGCAAATAATGTGGTTCGAATTCAAAAAAACAAATTATTTATGTGCTAAATATGCTGCCCAAAGTGTTCCTGGGTAATTCTTCATTGGCCGAGTTTCCATATATCTGCTTGTGGATATAAGTATATAACATAGCCTTAAGAACTTTTTTCAGATGCAAAAGTGAATGCAAAACTAAATTAAACTAAAAACACCAAACTAAAAAGAGTTAATTAAATTGACATAACAGATTACTAGGGATTCTTGGTTTAACTTTTAGTCCAGGACTGAAAATTGGAGAAGAATGGTCTTTCCAAGGTATATGGCTAATGTAGAGCATAATTGATAAGTCACAATTGTATTATTTAAATCGTAGAGGATTAAAAATACCTATTGGACTCTAATTGTAAGGATCCCAGTTCTTACCACATGCTCCTTTTTTGAGAAGCCCAAAGAAGAAAAATGATTTCTGATCAAAAAACAACATTTTTAGTCTAGTCAGTCTAGGTCTTCTTAGGCATGACACTGAATCAAAGATACAAGTTACACTAAATTCTCTTTAAAAATCAATTTTATTTATAAGAAACCACCAAATCAACAGGCATAAGTGAAAAAATATTAGGAGTCAATGAGTACATATGTACACTGTTGATTATTTACTGAGTATGGAAGCCTAGGTGTATTGGATTTCCTTCCTGAATCCTGCAAGGGTCAGTTCATCTTGGAATGGGTTCAAAGTCTGCATTTTTCTCACTAGGAAAATGCTGAAAAGAAAAGCCTTGAACAAACTCTTCCCTAAGTAATACCTATTTACATAGGTATTTAACCACTTGATCTCCTTGGCTTTCACATCAGAAATAAAAATCATTAGGTTATTACAAGTCAAATAGATACTGTATTTGTGTTGGTATTGTAAAAAAATGATATTTCTTTAGTTCCTATAATGTAGATGCTTTTTTCCCCTCAAATCATTCTCTGTGTTAATATTATTAGGGGAAGAAATATTTTAGATAAAGATCATAATATGATGTTGAACAATATTTTTAAAATATCAAGGTCAACTGTATATATGTGTTGGATTCTAAGGAGGCCACTGGAGCTTCCATTGACAGAGGGCCCATTATGGTCATGTTTGTCCTTCAACAACCTTTCCTCCAATATTATTGTATGCACAAAGACCATAAACAAATGTTGTATTCTTAAGCATTATCAGTCAGGGCTGCACTTTTTTTCACAATGGCATCCAACTAGGTACTCTCTGTTTCTAACCTCCCCAATCTGTGAAACAAAACAGATAATCCAAGGTGAAGACAATGTCACAGGTAAATCTAATTTGAGTTTCAACTGGTAACAGTCTTGCTGTTTTATATTCAAAGCCTCTTTTTTCTTCCTGCCAGACTTCCCAAAGCTCTCTCTCTCTCTCTCCCTCCCTCCCTCCCTCCCTCCCTCCCTCCCCCCCCCTCTCTCTCTCTCATTGGTTCTAATCCTAAGAAGGCATAGCTAATTGTATGTAGAAGTGTTTTGTCACTGTAGCTGCATGGTAGGGAAGGAATTTTTTTCAGCATTGCATATGGCTTTGATTTGACTGGACCAACACTGAACCAATACTCTGAGATCTTACAGGACTGACAAAACTCATGGGAAGCACACTTCCCTTGAGCAACGAAGCCCTATGACATGTAGGGCTAAAAGATGACAGTCATCATCTTGAAATGCACCAATAACGCAATCCAATTACTATTGAAACTCATGAAGCATGGGTATTTTATTGTTACAGTATGGCCCACCCATGACATGCTTCTGTACATCCCTGGCCACTCATGACCAAGGTATGACTGAGATGGGTCCAGAAAAGGATGCAACTGATCCACAAGGCAAACTTTTTGTAAGGCCCTCCATAACTGTCACCTTTTCAAGTGAGAGCTTCAGGTTCAGGGAAACACCAGCATGTATACCAGACCAAAATAAGATAGTTTAATCCAATTCACGGCCAAAGATAGAAGATCCCTACCACCAGGGGCCCTAAACATCCACTGCCATTCAATGTTGTTAGGGTTAAATCTCAGTTTATGCCTCTTATCCAAATCCTTATAACTTGTAGGCCTCATTACTTAACAACATAGCTGGTTGAAATGTGTAAATGATTATTATCAGTATATTGATGATACCTGACCCCAACCAATTGATGACTTAACCCAATGGCTTCAGGAGTGAGAGCCTTGAGCCTTGAGCCCTAAAATTGTTAGAAAATTAATAAAAGTAAGAAAAAAGAAAGGAAACCATCTCTGTATGGAGGAAATTTTATTAATGTTAATGAAATAATTAAGTCAGACAGAACAAGTTTAACAAATGGGCTGGAGATACACATCAATTACAGAACTTCAAAATATGTAATAAATAAGATTTTTGCTCCTTTATTATCAAATGTGGCATAATTAACTAATACTGAAATAAGGGTTTATAATAATGTGAAAGAGGCTTTAGCCTTATAATTAACAGTTAATCAACCATTTCCTATGTATTCATTTAACAGATTATTATTCCTACATCTATTATTAACTGTAGCACAAATGCTTACATCTTGGTATATTAAATACATTTTTCTTTCTCAAATACTTTTTAATTTGCATTAATGACTTGATTAAAATTAAACAGCACATATACAGGAGAATTAAATTTCATGTATCCAAATCCTCAGTCTGGTTAATCCTTTATCTAAGGACTGCATTATATGCTGCAACTTTAAACTGTTAGTTCATATACAACAGAAGTCCCATACACTACAAACTATCTCCATGGGTGTCTTTGCTCTCTGCTGTTAGATGATTCAATTGAATTTACCATCATGACACTGGAATTGTTGCTAATGTGGCTTGACATCCTGAGGGCCAGGCTTTCTCATCCCTTCTTGGTTCTTCTGGTGTTGTGCCACATCTTGACCTTTGGGTATATCTGACCCACACGAGCTTGCACCTTTCTTTTATCTGCTCTGCTTGATCCTTTCTTGCACCTGCTGGTGATGTGGCAGAGAATATAAGGCACATTTCCTGGACCTCTTAAACTTCATTTGGTGGCTGCCACCTGCTTCAGGCCTTCAAAGAACTTTCATATAATGCCTTCTTGCCCTTGCTGCTTATCTCTCAGAGCCTTCTTTTTTTTCTTCACTCTGCTCTGCTGAGTTCTGTTGCCTCAGTCTTCAGCTAGGGTGTATAGCTGTGGTATGGCTTCTGGTATGGCTCTGGTATGGCTCTGTTAATGGTGGCTGGCGAGGACTGCACTATGATCTCTCCTGAGGCTCTTCTCTTATCCTTGCATAGGTTACTTTGCCTTCTAAAGTCCCCCATTCATGTGTTGTCCAGCACTGTTCTAAGCATCTCTTCTGCCATTTTATCCTTTGGAAATCCTCTATAAACAAGGTGACCCACCAGGATCCGCTTGCAGAGACAATCCACATAGATATGATCCAATTCTATTTATATTCACACATTTATAAAGAAACTGTCACTAAAAACAACAGAAATGTGTCCAGACTCACTAGGATTTGGCCTTCATCCCCTTCTGAAGAGGCAAGGGAACAGAATCTTATGGTAACAAATCTCCTGAGGCAAATCCTAAAGTCTCAACATCTCCTGAAGCTTCTAATGCTAGGGATCACTTTTAATTCTTGCTGGGGTATCAACACCAGCTCTAGCACTGCATCCCATTTTTTTCAAGATTGTAGAAACAGTAGCAGTCGTGGATATTTAGTGGGGGTTTGGTATTGGAGGCTTTTAAGGGGATGACACCACATACATTTTCTTTCTGATTTAACAGCTAGTAGTTAGGTGAGAGCCTGAGAAGGGAACAAAGAGAAGTAAATTATCTTCTATTGGAGGCACCTTAAGTGAAAATGAATTCATCTACTGCTGTGACAACCTGACACATAATTATAGTAAAAAAAAAAGCAAGCTTGTGGCAGTCAAAGAAGCTTGTAGTAGGGCTTGAAGAAAATGTACAGGTTTAGAACAGAGTAGCAGAGAGAGAACAAAGATTTATTGGACTAACAAAGAAAGTACTATTTAATAATATAGTCACCTAATTATTATTGAAAGCCTTAAATATAATTACATTTATATTGGCACAACTCAGTTGAGTGACTTTAGACAATAGTATAATTGATAATGGGGATCTTGCCTACAACAGGAGTTTAAAGGGAAAGCAATCAAGGAATAGAAACACTAAACGTTGGCAATCATAACCATAACCACTGCTCTTGGAAAAAAGACAGTGTTCAAAGTCTTGCTGAAGACAAAGACTCTGTGAGTCTTCACAGAGAGAGGGGGGGGGAGAGAAAGATACACTGTTGAACTGGAGACAGGATGGTGGAATATTGTTGCATTGTACCCTTCAATGCAACAGTGATGGTATTTGGCAATTCATTATATAAAGGACAGAAACAAATGGGACTGGCCAAACCCACAAGTACATATGTGCTATCTATGAGAAATATGGATTAGGTCGATGACAAAAGAGATCCCAAAATTTATCAAGTTCATTGACAATTTTTCCTTCCTGCTATTCCATGTAAGGACAAATAACAGAGTTGAGAAAAACTATAGCTCTATCATCATGGCTTGTGCAGTTCTATAAAGGAAACTCAAGAACTCAGGTATTCAGGTGCCATTCTTATCATCTAGTGCAGTGGTGGCGAACCTATGGCACGCGTGCCACAGGCGGCACACAGAGCCGTCCCTGTGGACACGCACGCGATCACCCTGGAGGGAGGCGGGGCCAGACTGCTCCCTTCCGCCTCTCCATGTGCACCTGTGCTCTTGGCTCTCTTTCTCTCTTTCTCTCTGCATTGAGAGCCTGGGCTGGATGGTAGGAAAAGCCTCTGTCGCCTGGATCGGCCGTGGGGGGGCGTGAAATCCTCCACCTGCCGTGCAGATTGCCCTGCCGCCGCCGTTTCCCCCCACCCACCATGCAGATTGCACTGCCGCCGTTCTCCCTGTCGCATTTTCCAGGGCTCCGTTGCCTGCATTGAGCCGCTGAAGCGCCATAAAATCGTTCCACGGCCATGGATGCGAGTTCCAGAGACTTCGGAAACACTTCTGCTGCCTAGATCGGCTGTGGGGGGGGGAGCAAAATCGCTCTGCAGCCCTAGATCTGGGCGGCAGAAGCAGCAGAGAGAAAGAAAGACTGAGCCAGCAGGGAAGCAAAAGTGTCAGGAAAGCATTGCAGAGAAAGCAAACTTACAAAAAGGGAATCTCTCTCTCTCTCTCTCTCTCTCTCTCTCTCACACACACACACACCACCCCCTTATTAATCATTTCTTCCCCCACCCCCTTTGTTTGGAGTTTGGGAAGGCACGGGTCCTACACTCGACTTCCCAAATTCCAAATTTGGATGTCCTACTTTCCTAGCTTGCCTTCTCAAACTCCAAACTCGCATGCGCATCCTATTTTCCTCGTCCTACTCCAGTTTGGAGTTTGGGAAGGTGAGCGAGGAAAGTAGGATGCGTGAGTTTGGAGTTTGAGAAGGCGAGCAGAGCCTTAACATAAAAGGCTGGTTCTACTTTCAAAAAAAGAGAAAGGAGGTGTCAGAAGTAAGTCTTCGTCCTGGTTCATCCAAGCCAGGAATAAATAAGCAACATGGAGACTGCTTTGGGAAGAAGGTTACAGTTTATTGAAGAAGCAGAAAGATGGTCCTTGCAAGAAGGAGCAAAGGAGAGGAAAGAGAAGTTGAGCACATGGGCAGTAGGTTTTTATATTCCCTCTAGCCTTGTTTGGAATAGTTTCCTGTTCCTGTGGCATGAACCTTGAGGCTATTTCTGAGTGTTTGTCTAGGCCTTGATATCTGTGGTTTAATCCTATTATCATATCCTGCTTCCCAGGTGATGGGGCTAATGACTCCTAGAGTTTGGGTGGGGGTATGCAGATCTTCTCTTTGTCTTCTTGAGTGCTCTGGTTTTAACTCTCTGATGGTTTTACATCTGCATTTTTATGGGCCTAGCTCTTGCTTGGGGCAGAGAGATAGATTTGGGGCCAGGTTTGGTTTTAAAAAGTCCTTTTGAGGAAAAATATATTTTTCTGCCCTTTTAATACTTCCTTCTCTGGGCTGAGGGAAGATTATTGGGCTTCTTGCATCATTCCCACTTGAAGCCATCCTTTGCAACAAGGAAAAATCCCCCCACACACACACACAAACGAATTCACTGAACGACTAAGCAGGGAAAACGTAACGTTGCTATTAAATCCCAATATGACTCCCATGGAAGATGCACAATGGAGAGAGGGCAGCAGGGGTCTGCTGTTGTGCGGAGTAGAATTAGAGAGGGAGGGAGCCAGCCTCCCTCTTCCTCCTCCCAAACTCATTCGCGATAAGCACACCCACCAGCTGCCGAATGAACCTTGGTCTTTCTCTGCAGAGATATATTCAGTACCTTGTAGAAGCCGTGAGGGTTTGTCTTGCTGCAACTCTGCTCTCTGCTCAGTGCCTGCTAAGGGCTGGTTTCCACAATTGTTTTTTTGCATTTGGGGAATATAATCACTATTCCCACAGAGTAACTCTCAAGAGGAGGACAGATCTATGGCTGCTGTGGAGAAGTGGTGGGATATAAGATACCAAAAGCAAGTATGCAATAAATTGTACAATCGTTTGATTGGCATTATGCAGTGATGCCTTGAAGATGTTTAAGATGGCTAACCTCTTTGGAAGACTGTTTAAATCTAGACTCTATAATTAAGACATGACTTGTTTTAGTACCAATAGTCTTCAAAAAGAATCTGTTTGTGGGCCCATGGACTGTTGCTTGTGCAATTTCTTATTGCCTTCTATTTTCAAGAAGTGATAAAGGAGCAGGAACTAATTGTGTTCTATTCAAGCAGATCCAACCTGTTCATACAAAATTAAGAGTAGCACTTCCTGAGCCCAGTTTTTGGCTGCATCCTTAGAAATATATTAATCTTTTCTGCTGGAAGATCAGTACTACCACATAGTGATGGGACATGGGCAGCCCAAGAACCAAATAGGAACAATAAATTCAAGAGTAGGTGCTTGCCAAGATTCCCAAGACCAGCAAAGGGATCAGTGTCCCATTACCTTGCACACAGTTTAAAAAACCAGATGCCACTTAAGCTAGCCTTATATGTACAAGTTTATGCATATTGTTATTTATTGCAGAACAGGAAAGAATGTTTGTGCCTGTACTAAAGGACCAATGGAGATGGATTTTTCTTTAATTTAAAATTAATATCCATCTCCATTGGTCCTACGGTACAGGCCAAATTAAATTCAATACAAATAAATTATCAGTAAATAAAGCAAAGTAGCTTCTTAATAATGAATCTACATTCTAATTTCTTATTCATTCAATTAATCCAACTTTCATATTTGCATCACTACACTTGGAGATGGAAAAGATGAATTTCCATACAGATGAGCATTTGGAATCCCCCCCCCCCTCATCTTTTGCAAAGTGGAGTCTTCTTCTAGGCAACCTGACTCAAGTGACGGTGAACTGGCCACACCCACCCAGTAGGCCACACCCATGCCAAACACACCCACCCAGTAGGCCACACCCACCCAGTGGGCCACGCCCATCTGGCACCCGACGATAAATAAGTGGGGTTTGGGTTGCAGTTTGGGCACTCATTCAGCATTCATTCATTTTGGACTGTGTTTCTTTTCATTTTATCACACACACCTTTTAAGTGTCCCTTTCCTCTGGATTCCACTTTTTTGTTTGTTTGTTTGTTTCTGCTCATATACCAACTGGTAACAAAAGTGGGCAGAAACATGTTTTTGTGTACAGCCATTTTTACTTCATTTGACAAATATTCATAACACATTTGTACTGTACAAGATTTATCAATCTGTTCTCCTCTGGAACATGGTAAACCTTTTCCTGAACTATGTTGTGAATATCTTGTAACACTTCCAGTTCAGAGACTTTATTTTTTACTGAACTTTATTGGAAATCACCAAATCATAAATGGCATGGTTGAAAACATTTGCACATCTCAATGTATGTTTCAATACCTTCCTATCATACGTTGTATATTGTCAGATTGCATGGTCCATTTCATTATTTGCAAATATTCTAGCCAAGTACATAGCTCCATGTATTTGCTCTAGGTTTTTGTCATTTATTGTATGTATAGCTTGCAATTATTCACCTCTTTTACCCTGTCAAAAAAAACTACAGTGGTGTTTGACACATTATACTCCTCTTTGCTTCCTGAAATCTATCTAATGTTCACTGCAAAACATTTATGTTCTTATCCATTATTATATTGTCAGCTTATAGAAGTACCTGCACTTTTATGTTCGCAACCAAGACATCTATATCACCACAAACATTCTTTATAGGCTTGTTCAGAAATATATTGGGACAGCCCAAACCTTGTATAACTCCCTTACAAGTATTGACCTATTGATTAAACCTTCCATTTATTCTCACAAATACAGTATTGTACAAATTACTTCGGTTATAAAGCACTCCTGTTGCATCCATCCAGCAGCACTTGGAAAGTGTTAGGGGTATTCTTGGGTATTTTTTAATCTTTATTGAGAGATACTGTATGTCCACAGTGATTTTTGGATATCTCTCTCTCTCTCTGTGTGTGTGTGTGTGTGTGTGTGTGTGTGTGTGTGTGTATAGTATGTATGTATGTACATATGTATGCATGTATGTATGTACATAACATTATCTAGTATGTATAAATGTATCTCAAAACTATGCTGGAAATGTAGACAACATGATGGATCATTTTATCATGTCAGGTGGATTTGCCAGGAAATTTGGGGTTCAAACATACAAAGAGATTTAAAGAATTTTAAAGATTATATTCAACTGAAACACAAGCATTTCTTGCTGAGGCTAATGAATGGACAATCAGACAGAGCCATGGAACATAGTTTTTGTATATGATAACTGCTGCAAGACTGTTATATGTACAAAAGGGGAAAGACTCTGAAATACCCACAATGGAGAAATGGTTAGCAAAGGTGATAGAATCAGCAGAAATGACAAAATTGACTTGTTTGGTTAGGGAAAGAACAATAACTTTATTTATTGGTGACTGGATACTCTGTATAGAGTTTTTGCTGAAGAAAGAAAAAAATTGAACTTGTGATTTGTAAGTTTAATGATTAGAAAGGGTATCTTATGGAATGAATGAAACTATGATGTAATCTTAGAGAGAGAAAGCAAAATATAAATGCATTTATAACCCCTGTTAAGAAGATTGGAAACTGCATCTTTAAAATACCTTCTTTTTTACTTCTTTCTTTCTTTCTTTCTTTCTTTCTTTATTTATTTATTTATTTATTTATTTATTTATTTATTTATTTTCTTATCTATTCACTATTTTTCTTTATTTCTTCTCTAAAATTTTTATTGTTTTCATCTTCTTTAAATTTTCTTTAATAAAAAGATACATAAAAAGGGGGATACTATGGATCCAGAAGAGCTTATGTAGCCAAATCACAATTTAGAAAGAAAAACACATTAATATAAAACACAAATACATAAAAAGAACCTCAAGAATCAAAACAGCATATCAAGAAATAATCAAGATTCAAGCCAAGACTTGGGGAGAATGCCCAGAGTCTTTAAAATATATGCATGGGGCCATTCAGTACAGACTGCTTTTTAAAATAATTTTAAACGATGTAAGGACAAAAATTAAGAAGAGGCCACCTTAATAAATCAGTATTTTTTTTCTTCTACATTAAAGAAATCTCAAAAAACAAGCATAATCAGGACTAAATTGATTAAAATGTTATGCAGAGTTTGCTATTTCCATTACTATAGTCTCTTGTTATACAACCCCAGTAATAGATTATTTGTAGTCTCTATGGAAAGTTGTTACTAAACCAATATAAGGAAAGACTGATGGAAAAGGTATATTTAATCTATAGAAAAAAAAAGAATACTCAATAACTATTTAGAAGTTCTTGTTTTTTTTCTCCTTAAATCTGGCTAGAAGGTTTGGAATATTGCTAAAATTTACACTAGGCATTGTAGTTCTTTGAGAATCCTGTCATAACAGGACCTCATCAGACAAAATGACTAGAGAAGGAAGAAGATGGCTGCAAAAAGATCTTTCTCTCTCTCTCTCTCTCTCTCTCTCTCTCTCTCTCTCTCTCTCTCTCTCTCTCTCTCTCTCTCCCTGTGTGTGTGTGTGTGTGTGTGTGTGTGTGTGTGTGTGCACCCACTCTGTAGAAAAAAGGGGAAAGAGGACCAACGCTCCTGAATGAATGTGGGAGAAAGACGGCCAATTGATCATAAAAATGGGATTTTCCATTGGACTGGAAAGTTAAAAACATCTCCTCCTTGTGCTGAGAGGAGACAAGAAATATAGTTACCATTCTGAAATCAATATTTTTGTATGTCGGTGTAGTTTAATAGCTCTTATATCCAAGCTGCTCAAGGAAATCGCTGGTAAATGTTATCTGCTTTTAGACCTCCCAGCCTGCCAGACGCTGCTTATTCAACTGCAACCACAGATTATTGCTTCATATTTTTATTCAGCTCCAGCATTGTCCCTCTCATTTACACTTCCTACAGTACAGCCAGTGGTATTTATTGCTCTTCTGCTAAGGAGCCTTAACCCTTACTGATCATTAGTGTTAATTGTTGAAAAGGAATTGCTGCCATCTCTGGCCAAATAAAATAATTCTTCATTTAATGATCAGACAAGTCCAAAGTGCATGTGCAGTAATGACTCTGCTCACTGCAACTTTGGATGATTTACTGTCTTAGTTTCATCTCTCTCCAAGCAGCCTCTGATGAATCATTTTAAGGGGCTTTGGCATTCAAAAGATGCAATTGCGTGTGCAGGTCATTCACTTAGTCTCTCAGTGTAAGATTCCTTTCCTATCCTTAGAGAAGATATTCAGAACAGGCACCCCTTCTGAAATAGATGGCAGAAGCTCCTGTGTCAGCTCTTAATTTTGACATGTTTAAAAGCCATCTCTACCAGGAATAAGAAGGGCCGAGTAACTGGGGGGGTTGCCTGGTTCAATTATTTTTGTGCATCTCCCCCCCTTTTTTTTGTTTTTCAGAAGAAACAGTTTGAGCAATGGCCATATGCAAGCAAGCCCTGTCCTTTAGGAATGTCGTTTAAAACAAATACCATTGGAATGAAATGATGGAACTCAATAGTGGCAGGAGAGGAGATTTCTTTTCCAAACAGAATGCTTGTTCCCTTATGGAGAGGTAGAATAGACAGTTAAAATCAACAATCCAGTCATAGTTGTCTCAAAATAACAATAATGAGGGCAGGACTTATATCCCTTCAAAGATGACTGACTGGTTCTATGAAGACTCCTTAAGTGGGAAGGCAGGCTTTGGGTAAAGTCAGGGATTCTGGACAGATAAGGTAATCTTTATTGTCATTTTTATACTGTGGGCACAATGGCACACATCAAAAATGAAATTTAGTTGCCCGCTCTCAAAGTGAAATACATACATGACACACCTAAACATACTATGAACAACATATGTATAGACCCACATCCCTACATATATGTAGCAATAAATATTAAATATTGTCCATCTTGAATATATAACGGAAGGAGGAAGCTTGAGAGTTCGCAAGGTTAATGCTGTATGGAATGAAACTCTGGCTGAATCTGGATGTTCTGCTTCGGATACCATGAAGCCTATTGCAACACTGAGCTTTGGTTCCATAGGTCAAGATGTTCTATAAATTTGACTCATTTAGAATGGCTTTCTAATTGATTTTAATAACATTCTGAAGGCAGAGTGCTGGCATTCTCTGATATGGCTATAAAAAACGGCTCTTGGGCAATTAATATGCTTATCTTGGTTCCTTCAATTCAGAGAAAGGCAGTTGCAAGAGATGGAAACCATTGTTGCGCATGCTTTTTTATAAAAGGCCCATTGGCATACTCACATTGACAACTTCAGCAAGTACAGGTTTTCCCCAATTCCCAGCACTCTGAGTGATGAGAAAAGATTCACTTGTCTGAGTATGAGACGTGTGTAAGAGTCAGAAACCGTTCAGTGCAGAAAAGAAGCAAGAAGTTATCACTGCTTCTATTGCAGAAAAGCGGCAAATGAGTGAGTGGACAACTGGCCATCTGTATCCAGTGAGATTTCTTGGGTCATAAAGAAATGTACAAGTTTGGATATACAAGTTCAGTCAAGCTGAGGAATGGCTTGTCTGAAAGTTTACAAATATTAGCTTTAGAGTTAGAAGAAATTTATTTCCCCTCTAGATGGCAGCTAGATTAATTTGGATACCTGACAGCTGAAAATATATTAAATGATGTATAGTTTTCATATTAGAATATCCTAAATTAGTTTTAACTCAGATTTCTTTTATGCCAGAAACCCCCTTGTCTCTGGCACTGACTTCTAAATTTATGACATTCTGCAGTGACTGATGAACTACAATGATATTCCTTGGAGCTTGAGAATTCATATTCCGGTTATTTAATGGAGGGGGGGGGATTATTGCAACACTCAGTGTTGAACATGAGAGGGCGATGTTTTCCTAGGAATTGTCATACTAAAAATGATGGCCTCTTGCTCAGGAACTACAAAGAAAACAGTAATCTTTGGGGAAGGAAAGGATACACCATTGTCATTGTGATGCAGAACAATAAAAGAAGAGTCATATTATAAAGTGAGTAATCTGAGATTTCACTGCTAGCACAGACTTTGTTTCTTTCATTAAACACTATATATACTCTTTGGATTTATCACAAAATATACAGGTTGAACATAGGCTCCAATACTCAGACAATGCTTACATATTCCATATTGCCTCTCCATCTAGAAATGAGCTCTCCCAAATACTTACACAGATCAGGGTGGTTTTTTTTTTCTATTTCTCTGACTCACAAATCTAATCAGTGCTTTGCTTCATGGACACCTACCATAGGCTTTAAGACTTAGCTCAAGTGTACTGCTATGCCAGAAGGTGGTATATTGGGTTTTAGCTTCCCATGTTGTTTGAACACAAAATTCGAGAGTTTGTAAATCATTTTTCAAGTAATAATAATCTCACAATTTCACAGTGGATCTAACTATAACCTGAACAACAATGGCACCTAGAACAAATTCAACTTCTTTAAATCGTCTGACTAGCAGATTGTGGTAAAATACAAATGAAAATTGTGAACTACAGTACAGGTGTTGCACAGTAACAAATGTTTTTCAGCTATCTGCTAAGTCTCTTCAAAGCCCATGATTAAAATTAAGGAACGAATCATATCATTTCACCTATTAAAAATTGCCTGTCCTCTTGATTTTTAGTTTCTTATTTAATCCTCTTAATTTTTCAATCATTTTGTATTATCTTTTTTAGTCTTATATTGTTAGTCGCCCAGAGTCACTGTAACTGTGAGATGGGCACCATATACAAAGAGAAAGCAATTATGTTGGGAAGAGTTAGCAGTGAAAGGAAACCTAGCTGCCAAAGAACATGAGGGCTGGACACTTTCAAAGCTGATGCCAGCCAAAGCATAGACAAACTCAAACAGTGTGAGATCGGAAGTTGTGGAGACACCTGGCCCCTAGAATCACCAAGAGTGGGACACAACTGAATGGACAACATCATCATCATAAATTTAAGAGAGGGGGGGGGGGGAGAGAGAGAGAGAGATAAAGCATGCCCAAATCCTTGTCCTACATGTATGATCAGTAATCCTATGACAATTGCATACTAAATGATGATGGAGCAACATCCAGAACATGTTTTAAATCAGACATTTATTACGTTCTAATTTTTGTACACCCGTGAGGTGTCAAGTGAAGGCTGTTTGGAGATGCCTAGTATTTGCCCCCTATTGTATGGACATAATCATAAAAAGGTCTTTTTTGGATCAGACCAAAGTCTCATGTCATCCTGAGACCAGCTACATGCCTCAGGGAAACTCGCAAGCGGATCTTTCTGCTAACGTGGAAGATTTGTTCCAACTGATAGTGGTCTCCATTCTGAACTGCTACAGTTATTGCTGTAACCTGCAAGCTCAATATTGCCTGTTTTGTGTGTCCATCTATTCGGCATTTTCCCCTGTAATGCAGTGCTAAGGAAGCTTGAGGAATGCAAAGGGTAGAGGCCCAGAGAAGGAAGGCTCACATTCCCCCTTATTATTAAATCTTTATACACCTACCTCTCCCACTGTGATTAAAGACAAATCAGAGCTGTCTAAACATCTCTTAAATCATGTCAGAAGTGGGAGGTGATTTATACTGAGCTGAGCACTTTCATTAAATTCCACCCAATTCCCCTGTTCCTGCATCTGAACTGTTAGTCTGTATCTCCCTGGTGTACCCATCAACATGGCAAGCCTGGCACTGCCTGCATTCTCTCTGCCTGCAGAATGTACGCACTGCCCTTAGAATATTCTTTTCATCTATATTATCCTGAGAATTCAACCTAACCGCAACGGAGCTGGGAGCTGGTGAAATATCTGAACATATCTCATTCAAAGGAATAGCAATTTCTTCAAAGGCCTCATTAGAGAGGCATCTGGGATAAAGGGACTAGAAGAGAAATAACTTGCTTAGGTCCTCCTGCTTTGGGGCATTCACAAGAAAGCCCCTTCTTGGAGAAACCTGAAACAGAACTATGAGAGCCAGTCAAATGTTTGTCTAAGGCAGTGTTTCTCAACCTTGACAATTTTAAGGCATGTGGACTTCAACTCCCAGAATTCCACAGCCAGCAATGCTGGCTGTGGAATTCTGGGAGTTGAAGTCCACATGCCTTAAAATTGTCAAGATTGAGAAACACTGGTCTAAGGTGACCCAAGCCCACCCTCAGTCAGGGAAATTCACTGATGGACTTTAGGCCAGTCACCCTGTTTCAGACCAGCCCACATCAGAAAGTTACTACTAGGATGGTATAAAGAGGAAAAACATGGAATAGAAATCAAACACATGCATAAACGTAAGCAAATACAGCTAGTCCTTGCTTAGCAACTGCCTCTTACAGTGATTGCTTAAACTTATGGCAGTGATTAACAGGTAAAATTTGACCAATCCTTGCATTTATGACCTTGGTAGGTCTGTAAAGCAAAGGAAGGCTGAAGATCATCAACACACTTGCAGAGCTGTGGTGACCCAGTGGTTAGAATGTAGTATTGCAGGTTAACTCTGCCGCCTGCCAGGAGTTCAATTCTCACTGGCTCGAGGTTGACTCAGCATTCTATCCTTCTGAGGTTGGTAAAATGAGGACCCAGATTGTTGGGGGCAATAAGCTGACTCTGTAAACCGCTTAGAGAGTGTTGTAAAAGCTCTATGAAGTCGTATATAAGTTTAAGTGCTATTGCAGTTCCATTTAGTGAGCTCTTCGCATAGTAGCCAAGTTGCTGGTCCTACTTGTGGCTGATCAATTCTATTGGTATCCAGCTAGGTTACATCTCCATGCTTCAGAACCACTTCTCTATTACTGCCATTGTCTTATTTTCTTCCTGAGAGTGAACCATGTAGACCTTCTATGTCAACCAAACTGGGGTTTGTAACCTTTTCAGGCTGCAGGAAGGATCTCACACAATGGCTCAAGTACTTTTCCAGCCTGCTCCCTCTGAAGGTGTAATAGAAACATCTCAGGAAATCCTCCAATCTCATAAATCTCAAAAGCTGCATACAAAAACTATGTCCAGTGAGTTCAGCAGCTCATAGTGAAAAACCTGAAAGCCTCCAAGATGATGTTCACTTGAAAGTTTTCTTCTGCACACATAAAATCATAATGGATAAATTTACTCATTTCTGAGCATATTAGCAATGTCTGTCCACTAGATCAGGGATCTCCAACCCCTGGGCCGTGGATCAGTACCGGTCCACGGCATGCCAGCAACTGGTCCACACAATCAAGCAAAGCTCCATTCGCAAGATGCAGACAGCATACAAAACCACGCACACTCTGGTCTGCGGAAAAATCTTTCTCTATGGCACCAATCCCTGGTGTCCCAAAAATCGGGGACCTTTACACTAGATCACCTTTATCTATACAAATTCTGCACAGAAATATTGAATATGCGTGATTAAAACATATGCATTTATTGTTAAGAACTTATACACATTTTATATATACCTACACAGATATACTATATGCTTTCAATTTTTTTCTTTCAAATTTCTTTCCAGGATGGAGGGGTATTGTTTTATTTTCCTGTTCACTTCTTTGTTGTTGTTTTTTTATTTGCTGAAATAAAAATAAATAATTGTTAGTGATCATTTCTGCAATGTCTATCCTGAACTTATAAATGCTGTAACTCCACGTCTCCATTGCTAAGACAAAGAGTCAAACAAATGGACAAAGACGGCAAGCTTGTTAACTTTATGCATGAGGTCTTCTTCTGCAAACTCTCATTAAGCTATCTGCTTCTATTGTTGTCATGTACAAATGGAATCCCTAATCTAATGAGATTCCATTGACTGCTCTAACTCTTGGTACCATTTGCTAGGATCTATTTGCAAATGAGAGTCTCAAGATCTTCAGAAACAACAGCGGTGAGTTGCAGTTGCCAAACTTGGGGCAAATCTTGTGGAATGACAGAAAGCTATAAATATTTAGGACTCTGCTCTTTCTAAAAATAATCTCCCAAGTTCTGTTTGAATTTTGTTGCTATTATTATTTTAACACTCCTTTCTGCCTTGGGTGATCTTGCAAAAAACATGTAAAAAAAAAAACCTGCAGTATTCCTATGAAAACAGACATAGATGCATATATGTATATTTATATGTCTCTCTGTGTATATGAATATAAGAGAGGTGAGTTTAAATAGCAGAATCAACAGGTAAAAGTAAATAAAATGAATAATCTTTAGGACAGTTATTTTGTTAAGATATAATATCTAAGATGATCCACCTAAGGAGATTCCAACCTCAATTTCTAAATGTAAACCTCTCCTAGAGAAAGGAATTTCATAAAAAAAGAGATATAAATATAGGAATGCTGCTCCTTGATTTTAAAAATTGAACAGCTGCAACTCAGTTCTTCAGGCCAAATTTTATAATACCGTAGATCTGACCATCACATTAGTTTACTTTTGTATCTATCCTATGAATTAATGTGTGGGGTTATATGATATAAATGTGATAGACACAATTATTATTATTAAAGTTTATTGGCCGTCCAACTCCGGTGCATTATTTGGCTATTATGTATCAACCTGGTTACAAAAAACACTTTCTAGCTAAATACAGTACACACTATTCCATTTTTAACAGAAAAACCCTGAAAGAATCAAAGTTGAATATAAACTTGCTTATTTGCTTATTTAATTTATTTTGGAGGAAATGCCTGTTATGGCTGTCTAGATTGATAGATTTTTCCTTCTGTTTCCCCCCCCCCCCCATAAACTACATCCACTCCAATGATCAAAAGGATGAGTGGCAGCAGAATTTCCCCACTACTCTATGCAAAGCCATGAGTAGAAGGCAGTTCTGCAAGTTCCTCTTGAAACTCATCCAAATGCTTAGACTATTTTTCTGTTAGATGTTGTCCATTGAGGCAGAACTCTAGCTAATCTCCGTGCCATGGAGCACCTGCAAGAAAACATGAAAAGACTGATCTGGGAGCCACCTAATTCTGTGACAGTTGCAAAGTGAAAGGGGATGAGCTGGAGAAGTCAAACTTTTATTTATTTATTTAGTATATGGCATCTACAGAAGTCATGCAATCACTGATATACAAATTTAATTTAAATAAAGTGTCCGATATACATAACACAGAGCTGAAGAACTTTCTTGGATGAGAAACGAAACATCTTCAAACTAAACAAGAAAGTCCAGTTGTCTCCTGAAAAAGCACCTTTGGGACAACCGTGACCTGGATGACTGAGAGTCATGCACTTTGGGATGGATACCCTTGAATGATGTGGGAGTATGAACGGATTTCCAGGAAAAAAAAAAAACTATAGGAACCATTTGTGCTTCAGTTTGAAATGGAGCCAACACAGACTCATCCTCAACAGCCTGCGCCTGTCTTCAACAGTGAAGGGACACAGGGTGGGTGGAAACATCCTGCATAAAGCACAGCTCCACAACCCAGTCCTTTCAGCAATTCCAAGAAGGCTCCACACCCATTTGCACTACTCAGGTGATCCTGAGGACACAGACAAGCCTTCAAGTAGCCTCAACAACTCTCTAAAAGAATACAAATGACCAGCTGTCTGCAAGGAATATAAATCCCTCCATTCCCCTCCATCCAGTCAGAGCTGAAGAAGCTTCTCGGCAGTCTTCTGGCTTCTTCCTGGCAGTCAACCCCAAGTGGGTACACAGTTTTCTGGGAAATAAGGAAAAGCTCAGATTGATTTCGTTGCCCTTCTAATGGGCAGAATCAGGTAAGACCACTGAATGAATTGGATGGCTTTTGTTTCATAATATTCCTGTATTAATGGTTTTATTTGTGTTACTACTACTCAAATCCACATAGTTTTTTTTTTAAACAATGTGTCTACTACAGAGTTGTTGGTGCTCCCTGTTGCATCCTTCGCGAAATGGCAATGACACGAGAAGCAGTTGTAGTTCTCAGGAACTTCTTTATTTCTGTTCAGCATACTGGTTACAAGACGCCAACAATGCCCAATCTCCCGGACTCTTTTATAGGCTATTCCCGGGCCAATCTGCAACATTTGGCGCGCCAGCACCCGCGCATGCGCGCACGTGCTGGCAACAGCCAGTCTGGTCCTGGGCAGCTTGCACCTGCCCAGGACCGTTGCAATGCCCCGAGCCTGCTTCCACAGGCTCAGGACATAACACCCCTTCCCCCCCCCCGGCTAAGACTATGATCATACAATAATAACATACAACCTAATGCGAGCGTGGTGCCCATACTACCTAGTGTCAGTTATTTCCTCTGCTTCTATCATTCCCAGTGTTCTATTTTCCTATGTGTACAGGAATGTTCTCTGTTAACTCTGTTTTGCCAGTAGAGTTACAAAATCTTCTAAATACTTAGGAGATCTTCTGGCTCTCTGTGACCTCCTGACTTCTGGGTACCTGCCAAGTACCCCTTGACTGAGGGGTGATGCATACCTGTCCCCCCTGTTACACCCTGGTGATTCCCAAGGACTGTGCTCCAATGCCTGGCCTGCTTGCTTGCCCACCGGGCTCGTCAGGCCAGGGCTTCTTTTTCTGTTTGACCTGGTTGTCCTGCCTAGCTGCAGGCTCTCTGGCCCTCTTAAGTGACTGTCACTGTTGGGCGATTCTGTAGAACCTCCCAGGTCCGTCCAAGACCCGTCAGGAGGTTGTCTTTCCCCTTGTTCCAGTTCTGTCCCCGGGCTTGTGGGGTTTTCAGTGCTGTCCCAAAACTCAGTTGTCCCCTGAGTGAAGTCAGAGGTATTGTAGTCGGGATTTGCTTCCTCGACCACCTCCCTGTATGCTTGCCCCCTTCTAGGGACAGGGGTAGTGTCGGGCCAACTAGAGGGAATGTGTGCCAGCTCTCTTGCAGGGTGTGATTTATTTGGACGCTCCTGGATATCCTCCCTGACTGGAGTATCGAGTGATGTGGGTGAGTAGTGATTATGCCCCCGGGGTGACTCCGTGGCTGGAGTAGGCACTGGTGCCTGAGTTCTAGTTGGGCTCCGTGAATTCCTGTTTGGGGCACTCGCGGAACTTTGGAATGGGCTGTCTGTAGCCTCATCGTTAATGATGGGCAGCAGCCCGTACTCTTCCCTTTACCCTAAAGGGTCCCCCCTCCCCCCCTGGAAAAGACCCAGGAGTCTCAGTGGGAAGGTCCCGTCTAGTGTGGAGCTGGTCGATGTGTCGCCGCAGGACATGACCGTTGTCCAGAGACACCTCGTAAGACAGAGGACCTGTGACTCTGGATACAGTGGCGGGGACCCATGAATGGCCAGGCCCATAGTTATGAGTCCAAACCGGGGTACCCACAAGCAGTTGTCTAGGTGCCCTGGGGTGTGTGAGTGTGGAAGGAAGTCTGTCCAGATGCAACCAGTCAAGCTTGGTGGTCAGTTTGCGCCCCCAACGAAGTTCAGCTGGGCTCCTCCCGGTAGAAGTGGATGGTGTAGTGCGATAAGAAAGGAGGAAGTCAGCCAACCTGTGATGCCAGTCTCCATAGGTAATTTTCTTCAAGGCGTCCTTGGTGATGCGAACTATGCGTTCAGCCATACCATTGGTGGACGGGTGGAAAGGCGCAGAGGTGGCGGGACGAATCATGTTGGCCTGTAAGAAAGCTTGGAATTTGGAAGAAGTGAATTGAGGGCCGTTGTCAGACACGAGGACATCTGGAAGCCGGTGTGCAGCAAAAATCACCCTCAGTACTTGAATAGTCTTTGCAGTGGTGGTGGAAGAGACAGGTACAACCGCAAGCCATTTTGAATGGCTATCAACTAGGACCAAGAAGAATTGACCCTGAAAAGGCCCAGCGTAGTCAATGTGCACCCTAGACCATGGAGACTGTGTTTCCTCCCATCTATGTACAGGAGCTTGGGGCATTTCAGGGCGTGAGCATTGACAAAGGTGGCATGCATGCACCTTAGCTTCAATGTCTCTATCTAACCCAGGCCACCACAAATGGCTGCGCGCAAGCGCCTTCATGCGTACAATGCCACGATGACCCTCGTGGAGGGTACTTAAGACCCTAGTCCTCATTGAGGTAGGAATGACAACTCTGCTTCCCCAAAGCAGACAACCCTGGAAGGTGGACAATTCATTCCTTTTGGACCAGAAACTCTGAAACTCAGTGCCAGGACAGCTCTCTGGACATCCAGATAAAACCCAAGAAAGGACACGTGAAAGTGTGAGATGTGTGGCTGATTCAGCGGCCACATCCCTGGCATCTAAAGGAGACTCAGGCAAGGCCTGAATGGAGAGGATATTGATAGTTGGTGCAGGGTCAGCTTCTATTACCGGCAGGGGTAATCTACTGAGGCCATCAGCATGGCCCATTTCCTTCCCAGGTTTGTGAAGTAAGGAGAAATCATAGACAGACAGAAAGATAGACCATCTCAGCATTCTGGGGGAGATGATCTGGGGAGTTTGTTTATGTGTGGTAAACAGTCCCAACAAAGGCTTATGGTCAGTGAAGACCGTGAAATGCCTGCCGTATAAAAAATCATGGAATTTTTTGATTCCCGCAACAACAGCTAAAGCCTCCCTGTCTATTTGAGCATAATTTCGCTCAGCAGAAGACAAGGTTCTGGAGTAATATGCAACAGGAACCTGAGTTCCGTCTGATCTGAGGTGGCTTAGTACGGCTCCCACCCCATAAGGAGAAGCATCACAAGCGATGCACACAGGAAGGGATTCATTGAAATGTGCAAGCACACTGTTAGAAGTGAGTAAGGCCTTGACCTCATTGAAACTTGCTTCGTGTTTTTGTGACCACTGCCACACTGCCTCTTTGTCCAGAAGCCTGTGAAGAGGCTCAGCTACACTAGCCTTGTTTGGGAGGTGTTATAGAAGTTCAGAAGGCCCAGAAAAGCCTGTATTTCGGCCTTGGACTTTGGCCTAGGGGCATGCATAATGGCTTCCAGTTTGGATTCAGCAGGGTGAATACCGGTAGCATCGATTTTGAATCCCAGAAAATCTGTAGAAGGCACCCCAATTTTACATTTGTCCTTCTTAAGTTTGAGGCCCGTTTTCCTGAACCTCAGCAGAACAGCCCTTAATCTCTCAGCTAAGTTGTGTGTAGAGTCCCCTGCAATTAAGACATCATCAAAATAGGGGCAAACCCCTGGTATACCCCGTAGTGTGTTTTCCATTATGCTTTGGAAAATTCCAGGAGCGACATTTACTCCAAATTGTAACCTCTTTACCTTGAATGCCCCCCTATGGGTCACAATGGTCTGAGCTACAGCAGCAGCATCATCAACAGGCAGCTGTTGATACGCCTGAGCTAGGTCAAGCTTTGCAAAAACGCGTCCCCCCTTGAGGGAGGCCAGAATATGACTGACCACAGGGACAGGATAGGCATGTTGCTGCAATGCCTTATTTAGAGTGCATTTGTAATCTGCACAGATGCGAATGTCCCCATTTGCCTTTAGAGGCGTGACAATGGGGGTCTCCCAAGGACTGGAGTCAACAGGTTCTAAGACTCCTTGCTGAATCAATTTGTCTAATTCAGTGTCAATTTTACCCTTTAAAGCAAAAGGAACCCTTCTTGCTTTGATTCTAATAGGGGTGACAGTGGGGTCTAACTTCAGTGACACAGGGGGTCCTTTGTACGTGCCCAGCTGGGGGCTGAAAACATCTGCAAATTCTTTGCAGACTTCTTGTAGGTCAAGTGTTTGCAAACTATTGAGCCCTGTGACGTGTATTCCCAAGGCCTCAAACCAATCGAGTCCTATGAGACTCGTTCGTTCCCCCCCTACTACTACTACATCTAGTGGACCTTCAAAATCCTTATACTGTACGTTAAGGGTGGCCTCCCCCTTAACACACACTCTGGAGTTTTGAAAGTCTGTTAACACAATGTCAGAAGGCCTCAGCTTGGCCTGAAATCCGCTGCCAGAACAAATCTTCCTAAACGTGTGCATGGAAATGATCGAGAGTGCAGACCCCGTATCCAGTTCCATAGCCAATTGAACTCCTTGTAGCTTCACTTTAAGTGACAGCTTTTTCTTGATGGGCTTGTGTGTGCCTGTCTTATAAATGCTTCTTCGCGAAGCGCAGAACCCCACCCTGTTTTGGCTGGGAACCCTGGTACCTTTCAGGTGCAATTCTTCCTGAGGTTGTACCTTCTGACGGCCCAGACATACAGCTGCAATGTGTCCCTGCTTTCCGCATGCTCTACAGATAGCGGAGCGGAATCTACAGTCGGTCCTCTTGTGGCGACCTCCACAACCAAGGCACTTGGGGAGAGCTGAAGAGCTTCCTTTCTGTTTCCCTTCTTTCGTGGGGTAGAGACGGTCTACTTCATCGTCAGGATCCTCCTCTGGGTTCCTTTGGGCTCCTTCCTGGTGCACGGACGCAGCCTCTGGAGTGCTTCTGATCGGCCTCATGTTCTTGATGGCGCCGCCCGCTGCCTCTTCTGCAGTAACCTCTCTCAAGGCATCTTGGAATGATAAGTCTTCTTTAGCAAAAAGTCTCTGCTGTAATTCTCTATGCCTCAGTCCGCATACAAATCTGTCTCTCAGCCGTTCTTCTAGATCCTTGAACTCGCAGTGTTTAGCGGCTTTTCTCAGCGCAGCAATGTATTCTTTGGCTGATGCTCCGGGTCGCTGATCCCTCTGTTCGAAGGTGTGGCGCCAAGCGATGACGGACAGCTTGGGCTGGAAGTGTTCCTTGAGTAGTTTTTTGAGATCTGTGTAGTTAACAGATTCTAGAGGTACAGGTGCTGCTATGTTTTCAGCGATTTCGAATGCGTCTTGACCGCAAACGCACAGCAGAGTGGCGGCCTTCAAACTATCTTCTCTTACTTGGTTGACTTTCAGATAGTTTTCCACCCTGGCTACGTAAGACTCCCATCTTTCTGGATGCGAGACGTCGAATTCTGAAAGTCTTCCTACTTTTGCCATTTTTGTAGAAAAGGAAGGGTCTATCAGCCAGCCTACCCCCGATGCTCGCTGGATTGGCGGGTAGCTGCCGAGTCAACGCGGTTCCTACCGCTCAGGACTCTCTCGGGTAAGCTTACACCTGTCTTCGGTCGATGTAAGGCAATCCCACCTTCGTCGCCAGTGTTGAGTCCTTCGCGAAATGGCAATGACACGAGAAGCAGTTATAGTTCTCAGGAACTTCTTTATTTCTGTTCAGCATACTGGTTACAGCATACTGGTTACAACGCCCAATCTCCCGGCCTTTTTTATAGGCCATTCCCGGGCCAATCTGCAACATTTGTCGCGCCAGCACCCGCGCATGCGTGCACGTGCTGGCGACAGCCAGTCTGGTCCCGGGCAGCTTGCACCTGCCCAGGACCGTTGCAATGCCCCGAGCCTGCTTCCACAGGCTCAGGACATAACACTCCCTATTCTCTTCTGTAACTTCCTGATAAATCTGAACTGCAGCAAAGTATCAGAATCTCCTGTATATCTTGGATGTTATCTAGTGGTCATCCCTTATTTTGCAGCTTAGACATGATAGGCCTATTGTATCTCTAATTCTTTATATAGTATTTACCATTGATGGTTTTCTAACTTCTGTGCTCTGGAAATGGGGTGAATGGAGACACTTGCGTGGTCTGGTCCTCCACATTTTACAAAAGCATCCTTTTGATGATATTAAGGTCTGAAACCAGGAAAAACAGCACTGAGAGGGGAAAACTGGGTGAAGAATGGAATCGAGAACTTTAAAATTGTATATATAAATTGTCTGCAACATTCTCTTTTTGTTTACCAGCAAAGATAATCATCCTGAATGACAACTGGCTAACTTTAATTCCTGTTACATGGTAGAAAACAGGATAAATATAATTGACTCTTTTTCCTTTAGAAAGGGGGGGGGGAGAAAACCAGAAATGAAAGAAAGAAGATTGTTAAAATGTTATGACTCAACAAGGTTGGGTAACTTAATTTGTGGAAACTTGGGGGGGGGGGAATCTGTTTTATACTTCCTGCTTGTCTTGCCAGAGCATTCAACCATAATCCTACTGAATGTGTCTTTGCCTGCAAAATTTATAGCACTAAAAGTGATGATTTGGAGATCATCAGCCCTGCGTGCCTTGTAACTGTCACCCTTCCTTTAATGATTGGGTTCATTCACATGGTTTGATTAAACATGGTGATTTAATCAGTAGCAACTGGATGGGTTCCAACATCATGCTAACCAAAAGCAAAGAAACACATGATAATTTAACTTAAGTGTTCTCAAACTTTGTGGCAGCATGTTCTTGAGTCATCTGCAGGAAACCACAGTGGCACCAATTTGAAAACACACATGTAATGAAGTCACTGTGCAAATGCCATGGTATGTACTTGTATCGGGATATTTTACACACAAGGATGTAAATAATAACACTTGGATAAATATGTCATGCACATTTTCCCCCTTCTCCCCTGCTGGGAACACTCCTGCAGTAGAAAGGTAATCTTGTGTGACCTCCCCCTGGGATTTAAATGAATGACTTAATTAAGGTTTGGGTTGTACAAAAAATATACATGTTTAATAACCTGATGTTGATGCATAGATCACAGGTGTTCCCAAGTAACTCAATTACCTATTTTAGGCTTTTGTACGTAAAAAGTGGAATGGTGCCAGAGTGATTTTTGAGTGTTCCCACTTTATCCGCACATGCCTAATCAGGTGCATAAAACATTTTGACTACTTAAGTTGTTCATATCCTGACCCACAGTTTGAGAACCCTTGGTTTAAAACAATATATGAATCCATCCATTGCACTGCATGGACCGATCTGTCATTTTTCCATTTTGCTTGAAACTATGAACTATCCAGTCCGCAAAATAATAAACTGAAAGCATTGTTTAAAATATAAATCTCATTAACTTTAGGCTGCTTTTATCTAGGATAACAATCTGCCTCTTAAAGCTCAGGACAAACTACCTCAAAACATATACATAGGCACATCATTAGTTATTGGCTATAGTGATTGCAGGCCCAGGCACAGATCTGGTGTGGTTAGCATCTGCTATGAAGATTTGGTGCAAGGTTTTTTCCTCTGGCTATAAAATTAAATTAAGTTTCACAGTACAGACATTTTACAGATTTTTTTTAAGAAATATTGCTAAGCCCCTTTTTAATGAACCCCAGGCCTACTGGCTTTACCAAAATACACTCGACAAGTCAGCACTTGGGTGCTGCTGCTCATGGGTGCCAAGATTGCTGGTGGGATCGCAAACTGGCAGTGGCTAGGAAAGGCCCTTAATTGTTAGGATTTTGATCTGCAGCTGAAATTTGATGCCATCTCCATTTGTTTACTTTGTTTCTGCTATTTAAACCCCTTTACAGCTAATTTTCAGGGTGTTCACCCCCCCCCTCCTTTCTGGTTCCTTTTCTGCCAGCAACTGGGTGGCATTGCACACCTACTGTTTGTTTTGGCAGTTTTCCCCCTTATCCTTCTGTTTTGCCAAAGTTAGACTGAATAGCCCGACAAAAAGGCAAACCAGATGGAAAACTTTCCAACCATGGAGGTATAGAAGAAGAAGGATTGTGTGCAAAATGAAGCTGGCAGGGCCAGAGGTAAAATAAACACAGGGGTGGGGAGGTGGATATGCCTAGTTTACAGACCCATCACTCTGGTTTCCATCTTCACATCCATCAGCAAAGCTGTTTCCCACATATTATGAAGTTGCTTGGAAGCTAGTAGCCTTGAAACTTTGACCTATTGTTTCCCTACCTTTTCTTATCTACTCCATTCATCTATCCTTTTTCCCCAACTCTGTCATGGGAGGAAGGCATCTGGTCACTTCCTTTGAACTTTCTCTGCTATACTTTTCTATCTTGAATGGAACAGACTCCTACTCTGGAGATCCTTTGGGGAACCCATTACATCCAACACAGGGAAATTCATACAACTCTCAGGTACATCATGGAAAAGCTACAGTGGAAGAAACCAAAAGGTCAGCAGAAGTTCCAGCTGATGAACTACATAGTAAATAACCTATTAAGAGTTGCAGAATTTTCTTTTGAATCTCAAAGAAATATAATCAGTATTAATAAAACCACAGGGGCAGAGGCAGGGAAATGGCTATTGGTGGAAATCTCAATGTGACACACACAAACACACATAATAGTGTTTCCTTTTGTTTAACTCTCTTGGACAAGACACTCATCATCTGAAAGAAGCCCTCATGTTTCTTGCCCTAAAATGTTCCATGAAGTAATATTACATAGAATAAAATAGAAACTCGTAAATATTCATCTTTATTATGAATATCTGTCAACAAGAAAAATAACATCTTGCATAATGTGTATATGCATATAAAATAAGTTGCCATCAGCAATTCTAATTCTGTAATTCCCCTAGCTCTATGATGGGGTAAAAACATGTAATAAGCTGCTTGTGTGAGTTAATATAGATATTACTTTGTACCCCAGGGGAATAAAACAATCCCTGAAACTCTACTTTGGGAGTACAAGAATTTCTACTCTATTTGATAAATGAAAGACTGGAATTATCTTTTCTGTTTGATTCTTCAGTTCCATCTCCAGATGATAAAATGACCGTACTGTACTGTTCTTGAATAACTGTGCTCTTTTGGAGATTATATAGTATAGTTTTTAATTGTTTTAACATTTTGTATTATTTGTATGGTTGTGTTATTTTGGTGGGATTTGTGTACTGTTTATGTTTTAATTGTAAGACACCCAGAGTTATAAATGAGCCGAGGTGGCGCAGCAGTTAGAGTGCAGTACTGCAGGCCACTTTAGCTGACTGTGTTTAGCAGGTCAGCGGTTCAAATCTCACCGGCTCAAGGTTGACTCAGCCTTCCATCCTTCTGGGGTAGATAAAATGAGGACCCAGATTGTTGGGGGCAATGTAAATATATATATATACATTGCTTACTGGTATACACCGCTTAGAGAGTGCTTGCACTTAAAGCGGTATATAAGTCTCATAAATAAATAAATAAATGTGAGATGTATATATAAATTGATTGATTGATCGATTAAATGAATGAATAAATAAATAGCAAGAATATTTCTCAGTTTCAGAAGTAGCAATTGGCAAAGGAAAAAAATCCAAATCAGAAAAAGCTTACATTTTAGGGATTAAAGCAGTGGTCCCCAACTTTTCTGGGGGGGGAAGGGAGGGTTCCATGCAAGCAGCAGTTGCAAGTACATGCGCATACAAGAGCTCCATTTGCAAGAGTGGAGGGCATGCATGCCTGCCTCTCACACAAATGGAGCTTCGCACACAAGCTTTCACATGCACTGCTTATGTAAGTGGAGCTGCACGCTCGCCCACCACTCGCACAGCACAGTTCTGAATGGGCCACAGCCAGGGGGTTGGGGACCCTGGATTAAAGCAAAAGATAAATACTAGTAAAGTAGCTATTGTGTGAATTTTCTAGCACAGTTAGAGTTCTAGGACAAGGGAACTGTGGGACCTGTGATGTTTTTGCAGGCATAAGTCTAACCCAAGCTGTTGTGTGGAACACATTCAGATGAATACAATTCCACTTCCACTTCAGATTGACATAGTGAGTGTCTGAGGTTTGATAGGTACCTTGTGGCATCCTGCCATCTTTTGTACATTTAATATGTGAGGCATATTGGAGAGAAGCCCAGAGAGACAGCCCTACATGAAATGGAAAAGCTGGATAGTGGAAATTTGTGCGCAACTCAGAAGTTTCTGCATCGGGCAGACATATCTTTCTCAAGTTCTTTTCTGATTTTGAGCATCTAAAGGCACTAAAAGTTGTGCTGCAACTTCAGACACCCAAATACCCCAGCAGTGGACAAGACTAAGAAGAAAGACGGTCCACTGCTGGGGTATTTAGGTAGCACCTGCATATATATCTATACCTATATGCGTCTCCTGTACTGCAGATGTGCTAAACTGCTGCAGGACCACAAGGACCACAATAATGTTGAATATCCTCCTTACTTATGAGCCTTTTGAATAGTTTCTTACAGAGTAACAATTAACCAGAAGCAAAATTTTAGTTCCACTAAAAATAAAACTAAGCAAAACAAAGCAAGCTGGTTAGATTTTTGCTTCTCTTAAGATAGTGAAAAGCACTTTTTAAAAGTGGGATGATCTGACCAAAAAACCCCAAGCTCACAGAGGGATCTGCTTTTCTTTAGAAAGTTGTGGACAGAAATTCCAGCATTAGGAAAATGGAGGGCGCGCTCAGAAAAAGCCCTGACCCAGCTGGCATAATTTGTGCATTTTTCTGGGCTGACCTGACCTGTTTTGGCATGACTACACTCCACCTGGCTCCTACTATTGCTCCAAATCCCCCTCTCTTTAATGAACTATACATTCCCTTGTTAATCTTGCAAAAATAAGGGAGAAAGTTATATAAAAAGACCTGCCTATGGAAGGCTTCTGGGATGTGTATTTTGTGAAACATTAATTTGCCCTTTCAAAAGAAGTGCCAGTCTCCAAATCATTCTGACACAGCAAAACAAAAAAACAAAAAAAAAACTTTGTTCTGTGGGCTCCCTCTTTCTGAAATTTATGGAGCCTTTCTTTTCTTTTGGATCCCAGAGTGGAAGAAATATGCCAGGCCACAGTAGCAACAGAACAAGCCTACTCTCCATTGCACTTAGAAAGAATCCATTCTCAGAAATATTGCATTTGTGGAACTTTGTTTAGGTTAAGTGGATGCGAGAGTCTAGGCAGGCTTGGGGAAGGTACAAATATTTGGAATGTTATTTGAGCACTGATTAGTCATCCAGAGATATCAACACCTGAATTCATTCAACTTTAAATGTTAGCACCTTAAAATTACACAGATTATAACACTTATAAAGAGACGAGAAAGCTATCCTCTGGAGAGTTTCTAAAGAAGCCTGCTAATGCCTGAGGGCAAAAGATATTCATGGGCATGTCATAAGCACTGATTGGCCACCTTTGTCATAGTTTATGAAGCTCATCTAGAATGTTTCTGCACAATTAGGTACTCAGCAATGACAAATGTTGAATATCACTTGCTTTTGCTGAAATCTTTTTCACAAAGCTATGGACTGACTTTGTGTCCTTTTCCAGCCTAAGGGTGTCAATCTCTCACCTCTGCAGTCTCCCTTTTTAATTTTTCCTTATTAATATCACAATGGCTGAGAAACTGAGGTGAGGGAAGAGCCACTGAGTGCATTTCAACTCCGTGGACTTGGACGGTTGAGAGCCTCAGGCAGTTGCCTGCAGTAGCCCTTTGCTGACACTGGGTGCACCTGTCTTATTTTGCTTTCATTTTGAACAGCTCTGTCAGCAGGCTACACACCTTGATTGTCTGCCTGGAGATCTGATAAATCACTTTTGCTGCCTGTTTTGAAATACAAAACAAGGTGGGGTTCTAATATTTTGCTGGTGGGCTGTCTGTGGCTTGCCCATTTCTTGAAAATTCTCTTCTGATTCATGAGGTACATGATTTCTCACTGATACTGATAAGAATTCTTATTAATTTATCCTAGAGCCTTCTTTCCTTCCATTTTGGCATAGGGATGTAAGGTGCTGCTGCTCCTAAATGGTACTTTACCAATTCCAATGGATTTTCACTATGGAAGGCAAATAATATGTATATCCTTTTCTCTGACAAAAATAAAAACAAGCCTCCATCTTTATTTTCCACCAAAAGAAAGAGGGAATTTTCATAATTATATAGGCTACTTACTATTAAAGGTCTATGGATCCTATTATGACTTTACATTGTGAATTGTGTAGCAAGCTAATACTATGTAAGATAAGCCTGTATTATGAAAAGTTAACTAGGTCAGACCTACTCAGGACTTGGTTGGAAGACCACCACGAAGAATCTGTGTAGTATATACTGGAAAGTCAAAAAAAATCCATCAAGAAACAGCAAATCACGGTTGCAAAAAAAAATGACTTCAACATGAACATGAAGACTAAATGAATAAAACCTAACTCAAAGACACTGTTCTTGTACATACACACATTCAGAGCGGGTTATTTGCAGCTAACAACACTGAAAACAATAACCACAACAACCTCCGACAAGACAGGACAGGAAAAGAAAGAAAGAAAAGTCAGTTGATGAAACATACTGCAAAGATTAATCATTTAGCCCTAAATACATATATATCTCAAGTGGCAATGCTCCAAGAAGTAAGAGTGAGCAAAAAGTATATTGGATTTCATTTCATTTAACTAAATATCAATTGCCTAGTCACATATTTGAACATTTCCCCCTTCCTTTTTATTCCCTCCCAAAATCTTTTGTTTTCAGATAAAATGTTCATGTCTATTAAGTGATCTAATGTTGATAAACACCCAGGCACCATTACCTGACTTCTTTTACCTGGAGATTTTGTGGAGATGGCAAGGCAAAGCTTGCCAGTGTCCCATTTCCTTTCCAAGCCATGAATGGCAGCACTTTTACAAATCTTACAAACAATCAGGGTTTGATGCATTTATGCAATCAGCAGCCTTGAGCAATGAATTGCCATCTCTCGGCCTTTCCAAAGAGGAAAAGAAGTTATGTTTACAGTAAGCGGGCGGACAAGCCACAAGATATTTTGAACTGGAGCCTACTCGAATGAGTCCTGCCTCCAGGCTGAACAACCAGCACAGCTGAAAAGGGAGAGCTAAAAGGCAACTCATGTGTGGGGGGGGGAGAAGTCCACAAAGGGGCATATCTGGCAGGATGAGGAGCAAGTGTGTACCAGGGCCAGTTTATTTGGAGAGGGGAAAAGGTGACATTTCTCCTGCAGCTCAACTCTTCCCTGAACTGCCTCTCTCAGCTTTAGCCTAGTTGGAACAACCCACGGATTACAAAAGGTGTGTTCTAATGAATGGGAGTGCTGTGCACTCCCTGCCCAGCTGCAATTGTGATTAGGTCTGTAGGTAACATGTAAAAGGAGAGCACTTCCTCTGTGGAGCCCTGCCTGCTACAGCAAAAGGATTATTAAGCCCCTTTCATAGCACCCCTGGGGATTATTTACAAGGGGGCTGGGGCAGCTTGGAGAAACTTTCTTCCCTTCCTATGTAACAGCTGGGATAAGGGCAGCATGAAAAAGACATCATATACAGGTGAGTAGAAACAAAATGTTTCCTCGGGAATATTCTCCTCCTTTGCGTAGAAGGAGAAACTACTTGTTGAAAACTACTGCCTGTCTTCTATTGGCTCAACTCTTTAGAGTTGCAAGTGGGTTTTGGGGGAGAGGAAGGGCATTGGCAATAAACAAAAAAACCTTGACTGAATTAAGCATATGCTAAATTCTCTGATCGAAAGGCAAATGTCTATGTAGGTACAGGTATAGACAGATCAAACACAGCATTTGGTAGCTGAAAGCCTTCGTATGTAACAAATTGACATTTAAAACTGTACTTATTTTATCTAGAACCAGCCCAACAAGTGTTTCCACTCAAGCACACTATAGTGCTTTTATGGATTATTTCTTACATTACAGCACTCTTAATATTCTATACTTTTCTAATTCTTGGGCTCTGCAGTGCATAGGTTGCATGTATACATTGAAAATGCACCATAGATCTTGATCTAAAGCTTCCAGGAAACGACTGATCTCTGTAACTCCGAGGGCTAGAAACTTGTCACAAGGTTTCATACACATTTACATACTGGAGTGCTGAAGTTGTAAGATAATTTAATGGAGAATGTGTTTCTGTATACTAAAGAAGTTACTGCATAAAGTTTAAGTGATGTACAATTGAAGATACTGATAATGTCAATATTCTGCAGGTATCTCTGTCTTGGTGGGCTGGCTGTGATAACAGTGAGAAAACCTGCAAAATAATTTCTAGAGATCCTAGCTGGCATAAAGGAACAAATATGGTGGGGTAAAACTAGGTAAAACTAGGATTGATTGCACTTGTGGTATATTGACTAAAATGACTTTGTTCCTGTTGTTTGCAGCAAATATTCTACTTGGCATGAGTATGAATAAATCAGGTAACCTAGTCCACTCCCACTCTCCATTACTCAAAGGTGTTAGACACACTGTGCAAATAGTCCTTGACTTACAACAATTGACCCCAAAATTTCTATCAATAATCAAGATAGTTTTAAAGGGAGTTTTATCCCATTTTATGATCTTCTTGGCAGAATTTTTAAGTGAATCACTGCACTGTTTAAGTCAGCGACATGAATGTTAAGTGAATCTGGCTTCCCCATTGCCTTTGCTTGTCAGAAAGCTGCAAAAGCTGATCACAGGACCCTGGGACACTGCAATTGTTATAACTACATTCCAGTTGCCAAGCATCTGAATTTTGATAACGTGGCTACAGGGATGCTGCAATGGTCATAAGTGTAGAAAATGGTCATAAATCACTTTTTTTCAGTGCCATTGCATCTTTGAATGATCACTAAATAAATAGTTGTAAGTTGAGGACTACTGTACATCAAGTGTTAGATCAAAGACATACATGAGCAGCAGGTGGGCTTATCTTATGACAGTCATGGCATAAGGAAAACTATTTACAATGTAAGAGGGGTAAATGACAAAAAGCATGGATTAATGAAATGAAATAAGCATAGATATCTTCTATGTATGCAAAACATTTTCTCTGTGTGTATCCATGCTGGCCAATTGTAGGAATGCTGTTACTATTCCTCTTCATAAAGGGATGAATAGCAAGAATGAATGCAAACACATAAAAGAATGACCTTATTAAGTGTCCCAGGAAGAATGAGGGAATTCTGTTTGAAAGAATATGAGAGATGGCACTCAGCAAAATCTGGGAATTGCAGTGCCATGTTTTACCAAGCAGGGGGTATGTGGACCAGAGATTTGTTCTTTCATTGAGAACTGTGGGAAAGTTTATTGTGTACCTTGTTGATTCAGGAAATGAACAAAGTTCTATTGGCTTAAAAGCTATGCCAAGCTTTAACAGTATGGACCAGGATCAAATTAACCTTATTCTGGGTGGGTGGGGGGTGGGGAGAGAGGAAGGAATAGGGGAGAGGAAATTTTAAGAAGTGAAACATGCTTGGAGCCTGAGCAAGTTTTGAAGCACCAATTGGGCCCCTTAAAACCCACAACCCCCCAAATAAGCCTAACTTTTGGGCACCAGCCCATTCTGGTGACTAGAGGGCTCATGAGGGCTGACTAGATCTCCTGGCAAGCTGCCTTTTTTGCACCTCTGTCTAACCCCTCTCACATGGCCTATGAGCCTTTATGGAATGGTTCTGCATAGCCAACCCCTGTGTGTTTTGGCTGAGCTTCAGTCGGTTGTGAGAAAGGGCCTGCCTAGAGCTTTTGCCAGATGAACATAGATCATAACTAATTGGATTCTTTTTTCATATCTATATATCTAATTGTAATAACTCTTCATGTAATTGCTAAAATGGGGCTAATATGTGCATTGGAAGTTAACACTCCATGCTGGCCAGAAAGATTTTTGTTTCAAATTGAGAATATCATAAAACAGTTAAAAATATATATCCCAGAGAATTACGCAAGCCAAATTATGATAAATTCTAGGTAAAGTAAACTCTTTTGATCTCCTTTCTGCAGTTTTTTTCAAGCAGCTAAACTTGAATTGCTGAACCAGTATTTTATGTTTCTCATAACACCTCGGAAAATGTTAGGGGGAATATAAGAAATAATTGTGGATAATTGTGGTTTAACACAGAAGCTGCCCAGATTTATTGGGTGCTGAATCTGGACCTCAGCCTAATTTCACATTATGTCATCATCTTATTTATTTGTAACATGATATTATGCTGCTTCAATCATTTTAGGAGCTTAACAAAAGCCATATACGATAATAACATGTATATTACAGCTTTCTACTTATATAAGCCCTCTGGGTACCTTGTAACAATAAAGCCAAGTTGCAAACTACAAAACACAACAGTACCGTTAATATTACAATCAAAATTACATCAAAATTATGATTTAAAAACAATTAATAACTTAAAGCTTGATAAGAGAAATGGGTTTATTTGTTTTTTTGCCATTTTTTAAATAAAAGTTTTATTAATTTTTAAAAATTACAGTCTTTAGTGCTTAGTAAACAACATATTGTCTGGGTTCAAATATTTAACATTAACTTCTTCAATATAAATCTGTTCAATACTACACAATCCAGCATTTTTTCCCTGATCCTCCTTTCTTCATATTTTTTCCATTTTCCGTTCATTTCACATTTACAATTTTTGGTGCTGTTAATGTATACAGCATTAGATATAAGCATCTTCGTCATATTTTACTAATATCATACAAATAATATCAATTAATAAATCAATAATGTCAATTCATTAATCAATATCCTGTTTTTTTGTATTCTTCTTAAAGTTTGATTTCCCATTAGTATTTGAAATTCTTTATCAGTTATGATTTTCTCAAATCATATATCTTCATATTTCCCATATCAAAAAAGAGAGAGAAAATGTTACCTTAATTCTTAAATCATATCTTGCATTATAAAAGTCTGATTATACCTAAGGGTCTTCTGTTCTTTTAATCTTAATCAAAGAAGTGTTTAAACATATAATGCCGCCAGCAGGGCAAAATTGCATGCAGAAGGCAGAGGTCTACCTTACTGTGTCCCAATTCCGTTGCAACATAAACCAGAAGTCTGGAGGTTTTTTTTTTTTCATTTTTTTTTTTTTTACACTGAGAGAATGAGGAAGAAACACATCTCCCTGGCGTGCACATTTCTATTGCTCAAGAGTCACACCAGAGAAGACCCTCACTTGCCCACCAAATGTAGCACTGGGGACATCATCAACAGAGTTTCTCTTGCTCATCTAAGTAACAAGACAGATTCTTAGTGGGAGAGGGGATGCTGCAGATAGTCAGCTCCTAAGTCATAACGTTCAAACCAATGCCTTCAGTGTTACTTGGTAGGCAATTGGCAGCCAGTTGAGATAACTCAGTGTTAATATCATGTGATCCTTGTACCTTGCATCAGTTAGCACCACATTTTGCACCAGATGCAATCTCCAGGTACTGTTCAGGTCCAGTTCAAATCATGTGGCTCAGGAAATAATGTTCAAACGCATTCCTCACCACAACTAGTACCTAGCATGGTGGCACAGTAGTTAGAATGCAATACTGCAAGCTAATTCTGCTGACTGCCAGCTGCCTGCAGTTCGATCCTGACTGGCTCAAGGTTGACTCAGCCTTCCATCCTCCCAAGGTTTGTAAAATGAGGACCCATTGTTGGGAGCAATATGCTGACTCTGTAAACCACTTCGAGAGGGCTGTAAAACCACTTTGAGGTGGTATATAAGTCTAAGTGCTATTGCTGTTGCTACCAACGCAGAAATAGGTGGTAGCCAAGGTCCATTCCCAAAACGAGAACCTGTTCTTTCTGAAGAAGACAACCCTATTCAAAGTGGATTTTATGTCAATCCCCAAATTTAGACTTTTTTTCTTACCTGTATTTAATTTAAGCTTGTCCTCCTTAGGCAAACCACTTTGTTTAGGCTACATTTCAGGGTATTTATTGATTTGGGGAGGGGGGATTAGAAGATATAGAGTATTTTAAGGCTTTGAATTCTCTCCCCCAGCTATTATATGTGGTTAAACAACATAAGGGATAAGGTAGAACAGAATACAAGGCTGAGCTGTAGTCAACACAGCACCACCTTCTGAACATGTTTTGACAGAGAGAGCCAGCACTATTATGGAACAGTGTCCCCAGGGTGAACATCATGAACACCACCATCAAAAAACACCAAAATGCATTTCACCCAGTTATGACTGTATTTTGAAGGGAAGGGAAGAGAAGAGGAGGTTCCATCTGAATCTAACAGTCATCTGGAATGGAGATGAGATATTTTGGTTGGATTGAGGAGTTAAAGGGAGATCCTATTGGGTCTCTGGACAAGTGCTGCTAGGTAGATAAATTGGGGGAGGAGAAGCAGCCATGTAACTCTTCATTTTCCCTCTTTCCTTTTTTACCTGTGTGCCTTCATCTGCTGCACCCCAAGGTAGGGCTTAGTGCCTAAGTTCTCTCAATATTGTGATGCCTCATTAAAAGATTTCCCTCTTCGTTCTTCTCTACTGCCCAGTAAACCAAAGTGTTGATCAAACTTTGCTAGAGGAAAGAGGATGTTTAGGAGCAATCACATTAATTATACGCAGGCCATCTCTGTATATGCAAAAGTATGTAATTTATTTTATGGGCTGCTTCCTTTTTCAAACAAAACAAAACAAAAAAGTTAATAGGGGGACTATCAGATAAGAGGAATTTTATTCATCTCCTGCTCACAATTCTTCCATTCTGAATCATCTCTCACTCTTCATTATTGTACTATGGAATTTCAAGCAGGTGTTTCCTCTCTGAATTTCTTTTCATGAAAATAGAGATTCATTTATCCACACTTGCATATAGCATGCAAGTAAAGAGAAATTGATTCCAGAAAGACCTCTGTAGCCAATAGCTTCAAAATTCAATCTAGATGATTTTTATAAATTATTTACAGTATTCAGCACTAAAAATGGATGAAAACTAAAGCAAAGTCTTGACTCCTTTATAGGATGTATTAAATAGGATGTATATAATACGGTACATACAACATTCCACAGAAGTAAGCAAAATGCTTACATTTTCCTACAGATCTCTGGGACCAGTGTAGCCATATTATATGTCCTGAACTGTAGGTGACCTGGGAAGTGTCCTAGATTTAAATCATACACTTGCAGCCATTGCAAAAAAGGCTATGTGAAGATCCAAGTAACTGGTAGAGAGAATATAACAATCCTTAAACTGGTTGCAAGTTCCTTACTTTAAGCTCTTCTAGCATCAGTAGCCATTGAATAAATAATGTTTTTTTTAATCTTAGTTTATTATCACAGAAGGAATATTATTGTATTGGTTGGAAACCTACCTTAGGAAGCTATCATTGAAATGGCTAATATAATAAAGATTCACTACATAGTGCTTTTGGAGGGTCTTTGGATATCCAAAGACTGCAGATTACAGAAGGGAAGAGTGTAATACAGTGATGATCTCATAATACATTCCCAAAACTGGGAAGAATTTCCCCATGGAAAAGAAGAGTTTTCTGAAGAAAAGAACGATTTTTCAGACTTCTGAAACTTAGAACTCTTTCACTTTGAAACGTAAAATAAAAATTTACAGATTGAAATAAGTTAAAATGAGCTTGATTTGATTTGGGCTGGACTTGTATGAATTATATTTGTCAACCATGGTTAATTGCTTAGCATAATGTGCATAATGAGATGAGCCCATTCTGGTTCCATCTTCTGAAGAGGACCAGCTGTTGCCTCCATTTGATTTGACAGCAAACCCTTCTAACTCTTCAACAGCAACAATTGCTACTGAAATGCAAGTGAAATCTACAGCAACTGCTATAAAGTTTCTATAACTGCAAATTAACAGTCTTGTGTTTTCTGGCTAGCCATGCTCACCAAAAATACTAGATAACAGCTGGACTTCTTAACCACAACAGTTACCCTTCACATTACAGTTGACCATAACATATGAAAGGTGAAGCTACCTCTGTTAAGATTAAAAATACACACACTATTTTACATAAAACTATCACATTTCAGGAACTATTCATTCCTTGATGACACATTATTTTTAAATGAATGCCATCTTATTCATTATCTTGGCATGAAATTTAGTCTGCCTCAACATGTTCAGTTCCTGGAAGATAGAAGAGTGGTTATATGTGTATGGCTTTTTATTGATTCCAATTAAAAAAAAAATAAAGCACACTGCTTATTATGTTCATTTTAACTCTAATGATAATGCTCAGCACCAGAAACTAATTACAGCTGTGCTCATAATTTGTAACTGTGAATTTAGTTTCTGTTAAAAGGGGGATACTTAGTGTACCTTAAACAAACACAAGGAAGTACTTGATTTGACATATCCTTGGAGATGTATGGAGAGTAGAAATGTTTGCCAATATAGTCATATCAAAATGAGATCTGATTTTCATGACTTTTGAGGGTTTAATTTTTAATGTTTTAGCATGCTAATTGTTTTATTTTATTTTATGATATCAGCAGTCCAGAGTTGCTAGGCAGTGAAATAGACAGCATATCCATAGTAGAAAATTCAGACCATAACAAGAAACAAAATACAGTATTATTTTAATGGAAATCTATTGTTTTTTTAACCCTCAAGAACATTTGTGTCTTTGGAGAATTTCTATTTCAGTTAAGCATGATTACAACAGAGGAGATTGACACTAGTTGCTATCTGAGATTTTCTCCATGTCTCTTTGCTGAAACTAAACAAGGCTTGATTTGGTCAGGAGCGAGATGGAAGATAATCAGAAAACTGCCTGCTTTGAGTTCTGTTATAGAAGAAAGGCAAGGAAATAAACATATGAAAGAAGCAAGAATCCTTCATTCTAAGGCAGACATGTCAAACTTGTGATGTCACATGACACCGTGTGACGTATTGGAACTTTTTCCCTGTTGCCAGCAATGGGGTGGGAGCGGTTTTGTTGTGAAGCATCTGGCCCATGGGCCGGCAGTTTGACACCCTGTTGTAAGGAGATACAGCCCTTAGACATTTCAAAACAGAATTGCCAGCCTGTTTGTTACTCTCCTTATATATTTGATATCTGTTTCCCAAATTCTTTAGCCAGATAGCCATTTACAGAAAATAAAGTTTGGATAAAGCTGTTACTAAAGACTATGTTTCCAATGAAAAAAATAAGCATTATAAATCTTTATAAATCTATGCAGGTAGTCCTCAACATACAACAGTTCATTCAGTGATGGTTTGAAGTTACAACGGCACAGAAAAAAGTGACTTATGACCATTTTTCACACTTACGACCGTCACAGCATCCCCATGGTCACCTGATCAAAATTCAGATGCCTGTCAACCAACTCATACTTATGATGGTTGCAGTGTCCTAGGTTCACATGATCACCTTTTTTGGCCTTCTGACAAGCCAAGTCAACGGGGAAGCCAAATTGACTTAACATCCGTGTGACTAACTTAACAGCTGTAGTGATTCACTTAATAACTGCATCAAAAAAAACCTCGTAAAATGGGGCAAAACTCATTTAACAACTGTCTCACTTAGCAACAGAAATGTTGGGCTTAATTGTGGTTGTAAGTCAAGGACTATCTGTAGTTGGCCTGTAATTCCTCTAGGAAAATATTGGCATCAAATAAATAAAAACATGTAATGGTCTTACTCAATTGGATTTCTAAGGTCAGGAAATGTAGTGTATGAGATGATTCAGGAGAAGAACTGAATTCCAGGTCGTGTAAGAAAACTTCCCCAGGACATGACGGGAGAGCTCATCTGAGTGCAAGTTTTAATTGTTAGGTAAGGAAGTTAGGAATTAGCCTGGCACCTGAAACATAAGCTATGAAATGTCAGAGTTTTGCTCTACTTTTGATTTATTGTTACTGGAAATTTCAACCTCTCCAGCCATTGCATCAAGTGATTTAAAAAAAGAAATTGGTCAGTTTTATGTTTCATTTCAACTTCAGCTTGTGTCAGGTGAAAAGTCCTCTACAAACAAGTTCCTGTTTGCTTTCAAATAACCCACTTTCCCACCCACTCCTTTGAATCATTGGAAAACGCACATTAAATGTTTGCTTTCTCTTAATCTGGGAGCAACCGTAACTTTTCTACTGTGTAAAGAACTTCCTGTTTTTCCTTTAACATACTAGAAGAAATTCCTGTGACCTCTTTTTGTAAAATTATGTGAATTAGAGCAGCTTGAGTTTACAACATCATATTAAAGGTCAGCCCTTTTCTCCAATCTTTCCATTCATCTGTCTCCTTTCTCCTGCCATTCCTCACAACTAAGAACACCATGTTTTTTTTCTCCCATAAAAAACACTGTGCCCTTGTTTCAAGTAACTGCTTTTTTTATTTTTTTGGTGGTATAGTTACACTGTCATGCCAGTAAACAAAAGACATAGTGCACTGTTAGGTTTGCCTGCTGATTTTGGGATTATAAAATATAACCAATTCACGCAGAACACTTGTCAGACTCTGATTTTAGGGCTAATGATCTTAATTTCAATATCCTTCCACTTGGTTTTCTTGGAAAAATCAATCCCTTCTTCAGCCAGACTCTTGTGTTTAGGAGAACTGTATTTCTTATTTCTTCACTGAATTCCTGTCTCTGTAGAATATTGACTCAATGTTTAGTTATTGACTGGTGGCCTGAAACGCATTCTCAGGTATATTTTGAACTCTAGGTTCTGTTTCCAATAGAGTTATCTGTTTACATAATCAGCAAGAAAGATGCCAAAAGGGAACATAAATTCGCATAAACATGGGTGTTTAAAAATTGAATTCATAACTTATCGTCGTACTTTGGAAGTGTTTTGAATAATGAAAATTGCCACGTAATGCACCTGATAATCAGAATTATAAACAAAAAAGAACCTTAAAGATCTTGAGGTCCAATCTCTGCTCCTCTAGTGGCAGGTGACCAGCTGGCCTCTGTGTGAAGACCTCCAGCAAAGTAGAACTTATCACTTTATATATATCAGCCTGTTTCACTGGTGGACTGCACATACAGCCAAGAAGTCCTGATGTCTAGTTTCAATCTGTTTCCTTGTAGTCTTACCCCGTTGCCTCTTGTCTTGCCCAAGGCCATAACAAAACAAGTCCCCTCCAACCCCCTGAACTGTTTTTTTAAAAGATCATTATAATCTTCTTTTAAATTTCTTTTTTAAGTTAAAAATACATAGATCCTTTAACTGTTTTTCATAAGGCTTGATTTCCAGATCATTCACTAATTTGGGAGCCTTCCTCCAAACTTACTCCAATCTGTCACTGTTCTTTTTGGATTACAGTGCCCAGAACTGGACCCAGTATCCCAAGTAAGATGCCATCCATGGCAGGGTAGAGTAGAACAATTGCTTCCTATGGTCTGAATTCTATGCATCCCAGAATGGCATTTGCTTTTTAAAAATTGCAATGTTGGCTGATCTTTAACTTGTGGTTGACAATCCTCCCCAGATAATTTTACATGTGCTACTGCCAAGCCAATAGAAAAATATAAAATACATCTCTCCGTAGGGAGGAAAAGTCATTTGTAAGCCTTTTAAAGCAGTTGGGGGGTTTAGTCCTCTATATTCCTTTCTGACAGTTCTTTATAAGCAGAGCTGAGAGGATACTTTCAAGAAAAGGACTGTTTTCTGTAAAGTAGGGCATACAACTATCCTTTTTCCAGTGGGAGAATAGATTCTCAAAGGACTTGGCTACTCTGATACAGTCCAATCCAAATGCATTTGAAGTATGTTTGATTTGTTTTTGATATATTTCACAATAGATCTAGAAATTTTATCAACATGTAACAGTTTTTATTCAAACACACTGAAACGTGTCTTTTGTATGCACAATTAGAGCATAATTGATGGATATTAAAGTAGAGCCAGAAATGGAGTAGTAAAACCAAGACATGAGTCTATGTGCTGGTTCAGCCACACAAGCTGCATGAAAATGGAGAATTGTCCTTTTCTGGTTTTTTTTTTATTATTATTAGTGTATTGGAAATGATTTTTTTTTTTTTTTTTTGCATCAGAACAAAAATAGACCCATTGTTAAATTTCTCTCTTTGGCTTGCTCCAACAAGAAAAAGTCCTTCATTTCCATTCAAATGATCCAGCAATCTACAAACACAGCTTAAATGAGCAGTCTGCAACTCTGTTGCTTAGGAGAGTTGCTCCTGGAACACGAGGCTAAAATACAAGGGACCTCAAAAATAGCATCCAGATCTGGTCAGACCTGGATTAAACAAAAGATGGGGAAATGTTGTTACTGATTGTCCTCTGTACTCTGCATTCCTTTTTGATAATCATACCACAGAGGTAATATTGCCAATTGCATGTATCCTCTAGATCAATGGTTCTCAACCTGTGGGTCAGGACCCCATTTGGGGTCGAACGACCATTTCACAGGGGACGCCAAACAACGCAGTCCGCCATTTTTTTCCCCTTTTCCTTAGCTGTGCTACTCCCTTTTATTCTACTGGCTTTTGAAAGCCAATAGAATAGACTCTCTTGAATAGAGTCTAATTCTATTGGCTTTCAAAGCCAATAGGAATTGTCCAGCTGTCTCTGCCCTGCTGAGCCCGCCAAAAGTCCCATTCTGCAAACGGTGCTGCAAGTTGTCTGCAGCGAAGGCGAGCTGTCTGGAAGTTTCTACCCCTCCCTGCTGAGCAACTACTAAAAATGTAAGTAAAAGAGGGCCAGGGGTGGGAGGTGGGAGGCCGGCAGGCGCAGGGAGGGTTGCTGGCGCGCGTGGGACCCGGCGGGTGCCTTACCTCCCTTGGGCTGGGCCAGCTGGTGGCCCAGCCAATGGTCGGTCTGCACCACTTCTGCCGTTTGCCAGCTACTCCTCGGCTGGCGCAGGGGGCGGCACCACACATGTGTGGCGCTCCCGGACAGGGAAAGTCCTTGACTTACGACTGGTTGGGTAGTCCTCAACTTACAACCGGTTGGGTAGTCCTCGACTTACGACCGGTTGAGGTCATGGCATTAAAAAGGTTGAGAACCACTGCTCTAGATTCTAAAAGCTATGGAGTATAGTTTATGTATATCTTCCCTGATAAACAATTTGTGCTACAGAAAGCCACAACAGATTTCCACCTGGAGGGGGCTGCCTCTTGGCAATGTCCAACAATTCTGGGACCTGAAATCCATGCATCAGGAAGTCATCCCATTTGGGGAAGGATGTGTGTGTGTGTGTGTGTGTGTGTGTGTGTGTGTGTGTGTGTGTATCTGAGACAATCTTAACTCCTGGTGACTTCATATACTGATCTATGCACTTTCTTGACAACGTTTCTAGAAGTGGTTTGCCCTTGCTGTACTCCACACTTAAAGACACACAGGTGGTTTCAGGCCTAAATTAGGACTAGAACTCATGTTTTCTTGCTCATAGTCCAGCATCTTAACTGCTAGATCAAACTGGCTGTGCTGTGTGGTAAAATTTGCTTCAAAGATTGTGAAAAAAGCTTTTGATATATATTATTGTGTTATACATTTTTACATTGATAGAAAGTCATTAAATTCTTATAAAAGTTCCTATTAAAACACATACTTTCCATTTTGATTAATTTTTTCTTCTTAGGTCTGACAGCTTCTCTTAACTAAAATCTGTTGCAGAATTTTTAGTTGGATATTCAAGTTACTAACTTTTCTGGTGTGCATGCCCAACTTTAAAGCCTTTGACTTACAGGGTGTTATTTCCTTAGTTTAACCTGTTCCTATGATTGCTCCTGTTTTTTTTTTTTTTTTTTTTGCTTAATTATGATCCTGGAGCCTTTATGAGTCATTGTGCCAGGATTTCCTGTCCATTCTTACAAAGTTAAGAGGAAAAATTATAGAGCTTTATTATCAAGATTGCTCAACCCTTGGTCCACAGCTGTAACAGCCTGGACCTGTCTTTTCCACAAAGATACTACCTTTGCTAAATATTATTTCAACTAAGAAACACCTACATGCCACAGCATCTATTGTCTACTCTGTATAGATTAGCTTGCAATTTTGGTCAAGCGAGAATTGTAAAAATACTGTGATGTTTCATCTTTTCCGGGTATTAGATTTTTGACTATGGCGTATAAGAAGAGCTTTATGCTGTTGAACAATAATTATTTGCTTTTTTTTTTTTTACAAGATAGACAGTCAGGAGAATGCTGTGTGCAAAAGACCAAAGGGATTTAGCAAACTTGTCTGTTCACCCACTAGTGATCTACATGTATACCCAACAAAGCCAGATCCCAGCATGCTGGTGTTTTATCAAAGCACTTTATGATCTGATATTGCTACAAATTTAGCTGAACATTTGATTGTGCTGTAATCAATGCTGGAGTGTTTCTTACCATTTTTCTTTAAAGCAGTCAAAATCTTTTCAGACTAACAATATTAGTTAATGGAATCAATCCTTGAAGATTAAGGAGCTATTTTGAGTCTGCCCCAGATGCACGCACAATCTTAAGGTATTCTTAATTTGCCGTTTTTATTTTGGTATATAGGGTGTATATTATCCAATTAGAGGAAAAGTTAACCAGAAACATTCATATAAAGGCAATTTATTTATTTAGTAGATTTTTATCCTGTCTTTATTACTTTGTAAGTAATTTATAAGGGGGAAAAAACACGTAATACTCCTTCTTCCTCCTATTTCTTCCCACAACAACAACTCTGTGAGGTAGTTGGGTTGAGAGAAAGTAATTAGCCCAAAGTTATGCAACTGGCTTTCATGTATAAAGTGGGACTAGAAATCACAGTCTCCTGCTCTCTAAGTCAGCACTTTAACTACCACAACAAACTGGATCTCTAGGCAATGGTAATAAGGCAATGAAATTTATGAGTCTGAGGAGATGACTAAAAATGTGTTTTTAGTCCAGCTCTACCATCTTTGTCCTTCATGAGCAATAAACGATCCAAGTATCATGATAAAAATGTTATCCCAAAGAACTTTTCATAATTAGCTCAGAATTTTGGATGGTTGTCAGAAAATAAATGGCAAACCTGCACCTTTCTCTTTTAGATCAACTGTTTGGTTCCGTTTTAGCATGCCACCATTGTTAGGATTGACCTGTAATATGATGATTCATGGGATTTAAGAATAGAAGCATCAAAACCCTAGAATTATTCCCAGATGGATTCTGACAATTCCTCTATAAATGGGCTTGAAATAAAAAAAATCAAATAGATACATTAATCCTCCAACTGATTTAATGCATTTATTCACATTAAAGTGAAAGCAAAACCTAGTTCCACATGATGAAAGCTCACAATTCCTTTGAATTTTAAAAGAAACTTACTTGCTTGATTTTGTTCTACACAGATTATTTTTTACTTGAGTTTTTAAATAAGGAAAATAATTTCTGGTTTTATTGTTCCAGTAGTTAATACTTTAACTATTTTGTATTGTATTAGTCCATCACCTCAAGTGTTATCTGTGGAAGGGCAATCCAAACATTTGCACAATAAGTAACATGCAAAATATTTGTGCACATAAAATCTGCCTTGCTTCCTTACTTTCCCTTATATTGCACCAATATCAGTTTAAGGCAAAAATGAATGCTAGCCTTAAAACTGTCATTTTTTTGAGATCAGACCTCTTTTCTGAACAGGAATTGCTTGCTCCCATGGAGAATTCCATTCCCTAAATTGGTTTTAATTATTCAATTAAAATATTTTGGCTTTTTGGTGAAGTCACGCTGAAAGGAAATTTCTCTCTCTTTCCCTTTGTCTGAATACCAGGAACACTGAGGAGGTCAGTACTGGAAATGTTACTAAGTCCAACTTTATCTGACTAGAAGTGGACAGAAACTAATGATTGCACAATGTTGTGAAATAATCACATGGTAGTGGTGGAACCTTCCCCCTTCCCCAATGTTTAACAAATCTATCAAGTAGCTCACACAGTAATATAAGAACCTAGTTTCCACTGTTATTAAGCTGTATGTATCCTTGGAGATTCTCAGTCATCCAGGTCATGGTTGTTCCAAAGGTGCTATTTCAGGCGGCAACTGGACTTTCTTTGTTTTTCCATTGAAGACGTTTCTCTTCTCATCCAAGAAGCTTCTTCAGCTCTAAAGAAGAAAACAAGAGAAACTCTGAGTATAACATTATACCAGTACAGGCCCTTTAACAAATAAAAGTAAAAGAAAGGTACCATATTTCCACTGCAAGTATGATCATATGATCCCTTTAGAAAGAGAATGTTGCAATAAGGATTCTTTTTATTAACTTCACAGAAGAAATAATTTCTCTCCGTCCCCCACTTAAAACAATCCTTCCATTCTATTATTTCTCAAACTCTATGAGAGTAAGCAAGCAATGGCAGAATCCTGGCATTTTCCAAGGCTGTGAAAACAATTAATGAACACTGTATAAGACTTGATTAGATCAAATATGTAGCATTTACCTTAAATAGAAAACTCATAATACCTTTTGCGGTATAATGCATAATTATTACTTTTCAAAAAAGGTATTTGCACTTCAGGGGGCCCACAATTATGATATCCCCCATCTCTCCTCTAGAGAACAGAGTTTGGTATTAGTGAAGTGTTTATATTTATCTACAAGTATAATTTAGCCAAAGATCAGTGGAAAAATGAGAAAGATGCTTCTCTAGCTGAAGTATCCCAGCTGTGGAACATTGATTCCATTCTAGCCAATTTTTAAGCCACTTAAAGCTGCCAGCTACGTTTAACAATGGCAAAAGTTGTTATAAGGAATGTTTTCATCTGGGTGGTCTTTCCTGTTCAAATAGGAAGATGAAATGCCTTGCTGTGATAAATTTCCTGGTGTTGATCTGTATGTGTATATGCACAGAGCACAAAAGACAATATTATACCACTGAGAAGGCAAGTATGGTATCATGTTAGAACTTGCAATGAATCTGTTCCATGGGTTAATGTGAATAGCAACAATTTCAACTTGTTGGATTCTACCTCTTAGCTCGGTAATTTTTACTGTTAATATGGTTGTTTGTACTTTTTACAGCAAAAAGACTTCCCCGTGACACAGACTTTCCAAGATTTTTTTTTTCAAGTAACAGCCTTGAGCTATGCCTTTAGATTGAACAAGTTAGTTCAAAACTACATGATTTAAATAAGAGTCAGTGAAGCAAAATAAAGGCATAAAATACTCATCATTGATGAGTAAAGAATTATGCACCCATTCTTGAATCAGCAGAACAGTTACTAGCGTGAAATTTGTGCTGTGTGGTAGTGTGGTTTCATTGCCAGCTTCTATTCTGCTGCTGTTGTTTCTAATGCAAGTTACTGTCAAATGGTACTATTCTGATAATACACAGGACAAATAAAATTGATTGGTGCTTGTTTTTCTCAGCAGAACAAAAATGATCATGGTGCTGCAGTTGAAAAAGGGCTTAGTTTAGTATATGCTCAGTGATGAAAGCTAATAAGATCTTTGATTGGTTTACCATGGTGGATGGGTGACTTTAGAAGGTCAGGTATGTCTGATATTTAGCCTTCATTTCATTCTACACCAGTATTATTTTGGATTCAAGACCTGGTAACCTAGAATCAAGATCCATGCAGCATTGGCAGAAAGCAAGTTTATTCCACGAGCCTTTATCTCCAAAGTGACCAGAGGTATTAGAAGAAGACATTTCATCTTCTATTACTTGGCAGGAAAAATGAAGGAAATGAGTACAAATTTCCTTGAACCATTGGAGAAACTCAGTGGCTCAAGAGACAATGTCTGGCCATGTACAAAAATGACTGTAAAAAATTACAGAGGAGCTCCAGTGAACTACAAGCCAAAATGGAAGATTAAGCAATGGATGGATAAGCAGCATAATTTATTCAATATGAATTAGGTCCTGGGAAACTGCCCAGGACTACTGACAAAATGGGAGAATGAGGTCATTGCTGTAAATAGAAAGGAGTGAGGCTGCCACCAAGGTAGTGTGAAGCAAACTTCTCCCCAGACACTTCTTATTCATCTCATTGCAGTTCATCAATGCCTGAGACTATTCAGGTCCTTGGCATGCAAGGCTGGTCTGCCATCCTCCTGAGGCAGAACAAATAATCTGCTTCAGACAGTGAATTGAGAAGGGCAGAAGAACTAAGAGGTAGCATCATGGCAAGCATACCATTTCATAGAAGCTTATTTTCATACAAGAAAAGCAAGATTTGGCCAAAGCTTAGAAACAAGACCATCCATTTGTTTCTTAATCAGGCTATTCAATATTAATCATAATCATAAAGTAAAATATATGTAAGGCTCTTTTAAAGCAATAACATCACATGCTGTGTGGAAAGGGTCAAGTGCTATAACAGTGTGCTATAATAAGAGGAAAGAAAGGGGAGAAATTGTCAGTCTGATGTGGGGAAAACAAAGGGAAAACTTCTGAGTAACAGAATAAAAAAGGCCACTGATTGATTCCAAAACCATTTCTTGAGCATTCTTCTATATAAACACCAGGTGTAACCAATCTCAGGGGCCAATCAGCATCTTTTATCCCAGTCTGGTCTTAGCCAGTTTGGGAAAACTTGCAAGATTAGTCCTGTTCTTGTGAGGAACTAATTGATATACACATTCCCTATATCCCGCAGGGTGATTGTAGCATAGACTTCCCATATTATGCAGTTTTTAAACACTGTTCATTACTAAGAGTCATAATTAGAGATGCACAGAAATGTAAAACTGATATGAAAAGCAATAAGTACTTGTTTTATATTTTTATGAGAAGTGGGTCTTTTTATGTTCTGGTTCTGCAATTCCAGGATTGTTAAACAGCCAGCACAGAAGTCACAATGCTCTGGAACTAGGCCTGTGAAAAGCAGGCACAAGTCACAAGTCACCCCAGTGATTTGCAATCTACCTGAGCAAAGGTTCAAAAGTATCCCACTTTGCACAAATATCAAGGCAGCCTTGAAATAACTAGATTAACCATTTTACTTTGAGGCAAATATCATAGCTTTTGTGTATGCACTGAGTATTTCTTGAAGACCATCGAAGGGCCAGAGAAGTGCATGAATAGTGGCTGTTGTAATTGAGTAACTAAAAGAGCTCATTTATATCATGACACTCCTTTGATGTGGCAATTCAGTCTATTATTATGGAATACTGTAGAAACACTCTATTAAAGATTTGTAGGGGCCTAACTGGAAATTATCATTTTGTGCTAATGAGAAGAACTATCAGTTCTAGAAGCACGTGGAGTAAACACTGAACTTTCTTTTAAACAGTTATTTAGATGTAGGTGCTGCGGGCACCGAGTTTCATAACCAAGATGTATAGCATAGAAATCAATTGGTTATAGGTTCAAATATAACTTTCTTGATTACAGTGTGCATTATTCTTTAGTTTCCCCTTCATATAATCTTTACCTAAGATTAGGTAATGCAAATAGGTAGAGAAGTTGAAGTAGTTAGAGACTGTAAAGTTCATAGGGATGATCTCGTCACCAAGGAATAAAGAAAAATCTGCTGTGTTTGAAAGTAAGGCTGTGATGAATGGAGAGAAAAAAAACACCTCCCATGTAGTGCAGTGCTGGGGGAAATTATTGAGAATAAGGTGGACCTCAAAAATAAAACAAAATAATTGAGTCAATATTAATTGAAATAAATCCAAAGTTTGATTGGAAACACTAATAATGACGTTAAATTCATTATTTAATATTTTGCACACATAATGCAAATATTAGAGTAAAAGCAACAACAAGCAACTCTTGAAAATTCACAGGCAATTAAAAAAGAAGAGAATGGGAGACAAGGTGGCTAGATTGGGCCACTGAAGAAACAAGCAGGAGTCTATAAGAATTCTAAGAAGCAATCACCATAGGCAAACCTGGCAAAATTATAATTCTTGATCCTGAAGAAGGAGCAGTGACAAAATGAATGAACAGCTTCTTTCAGCTCAGCCAGACTAACATTTTGCTTTCTTGCTTGATTGCCTTTCTTTTCTTACAAGCCAAAGAGATCATCTGAGTGTTATGAGGAAAACTGGGGTTCCTACAATTAGGGCTCCTTGGGGTGAATATGAAACACAGCCCAGAGGAAGCTAAAACAAAGATTACTTTCTCTTTGCAAAGCAAATTGCATAAGGAAATACAAGCTCCTCACTGTAAACATTGTAAAGTAATGTTGTCACATTTCCCATTAGCCTCAACCAGAGTTCTGGATCTATATTAGAAGCTTGTCCCCTCTTGTGATTCAGTCCTGGGACACATGATTTTAATAGGCTGTTTTTGAAAGAGCACAAGGAACATGGGCAATGACCTCTGAATTCAGCTCCAGAACTGAAAAGTGAAGCAAATGAAAAGCCAAACAAAGGAAGTAATTTAGTGCTGCCTTTTAGTAATAGTAGTAATAGAAATCAGGAAGCCTGTTATATAGCAAAACAAAACAAAACAATCCTTGCCTTGGGGCCAGTTTCCATTCTATGTAAAATTCATGAGTTCCAGAAGAAGCCTTCAAATAATGGCTTTCTCTTAGAAATACATTGCTGTTATGTAACAAAGCACTGCCCCTTGGAGTACAACTTCTGAAAGGAAATATTTTGTTGTTCTTTGTCCCTATTGCAGGTTGAATTTTTTTCAAGCCAGTCTTCTCCCAGGGCCTAGGCGGGTTATGCTGGGGCTGAACTCCAATGGAATGAGTATTTCTAGGACAAAGCACTAAAATTTATTTAAATTTGTTTTAAATGAATATTATAGTTAAATTAAAAACAGTAAATTATTCCTCCATGTTGTGCTCTGGGGTGGTACCAATAATTATTAACACAAAAAATGCTTGTTTTATTAATTACATCATAATCCATAAAGCAAACAAAGGAAACTTCATACAGAACCCCCATAGCTGACCCTACAACCTCTGATAATATCTCATGCAGATAATTTTCACTTTTTGTGACATTAACAGTTAAAATTTGATGATTTTTTTTGATGGGCTTGAGAGATTGACCCCCTAAGTCAACAAGACCCAAGGTCCTAGAGGAATAGATTGTGCACCTCTGGTTTAGATACAAAGTAATGTAATGCAATCAAAGGGGAAACCTATGAGTATCCAACATCCAGTGCTTTTTTTGTGAAAAAAGAAGGTGCTGGAACTCACACACGTCATACAACCCGCTTTGCCTACCCTACAACGTTCCATCCAAAAAAGATGCCGGAACTCTGTTCTGGGTGTTCTATGAGAAAAAAAAAGCCCTGCCAACATCAGTGATCACAATATTTAGGTATATATCAATTTCATGACACACATTCTTGTTCTTCCATTGTGAGAATATTTACAGAAATAAGGAAGGTCAGAGAAGACTCTACATAGTTTGCCTCAGCTCAATACATTCTAAAACACATGATTATAATAAAAAAACACTCATATGATCCCCAAATACCAAACTCCAATAAAAGCTGCTAGACATCTCTGCCTGCCTGGAAGTGGATGACTATGAGTGCAATTTAATCATCTAAATAATACAGATATCAATGCAGAGATGTCTCTACTATTCTCTTGGTAAGATTTTGTATATGGTTTGCAGAGATGTAGTAGAGTGAGCTTCCTTCAAAGGTCCCTGCTGCATCTCTGCAAGTCAATGTCTTAATTATAACTCTTTCTGACTGGGATGTGTGGCCAGACCAGCAACTAATAGAATGAAAGGGGTGGAGCACATTCTTCTGAGGACTTTCCAAGGAAACCTTCTTAGATGTTATTACTCATAAGGGTATGGAGTCTTGGCTATCCCAAGTTTAGGATAAATGCTAAATCTTTATTGTTGCAAAAGATTCAACTGTCTTTAACAGTTTATTCCCTGTATTATTTATATTTGCTATGAATTTTCAGTCACAACATTTGTGGCTCTGACCAGAGCAAATCCTCATTCTCAAGTCCCTCCCTCCATAAATTGCTTTCTCCAAATGCAAAGAGAATGCTTGCAGGCAACCCACAGTATTATGGCAATTAACCTCCCAAGTATCAGAAATGAACCAGACATCCCAAGTCGACCAGTAAATTTTGAATTGCCCAGGAGTATGCGTGTGATTTGCAGTATTCTATTTGCTTATATAGAAATCCTAGCAAGGGAAGTATGACAGATATTAACAGCAAAGGCTCTAGAATTTCCACTTATGGAATTCCACTTGTGGAATTAGGAAAGGGGGAGATATAACCTTTCAAGGAAATAACATTCAGTTGTGCTTTGTTTTTTTTTTTTTAAAAAAAAAATTCAGTTGCTTTCTGATCATAAAAACAGTTGTCTGAAATATTCCTTCTTTTTGCAGAAGGAAATTTATATTGCAGTGAATTTTGAAGCAGAGTGGTACAGATACAGTAGTCACATCCATGGTAAAAAAAAAAAAAATTGTATACATCATAGAGGCCAAAAGCTTGCTTGGTATGAGATCTCTGTAATGCCAATTGTCTCAGCTAGATAGCCCTACCAAGTTTGTCATGGCTGATCTGGAAAAAAGTAATAGGGTCATATTTAGTTAGTATTTGGAAATGAGAACAATTCACTCAGAGGCCATGGCAAAAAACCCTTTCATATCATTGTTAAGAAAACAACACAGATTTGTATCCATGAAGTTTCCAGATCCTGAGCTTGATTACAAAGAGACTTTTTATTTGATTGATGAGTTCCAAATAAATCACTGGTATGATTTGTATCTATCATGCTGCATACAGTACATGTTCTAAATGCATATAAACTGCTATGCTTATTGACTGCCAACAAATCTTTGCTAGTGAAAAATGCACTATAGGGCAACAAATTCAACCAAAACAAATTTGGTTATAGTAATCTTAAATTAATTGAGCAAGTCCTCACCTATTCTGAAAAAGTGGGGAAATACGGCTGCAAGGGAACCATGATAGTGAATATTCTTTCAGATTGCGTGATTGCTTTTAGGGTATTGGGCATAGACAGTGCAATCCACTCAAGGAAGGAGTGACTTTGGTATACATGATTCATTCTATCTAGCTTCTTTCAAGTATAATATTAACTCCTCAAATAAAACATAATTTATACACGGACAAGGGAAAATGGCTCCAAAGAAAGTTTAAAGATTAGCAGCTTTTATTTTATTTGCACACTTTCTTAAAATTAAAACTAAATTAGAATTTAAGTTAAACCTTCTAGAGCTTCTGCCAACCATGTAAATCACATAACAACAATAATGTCATAAACAGGCTCTTTTCAAGGAAGAATTAGTATAGTATATTTAGAATCAGTGGCTTATGTGGGTGCACTAGTGCTAATATAATTCTTATAGAAACCTCCCTTGGCACTTACACATTTTTCTTACCCCATCTTTTTTATTATTAATTGGAAGCCAACCTGGTAGACATTCATGGTAAATAAATATGGTGGATAGTTACATCCTTATGCTGAATTTGGAATGAGCCTTTGTGTTCTTTCTGTGAAAGGAAAAAAAAGCAGTAAGTACACCAGGAATGCATTCAGGGGGCCCAATCCTGGTGGTAAAGAAAAATTTTATGATTTGACTTCTAGCAGTGCTTTTGGTGGCTAGCTATCAGCTTGGCTGGCTTCAAGAATGGGTTCGACCAATGCCTGGAAGTTATGGGGAACAATGGCTGTTAGCCTTGATGGCAGTCTGACTGTCTCAAGAAGCCATCTGCTGGGATGGTCTTCCTTGTGCAATTGGTTGGCCACTAACGAAAACCGATTGTTGGACTAGATGGGCCAAGGTCTGATCCAGCAAAGCACTCCTTATATTCTTATGATCATATCTGCCAGTGCAACTATTTTGTGAGTGAGCCCACAGCATGGTGTTCAAAATTTCAAATATTACCTACTCCTATATTAGAGCCACTGGGATGCAGCGGTTAAGGCTACAAACTGGGAAGGTGAAAGTTATACTCCCACCTTAGGCATGAGGCCAGCTGGGTGACCTTGGAGCAGTCAGTCTCTCTCAGCCCTAGATAGCAGGCAAAGGCAAACTGTTATGTCCCGAGCCTTGCAAACGGGCTTGGGGCATTTGCAGGCAATCCCGGGCAGGTGCAAGCTGCCCAGGACCAGACAGGCTGTCGCCAGCGCCTGTGCGCATGCGCGGGTGCTGGCGCGGGAAAAGTAACACATTGACCCGGGAGATGCCTATATAAGAGGCTGGGAGCTTTTGGGCATTGCTGAAGCGTTCATCTGTAAGCTGAACACAGAATAAAAGAAAACCTGAGAACTACAACTTCTTCTCGTGTCTTGCCTCTCGCGAAGGACTCAACACAAACCACTTCCAAAATCCTGGCAAAAAAAAACCTGCAGGACCTTGTCCAGGCAGTCTCCAGGAGTCAACTGGAGTGTCAACTACACATTTTCGTATTACTCATATATAAATATGGGCCAATATGTGAAAAGTGAATGTATCTATGTGGAGACCAATAACATGTTTGCATAGAGAAATGTACTATCCATGGCTACAAGCACATTGCTTTGGCTTTTAATGTCGTCTCAGTATCTGAGAATATTGATTATCAGATATACAGAGAAACAGAAAAGAAAATGAGATACATGTCAGATATCCCCATGATTGGTTGGAGCAACCCCAAAAGATTCTTTTAGGATAATTTAGCAAAATGGTTGGGTTTTCTAGAGGATAATGTTCCCGAAGAAAGCATTCTTCATCCTTTTTTAAGTAAAGCAAGGTGTTTTTATTTTATTTTATTTTTACTCCCCAAAATATAATTTCTTGTTCTGGTTTTGATTTGTAAAATGACTGAAGGCAGCATTTTGGTGAAATTGTGGGAGCCAGGCTGGGTTTGTTCTTTAATGATGCAGCTGTCTGATCTCAACTTTTCCCACCAAACTGGATCCAGTATAATTCCCACCCCACCACACCACACCCCCTGCTTTTCCCATTCCACTCCCTTTCTGGGAACATTGGGGTTGAGCCTGATTTTAATTTGTTACCTTATTTTTAAAGAATACAATTTAAGAAGACAAAGTAATTGGCAAAAGACTTCTTTCCTCCCCTCTTCCTATATCCTGTTGCAGTAGGGCTTGCTGGAAAGGGAATGTTAAAGATCTTATAAACTTATAGGTGGAAATTCACCCATACAGAGCACTGCTTAAGGCAGAAGAAAAAAAGATAAAGCTAGGTTGAAAGTTCTATGAAATGTACTTCAAATATGACTTCTCTAGGCTTGGTACTTAGGTATGAGCATTCAGAATGCAGTGAACAAGTTGTTACATTGACAGATTTGTCAGAGACTGTTGAACTCTCAACTCCCCCCGGTTCAATTAATACCACCAATAATCAAAAATTATTGGGACACAAACCTGCAACTCCAGAAAGGATCACAAGGATACAAGTTCTTTCCACCTCTTTTTAGGAGAAGGGGTACAGGATCCAATCAAGGTCAATCACCATGATCAGAGATTTAGTCTTCTGAGCTTTTGGACTCATGCTGGAGCTCATCCTCAGAGAACTTCTCTTGAAGTTCCTTGAAGACGTTCCTCTGGTCACAACCTTGATTGGATCCTGCAACATTATCCTGCGATACCTATATTTGCCTTGATTCATGAAAAAGGAAATATGCTAAGTAGCCACTTCTTTGATTAAAAGCAATTGGAATGATGAAAACACAGGGAATTAAGACTAGAGAACAAAAATTAAGTATATCTTTGTTGCTTCTTTTTGCCATACCATTAATTTCCTGGTGCCCCTGCTTTTTGAACTCATTGCTGGTTGTCTTTGTGTGATGACATGTTTAAGTGGCTGTCAAGTAAATGGTTATGAGTTGGTGTTGTCAGCACTTCGAGATTAGCAATGTGAAGAAACAGAAGCAGCTGGGATGTTATAGGGTAGAATAACAGAATCTTGAAAGCCCATCAGTTTCTCTCTATGTATCTTATACCAAACAAAATCAGTTTTGAGTTTCTGTCTCATGCTTTCTTTTTTCTCAGGATTGAGTAAGGTTTTCATAAACTAATGAACTTTATAGGTTCATTGCTCCTTTGGCCCATCTTAAGGCTGGTTTTTTCACAGATGGATGTCTGTAGAGTCACCTGTGGTAGGCAGGTTTATCCACTGTTATTTTCTCTGAAAGTAGAGTAGATTTGGTCTGCAAAAAATTGGATGGCAGAATAATTTAGTGCTGCCACTTCATAGTCATATGGATTTTTTAACTGGTAGAAAGGAAAAAAAAATAGCTAGATAAGTTGTATGACCTATTTGATTTCTGTAGCTGCCACCTCAACAAATGATTCTGGGTGACATTTTGATAAGTATCTCAGTCTTTCTGCCTAAATGTGCATAACTGCCATATTAATGCTTTAACTAATTAACAGCATTTTTGCACTGACCAAATTTCAACTCTGAGACTTATTAAAAAGAATAAAAATATATATTAAAAACAACTAATAGAACATCTGAGCCCTTTGCCAAGCAATTTGCGACAGGATGCAAGTTCATCATATATACGAGAACATCTTTCTACATTAATGTGGAAAATAGATTAACTAATGTAATTGGGTAATCCAGTAGTCTGCTCCTACAAAAAAATGCAAAGCAAATGCTTCAGCTACAAGGGACAATTGTGGCAAATTAATCCTTTGTGTCATGTAGTTGCTTTAAAAGGATATCACTTTCATGGATGACACATAGGGTGTAAATGCTTGGGATGGTGCCATATTGCTAAAGCTAAGCAGATCTGATGACTGTTAGTCTAGTAACATTCTAGTGACTACACTATCATAGTTAATGGGTATATTGTCTTCAGTTCCATGACAAAAGAAAGGAAAAATAAAAATGAATTAAATAAAAGGAGCAAGGATGTTTTTAGAACTAACAATGCTTGTCTGCTTTTAAGAAATATCGTATGTAGAAAATCGGGATGGTGAACTTTCAATCCTCCATATGAACCTTAGTTTCCAACATCTCATTTTATTAAGGGGAAACTAGAACATCTGAAGACCATAGGTTCCCATCCCTGTAGGAAATGAATGATTTAGATGCCAAGACATTTGACAGGTCAGGATAAATACTAGCATCTTTCTATATAATTCTGTCTTTCTCCTACCTTATGAAATAGAAAGAATCCCTTGATACTTTTCCAGATTGCTTCACAGCTGGTTTCATTTGGTTTCTGCAAGTCTCTTGAGTCCAATAGCTTCAGATAAAAAAGGAAGTTGGTTTTCTCTTTTTTAAACCATCCATTCAAATAGACTTTTTAAAACCACCCATTCCTAATAGATGCCATTTTTTCTCAGCACATGTAAGAAATGAATTACTAAGAGCAGAACAATTGTTGGGTGATGTTTGATTGTCTAGTCATTATCAAGTTTCCTTTTTCCTCTGAATGAATTTGCCTGGGACGAATGCTGCACTGTTCTATTCTGAAAATGTAATTGCTCTCTTCCTCTTCCTATTACTAAATGATCTTAATTTGGCATTTTCTGGTTATATCTTGTATTATTCTGCTTTACATTACATTTAGCCATGTGTTTCTCCTCTTTCTTTCTCAGATCTTTCTCTTCTCCTATCTAATGTATATTTTATTGTAACGACTGTATCACCATGTGCTTTTTGACTGGGATGCTGAACATACTACACAATCTGAGTATATGTGCATTTGTCTTATATTAGTTCTCTGGAAGCTCTTCCTTCTGTCCTTTATGGTATGGAGATCATTCTAGTCACCTGAAGCACAAAAAACAACAAGCAAACAAAAAAAAACAGGAACAAGAAATCAAATTTTTCAAAGATACATTTTATAGCACTGTGGATTAAAGGAATATAGTTTCACTCTGATTCATTCCATGAAAATAGTTCGCAAGAAACTATTTATTTATTTATTTCTAAAATTTATATGCCGCCCAATCCCAAGGGACTCAGGGCGGCGTACAAAATTAAAACAATAATATAACAATAAAACAATAAAATAAATACATTCATACAGCATGTCCGATCATATCCCATCCCCCCCCGGGGACATCAGCCCCAGGCCTGCCGGAACAGGAGAGTTTTAATGGCTTTCTTAAAGGCCGGCAGGGTGGGAGTAGTTCGAACCTCGGGGGGAAGTTGATTCCACCAGGTCGGAGCCACCACAGAAAAGGCCCTTCCCTGAGGGCCCGCCAGCCGACATTGTCTAGCCGACGGGACCTGAAGGAGGATAATGAACAACTATCTATTAATAAATCTGTTTCTTAATTGTTACAGTTGTCTTTGTTTTCTATCTTCTGCAACCCAGCAATTTGCACTCTTTTTGTGGCTTCTGTTCTTTTTTTGCAGCTACTCTTTTTGCTAAAATCCATAGGGTTAAATAAATCCCAATTTGGTTTACACTGTATTTTATATTTGAGGGGTGGAAGGGTTTATCCAGCAGTTTTGGTTCAGCTGTTTTATAGCATAACAAGTCTTTTTAAATGTATGAAAGTCTACTTTGTTTGCAAGTGAATTGACCACATGTCTTCCCGTGATCTCATACTTCAGTGAGCAATTATTTTGATAAAAACAAAGAGACACGTGCAAAGGTTATAGCCTGGAGCAGACCTTTACAGAAAATGTGCAGGAGAAGATTCTACTTGTACTTCACTTCTCTGTTTTATAAACAGAACTGAATTCTCACAGTCAATACTACAGTACATGATCAGATGCTCAACACTACCTCCTTGTGAACCTTAATTAATGAAGAATGGCTTTAATTTGTGAATTGCTGGACTGAGGTCCTGCACGGAACAGTTATTGACATATTTAAATAAAATTTGACATGATTTTGTTAATTGAGGACCTATCAGTTATTATTAAATCAGCTAATAAGGATGGGACACTGATCTTTAAGGAAAATAATTTAGAAGTTAAACATTATTAACTAATGACTATTTAATGGATGGATGGATGGATGGATGGATGGATGGATGGATGGATGGATGGATTGAGCAGGGATGATGGAAAGGGTGCCCAATAATTTAGGGGCATCTTGTTAGAATAACTGGAAAGCACACCACATATTTTTGGCTGTTGTGCTACCAGACAAAGGAGGCTTTGAGGTCAGCAGCAAATATGGGTTTCAAGAATGCCCTGGGGTTGCAGTTTGCCCATCCTTGCTTGATGGGCAAGGATCAAGATTGGTTATTAAAGTGCATTGGTCTTTCCCTTCTCTTTATTCCTGTCCTTTAAATGAAAGTGTCGATATATCTTATAAATATGACTGCTAATTTTATAATTTTGGTTTAAGAAACCCAAGCTAACTAGAAGTTAACAATCCAATCCTGAAATCTAGGAAGTTTATATAGGTGTGCATGAACATATAGTATCCAAAAGAAAGAGAGTGTGTAACAGAAGTCTTCAAAGAGAAATCTGCCAAAGTTTTAGGTCTATAACAAGCTGCTGGAGCTGGTGGTAAAACAAGCTTTCTGTACCATGTTTCTCCTCTCTCAGGAACAACTTGTTTTCCCCAGTGAAGATGGCTCATTTTCTTTTAATATTCAGAGGGATAGTGAAGGAAAAGTCTTCTCTTTCATAGAGCCTTCAGGGAATATTCTGATAGTGTATACCAATCTAAATTTGTGTTGACCTTTGATAAGATACAATTAAGTACTTGAGTTATCCTTGATTTCTCACTGGCCTCCAACACATGGGAAAAATAGAAGTGTCGATGCTTTTCTCTAAATAGATCATCTTCTGGGAAAATCCAGCATTAGATGACTGGAATCTGGCCAACAAGGGTTACAGTGGTTCAGTCATTTATCCACATTGACAGTTAAGTTCATGAATTTGCAGCACTGGAGCTGAAGCACCATTTGAAAGTTTGAGAGATGGAGAGGAAGAAGAGTCTTTTAAATAAAACACACAAATGAAGTGTTTTTGAAATCAGAACAAAAAAGAAGCAAAGGGCCACAGGGGAAATTCTGCAGCCAGAAAGCAAGAGCATCTGATTAAAAAGGCCCCGACAGATATGTAAAGAAATGTCTTTGTTAAAGCAAGTGTTGGATTTAAGAAAACATATTGCTGTTTCGTGTCGGAAAATTCTCCATGGTGTCAAAATGAAGAGATTTTCAGCTACAGGAATAAAAGATTTTCCATACAGAACGTGATGTTCCTAGCAAAAAAAAAAAAAAAATCAGGACAGAGAGAAAAATGAAGTGCAGGGCAGCAGAGGGAGGCTGAGGACAGCTAAGGCTCCCAGGCAAATATTAGATTATTGGTTTAAAATGCTGCTTTCCTTCTTGAGAAAAGATTGTGCTGGATGGGCTGGCTGCCATCCGCTTTAGCACAAATCAATCTGCCTTTTTAATTTTTACAATTCATTATGACCTTTCCTTAATATTACAGAACAGGTTTATTTTTCAAAGAGACCTTTTAATTTTATTAACAATTGTTTTCTCCCACATCCAGAAAAGCTATGTCTCTAGGCAAAATAAATAAATAAATAAATAAAAATCTCTCATTGCTCTTCCCACTTCTTATGGATCTTTCCCACCTCCATTACGATGGCTGTGGGAACCTCTGGATATATATTTCTTCTACGCACATTGTCAGTTCTGTGTTATTCAAAGACTGGCGCTGGTTTCTGTGTTCCAAGTGAAATCAGCAGGTTTTGGAATGAATTGCATCACTAAATGGTCATATTGAGAGCTTTGATTCAGGAACCAAGGGTAATCACAAGATTGCAGGAGGTGGTTTCCAGAAGTTCCCTTACTCAATTAGAAAACTTTTAATGTAGAAAACTGAATTTGCCTAGCAAGGCTTACTTGCTAAAACAAAAGTCTCCAGTTAAATGTACAGAGTGCAAGCTTTTTTTTTTTTTAAGCAAAACGAAATTATCCATTGCTTATTTGGGGGATATTTTTTAATGTTGCAGAATAGGAAATACCCCCAGAATGCCCATTTGGCCTGACCTTTTTATCTTCTAAACCCAAAGTCAGCCAGATTGTGTCACTTGCTAAGACTGTAAATAGCAGAAGCCATTGTTGGAGGATCAGTTAAAGTCTTTTAATTACTCACAGATTCAAAGAAGTTTCTGCTTACTTTGAAGGAACCAGTACTGTACTTTTCTGTTCAAAAAACCATACTGGACCCAGTGGTACTGGAGAACTTTAGTCCAGTTTCCAAAGTTTCCTTCTTAGGGGTGAAGACACCTAGAAGAAGTGGATTATCTTGAATCTTTTCAATCAGGTTTATGGTACTGAGAAGCATTGATCACAGTTCTCAATGACCATTGCAGGGATCTATCCTGGTTTCCTGGATCTCTCAGTCGCTTTCAGTATCATCAACCATGGTTCCTTCTGGACCATCTTAGGGACTGGGATGGAAGAGGCAGGCTTTTGCAACAGTTGTCCTCTGTTTTCAAGAGTGTTGGAATGGTGGGAAGAGGTCTGGCTCTGGATTCCTGACCCTAGATCTCTACTGTTTCCCAACTCCCATTAACATCTACATGAAATGGGCTGGTAATAAACTGTTGTACATGCCTGCTCCAGGCTGCCCAAGTGATGCTGTCAGGGTTCATTTGTGGGTTCTAGAAATTGTGAGAATCGGGGTGGGGAAGAGTTTTGGGGGGAGACCTAAAAAGGTTGTGTTTTAGAGACTCCCAAAATTGGATTTTCTTTTATCTTGGACTCTGGATGGGATGACATTCCTCCAAGACAGAGCTGGTGTGCAATTTTAGGGCTGTCTTAGACTCATGGCTCCTATTTGAAGAAGTAACAGCTGTGGTTAGGAAGGATTTTGCACAGATTTATCTCATTTATTAGGTGTGCCTATTCTTGGATCATAAACTTACTAATGGTCAATCATCCTTTAGTAATCTCCTGGTTGGACTATTTCATTGTGCCCTTCATAGAGCTGCTTTCAAACAGCAACTGGTCCAGAAGGCAGCAGCGTGTGCAACTTTGGACAAATCATGGTATGTCCCTATAACACTCCTGTTCATGAGCTTTTCTGGTCCCCAGCAGGCTTCTGCATGTGATTCAAGGTCTGGTTATCGCTTATAAAGTCTTACAAAGCACAGGACCAGTCTAATAGTCCCCATATTGAAAATGAATGTGAACCTGATATTGCTGAGTTCCAGCTGATTGGGCTAATGTCTCCTTACTCTCTTTGATCCCATTTCCTATGGTTTGCTTTTATTTCCATCATGGGGGGGGGGATGGGGTAAGGGTTCCTTTATATATAATTCAACCTAGCTATTCTCTGCCCTGTTTTTATTACAATACCTTACAATAACCCAGAGCTATGGTTAGAATGCAATATTGCAGGCTAATTATGCTGACTGCCGACTGCCGCCAGTTTGGCAGTTCAATTCTCACCAGCTTAAGGTTGACTCAGCCTTGGTAAAATGAGGACCTAGATTGTTGGGGGCAATAGGCTGACTCTGTAAACTGCTTAGAGAGGATTGTAAAAGCACTGTGAAGAGGTATATAAGTCTAAATGCTATTGCTATTGCTATCTTGGTTTATTAATATGATACATGCCCCAGCTCAAACACATACTCTTGTGGCCCATTGAAGCATTTCAATTTTTCTTTTTTCTAACTTTTCAGATAAAAGGGGGCACTGGATGGGTCTTCCCTTGCCTCTTTGGTAGGGGTGGCTAAGAGATCTCATGGGCCGCTTTGGTCAACGACAGGACAAAGCTTTAAACAATTCACTGTTTTTTTTTCAGCAGATTAATTTAATTTTTCCTATTTATGGAAATCAAACACAAATTTCTTACACTCACTGTCCTAGAGACACAGGAATCAACTTCTCCTTCCTGTGCAGAATAGGTGAAGCTCAAGGAAAGAGACATCCACTCATGCTATATTGGGAGGCAGGATTTTACTAAGATTCCAAGTACATAACACTCAACAGGGAAATGGTTATTCCAGCCATTCTAGTTCCAACATACTCCATTTCCCTCCCATTCTTATTTAATTCAGCTGAAATGACTTACAATCCCAGTTGCCAGCCACACTTCGTATCAATTTCACTTTATCCTTATTCACTGTTGCAAAGATGGATGCCAATAATACCACAATCTTGCTTAAATTGGACTTGCTCTTGCTGATGCTTCTCCACCTATTACTTGCTCCTGCAAAGTCAGACAGCAAAACACAAACATTTACAGATTCATCCTCAAGAAGTCCCTGCTTCTCAATTTCTACTTTCACTTTACCCATCACTTACTCCTGTAGAATTAAATGGGGAGACACACACTTCACCCACTATGGACTTGCTTCTGTAAAAGTCCTCTGCTAACTTCCGCACTCAGGATTTCCAAGGGGTAGGAGATGGTGGGTAAGGAGTCTGCAATAGACAGAGACACTTCCTGAGAGCTACAATCATGGATCTCATTCCTTTATACCCTGGCACAACAATGCCAGTCTGTTATGGAAAAAATAATGGTCTACTAAAACATGAACCAAAGCAATGGAGTTTGGAAGTAAGGACATTATTAAAATTGGGCACCAGGGACCGGTTCTATGGAGAGAGGTTTTTCCATAGATTGGAGGGTGCGTGGTTTTGTCTGCTGCCTGCATCTCATGGATAAGGCTTTGCTTTTTTGTGCAGACCAGTTGCTGGCATGTCACGGCCGGTACTGGTCCATGAGCCAGGAGTTGGGGACCCCTGCTTTAGAATATAGACTCAAGATTCAAAAGAATCTTTTTTTATTATTAATTTTTTTAAAAAAATTTACAAAAACAAAACAACCCTTCCCCAAACCTCCCCAACCCTCCCATTCCCTCCCCCGACCTTCCCAGAGCTGAATACAGGCTTAATTGAAATTTCTTCAAAAAATCTTAAAAAAGATATAAACCATGAATAAATCTAAATACATTAATTGAACAAATTATAAAATAATTAACAATAATATATATATATATATAAAAACATAAATACCAAAAGAAAAATGCTTTAAAGAAAAAAGAATTAAAAAAAGAAAAAATAAAAAAATAAAAGAAAATATAATAAAAATAAAAAAATAAAAATAAAAAAGAATAAAGTCTATAAAATATTTTAAATTTTAAATATAAGTTATTGAAAAACTAAATAATATTTTTTTATATCCAACTTATATTGTATAAAATCTATCCATTTTTTCCATACCACAAAATACTTCTCTTGCGATTGATCCTTCAAAAAAGCCGAAATCTTTGCCATTTCCGCCAAATAAGAAAATTTTAAAAACCACTCTTGCAAAGTAGGCAAAGATTCCTTCTTCCAACATTGCCCTACTAACAACCTTGCGGCTGTAATTAAATTTAACATCAATATGGTCTCTTTAGTATCACAATTAATAACAATACCTAACAAGAACAATTGTGGGGTAAATTTTACCCTCCTTCTAAAAATTCTTTGAATATTCCACCATATCTTAATCCAAAAAGCTTTTATACTTTTACACAACCACCAGATATGATAGTAAGTAGCATCCAAACATCCGCATCTCCAACATTTAGGCTGTAAGTCAGGATACATGCGAGACATTTTTTGTGGATCAAGGTGCCATCTATAAAACATTTTATAAAAATTCTCCCTTAAGTTTTGGGCTTGTGTAAATTTGACATTCCTCACCTAAATAATTTCCCAGGTATCTAGTAGAACTGGTTCACCAAAATTTTGTGCCCATTTAATCATACATTCTTTGACTAGTTCTGCTTCTGAATCCAATTCTACTAACACCCCATAAATTCTCTTAATGTGAGTTCGTCTTTGATCTTTTATTTGTTTTAACAAGTTTTCATCTTCTCTAAGCAAACCCACATTGCGATCTATCTTCCACCTATCCACTATTTGTCTATACTGAAACCATGAGTAAATAATATTTTCTTGTGTTAAATCTTCCAAAGATTTTAACTGCCAATTTTTACCATCCCATCTAAGTAATTGTGCGTAAGAAACACTATCCATCTTAACTCCTCTCCTTATCCCTTCTATCACATGCCATGGTATAGCCTATAATGGAATTTTAAAATCACTTCTGTAATATTTCCTCCAAACCTGAAGTAAAGAAATCCTTATAATATGAGATTTAAATACCCTATCGACCTTTTTATTAAAAATTAAATAGGCATGCCATCCAAAAAGTAACTCCCAACCCTCCAAGAGGAGTATTTCTACATTTGTTAAATTAACCCAATCACTTATTAATGTTAAAACCACAGCCTCATAATACAATTTCAAATTCGGTACCTTGAGTCCACCTCTCTCCCGAATATCTTGTATAATTTTAAGTTTTACTCTTGGTTTTTTCCCTGCCCAAATAAATTTATTAATACCTTTCTGCCATTCATCTAAATTAACCTCATTCTTTAAAATAGGTATCATTTGAAATAAAAAAAGAAACTTTGGCAAAACATTCATTTTATTCACCGCAATTCTTCCCAAAAGAGATAATTGCAACTTCTCCCAATTTTTCAAATCTCTTTGTATATTGACCCACAACCTTTCATAATTATTTTTATACAATTTTGCATTAGAAACAGATAAAATAACCCCCAAGTATTTCACCTTATTAACAACCTCAAAATCTGTCAGGTTAACCAAAATCTGCTTATCCAGATTAGTCATATTTTGGGGCAATATTTTAGTCTTATTATTATTAATTTTAAAACCCGAAACCCGTCCATATTGATATATCAATTGTAGTAGTTCTATTACAGAATAAGTAGGTTGGGATAAGGTAACCACCAAGTCATCCGCGAAGGCCCTTAATTTATATTCTTTTTTATTAACTTCTATCCCTTTTATTTGCTGTGATTCTCGAATTTTAATCAGCAATATTTCCAAAGTTAAAACAAACAGCAACGGTGACAGTGGATAACCCTGTCTAGTCCCCTTCAAGATTCAAAAGAATTTTGACAGACTAGAGAAATGGGCCCTATCCAGTAATATGCAGTTCAGTGGTGAGAAAAGTAAGGTCCTACACTTAGGCAGGAAAAACAAAATGCATAAGCAGAGAATAGACAGTAGGTGGCTTAACTATAGTAACTGTGAGAGAGATCTACATGTCTTAGTGGACCAATATGCTGCAGCTGTCATAACTGACTTTCAGTACCTGAGGGGCAGTCACAGAGATGAGGAGTTGACCTATTCTCCAAGGTACCTGGGAGCAGGACAAGAAGCAGTGGGTAGAAGCTTGTCAGAGGGACATTCTTACTGGAACTAAGGAGACATTTATTGACATTGAGAGCAATTAACCAACCTTCCAGAGTTGTGGGTGCTCCATTGTTGAAGGTATTCAAGAAAAGGCATTCATTTGTCCAGGATAGTATAAGGACTCCTGCCTTGGGCAGGGGATTGAACTAGAAGACCTCCCAAGTCCCTTCTAGCCCTATAATTCTTTGATTCTATGATTCAATAATATGAACAATGACACCTTGTGGTAAGATGAGTGGCAAACAAATATAATAAATAAATGTATTAATAAAATTTATTGGTTGCCCATCTTACCACAGGGTAACTCTGATCACTGGTCTGTCAGCCAAAACAGATGGAGCCCAGACAATAGATTGGCAAAAGGTTATATAGGAGATAGAAAAGTTGCATTATCGGATGTGAATAATTAATTACATGGCATGGGGGGGGGGTAAAAATCCCAACTGTGTATCTGGAATAAGGTGATCCTAGCCTTGAGTCTGGTACCTCAGTCATGCTGGATGAGAAGCAAAACTGCCTCTCCTCCTTTTCCATTACCATAGCTGAACCTGGTAAGCACACCAAGCAGTGCATTTTAGTCTTCAAACCCTGCAGTCACTATTAAAGTAAGTAATCCCTGAGATTGCTAAATTGCAATCGCATCCTCATTTGCTTGTGAGTAACATTTCTGAACATAATGGCCTTGGACTACAATTGCCCTAGCAGTAAACTCCAGAAATCCTAAGGACTCCAAATTGTTTTTCAACTCCTATGTACTGTATGGTGAGAATGCTTGTGGATGAATGACGGTTGGGAAAAGATTAGCTACTCTTACAAAGAAAGGATTAAAGAAGAAAGGCTTTGCCTAGAGGCCTGGTGCAGTTTCTATTACTAAATTATACACAGAAGACACTAAGAAAAACATACAGATCCACATAGCAGATATAATTCTGCCATCAGTTATATATACACACAAAAATGGCATTTCCTTCTGTTTACATATGTGTGTACATTCTTAGGACTTTATGTTAACAGAGTGCAATTTTCTCTGTGTTCATAACATAGGGCTTTCCTTTCTTTACTTGGCTTCTGATCAGGAACAGATACATCACAAAAATTCCCAGGGTTTGCTAATAGGAGGGCAAATTTATCTATCCCATCACCGAAGTCCTCCCAACTATTTTATCTCTTGAATTAAGGCAAGCCATGTTAGTATATTGTGTGAATCCAGCTACTGTGTTTTATGAACCCTGGTTTATGGCCTAGCATCTTTTATAAAGCCAGCCAGTTGTGTTTCATTTAATAAGCAATAGTAAAACAAACTATGGTTTAGCATAATAAATAAACCCAATCACTGTGCCATGGACAGGATGAAACTTTGGTTGCAAATGAAGAACAGATGCCCTCCAGATTCTGTGGGGAACGTCTTGTTTTCAGGGCTCAAAGGGAGAAAGGAAATGTATATGTGTCTTTGAAATCAATGTATGGCAGCACCAGGAAAGAAGACATTCAGAGCCAGACACATATGCCACAAAAGTCAGTCGGAGATCTTTTGATGTCCTCCAGGAGGAGGGTTTGGCTCTGGCAATCCTACAGGCAAGGAAGTCAATGGGCTGCAAATGGGGGCCTCAAGCCACACAAGGGGCTGTTGCCAATCTGAAGTGCAAGCTGCCAGGGCACTCTGCCCTCCTGCGGAGCAAGCCGCCTGCCTTTCACTGCTGCCAGGCAAAAAGAAATACAAAACATCCCAACACATGGCTTATGTTTTCAGTGCAGCTGTGCTTGGCTTATGTTTGACAAGGGCCTCCCTTCCACGGAGGCTGAGAAACTGTAATTTTTTTTTCAATGAGTGTTTCTGATTAATGTTGGAAAGCATCTGTGGCTTTGCCAATTCCTTTTGTTGGTTGACTTTCAATGCTAATAAAAGGGAAGTGCCTTTTTTTACTGATGGCAAGTGGCGATAAGCGACAAACTTTGTACTCATCCCTTGCTTTCTCATTTAGCCTTATTTACCCTGTTTTAAAACTATCCTACATCAGTTTTCTAACATCTCCACGCTCAGTCCAAATCCCTTGCAAGGCAGGCCAGATTGGTAAAACTCTGAAGCAGCCTGGGAGTCGGTCTCAACCCTTTTCCCACTGACCTGGCAAAGAGATGGCCTAGGACTGAGATATACCACAATTCAGTTTGTAGCTGTTTGTCCTGTCCAATGGTCACTTGCTTCCCTTTCTGTTCCTCCTATTTGAAGGAAACCCCTATAGCTGAGCTGAAGATTAGACAGATGGCATCACCCTTGTGTCAGATGCACTGAGACACTTCTGGGTTGATAGGATGAGTTGGTGACATCATTGCCTTGAGGATGCCCAGGTGGGGGCTCCTTTCATGTCCCTAGCAGGAGCTGGAATAAAGGACACTTTATGTCAGCACTTGCATCTCGAACGCTGGCTTGATGATTTTCAATCAAGTTAAGGAAGAATGGCCGAATGGCCGAAAAAGATTTGTAAAATTCTGCAGCACTACGGGGTAGTGTAATGGCTAAAGTACTGGACTAGGAGTCAGGACAGCAAGGTCCCATTCCCTCATTAACTACGAAAACTCACTGGTGACTTTGGACCAACCATCCACTGCCAGATTAATTTACTTCATACAGTTGCAGTGGGAGAAAATTGGCAAGGGAATGCTACAGAAATAGTCTGAGTTACAAATCTATCAAATAAGCCAGTTTATTGGCGGCATTAGGAAAAATAGCTAAATATTAAGGACCTTTTTGGTAGCTCTTGAGACAAAAGTATGTCAAGAGGCAAATAATAGAATTATTTTAGTAAGAAGTTGATATAGAAACTGAGTTTGCATCAGGAGTACATTTTAGCTTAGAGCTTCATGTCGGTGCTATTCCTTTCCTTCAAAATGAAAACAGCTGGCTTAAGTGTGTTTTTTTTTTTAAAGAAAAAGAAAAAAGCAGGCGCAGTGTACTGTATAATTTTGCCCAGCAGGAATATTTTTAATACACCACTGTTGAAAGATGCAGCTTTCCATGTGGTTCTTCTCTTACTGCATTATTATTCTTAGGGGAAAGTTGGACAGTAGACCGCAAATTCCTCGTGACTGGCTTGAATAGGGAATGTTGGCAGGTGCAGCATTTCATCCATTTTCTCTTTATTCCTCTCACCTTAAACTTTTCTAAAATCAAGTGCCCTCAAGTTATAGGGTCATGTTGGACTGTGATTCCTATTTTCTCCAGCCCAGCCTTAACTGACAAATGGAAGTGAGGGGTTCACAATCCAGTTATGGAAACCACCATAGCCAGGAAGATGGTCTTAATATTTTTACTTCAGATTAGTGAGTTTGTTTCATAAAATTGAATAAAGTAGTGATTAAGAGAAACTCTAGTCTTGCATTCCCATTAATCTCAGTTTCTTGCCTTAGTACTATGCAACTCCTGTTATATACATATGGTAAATTGTAATAATATATATTCTCTTTTCTTGGAATTATAAGCAGCTTATGTTTTGGAATATTTAAAATGATGGCATGATAGTAGAAGGGTAGGGGTACCAACAAGAGCCATGGGGGCTCAGTGGTTAGAATGCAGTATTGCAATTTAACTGAGCTCACAGCCAGGAGTTTGATCCTGACTGGCTCAAGGTTGACTCAGCCTTCCATCCTTCCGAGGTCAGTAAAATGAGGACCCAGCATATTGTTGGGGGCAATATGCTGATTCTGTAAACCACTTAGAGAGGGCTGTAAAGCACTATGAAGTGGTATATAAGTCTAAGTGCTATTGCTATTTAGGCCTTTGTATAGGTGCAGTAATGAGAGACTGGCTAAAAATGGAATATAGTCTTGGTTTAATTTGTTTTTCAAATATGGATTCAAATGGTTTATTTAAATATATTAGTTTTGGCAATGCTATTTTTCTTTTTTTTAAAAAAAGGTGCTGGAACTCACACACTTCATACAACCCGCCTTGCCTATCCTACAAGGTTCCATCCAAAAAAGGTGCCAGAACTCCATTCTGGGCATTCTATGGGAAAAAAGGCCCTGAGTTTTGGTAGACAAACTGTTATTATATTCAGTGGTGGGATTCAAATAGCTTAACAACCGGTTCTCTCTGAAATCACAGAACCCTTTAAGAGGTGCACCCATAAAACCAAGTTAGGGTGGGGGGAGCTGCCCCACGCACCCTGCACCTGCTTACTTCAGGGCCCCTGCACCTAGGCCACCACCTGCTTGGTGAGCTCCCCTCACTGGTTCAATGACCCAGCTGCCCATCCGCCTCTTCCCTTTTACTCCCCTCCCAAGCTGGACTGTCATGCAATGGAGAATGGACCTTACCCAGTCCCCCTCCACCATTTAGGAGCCGGGGGGAATGACGGTGAAAGGCTCTGCCGCTGTGGTGCAACAGCTGCATCTGCCACTGGAGGGCTTTCTTCAGTCCCCGCTTCCCAATGCCATCATCTCCCTGGGGGCAGCCGCCACCCCTTTCTCTTCCACCAACTCTCCCATAGCTTGCGCCATGACTGGGGGGGGGGCATAAGCCTCCCTTGCTGCCTCCCTCCACAAGCCCTGATATCCCTCCACCAGCCCTCCATCATCACCATGGCACACCTACTTGCATGAATCAGCAACCCATGTGGGCTGCCTTCTTCCTAGCCAAGAAAAATAGAAAGGGAGAAAGGCAGCTTATGGTAGCTTTCTTCGCCTCCTCAGATGTCCTTAAGTCTTCCTTCCTTCCTTATGCTGGTCTGCACTTTCTTGCTGCCGTGCATCTCCCTTCTCCGTTCTGGAAATGGCAGCCCCATTTTCTTCCACTTTCCTCCTGGCAGAAGGGAGGAAAGGAAGGATGCTTTGTATGGAAAGATGCTAAGCTCTGGACAAACTACTCCAGCCAGAGCTGGGCAAGGAAAGCCAGGCTCCCCCTCCCTGGTGCTTCTGCAAAGCCCTTGAGGAGCGGATTTCTTTCCCTCAGGTTTAGCCTCAGCACCCAATTCAGATGGCAAACAGAAGAGTTTTGCTCTTTTTCTCCAGGAGGCCCTTTGAAATTGCCCCCCACCCTCACCCCTTCGCTTTTCTGCCTTAAAATCCAGAGCAGACACTCGTGTCATGGTTCCAATAGATGAAACCCATTAAAGAACTTCAAGGCAAGAATTCTTCCTTAAAGAACATTTTATTCAGGAAACAAAGTATTGACACTACATAGTTGAACCCAAAACTTCCCTTCTCCCAGATACAAAATAATAAGTTGCAAGTCCCACCCCCACTAAGCAGTCATAATTCACATTCTCCAATTAGCCTGGAGCACGGGCTCTCTCCTCAGCTCCTCAGCCTGCCAAAATGTTATCGGTTTGGGTCCTTGAGTTCACACGGAGCTGCATTATTATTATGGCTAGCTGTTTTGGACAAAACTCAGCAGCACTTTTTCTTGTGGCTACTGATAAAAACAGGATCGCCAATATGATCGTCAATGTCCGATAATGGATATGGCACAAGAAGAAGAAGAAGAAGAAGAAGCTGAGCTCAAGCATTCGCCCCTTCTACACCTGATCTCTAAACAGAAGAAAAAGCATGTTAAAAGCAAAGTAAAAATGGCTGCGATTTCCATCAGTTGTCAGAGCAGGAACATCCATTGTACAGCATTGACACTCAGCTTCTTACAAAAATCATCCCGGTAATTACCGTATCCTCATTCGATCAGGAGGAAAATGTGTCTGCTCTGGATTTTAAGGCAGAAAAGTGAAGGGGCAGGGGTGGGGGCAATTTCAAAGCTCCAGCTAGTGTAGTTTTCCTGGAGCTTAGCATCCGTCCATATGAAGCGTCCTTCCTTTCCTCCCTTCCGCCAGGAGAAAGCAGCAGAAAACAGGGCTGCCATTTCCAGAATGGAGAAGGGAGACTCAAGGCATCAAGAAAGTGCAATGGCGGTGATGGTGGAAGGCTACCAGGGCTGGCAGAGGGAGGCAGCAGAGGAGGCTTGCACAGATTTATCATAACCAGTTCATCGAACTCAACAAAAAATTACGAACTGTTACAAACCGGCTGAATCCCACCACGGATTATACTGTATCATTTATGGCTTGGGTTGGAGGAGTTGTAATTTTTTTCCCTGCCTTTTTGTTAAATTTGTTGCTGTTTTTCCAACATTTTTGAATTTTTTAGATTGGATTTTTTTATGTACTATGTTTAATTATTATTGCTGACATTGTGTAAATGAAACTATAGATAGTGAAACTGAAAATGAGAGATTGAGAAAGAGAGAGGCAGAGACAGAGACAGACAGAGAAATGTGAATTTGAATTAGGTTGAAGTTCAGAGGTTTGCCCACAAGTTTTCTGCTTACAGTGGATGTTTCCACACACTACCAATTTATAACATTAGATGCAGTCAGAACACCATTATGTGGCAATCTAAACCCTATCTTTATTAATGATGGATTGCCACACTATTGATGTGTGGCTTTATAAAATGCTGTGTTGATGTTTCAAAACTTTAAAAACATAATATATATGTTTCCTAAAATTATATGTAAGCATACAAAACTTAACAAAACAAGTGAGCTTGGATGTATGTTTAGAGCATACAACTAAGCTATCAGAAAAAGATTAACAGAAAAGGATTTTTCAAAGTGAGATGTTATTTGTCAAGTTGACTAATTATATCTGATATAATTTTCTATTATATCAGAAAACTCATACAGAAAACTCTCCAATTTAACCTGAAAGAATATAAGGTTGAAAGGATTAAAATTGATTCTACATTATAGTCTTAAAGATATTATTTATATATAAAATGATGTATCATTGCTACATATCATTGGAAAAATTGGCTAGAATGTATAAAGATCCTTCAAATTTATGCTGGAAATGTAATCAACAGGAAGGCACATTTTATCATATTTGGTGAATGTGTAACAAGGCTACAAAGATTTGGGCTCAGACTGCATAAAATAATATAGAAGATTTGAAAGATTCATATACAATTGAATCCAGAGACTTTTCTTTTGGGATTAATGGGAAAGCAGTTGGAGAAAGCAGCTGGGGAAAAAGTCAACTTTGTTTTACTATATGACAATTGGAGCAAAGCTATTAAAGGCACAAAGGTGGAAAGATTCAACTTTATCCACAATGGATGGTGAAGATGATGGAACTTGCCAAGATGGCCAAATTGAGCACTTTAATTAGAAAGAGAACATTGTCTAACAATGACTGGAAATCCCTTATTGAATTTTTGTGGGAAAGAAAATAATGTAGTTATGATATGTGGTTCTGACAATTAGAATCAAAACAATAGATTATAGGGAAAAAATAATGCTGTAACCACAGTGTAAGGTTAACTTGCCCTCATGCTTTTTTATATATTTTTCTTGGTTTCTGCACTTTTGTCTTCATTTTTCTTTCTTTTTTCCTTTTTTTTTATTCTAATATTAGTTCTTGTTAGTTTTTATTCTGTTTTGAAAATTCTAATAAAGTTTATATATATTATATATATAAAGTATATGTCATGGTTCTCGTTGAGGAATTCTGGGAGTTGAAGTCCATGAGTCATAAAAGGGCCATGTTTGAAGACCCTTGCGATAGATGTTTTGTCACAGCATTGACAGTATATATATATATAAAAGAGAAAGGTGAGCTGTTTTATGCCCTAATAGGAAATAGAAGACTCCAACTACAGATTGTCTTTTCATAGGATGGAAGGAAGTGGATATAATTATAAACACTCCAGAATAATATTCCAATTTCTTTTCCAGAAGGGGAGTTTTATTTTAGAAACTGTATAATAGACAATTATTCACCATCTTAACTGTCTTAAGAATCCTTCTTCATCAGTTTGTTGCACTTTCACTGGCAAACTCAGATTTGCTTAATGTGTCTTATATGAATTGTGTAGCCTTTTCCTATTGTTTCACTTGCTACAAAACACAAATATCAGAAAGGGGAGTCAAAGGCATCAGTGTATAACAGGTCTTTCTTTTGTCAAGCAAAGGGCCAAATTCAGTAAGATTTGGTCATGTCAAGTGGAGGATGTCATAGTTCTGATAGATGAAACCTATCAAAAGAACTTCAAGGCAAAAATTCTTCCTTAAAGTACATTTTATTCAGGAAACAAAGTATTGGCACTACATAGTTGAACCCAAAAACTAAATTCCCTTCCTCCAGATACAAAGTAACAAAGTGCAATTTGCACCCCCAATAAGCTGTCATAAATCTCCAATTAGCCTAAAACGTGGGCTTTCTCCCCAGCTCCTCAGCCTGCCACAACATTATCAGCTCATCCTTCAGTTCCCACAGCAGCATTATTATTATGGCTGGGTGAGCTGGAGCTTTCATTCCAACCCCCCTCCCACTTCTACACCTGATTTCTAAATACTAGAAAAAGCATGTTAAAAGAAAAGAGAAAATGGCTGCAATTTTCATCAGTTGTCAGAGCGGGAACATCCAATGTTTACAGCATTGACAGAGGAATTCAATGAAAAAAGCAATTATATTTGGAAAAGTAAGCAGTAAAAGGAAACCAGGCCACCAAAGACCACAATAGCTGGGCACCAGCCAGAGTATAGAACAATTCAAAGAAGTTGTGCAAGACTGGAAGATGTGGATAGATTTGGTCTGTAGAATTGTGAAAAGTTGGACACAACTGAATGGATAACCTCATCATCATCACCCATTTTTATGGCACATCTCTGCCACTGTTCAGATTTTAATTTCTTGCTAGAATTGAAGCAAAGAAAAAAATTACCCCCTATGGACTAGAATAATTTAAGAAAAGACTGGACAGCCATCTATCTGAAATGATATAGGGTCTCCTGCTTCAGCAGGAGGTTGGACTAGAAGACCTCCAAGGTCCCTTCTAGCTCTATTCTGATTGATTGATTCATTCATTGATTCATTGATCGATTGAATAACAGTTTGTGGTCTTTTTCTGACTGTTGAAATGCTTTTCACTCATCCTTAAACCAGCAATGAATTATAGTGTGAAATTGCTGATATTTCTCCTGCCTTTATGGCCTCACTTTCTAGCCTCTGAGAGTCACTTGACTTCCCTTCAAGGTTAATGGGTAACAAACTCTTGCAGATTCAATGCACCTGGAAGCTGTCCTTGGAGAGTATGGGAATAAAGGGGAAAATTCTGCATTAGTAGAAGTAAGGATGATTTGCGGTTGTCTCACTCACAATATAATAAGGAAATTAGTGCAACAGTTTAACAATATGGCAGAAGAAAAATATTTCCAGACTTTTGGTATAGGGGAGGCTTCAAGAGGGTTTTGATTTACATATTAAATACGTAACCCCAAATAAAAGCATCAGTTGAAAGGAAGTCAGTTATCAGGATTGTTGACTTGTGGAAAATGGGCTAGTGCTTGCCAAGTTGTATATCATAAAGTCACAAGGAATTATGTTTAGCCACAAATCAACTAGCTTTCCTCAACGCTGTAATTTTGCAGAGTTATGCTGTGGAATGTTCCAGTATGGTCGTATTTTAATTTTCCAATGGTTGCATTTCAATGTTGAACAAAAGTGAGAGAATTGTCATATAGAAAGATATTTCTCTCAAGTTATCTTCTCCCTTGCTGTACAAACTATTAAATTTCTTATGGAAGGTCACTAATAGAACTAATGGCATATGTCAGTACTTTCAAAACTGGGTGAACTTTACCTCAGGAGAAAATAAATGCTGCAACATATAATGATTCTAGCCTTGGTTCTCTTTTGACTCCTTCCCCAGGCTGGAGATTAAAACATATGAAAAACGGTTGCAGGAATTGGGTATGGCTGGTCTAGAGGAAAGAAGCATTAGGGGTGACATGCTAGCAGTGTCCCAATATTTGAGGGGCTACCACAAAGAAGAGAGGGTTAATCTATTTTCCAACGTATCAGAAGGCAGGAAAAGAAGCAACTAATCAAGGAGAGAACCAACCTACCATAGAACTAAAGAGAAATTCTTGATAGTAAGAATAATTAACCAGTGGAATGTCTTGCCTTCAAAAGTTGTGGTGCTCCATCACTAGAGGCTTTTAAGAAGAGATTGGGCAACCACCTATTTGAAGTGGTATAGGGTCTTCTGCTTGTGCAGGTTGGACTAGAAGACGTCCAAGGTCCCTTCTAACTCTGTTATTCTGTTATTCTTCTCCTACATAAATAGCATTTGAACAACAACCAGTATCTGAAAAATATGGTACCTTGCTTAATCTTCAAATGCCCATCTTTCTATCTAATATCATGTAAGCATTTTGAAAATTCACTCTAAAAGTAGGTTGTGGAAATTAGAAGCTGTCTCTCATTCAGAGGTCCTTCTGTGAAATATCAAGTCAGTGATTGTAGCATAATTTGTAGCATAATTTCTTTCAAGAGTTTTGAGAAACAGTATTTTGGTGATTCCTTCCTAAATTACTATTTTCTAATGGAGATATCTTAGTACCTCTTGGTCTGTGCTGGAAGAGGAAAAACAAATCTATGCTTCAACATGTATATTTTTAGTCATCATTGCCATTTTTGATTTTGTTGATGAAATTGCAAGCATAATCTATGTTGTGTTGAATGCATTCAGTTGATTTATGTGTATTTAGAAATTCCAAGCTCATTTACTGTGATAGCTTTTGCCAAAATAACCAGAGGATACCCTGAATATTACATCTACTTAATCATCTATATGCATTTTCTTCTTTGTCCCAGGAACCTCAAGGACCTCCAGTGGGAGACTCCGAAGACTTGCAGATCCAACAAGTCCAAGTAAGCTGTCTGGATAGGGTTAGACTGAAGAACTAGACTCCCTGATTGTACTCATTTATCCCTTAGTGAGTAGGTTCATTAAGTAAGCATGGTTGGATTGTTGCATCAGTTACAAAGAGACAATCCTTGAGCACCCTTTTTAGCAATCTTTACAAGTGTAAAGTAATGCAGTGAAGTCCATACAATAGTTTCCATGGAAGGATCAGATAACAGATAATGGAAAGAAAGGGCAGCATATATTTTACATCAGAAAGAGTATTGTTTTTTGAGAAATTAGAGCCAACACAATTACTTGTTCTAGTCTGCAACTATATTTATTGCACAGGAATGCTTGTACAGAATAATATTTTAGATAAAAAGTTAGACTCCTAATTGCTTTGTTATGTTTCTTTTCTAAAAAGATATTTTTATTAAGAATTTTTAATTACAATAGTAAAAACTAAACTTGGGTCAAGAAAAAATAAAAAGTGCAAGGGAAAAAAAAGAAAAAAGAAACACTGGCACTGATGATGTTACCTAGTTTGAATAATGAAACATCTGCAAGAAAACAAAAGCAAGCTCAGAGAGCACCAAGAACCTCTCAAAAAAGAAAGTATAATAAAGAAAAAGGAAAGAATGTATAAAGATTTCCAGCCTTCATCACAGCAAGAATAACATATCACTGTAATAACTCTTCACCTCTTTTGAGGTTAAGCAGGTATCTCTTTTTGTTAACATTGGGGAGCTGTACCTTCCAGATTTTGCTTCATATGAATTAAATATCTCTCAGATAGAGGCTTAGATTGCCAGAGTAGAGTGAGGGAGATTCCTTTTCTCAGTTATGAAATTCTTGGATTAACTTGACTTTATCATGGCTAAGCTACTTCACAAGAATGCTTTGAGGATACATGAATAGCACTAGCACTAGAACTTATATACCACTCCATAGTGCTATACAGCACTCTCTAAGGGGTTTACAGTGTCAGCATGTTTTCCCCCCACAATCTGGGTCCTCATTTTACTGACCTCGGGAGGATAGAAGGCTGAGATCCTGAGCTGGTCAGAATTGAACTTCTGGCAGTGAGCACAGTCAGAATGCAATACTGTATTCTAACCACTGCGCCACTTTGGCTCCAGAATAGGATGAATCGTATACTCTGCCTAGATCAAAGCCACCTGACTTTGCTTAATTCTAAGCCCCAGCAACCCATTGAACCTGGTCAAAGAGAGATGCTAAGTACTTCTCTTGGCCATGGTATTCGTCCTCTCTCAAGCTTTGGCCTTCTCATAGGAAAAATGAAATGCTAATGAAATAAAACCTATACTAAATTTTAAAAAACTATAATAATTGTTTTCCCTGAAAATAATTTTTCCATAAAAGATGTAACTATTCTCAGCTGTCTTCAAGGAAGAGAAACTTGAACAGTTTGCCCAAATCTAAGAGAATTCCTGTGTGGATCCATGCACATTAGATCTACTGACTCATCATTTGATGGGCTGGTTCAATAAATAATCCACTGCAATTCTCATTTGTCTTCTTTGTTTGCTCGATGTGTTTTAAAGCATGTCATGCCCTTGTGAAAGAGGCTGCCTGGCACAGATGGCACATCACATCACTCAGTAATATGCCCCATGTTATATTCACTGCCCACGTCTCTTGGATGGATTGAAACCACAGGTGGCCCTTTGAGCTCTGAAAGTAGCATTCCAAATATGGCTGATTTTGTCAGCATAGAGCTGAGGCACAAAGAGCTCAGCATAGGCTTGCATAAGAAGTTGACTGCCAGGCTGCTGCTTCTGTAATATGGCATCATAGGAGACAAAGAATGGCTTGTGCCAGTTTGTGTTTGTAGAACCAGGGACAGATTGCCACCCCTTTTGAATGTATGTGTGTCCAAATAGATTTAAAAAAAAAAAAAGTCTTTCTAAAGGCCCTTTTGCATTTTCACATTCCAAAGGACCGTGCTTATTTGATAGAATGCTGTTCTTCAGCTAGAGGCTGGACTGATGATGAGATGGCAAAGCAGATATCCAGTTTCTTATTTGTGTAAAGGTTCAAAAGAGAACAACATGAAGATCCATATCTTATGATCCTCTTCAAGATCAGCAGTAATTCTGATTCCTATATAGGGAGTCCTATGCTTTGTTTTTAGTGGAACGTACATACACACCATCCCCACTAGTTCAGCATTTTTTTTAACTTTTACAAAAATAAGACATTGAGCAATTTTAACATAATCCTTCTGTATCTTTTTTAATTAATGCAAATGATAAAGGTTCTTGTTACGATAAATATAAAACAACACGATCAATAGTGTTTGCTTGCGTATTAACATATTTATGTTTTTAGTTTGTACTATTTTTATCTGTTATAATTGTAAGCCACCCAGAGCAACCCTGAGGTAAAATGGGTGACCAATACATTTTATAAACAAACAAACTAACAATGAGGTTTAATGAGGTTTTCTCATTGGGGGAAAAGAGATAGGTGAAAAATGCAATAAGTGTCTTTCCCACACCTAACCACTCTTTTAAAAAATGATGCAAGTCTACACAAATTGTTAGTATATCTCCTTCTCTCATATAACTCTGTTTGAATGGAAAAAGAAGTAGACAATCCTGTTTCACAGGTAATGCCACAAATCTGTTTTCTCTTAGATACCTCTATACATCTCTGAGCACTTAAGTAGGGTTATATGCTCCACAGTGAATTGAAAAAATATTTCTATTTGGAAAGACAGCTCCTAATTTTTATTTAACCAGTTGACTTTTTAAAAAGAAACAGCATTCAGACCTTGCTGAAAGGGATTTTTTTTTAAAAAAAAAATCGAAAATAAAAGGTTATTTACTTTCCTCCCTTGCTGTAATATGAAACCATTAAGAGAAAGGCTTTATGTTGGAACCAACTACAATGAAGCCATTTGCTCAGAGTGTGTCAGCGGGCTTATGTCCCCATTTCTGCACCATCAGCATTTGGTCATTGACAGATCATGGCTTGTTTTGAGGCTTGTACATAACTTGTGTTGTAATAAAACCAAAAGCTACTAACAGTAAATCATGTACTTTTGCTGATAGCATGGAAACTTCAATTGGAGATGTTTGTCCTTTCGATGCATCTGTTGTTTCTTTCACATTTTGTTCTTGATTCACCTTAGAATACAGGTGTTGAACAAAGACTTCATTTTCACATAAAACACCCTAAGACTGAATTTCTTTGGTATCACAGGAAGGAGCAAAAATCATTAAGTGCTCCACCACACTTTCAACTATTCAAACTATTGAGTGCCCTACACTTTTTCGGTTAAAAAACCCCAAATATATCAATATCAGAAGAGACATTTCCACCCTTTCTTTTCCTCTGATTTTGCTTTTTTTATGTTTATAGATAAATGGGATAAAATTTGTATGGTATTTTGCCCACCCATTCATATCCATAGATACATTCATGGGTTTTATAAAAATCATCCTATGTTAGAAAAAGTGTGCCCTATAATATACCAAGAAAAGAAAGGCAAATAATAAACGTTGTCTATCCCTTTTGCAGAGGATTGTTTCATAGTTTTTCAAACCAAAAGCAAAAATTCCTTTTAAAAATAGTTTGAAAATATTTGGTTCATGTATGATTCTATTTGATATTTAGCTCCAAGTGAAATTTAATAGGGCTATACAGAACCTGGATTCATTGACATTTCAGTCATATCATCCCAGTGAAACATATTTCCAAATCGAAACAGAGAGCCTTTTGATCGGTAAATGGAATCAGATGATTGTGAAATGTTTTGTAGCCTACCAAAGTGTTTTACATTTTGATAGTGTGTGAAAAAGGGCCAGGCTAACACTTACAAGTGCTGATCAAAATGCTTATATCACCCCAAAGGGACAAATCATAATGGCCTTGAATTATTTAAATAGACTGAATCATATTTGCCCAGTGTGGACTTCAGTTTCCAGCATTTTTAGACTATGGTAGTTATTATTAAAAGCTCTGGGAGGTGAAGTCACTTACCTGGAGGCCACCCAGATTGGGAAAAAAAAAGTGGAATGAAGTGATGGGAACAATATGTGCATGGGGCTGGTGGAAACATGGAAGAAAGAGATGACTAGAGGAGAACAAAAGAGGGTGGGGGTGTTAAAGAGAAACCTTTGGGGAAGAAAAGATTGCCAGTACTATAGTAAGAAGGAGTTTAGTGCTCTTGAGTTTCTTCCCTGACCTGGCAGGACTTAGGAGTGGGAGATCCTAACACAGTGGTTGTAGAGAGGAGCACACTTTTATCTAATTTGTATGTTTAAATTAAGCTCTTGATGTTTATAATCATTCCATTTCAGACAACGAATTGGTAGCCCAAAAATATATATTCTAAGCGGCGAACTTATCATTGGTCCTCTCTGGTTTGTATTTTTAGTTGCTGCTTTTAAATTATATTTTTGGATAGTGATGTTGAACTATTTTGTAAGCTGGGAAATCTTTTGTGGGCAGGAAATACATTTGAAAACAAAGTGAAATGGAAAGGTTCACTTTCTGTAAGCTTCCCCAGTGCAAGCAGGCCAGTGGCCCCATGAACAGAGACACAAAAGGAGAATATTGACAGAAGACCTTAACCCAGCCTCATTTGGGGTTCTCTGTGGGAGTAGATATCCGCCATTCCTGAAAGAGGACATTCTGACATCTGATGAAACTTTGCTATAAAGGATGTGGGATTGTACTGCTGTAACAGATGGAAGGGAGTTGCATTGTCCCATTGCCAGGGAAGGCAGTTGTGCCATTTTAGTAATAGACAAAAATCTTCTATTTTAATAACTGGCAGCAGATGATCAACATGCAAAGCTAATTCGTACTTAACAGTTGGCAATCCATGCTTGCCAAAATAAACATCAGCAAGGGAGGCCGACCAACACAAAGTATTACAATTCTGAATGAATACAGACTCGTGCACAAACACACACTTCAACTCTCAGGTTCAACTTTTGCTTTGAACATTCCTAGTCAAACACTGGTGGAATTAGAAATTTTAACAAATGTGCAATATCTATCAATTTGAGAACTGACTAGAATGGTATGTGCAGACACAATGCAAATTATCCATTTGGTTCAACTGCCTTACATCCTAGGACACATCATGCAAGGATAGTATCTTTATTTTTAATACATGCTCAGTCAGTGCTTTTTTCCCTTTGCCAATGGCCAAATTAGCTACATGTTGGCTGACACTGCCCACCTGCTTTGAATGCCTTCTTAGCTGAGATCACTTGCATTTCCTGTGGCTGGTCTGCTCCTTTTGTCTCTTTAGCTGAGTGAGTCACCCCAGGAACAGTCAGTTCCCTGCTGAAAAACTTGCTCATTGCTCAATACACACATATGACTCTGAGAAAAGTTATCGACAACCAAAAAGAGAGGAAAGTTTCGCCATTTCCTGCTTGATTCTCTCAAATATGTCTGCTTCCATCTTCCATAATCCCAATCAGCAGTTACTCTGACTGAAAGAGTTTTCAAGCTAAAGTTCTATATATTTAGGGTTAAGAATGGCTTCTTTACATGTCTTTGAAATCTCTATATTTTCTGAAATATAGCTTGACATTTTGTGACTTCATGGACAAATCTATGCTAAAAATCTTAGAGATTTCTAGGAAAGGATTTACAATTGACTTCTGGGATACTTAATTGATTTCCAAATCTTGAATGCAGCCTTGGGATTTGCTAGTGACTTCCCATCCTTAACTAAATTCAACTCGGCTTATTATTTTTCACATTAGTTATTCTTTGTTTATTAGTCGCTGCGTTATTGATTTGGATATTCCTATTTTTGTTTTGCTTTCTTTTATTTATCTCTGGTTAAAAAAAAATCTGAATTAGAGTATGTACTCCAGTATTTTTTTATCTACAGCAGCATTTTTCTCCCAAGCAATCATTTCTGATTCTGCCTTTCATCGAACATAATTCTGTACATGCTGTAGCATATATCAGTGTTTCTTAACCTTGGCAACTTTAAGATGTGTGGACTTGAATAGATGGTTGGGGAACTCTGGAAGTTCAATTGTGCATATCTGAAAGCTGTCAAGGTTAAGAAATGTTAATATATATGGCAGTATTCAATGGATTTGGGATGTTTAGGGATGCAAGTAAACATAGGATAGCTCATTTCTTCTTGAGTAGGGCAGTCCATCCTGCTGCGTATAATATTATGTATAGTACAGTATATTGTACTGTACAGAGGGCTGAAAGGGCTTTCTCTAAGTAACCTTGAGGACGGGATTCCTCGCCACCGTAAGGTTAGACGACCTTTCTCTTTTCAGCTTCTTCTTTTAAATATTCTTGATTTTGAAGTGGTTTTAAGTTATCTTTTGTTGATTCTGATTTAAACCTGGAATTGTCTGCATGGAAAACATTTGCTGCACAGTGAGTCCTCAGCCTTCCAGAAACCACCAAGCCACAGAGTTCATTTCTTTACTGACCCACTGCACAGCGGGATCCCCAAACCTCTCATCCTTTAGCTAATTGCCAAAGCTAATGCTTGAGTCATTTTATCTTTTTGTCTCATAAAGCTTCAGCTAGCTTTTTAGAGATACTATAGACAGACAGGCCAAGTTCTATGGGAACTTCTGTGGAGTAGACATTAGGCATTCCTTTTATTGGAAAAAGTCTTATTATAATCTAAGTGTGCAAATTCTGGCATTCAGGTTTATGTCAAAATTATATGACATGCTGTGTTCTTTCACAATAGATATTTGCTTTAAAGCTTACCTCAGTTTTGCTCCCTGGGAAATTAAATGGAGAACCTTTTCAGCTGAAGGGGGCAACCTCTAGTTTTGCAGATGTTCCTGAAACAAAACTCCAGTCAATCCAAGTCACCATAGGCAATGGTAAGGGATGCTGGGGTTTTAAGAACCTCAATATCTTGGTGGCCACAAACACTATATCTCTGGTTTCATATATTCTGAATTAGACTCTTGATAGGCTGTCCAGTACAACAGACATGGCTATTTACATTCTTCTGCTTAAATTACATACTGCCTTCATCTTTATGTATAGAGCTAACCCCACGCTTGTAGGACATATGCCTAAACAATCCTATTGCTTTCTATCTTATTCTTGGGCAACACAGTGTACTCTTAGCACATACTGTATATATTTAAGAAGTCGCTTCCTTGTTTTTTCTGGGACACACACTGTAACTCTTTCAGGGCTGGAAACAATCATATCAGTGACTGCAATAGCACTTTATCCAGACAGTCATGGAATTAATACATTTTCCTTGGTCCTTTTTCTGGTGTCAATAAATTCTAAATTCCATGAAGCAAAATCTGTTTTTATGATCAGAATTTTTATGAAACCTAATCCAAAAGTCTATAGTTCTTATTGCTGGTGGCAATGCTGGTGGGAGATCACAAGCAGTGTAATTTTACTGCAGAGTCAGAATAGAATAGAATAGAATAGAATAGAATAGAATAGAATAGAATAGAATAGAATAGAATAGAATAGAATAGAATAGAATAGAAAAAGACCTTGGAGGTCTTCTAGTCCAGCCCTCTGCTCAAGCAGGAGAATTTATACCATCACAGACAAGTGACTGTCTAGCCTCTTTTTAAAAATCTCCAGTGATGGAGCACCCACGATTTCCGGGGACAAGCTATTCCACTGGTTAATTGTCCTCACTGTCAGGAAGTTTCTCCTTAATTCCAGGTTGCTTCTCTCTTTGATCAGTTTCCAACCATTGTTTCTTGTCCTGCCCTCTGGTGCTTTGGAGAATAACATGACCCCCTCTTTTTTGTGGCAGCCCCTCAAATACTGGAGTACTGATATCATGTCTCCCCTATTTCTTCTTTCTTTAGACTAGCCAAACCCAAGTTCTGCAGCTGTTCTTCATACGTTAAAGTCTCCAGGCCTTTGATCATCTTAGTTGCTCTTCTCTGAATTTTTTCCAAACTCTCAACAACCTTTTTGTGATATGGTGACCAAAATTGGCTGCAGTATTCCAGATGTGGTCTTACCAGGGTTTTATAAAGCAGTACTAATACCTCACATGATCTTGATTCTATGCCTCTGTTTATACAATCCAGAATTGTATTAGCTTTTTGGGCTGTTACTGCACACTGCTGGCTCATAGTCAAGTGATCATCCATTAGGACTCCAGAGTCCCTCTCACAATTACTGTTTTTAAGCCAAGCCTTGCCCAATCTGTACTTGTATCTTTGATTTTTCCTGCCTAAATGTAAAACTTTGCTTTTCTCCACACTGAAACTCATTTTGTTGGATAGGGCCCATTGTTCGAATTTGTCAAGATCTTTTTGGATCCTGAGTTTGTCTTCTGTTGGCTACTCCTGACAGTTTAGTGTCATCTGCAAATTTGATGAGTTCCCCTTCAATTCCCTCATCTAAGTCTTTATGAAGATATTGAAAAGTACTGGGCCTAAGACAGAACCTGGAGCCAATCAGTTGGGGCAAAAGGGGACAGGGGATGTTCCTTCTGATAAATATCAGTAGGAATGCCTGTTTTCATATACATTTTGTCCCATCTATATGTGAGAATAAGAGAGGCCTAGAAAAAAAATGTTGTAATGTAACACTTAGAGGCAACCATTTTTCCCCAGCAGAGCATGATAAGGAAGGAAACATTAACCAATTTGTCTGTTCCTCTTCTCCTGCTCAGAATGAAACTAATAAGAGAGTGAAATCTCAGTGCATTTGTTATATGGTCCTAATGTCATGTGACAAATGCAACAAAAGACCCATTTCAAAGGAGAAAATGTAGATAAAGTTGCAGCCTATTGGGGAAGATGGAGGTGGGGACATAGATGACAAAGGCATGAAACACTGACAAGTATGTTTTCCTTACTGACCTTTCTGCGCTCTCCCTGCAAATGGCAGTTGTGGTATGGAAAATAAACCTTTGCTGAAAGAATTTCTCAGAATATTGCCTGGTTCAGGGCTGACTGATTTTATTTTATTTTTTTGCCAAGGCCAAATATTGAAACACTGGTGCTGCACATGTTGCTGCAATAAACCATCTCATCATATCTAGGAATGCCTTTTTCCTTTTAATCTGTACAAGAGAGACTGTATGCAGCAGTCTTGCACTCGAAAGCAGAGACCAAGCCTAAGGATTCTCCTGTTCCTCCAGGAACACCATGAACTACAGGTAGTCCTCGGCTTATGACCATAATTGAGCTAAGCAAAACATGTGTTAAGTGAATTTGCCCCGTTTTAAAACAATCCTTGCCACAGTTGTTTAAGTGCAGTTGTTAAGTTAATAACAGCTGTTAAGTGAATCTGGTTTTTCCATTGACTTTGCTTACAAGAAGATTGCAAAAGGTGATGATGTGGCCCCAGGACATTGCAACAGTTGCCAGGCATCTCAATTTTGATCACATGACCATGGAGATGCTGCAACAGCCGTAAGTGCGAAAAACTGTCATAAGTCACTTTTTTTTCCAGTGCTGTCGTAATTCTGAACAGTCACTAAATGAACTGTTGTAAGTCAAGGATCACCTGTATTAGTTGGCATTCAACAGTCTGGTGGAAGGCTGGGGGTTCCCTCCCCTAGTTAAAAAAGCATTAAGACCACAAATCACGAGATTCCATTAAAACAGGATTCCTGGAATTGTTCATATTCTTTCCAGAAATTTTGAAAGATCTTGTGTGAAAATTTCAAAATGTCATGAGACTTGATGATCTCATGAAGCCTTAGACACTTTTAAAGACTGAATCTAGTACATTTGACATTCTCTAGCACATGTGTAAATAGGCAAATACAGATAATGAAAATAAATTGGTGTGAGGATGTGGACTGACATTCTCTGAACCTTTTGTCCCACAACCTTTTTTATGAAAAGTTAATTGAAGTTTCAGAGAATGTCACATGGAGAATTTGGGCACCATATACCAGCAATTTCTGATATTTTTGTTCATGCATTGGTTTTTGCTTTAACTCTGTGCTTGAGAAGTAAAATACTCCTTCCCTATGGCATTCCAGGATATCTCTACACTGTTAAAAATCACAATAAGACCTAGCATTATGCCCCACAAAAAATAAATACTTTTTGTAGACTATACGCTTTATTTTCTTGGTTACTGGATTCCCCCCTCCCCATAACTGTGCTACATTCTCAACCCTGCCATTTTCAGAGATCTCAGACTTGTTCTCCCACACTCCAAACATTCACTTATCTGGATAAGATCTTTGATATTATGCCCATCTGATTTTTTTTTTTTTTAATGAATGGTTGAGGAAGCCATGGAAAAGATACAGTGCAGTTAGGAAGCACCTTCATTGACTGCCTGAATGGTATCCTAGTGAAAACTTCTTGGGTGAGATATTATCGTTTAGAAAGAAAACTGTTTGTGATGCCATGGAGTATTGAACACTAAACAAAGGACAATGGAATTTAGTTGTATCCAGTTATTTTTTTGGTAATGTTCCAGTTTGCCCTTTGCTTGGGCACAATACCTCAGCAGAGAGATAAATACATTCATTATCTCTCAATGCTAAGCAATATGTATCTGCTCAGGAATGCTTAGCCTTGGGAGTAAAGAGGAAGACACACTGGGAGGAGACCAGGCTGATTCCACAGTGCTAGCGGGCAGAATTACCTTGAGAAACTTCAGCAGTCAGACAAGCAATTCCCTGCAAAGGTGTTGAAAGGTAAAGATTGTCCTGTTGCTGGCAGATCTAGAGTAGGTTATGTCTATACAAGGAGGAGGAAGAAGAGGAGGAGGAAGGGAATGGGATGGCATAACTGGTTGTCTCTTCATTTATATTAAATTCACAGTGAAGTGTCTTCTATAGTATGACAGAAATACACAGAGGGGGTGGTGATAGAGGAAAGGGTGAAGGAGCAGGGAGCGCTGTTCATATGTATAGAATCCAGTGTGAAGAAAAATATTCCTCATTCACATTACGAAGTCAAAATAGGCATTACAGTCCTTGTGTAGATTTGCCTGCTGTTGGTGTTTGATCTGTGCTGTGTTTTATTGCATAACCTTTCCTCTGCATTCAAATATCTTGGAATAGTTTTGTCTAAGGTGGGGGGGGAAGCAAAACAAGAGATGCTACTTAACTTCCTATGCTCTACCTTACCATTATTTCAGAAGATAGACTATGGCCCATGCGCAATTTATCAATCAGTTTCTGATAAGGCACTCAGTGCTCAATTGCATTATTCTTCTACGCTGGGTGGACTTTATGCTCATTTATCATTTATATCTTCTTAAGCAAACAAGTCCAATTGTCTCTCAATCCACTTAATATGGATTATTTATATTAAAGCTATTAAGCCTTTTTCTATCTTGCTTTCAAAGTGTGTGAAACATCAATAAACGATCAATAATTTTTTGCAAAACAGCAATCTCATCCCAGGCTTCAGGGCTTTATTTAAAGAGCTTTCTGATAAGTCGGTCATCTGACACCAATTGTCTTGATTATTGAAATATGTGCTCTTCCAAGCTTAATTTATTTTCCATAAACCTGGTATAACATGTGCACAGCACCAGATCTTTTGCCTGTTGTAGTTAATCGTTTATTGAGCATCTTCTGATATTATAACAATAAACAGTTCCCTGAACAGTTAAAAGAAACAGAATGCACTGCAAAAGCTGCAAACTATAAATGCTAAATCAAGTGCAGACAGAGGTAAAATGAAAAATTCATCAAAAGCAGCCAAGTTATGGAATAATTCTTGGGAGCTAATAATCACCTCTGAAACATATCTATGCAAACAATGATCTACCATTGTTGATAAATTATGGTGGATGAATATGCATGTAATGTAAAGTGAGATCATAATGATTTATTCAATAGTTATGTGAAAACAAACTATACCTAAGCATATTCAAGGGAAAAAAAAGTCAGGAAACATGCAGATAAATAGGGGATCTATAGGAATAATAATGAGTCATATCTGTATGAGAAAAATCCAGGAATATATTACTGTTTAACTATTTGAGATAAGGATGATTAGCAAAAAGATACCACTGTTATTGGAAGCAATGACCATAGTGCTTTGAAATTTAACTGAAATGAAAACCTGCCAATGAAGTCTGGCCTACTTAATGTACTTAATTTTGGAAAAGGAAACATCTCATATTGAAAAAAAGGTTAAAAACAAAGAAGTTGAAACAAAAAACCCAGGGAGTCAGATCTTTCTAGAAACTCTTCATAATTATTCAAAATTAATGTCTTTGTTATCTCCATTATCAGGGCCAGTATACTGTACCTCTCTTCACAAAATGAGAGTCCCAAAATGAGTTACGTGGTGCATCCTGGTGGTCAGTGTAAATCTGAAATAAGATTATGTCCTCTGAGGCATACAGTTATGTGCCCAGAGGCAGCCAAATTTGAAAATAATATGAAGTGTGCCAGTTTGGGGTAGTGGTTAAAGACTCTGGATTAGAAAATGTGAGAAAGTTCCAGTCCCACATTCAATACAAATCCAGGTGACTTTCAGCCCTACGAAAAAGGCAAGAACAAATCATTTCCAAAATCTTGCCAAGACAATTGCAGGGATGTTGTCCATATAATCCACAAGGAGTCAAGGCTGGCTCAAAGTGGCACACAATGTCTTGCCTTATCTCCTGAACCCTTTTGACATCCCAACCCTCCCTCCCTCCAGTTTTCTCATGTGCAGTTTGGTTTCTGTGATTGATTTTGCTACATTTCCTTGGGCTTACTGATGTTTCAAGCTGAATTCTGTCTTTTTCCACTGCTCGGTGTTGTTTTCACAGATGAATAACAGTTTCCAGAATTGAGATGGGGGGGAAGGGTAGAGATTGAGAGAAAGAGCAATCTTACTGGTCATACACAACTTAAGAGCTGCAAAGACAAGATCTTCAACTACTCTCTGGTGCATTCCAAAACCCCTAATTGTGTAACTTAGCCACAGAATAACATACCACTTCTAAATCCGTCCTTGGAGCATAGCTATTCGTGGTGTGGGAGTCGAGGCTATTCCTTCCTGTCCCAGGATTTCTTTCTCTCTTTTTTTCTTTTTTTTTCCATGATTTTAGAACTTGGTCCAGATCAGGCTGTGAAAGGGTGTTCATCTGTTTTCCTCATGAATTGTGCCTTGAGGAACCACATTTCTCTTCAAGCATGTATTAAAATTATTGAAATTAAGTTTGTGTGTTAAAGCAAAGCAGTAATTTCCAAATGAATGTCTGTATCTATGTGTGAGATGAAGGAGCAGCAGGGAGAAAAGGCATATACAGTGGTTGGGTTCAAACACTATGTTATGATTTGTTTAACCAATCCATTGAATAAACTGTATCGGATTCCACCGGCACGCTGCATCATAAACTTGAACATTTTAACATTGCATGGCATGTTACAGAGCCTACAGAATTTGTACCGTCTATGCACTAGCTTCATCAGACTTCATTTAGTATAATATAAATGTATCCCTTTGAGACAGTGTTGACTCCTGGCAGCTGCCTGGATTAGTCCCTGCAGTTTTCTCGGCAATATTTTGTGATTTGTCGTTGATTCTTTCCTGGGGCTGAGGAAGAGCAACTGGCCGAAGGTTTTGTGCCTTAGACAGGACTCCTAATTTCTTAGCCCAATGCTTTAATCACTACACCAAACTGATTCTTGATATGATATATGATATGAGATAGTGTGGCAGCAGTATCTCATATCATATATCATATCAAGAATCAGTGGCTGAGTGGCTGACATTTGGGGCCTATTTCCATGGCATAAACATTCTCTAGTGCACTGATGATGTTACCTAATTTGGTAATGAAATGTCTGCAAGAAAACAACCAAGCTCAGAGAGCATCAGGGACCCTGCACATTCTCTTATACTGGGTATTTTCTGCCATATTCCTATAACATTGCTCTTTCAGCCCCTAAGTGAGATAGGCTAAATTGGCCTTAGCTGTATCACTGTTAAGAGGTGATTAACAGTTAGAACAAGAGTGTCAAACTCACAACCTCACGTGAGGTGTCGAGATGTTTTACAACTTTTTTTCCATTGCCAGCAATGGGGTGGGCGTGGTTTTAACCCCTGGGTTAAAAGATTGATTGATGAAGCCTAGCATTTTTTCTCCATTCTAGTACCATCCAAGGGTGTTGGAATGAAAAAAAAAATGCTAGGCTTTGTCAATCAATTCAGTCTACTTTTGGCATGAAATTAGCTGAGTACAGTGTGCCTTGAAATAGAGGTAGAGAGAAATAAAAAAAATTAAAGGCATAAGTTAGAAGCTTACAAAAATGTTACCATCTCATTAACAAAGCATAGGAGGAAAAAAAAAATCATATCCCAATTAACACCAAAAGAGGGAATGGTGTCATTTAAAAGCAGGGCAAGGACAGACATGTAGGTCTCAGAGTAGACAATGTTAAACTATTAGTGATCATTATCTGGCTTGCTATAAGAATCCTTCATAAATGACTTTTATTTCCTAGAGTTTGTGATGACTGGACTAATGAACATGTTGTAGCTATTGAAAACAGTTGTGCTCATTTATCTTTCATTACAGTCTGTATACGGAGAATAATTCTCAGATTTGGAATTTTGTGGTATTCTCCGTATTTCTGAAACTACTTCAATGTCTGAGTATGTTTGCATAATGGATGCTTCATGTGTCTTGCAAGCATTATCCTAGTTGCCTTGAAATTTATTTTTAAAAGGCAAACACTGTCCAAATCCAGGCCCCTAGCCTATAATTGGTTTATCTTTTCTTCCTGTCTCCACACCCCATTTGAGGGGGGGAAAAAACCCAAGCTTTTCTACTGCAGCAATGCAATTTAGCTGCTAAAGATAATGGAAAAAATGACTGTCTCATTTGACCAGTATAGGAAGTTTGCTCAGGAGGCCCTCTAAATTTCAGTTTGCTGAAGAGAAGGCCCTCTGCATTTCAGACAGAAAATAAACTCTCGTTATCTTATACTTCTTGAAATGAACTGGGTGAAGCTCAGGTGGTGGTAAGCAGCTGGGCGTATTCTTCAACGGAGTAGGCTAATGTAGTAGTAGCATCATTTAGAGATGATGCGCCTAAATTCAAGTATCTATGTTATAGTGATGGGGTTCACATTGCAGTGTTCGGTCTTGGTGTATGACAGACTCCTTCCCTTCTGGACTTATTTATTTCCTTCCCAGGATGCAATAAGAAGGACATTGGCATGCTGCAAAGCAGATTGTAAGCCCAAGGCATCATTTCTTACTTCCAAGGACAGCTCCAGCTTCACTGTCCTTCTTAGAAGATAAAAATAGTGTCTGGCTTCTGTTAGTGCTTTATTTGAGGATGTACTCCTTAGAAAACAAGATAGAATGATGTTGGGAGGTGGCGGCAGTTGGGAGGGGGAGGAGGAGAAGGCAGCTAAACCTCACTAATTCATCTTTCAGTAAATTGGTGTCTTGTGCCTGGTTAAATGTTTCATGGCAACTATCACAAAATTCCCCTACAATTCTAAAAATGACCACCAATCCCCACAGATTGGGACCAATGACATTCAGGCTGAATGGCACTAAGATGCTGCCTTTAAGCCTTCAGTTCAACAAACTGGAGTATGCCTATGGGTACTCTCATTTAAAGTCATAAACTTGCTGGACTGAAGTAACTTAAAGATGACCTTAAAATTTTGCAATAAGCCCAGCAGTCTTCCTCTTGGAATACTTTCCTGGAGGAATAATAATAATAATAATAATAATAATAATAATAATAATAATAATAATAATAATAATAATAATAATAATAGGCACAGGAATCGTCCCCCATCACCAAGAGCACCCAGCATCTGCTCTTTTCTACCAGGCGGACTCTTTCATTTCACCTTCACAAAGTCTATTGCTCTTAACACAGCCTGAACTTGATGTAATATTTTATTGTTGTGGGTAGATACGGTGGCTTTTAACTGTTTAACTTTATAGCATTTTTCCTTTGTGATTCTGTTTTGTCTTCCAGGAAGAATTCATTCCAAAATAAGTGTAGGGAATTTAGTTTGGCTTCATGGTCAAAGTGGCTCTTATCAAAAATAGGGAGGCTGCTAGATCATATGCTCCATTTTCTATCTCAGTATTTCTCAATCTCATCAACTTTAAGGTGTGTGGACTTTAACTCCCAACGTTTCCCAGCCAGCATTCTGAGAGATGAAGTCCATGTATCTTAAAACTGATGAGACTAACGAATCCTGGAGTATGAGTCTATAAACTATAGGCAGGAACATGTGATGGTAAACAATTCTGGGTACCATAGTGCAAAAAGGCAATGACAAATGGGAGTGAGATCAGAGGAAGGCTATCAAGATAGTGAGGGGTTTGGAAACAAGCCATATGAAAGGATCTGGGTGTTTAGAGACAACTAGTGGTTGATAGGATAAGACACTGCAAATCTGAAGGTTGTCACATAGAAGAAAGAGTATATATGTTCTTATTACTCAAAGGGCAAGACCGAAAAACAATGTCTTAAAGCCACAAGGAAATAGGTACAAGAGAAACTTTTGTTTGAGCTGTTAGTGAGTAGAACAGGCTGTGACATGAGGTAGTGAAATCTCATTTGTTGGGGGATACAGAGGCTGCTTATCTGTCAGAGATGATGTTACAGACCCTGCAGTGTACATAAAGTAGATTAGCTGACTTCCATGGTCCTTTCTGCCCTATGAATATGCTAAAATTTTTAGAAGGTATGCAAGTGTCACAATATAAAAGGCTTCTATTATTATCATCCAGAAGTTAGAATTATTTATTTCCAATGTGGCTACTGCTCAACTTTTTCCCCACTTTCTTGGAAGGAACAGTATTAGTTGACTCCCCACCCAGGGTTTTGAGTAACCAGACAGCTATATTTAGAAGAATGGTTGAAAGGCGAGCATGCATGTAGTTCAATACATGGCAAATGTGGAGGCTGCAATACTGAAAGGGATTTTATCAGCCCTTCTGCTTCCATGGGAAGATGATTCATCCATTTTAATAATCTGGAATGGAGATGACTCACTCAATACAGCAGTATCATCCCCTTGCGCACAAAGATAAATGCCATCTTTGGGAGTAGTTGCAAAGTGTCCAAAATGGACAATGATCCCACTTAGCACAGGTCAAGCAGGCTAGAACAGCCCTAAATTTAGAGTTCCTGCCATGTTCCCAGTCATGGAAAGACTCAGGAAAGGCAAACAGTTGGAGAAGGCACCTTCTCAAATTGAAGGCATTGTGAAATATATAAGCAGCGCAATAAAGCACTACAAGTCTGTCCTCTAAAAAGGTGGATCTGAGAGGCCCACCTATATCAATCACTTCTAATTAACCAATCGGTGTGATTAAACTTCTAGAGATATTTGTCATGAGGATCCTGCTTCTTTTATGGACTAGCTGAGCAAAAATAGATTTCTAGGCATTGTTCTGCAAATCTGTGAATATTTTACTTCTCCCAGAGCTCCCTCTGGAGAGTTTCCAGTAGAGGCCTACTTATTAATATTGGCTATTCATGTTGAATTTTTCTAGGGCAATCTCGTAAGTAGCAGCTGGCAGGAATCTCTGTTTACTCCATAAGTCCTTCCTAAAAAACATGTATAGCTTTTACAGGGATGTTTTTGATTGCTTGTGACCAGAGGATCTTTAAAATTAATTTAAGGGAAGTTTGTTGACAGAACTGTAACACTGAAAAGAAACAAAGCACTAACAACTCCTGGGCTGACTCACCAGCGATCCATTGCATGAGGCAGTTTGCTGAACCAGAGGCATTTTATCAAGCCCACATTTTGTTTAGTGAGTCCCAAGTTGCTAATGGACCTTAAAAGACTTCTTTTCTCCTAGCAAGCCACCATTCTCTCCAGGCCTGCCTGTTTGATCCATACCAGCATAACTCGCGTTATGAACCATCCCCCTCAATGCTTTTTGTTTTGCGGGCAGCCTCCCCAAATCTCAGTGACCCCTTTATGAAATGGACCATAATACCCAGTCTTGTGGATAAGGTCACAGTGGTTGCACAATTGCATTTCTACCTTCAAAGCCCACACCTGGAGCCTTCGGACAGGAGATCTCAGCAGAAGCCCAGTCTGTCTGGGGGGGAAAGGGAGGATATCTGCAGGAGCAGCCCAGTAGCAAGGCAGCTTGTATTGCCTTGCTTGTCACTTCTAGGCCAGCTGCAACAGCTCAGCCTTATTGGCCCGTGGGACTAGGGAAAGTCCGACAGGCAGTTCCTTGTGCCAAGGCAACCCTGTGGCTTCTGGCCAAGACCGAGGAGGAAGAAAGCCTCTCCGGCAGGGAGCAACGGAGTGCTGCAATCCTCCCTGGTAGCAAGCAGAGGGGCGAGATTCTCTCTCGGTGATTCCGCCGAAGACTGAAGTCAGCAGAACAGAGCAAATAGAAATTGACTTTAAAAAAAAAAAAAGCAAAAAGCAGTTTGAAAGCCAGACCGGCTGGAGGAGTAAGTCCTATTAGAGGGGTTTTATATGCTGTAGTGTAGCCAAAAGAAAGAAAAAGGTAGAGAGAAGGAGAAACGACGGCAGCGAATGAAGCGTGGAGAAATCCGAGGACAACGTTTAATATCGACGGATTAGTGGCTTGTTTTGTTTCAAGGAACCGAGTTTGCCGAGCGCCTTTTCCGGCTGATATTAAATGACAAGTCGAGCGAGCCGCGCTGTCGCGGAGGAAGTGCTTGCTCTGTGCCTTTAAGAGAGTCTTGCGGGGGAATTGGGTTTCTCAGTAGTCCTGCACGTGGCGGAATATATTTTTGGTGGGGGGTGGGGGGGAAGAGAAATTGCGTTCCCCCCCTTTTTTTTCCGGGTCATGCCTTTGGCATCTCTCATTTTTCGCTCATTTTCTTTCAATGATACAAAGCTGCTTCAGTTGGGAGCAGAAGCGTCTGATCCGCACAAGGAAATGTGGTAATCTGGAGGCACTCGTGATTGCAACCCATTGAAGAAATTCGGCTGGGCACGTTTGTTTTTGCTGGGTTTTGACGAAGAGGCAAATCCAGGGAAAGGCAGCAGCAGGGAAAGTAATTAAAATACACTTTGGGACACGTGGATGCTAAATCTATTTCCCAGTCATGGACAGGGACCGGATCACAGGTGAGTGGCTGGAATAGCTGGCTACGGCTATGTAGACGCCGTGCCTCCTGCCCTTCTCCCCATTCACCCCCTTGTGGTTTTGGCTGTACTGGAAAAAGTCTTGTGGCATTTGGGCAGCCCTGGGTGACTTTTGTTTAGCTCCACTATCCCTCCCCCTCCTGAATGGACTCAGGGTAGATAGGGCTGCAGGAGCCCCATTAGAGGTTAAAGCAATGTTGAGCTTTTGGATCCCATTGGTGCTTCCTTCAGTTTTCAGCTTTTCCCATCTGCCAGAGAAAGGAATGGATCTGGAGCCTCTTTGCGTGAACTTTGACAGTTTGGAAGGGGGTGGTGGAATTTGGGAGTGGGAAGGTCTATCCCAGCTCGTGGCTCAAGGATGGCTTTATGTTCTGGAAGTTAGCTGCTTGCTTTGTTTGCCTGTGTGTTGTGGTTTAGCACTGGCTTTCATGCCAAAACTTGTGTCAAAGGCAGAAGCTCTCCCGCCTGCTCCTTTGTCCTCTGGAGATCTTTATATTGCTGCAAGGAGGATTGGCTGATAAACAAGAGGGGTGTGGTTGCTAGGGGAGAGTATCCGGGGGATATATGCCTGTTCCCTGGCTAGGAAACATACTAGAAGGCTGTTGTCCTTGGGCTTTGTATTTCATCATCAAGTATATTTGACAGTGGTGCTTTTCTGCCAATGGCATATGCCTGAGAAACCACCATTCTCAGCAGAGGTCCACTTGCTCAAGACAAGGTGTAAATTGATTGCTAAGTAAAAGAAGAGGCTCACAATGGGCCCACTGTGTACCTGTCACCACTGTAGACACAATAACCAGCTATTGACTCTCCCTGAGAGCCTGAAGCTACTTTGTTCATTATTTTTCAGCCCTGGACTGATGGCAGGTTTATGAGACATCTGTTTTTTGCAATACTTTTAGCAGTTGGTATCTTTGAAAAGAATCTCTGAGCTGGTCTCTTGAGGTCTTAAAAATACCTTACCTGTAAACAACAGAGTTAATAGAGGGAACTCATGTGACACAGCAGATAACTGCAGAGATGTTTGTTGCTCACGTCTCTCGTTATTTCCCTGCATCCACCAAGTAGCCTTAGGTGTGATCCCTCCTCTTCCACCAGCTCTATCTGGAGAATAATGTGGAATGGCAAATAGAATTTGGGACTGTAATCAATATTCAGCATGGCTGAGCCCATATCAGGGCCCATGCCTCAAGGGAGAGTCTGCTGCTGGTCTCTCAGTCCTTAAACATTGTGAGGAGGAACAGCAGTAGATGAGTTCTGCCTTAGCCTGGTTTAGCAAAAAAATAAGCCAGAAATGGCTAGAACAGCCTTGAATTCTTCCACTTAATGCTGTTGAGGAAAGCTACTGCTTTGTTCTTCTGGATGAAGAAGCTACAATGATTTGTAGTCAACCTACCTTTGAGATGTATTCGATAGAGCAGAGTGGACAATGTTTTGTCTCCCTCCAACTTCCAGAACCTGTCTTTCTCCCTGGCATGGGTGAAACACTAGTTGGGAAACCATTCAGCTCTCCTGGGCGTTGCTAACTTTGTTGGGTATTCACACTGGAAGCAAAACCACATGTTCTGGAGGAAACCACCAAGCAAGGGTGGAGCGCAACAGTGGCAAAGAAAAAGTGAACTCAGCTCTGGTCTAATCTGGGCTCTGTGGAAGAAGAGCAGAGTTTGAGTTGCACATTTACATGGATCTAACAGCAGGCTTATTGCTTAAGGGAACACTACTTTTCTTTCTGATTTAGGCAGCAGTAATATATCCAATATATTCAATAAACCTTTTCCATTCTCCAATGTCCAATATGTGTTGGGACTGCAAATTTCTCAGTTACATAGGAGACTGAGGAAAGCTAAATTGATTAGCCTGGATGGCTAATCCTACTTTAACCTTTCTCCCTCTTTTAAAGTACAAGGGAGAATTAAGTAGTCCTGTCTAGTTTTAAATAAATTTGTATTTTTTTTCTGTATGCTTTTATTTCCAGGAAGGGGTGATAGGTCCTGTTCCACCAATTTGCAAAAATGTTCAATTGTACAAAGTATAAATAAAGCTGTAACCATGAATGTTTCATCATTATAACCCAAAAGGAGCAGAACAGGAATTTGATGATGTCTGTATCAAGGGAAAATGGCAGACACAGGGTCAGAAAATTACTGGTTTTCTGTTGAAATGCACTCCACAAATAGAGTTGTTTGATAAAATACAAGGATCTGCTATAAATAGCATTTGTTTGCATGACCTTCAATGACTGGTGCCTGCTTTAATATTTAAATGCCTTTGTGTTGATCAGATTCCATTGAAACAATGGTGCAGATGCTTCTATACCTAACCATCCATTCCATGTTTGGAAAATATTTTGGAAAAATAAGAAGCATTGTCAGCCATAGCTGCCCCCCAAAAGTCAAGGTACTGAGCTTGGGGCTGTTTGCTATCCTTTCATTAGCTGTTACTCTGGAATCTGGATGATCGTTTGTGAGCTTCTGTGCTGGAAGAACTGGCAACTTTGGGCCCTGCCTCCACTGCTAGAGTTATTAAGCTGAGCACCTCCTATTAGGAACCCTATTAGTATTCTACTATGTGCTTGTCTGTCAGGATTGAATCATGCCTGGGATAAACAAGGAATGAGGAGCTATGGAATGAGTCAGTAATCAGTAATCTTTAGTAATCTGAAGAGTAAATTAACAATGGCAGACAAGATAGGAAGTCTGAAGTAGGACTAATGACAAATCAGGAGGTCTGAATAATGAATCAGCTTCGGTTCCAAAAATAGGCTTTGGAGCAGAAGGGGCATATACGCTTTAAAGCAAAAACTTCTTTTCTCAGCATCACATGACAGTTGCATTGGATAGCAAAGCAAATCTGGGGAAAAGATATGGCTGCTTTAATTGCAGAGAGTTGCCTCATTTTCTTTAAGGCACATGCCAAAGCATCTTTTTTGAATCCTGTCTGATGCTCACTATATCCTGTAAATCAGTAACCCTGATGAAAGAGTAGTCAATGTATAGGAATGTTTCAGAGTTTAGGATATTACATAAATTTATTATCTTTTTTACATAAAAATGAAGTTTTTCTGTCCAACAGAATCTGATGGTTAATCTAGATGGCCAGAATCAGTCCAGAAAAGGTGTAGAAATATTTCACCAAAAAGTTCAGTTCATTGGTTCACCACACAGAGGAGCTGTAAAAATGATGCACTACCTCATTGTACTCTGACAGTAAACCTCCAAGACATGGTGAAATATTTAACAAATCATGAAGTCTTCATCCACTCATTCTTTTTGCTTAGATGAACATCCAAGATGGCTAACCAAACTTAAATATTAATACAAATGAAAATAAATGCTATTAATAGTGTGGTCAAATAATTGTTAAAATCCTGCTGAAGGAGAGGTATTTACAGATTTTTGAAATGCTTAGAGAATTGATCCTCTAATGCAGCGGTTCTCAACCTATGGGTCGCGACCCCATTTGGGGTCGAACGACCATTTTACGGGGGTCGCCAAACAACGCGATCCGCCATTTTTCCCCCTCAGGGGGCGGCGCTGCGCGGTGCGTCCATGTGACGGGGGTCGCCGTCACACAAAGGTTGAGAACCGCTGCTCTAATGCTTTTCCTAGCCAGAAAGACCATATTCTCCTAGTGCCAGATCTATGACCTTTGACAGCAGAAACATCTTCAAAAGAGGATCTCCTTAACTACTGGGTAGATCCATATCAGGAGTTATTTAAACAGTCTGCCCAGTAAAGAACTAAATATTTCAGTACAGTCCTCATGTGATTCTTTTAATTTGTTAGAAACTTGAGACTGTACCAGGAGAGTGTTTATACAATTGCATCTCATCTGCCAACTGTAGCCATTTCTGGATTTTGAAACTTTGAAACTCATGCCTTTTTTAATATTTCACTTCACTCCACATGGGGTGGACAATCCACATGTCCTTGAGATCATGCAGACGCTTCCACTGGCACAAGTATTTGTCCATATGTTTATGGACAGATCCAACATTTCTCAGGTAACATGCTATTTTGGGAACTACATTGGTTGCCAGTTAGTCTCTCTCTAAAGCTCTTAGTGGCTGAGACCTAGAAAGATATACGTTACCTTCACCATATTGAAACTGACCATCCATGGAGATCAGGAAGAAAGGGCTTGCTGAAAGTCCCTTTAAGAAAAATGCCGTTCTACAGGGATCTGGGGAATAAGCCTAGTTGGTGATGGCTTCCCATTCATGGAACAGCTTATTTCTGGACATCTAATCCTCTTTATATTATTAAGCTTTCAAAGGACTGTAAAGACTTGACTCTTCAGGAATGGTTTGGGAGATGTGGAGATTTAATGAATGACATTGTCATGATAGGCTGCTTGGTGCTTCATATGTTAAATGTTTTTCATGCTGTGTTTTGGTGCTTAGTAGCAATAAGTAAATAATTTTGTACCAATTTCACAATCCAGATTTTTTTTCTTTTACAAGTAACCCCATATAGAGCATATTTCAGTATGGAAGCCAGGATGTAACCAAGGCATAGATCACCGTCACCCAATATTCATTTGGGAAGAATCACAGCTGGCATAACAACCTCTATTATAATTTCAATTTGTATAGCCGCCAATCTCAAACCAATGATTCTGGGTGGCGAACAATCATAAAACAAAGCAGTTTAAAACACAATATAAAAAAGAAGCAGCCAAGAGAGATTATAATCCATCAGTGTCAATGAAGCCGGGATGCTCTCTTCACAACTTTCAATTGCAAGTCCAGTTCTATCTGAGAGTCAAGAAACTCCCAGTTTGTGAACTTGCTCTTTTAAGGGAAGTGCAATCTTATGCAACTGGTATACAAGCACAAACCTGTAAGAGAGAGATTCAGTGTCTCCCTATTTCATTTAGTATGGTTATCTGAGACTGAGGTGTAATTTGGGATAATGACATACGGTGTCCACTCCATGGAAGCTTTGGCTTCTTTGCTCTGCATAAGAGAAACAGTGACCAAAACAAATTACAAACAAAGTATGACCTTGCTGGACATTAGATGGTCTAGGCGTAGGCAATTTGGGTCCATCCAAAGATTAATCTTGTATTGCAACACCTTTATCATATGTATGCTCTGATTCTCAAGAGCAAACCAGTGCAGATTGAAGTGAATATCAGAGAGGCTTCATGACACGTTGCAAATGTTCCTGGGAAAAAGAAGACCAACTGTTGTTTCTTGAATCTGTCCTGCTCTACAACCACAATTTTGGCATTTTAGACTTTAACTCATGCATGTCAAACTGCCGGCCCATGTGCTGGATGCGTCAAGCATCAACTGCGCCCACCCCATTGCTGGCAATGGGGAAAAAGTCATGATACATTGTACGACATCACATGACATCATGAGTTTGTATGCCTGCCTTAGCTGAAAGGTCACACAAGTGTACTTTATGATGAATCCTCTGACTAGGTTAGGAGTCTTTCTTAACTTTTCTATACTGAAGCTTAGCTATAAATGCCTGGATTAAATATATCTAGCCAATCCTGATTCTTCCACAAAGTCCATCATTTTCAAATAGTGTTATGCTGTTTAGGGGTGATGAAACTAATATTACGTCATTGACTTGCTGAGGACCACATCAGTAGTTTTTCATTTTAGTTATTCTCCAAGATTTAACACTGGTGTTTCGTGCTCTGTCTAAAGGTAGCAATACCACTTAGATTTATATACCACTTTATAGTGCTTTTATAGTCCTCTCTGAGCAGTTCACAAATGTCAGCATATTGCCCCCAATTATTTGGGTCCTCTTTTTACTGATCTTGGAAGGATGGAAGGCTGAGTCAACCTTGAGCCCATTAGGATCGAACTCCTGGCAGTGGGCCGAGTTAGCCTGCAATACTGCATTCTAACTGCTGCACCACCACAGCATATCTTCCTCCACCACATATTTTATTACTGAGTTTCGTTCAGTGGCTTAAAACAAAGTACGCTTGGGTAATTTGACAGAAATAACAAAGTTGGAGGGAACCTTGGACATCTTCTAGATCTAGTCCAACTCTCTGCTCAAGCAGAAAACCCTATACCATATGTCAGCGGTCCCCAACCCCTGGTCTGTGGACCAGTATCAGGCCACGGCATGCCAGTAACCGGTCCGTACAAATAAGCAAAGCCTCATTCGTGAGATGCAGGCAGCACACAAAACCAAGCCCCCTCCAGTCCATGGAAAAACCTCTCCATGAAATTGGTCTCTGGTGCCCAAAAGGTTGGGGACCTCTGCCATATATAATTTCTTTGGTGTTTGCATGATCCTCAGTTTTAGTTATCTTGAGAGAGTGCCCTACAAATCACTGGAGAGGCAGTTTTATATGCTTTGCTTGTTCCATTTGCTTTTTAAAGACTCTATGGCTTTTAAGATGGTGAGCTTGGAAAGGACAAAACCAAATCGGAAGCAAACCAGATGTTTGGGTTTGCTTTGCCTTCCTGTGATATTTCAGAGACAGGGGACAAATTAAGGCATATGGTGTGTTACAGAGCTACTGTGATGTATTTTTGACTTTCTCATTTTTAAACTCTGCCTCTCTTGGTCTGAACCACATCAAAGCATTCCTCAGTACCACTCCTGAGTCATACAATGGAATAAGCATGTCCTATCAACATCAGGATTGCCAAATAGCCTTTATTTTAAAGATTTTACCAGTATTCCCCAATGTCATGGCTCTGAAGAACCTAATGGGTATTTTATCCATTTTCATAAGAACCACAGACTCTCTAGGGTTTGAGAAGTGGTGTAAGAGAGTAGCTAAAATGTAGGGCTTGGAATCTTAGAATTTTTAGAACTTAATAGTGGATACTTTTCTATGAAGATCAAGATATGCTACTTTGTTAAGGAACTTCTAATAATTGCAGGCTACTGTATGCCAAGTTTTTTGAATTCAGAAATGTTAATATTAATTATACAATTGGGGTTTATTTAATAAGCAGTGGTTTAGATCAAGCCACTAGAATAACTTGCAGCACCTTTGCCAACAACTCTCTAATTCTACTTAGCTTCTCCCTATGAAGAGATCCTGTGTGAAAGTTGAGCTGTCTGGCTTTGCCCCATGACCTCTAGGGTTTCAGAAAATCTTTGAAAGTAATTCTTACGCCTATTCAGCTCTGCAGGGGTATATCCATTTGATGTTGATCTTAAGCATGCAGGATTGCACTTTCTGTACAACAGTCTATTCTATAACCAGACAGCTGTACCCAAGCATTGAATGGATGGTTGAAAGTTGCAGCATAGGATTTCTGGGAGAAAAAGTGGGTTCCTGGGATTCAGTTTACATGTGGAATTAATGTGTGGAAGAGGCTAATTCTACCTCTGATTGTATGAACTCATTCTGAAAACTCAAAGTTATTCAAGTGTATTGTTCTATTACAGTTTCAAAGTTATTTAATCTTGAGAATGTATTTCTCCCTCTCGCCCTTTGCTTTGTAGAAAAAACACAGGTAAATTGCATTGCATTCTAAAGGGTTTATGGTTCATCAAATTTTGCCTGTTCCTTATTTGTGATATAATAGGTTCTTAGTACTTGTGAATTGCTTTTCTATAAAAGCACATAATTTGTGGTAAGGTATATAGGCTGATTCATCAAGAGTGTTTTATAAATATGGGAGGACATGAGTGACTGCATTGTGCCTTGCAGCTAGATGTGGTTGATGACCCATAATTCAGTTGCACAGATGAGATAATCTAATGACCATTTCATTGAGCACAATAGTTGCTGTGAGAACACTTAAGTCTGCATTTTCAAACTAAAACGGTTGTGCGAAAGTATTTTATTTAGTGAAAACGGTTTTCGAAAAACAAATTTCTAGTAACATTAAATAATCTCATGTAATTGCAAAACATCTAAGCCATCTAAGACTTTTCCTTCCTATGCTGTGGACAGGCAAAGCTAAAAGAGAACTATTACAAGACTGAAAATAGAACTGATCTTGCTGGGAATATAAAAGCGCTATGGAAGAGTTTTGTGGAAAAATATCAGCATTTTGGAAAACCGCACAATTTCCAGACCTTCATCTATTGAGACTTGGATTTCCATCATTCCTCAATATCTTCTATATTGTATGTTCCACCTGATTTTAGGAACAAGCATGCTAACACCAATCCAGATATAGTCTTTATTTCCAAGAATGACCTTGAGCCTGGCAGTTATCTGCAGATATGCTTCTTTAGAAAAGGATTGGAGAATCCTGTGGTAGACAACAGATGTACTAACTTCCAATTTCTCACTAAGAAGTCAACAGGACGCACTTATAACCTTTCCCTACCACAATTTGTATATCAATGATTGCATGACCTCTGTAGATGTCATACGCTAAATAAATAACAAGAACATCCAGTTGCCTCATGAAAAAGTATCTTTGGGACACTGAAATGATGTTTTCTCCATATATTCTTTGAGTCAACAGAAAAATATACTGGCATTAAATTGGCGATCCTCATTACTGATCCTTACCCTGTCTATGTCTGCTTCAGATCATTCCTGTTGTCTTTCTTCCTCCCAAAGCAGCAACTAATTTTATGCCCCAGATGGTTGCTGTCACACAACATTGGAATAAAGGAAGACAGTATCTTTCCCCATTTGAACTTTTAACCACAGAATAAATAGGTCCTGGCAGCATTTTGTTTCCTATCATATCCCCACAATGTTGTCTCCATCTGATCTCCAGCCTGTGAGCAAAATTAGCTTAAGTAGAACTTACCTCTTCCAGTGTTAAAGTTTTATTTACTCCCTCATTCTGAACAGATGGCAATTAAAAATCACATGGAACAGATGGCAATTAAAAATCACATGGAGTCCCTACCCCTGCCCTAACCCCTAATACAGAATAACTATCATATCCTTGCAATTATGCACTCCCTCTTCGTCAAACAGTTAGGCTCTGGAGTTTGTAGAAATAAATGTTTCTGCAGAAACAGGCTTCTCTTTTTTGTGCCACCTGGACAAGCTGTGGTCATGGGAGACTTTCCATACACAGTAAGTTCTTAAGTATGTGTTGCCTTTTTGTACTAAATGCACCACTATACAGAAAGCCTATGCAATTCTGATTATGTCTGGAAGGGAGGGAGTGAAAGAGGCATCCAAACATAGTGAGCTCTCCATCCTGAGCACATCACATCTGTCAAAGCTTAAATCCTTCTGTGTTGGAGCCAGAGTATTGAGCCAATTTGGCTCTGACTCAGACATAGCAGCTACCAAAGCTGAACCACAGACCTGGTGGGGGTTTTTCCATACTTAGCCCTGGCCTATTGTTAAGCAAATGAGACAACTTCTGCTAGAGCAGTGGTTCTCAACCTTTTTAATGCCGCGACCCCCAACCGGTCATAAGTTGAGGACTACTCAACCGGTCGTAAGTCGAGGACTACTCAACTGGTGCAGCACCGTTTGCAGAATGGGACTTTTGGCGGGCTCAGCAGGGCAGAGACAGCCTGGAGAATTCCTATTGGCTTTTGAAAGCCAATAGAATTAGACTCTATTCAAGAGAGTCTATTCTATTGGCTTTCAAAAGCCAATAGAATAAAAGGGAGTAGCACAGCTAAGGAAAAGGGGGGAAAAATGGCGGACTGCGTTGTTTGGCGACCCCCGTGAAACGGTCATTCAACCCAAATGGGGTCCCGACCCACAGGTTGAGAACCACTGTGCTAGAGGTAGATATTGGGGAGCAGTAGCAGCAACTGTAGGCACTTGAGCTACCCAGCCATTCCACTCCCTTTGGGAAGAAACTACATTGCTATACAGTTTTCCTAGGTTAGTTAGCTCAAAATCTTCATATGGGATGGAGAACTTTATCCCATCCCCAGTGCTGAAGTAAATTCAATCCAATTGTCTCATTCAAGTGGAATGGAAGGAGACTATTTTTCCCTTTTTGCTTCAGGAACTGTAATGCCTTCGATCAGGGCTTTTCAATCTTTTCACAGATTGTACCACTTTTAGCATATGGCAATATTCGAGTTGTCAAAAACTTGATGACCAAAAAAAGGGAAAAAATGATAAAGTGCAGCTAGTCCTCAACATATAACAATTTGCTTAGTGACTGTTCAAAGTTACTACGGCACTGAGAAAAGTGACTTAGGATCATTTTTCACACTTATGACCATTGCAGCATCCCTAGGATCAATCTACATTTCGATGCTTGGCCACTGATTCATATTTATGATGGTCAGTGTCCCAGGATCATGTGATCCCCTTTTGCAATCTTCTGACAAAGTCAACGGTAAAACCAGATTCTCTCCTCTTCTCTCCTCCTCCTTTTATATCCTCTCTCCCTCCTCCTTTTATATCCTCTCTTCTCTCTCCTTCTCTTCCCTTCTTTTATAACCTCTTCTCTCCCTTTATATCCTCTCTTCTCTCCCTCTTTAATTTCCTCTCTTCTCTCCCCCTTTTTTAATATCCTTTCTCTCCCCCTTTTCTCTTCCATGAACCTCCAGCTGATTCCTCTCAAGGCTGTGCTTCTCTGCTTCTCCATCTCTCTTTTGCAGTCCCATTCTCTCCCCTCCCCATTGTCTTTTTTTCCCTCTCCCTCTCCCACCAAAACCTCTTTTTATAGCCTCTCCTCTCCCCCCCAGTTTTCTCTTCCGTGTGCGCCAAAAGCGCCGATCCTGGGGCTTCTGTCTCGCCCCTGCAGAAGCGCATGCCAATCCTGGGCTCCTGTCCAGCCTCCATAGTCCTGTAGAAGTGCTGATCAGCTGTAGCTGCACGCACCGATTCTGAGCTCCTGTCAATCCCCCATAGCCCTGCAGAAGTTCATGCTAATCCTTGGGCTTCTGCCCAGCCCCCAGAACCTTGCAGAAGCACCAATCAGCTGTAGTTGCGTATGCTGATCTTGGGCTCCTGTCCAGTCCCGATAGAAGTGCCGATCAGTTGTAGCTGCACATGCCGATCCTGGGATTTCTGCCGAGCCCCAACAGCCCTGCAGCTCATTCCCCTCCCCCTCTACACTTGTCTAGGATGGTCGTATACCACCTGCCAGGTGCCAAAAGTACAACAGGTGGTATGCGTACCACCGGTTGAAAAGCCCTGCCTTAGATTACCCTTTCAATGCTTGCCTGCTTATCAATTCTTAGGGATGACTGCCATCTCAAGAGGTGAGCCTATAGCACAATGCTATTTAGGCAAAACCCTGTCTCACCAAAGCAGGACTCTATAGCAGTGGTGGCAAACCTATGGCACGGGTACCAGAGGTGGCACGCGGAGCCCTCTCTGTGGGCACGCTCCATCGCCTCAGCACATGTGGTCTCTAAAAGTTCTCCATCACTGACCTAAGGCCAGCCTGCCTGGAGCCGCCATTGGGGAGCCTACCATCCCACCCGCCAGAGACCCCCTGGATCTTCCCCAACCCTGCCTGGCTCTCACAGGTGTCCCTCCCCATAAGCAATGTCAAGGTGGCCATGCCCATCCAATCTGCCATGACTACTTTAGCCACACCCATCCAATGGCCACACCCACCCAGTCTGCCAAGCCCACTGTAGCTGCACCTGCCGAGTGGGCCACACCCACCTGGCACCCAGCGATACTAAGTGGGTTTGGGTTCGCCATCACTGCTCTATAGCTACAATGATCATATGAACCTCTTTTTGATTTCTCCACTTTTCAGATTTGTCCTTATTTTTTCCAAGAAAATGTGGTCATTGTATCTATAAACCACCTTAAAATTTCTAGGATTGGCTGTTTGATACAAGTAGTCCTTAACATACGACCACAATTGAGCCCAAAATTTCTGTTGCTAAAGGAGACATTTGTTAAGTGAGTTTTGCCCCATTTTACGATCTTTCTTGCCACAGTTGTTAAGTGAGTCACTGCAGTCGTGAAGTTAGTAATCCCGGTGGTTAAGTGAATCTGGCTTCCCCAATGACTTTGCTTGTCAGAAGTTTTCAAAAGTTGATCACATGACCCCAGGACACTGCAATGGTCATAAATGTGAGTCAGTTCCCAAGTGTCTGAATTTTGATCACGTAACCATGGGGATGCTACAATGGTTGTAAATGTGAAAAACTATCATAAGTCACTTTTTTCAGTGCCTTTGTAACTTTGAACAGTCACTAAAGAACTCTTGTAAGTCAAGGACTTTCTGAATTAGCTCTATTTCTCTCCCACCCAGTGGTGGGATTCAAATACCTGAACAACCGATTCTCTGTGTGGATGCCACTTCCGGAAGTCCATTCTGGGCCTGGGCAACACAAAATTAGCTACCGGTTCTGCTGAAGTGGTGCGAACTGGCTGAATCCCACCACTGCTCCCATCCCCCAATAGGGAACATCTAGGTTTCTTCATTTTAAGCACATTATCAGTGAAAGATTGATCTTATTGGACTTATAATCTTTTTGTAACCAATTAAGGGCAAAGTCAACCCAATAGTGGTAAATAAACAACCCTGGTTAATTGCCTCCCATACGCAGTTTATGGCTCCCGTTGTATCCCAGGTTCAAATTTACTGTTTGCTTGAGCAATGTTAGTGAAGAGAGATTTTGTGTCCGATACTAGCTATCTCTGATAAAGGCATTAGTCACAAATTGATAATCTGAATCACAAAAACAAAGAAATATCTTTTGTTCTGGTAATGCTTCATTTACACATTACTTGATAGCCCAATTGTCAGAAGAGGGTGACAGGGAAGTAGAGAAGGTATTTTGATTTTGTTTCAAAACTGCTGATAAACGCGGTCAGATTCTGCTTGCATTGTTTACATTATGTTTAAGGGCTGCAGTCTTAGCCTATTATTTTTCTGGCCTTTTACCTGGATAAGTAAGTCTCATTGAATTCGCAGATAAATAGGCATATATAGAATTGCAATCTATCTAACAACTCTCTAGGGGAAAAAAAAAAAACACCCTCCACAGACGGGGTTTTGTCTTGGCCAGAAAGAAAATGAGCAGAGATTGGAAGAAGTTGCATAATTGACAGGGCAGGTTATTACTTAATTATCTGGAAGAGGCCATTATACTTGCTTTCCTAAGAATAATCTGCACAGGATTTAATGTAACTCATTTCTCAGAGGCCATGCCAGGTCTAATGCCCTTGCATCTATGGCATAGTAAAGGTAAACAATATGTAACTAGCATCCTTAAAGTCTTTTAGGAAAAGGAGAAATGGCTTTCTTAAATTTGGCCCCATCAACCTTGGAATATAACCCTTGAAATCTTTACCAGAAATGATTAAAGGTGTCCCAGCTTGGTATATGAAGAAGGCTGTAAGCATGAGAAATAATTATTTTTATTTTATTTATTTAATTTGTATGCTGCCCATCTCCCTTATAAGGTAAGTTATTTGAAAGTTTGTTTGGTTATACTTTCAAAGGTACCATGAGGGCTTGAAGAACAAACAAGTACTCAGGTATGGTAGAGAAGTGTGTGTGTGTGTGTGTGTCTGTGTGTGTCTGTGTCTGTGTGTATGTGTGTGTGAGGGAGAGAGACAGAGAAGGAAAATGGAGAGACATGTCATGTTTGAGTGTATGCCCCTCTGAGTGAATAGTGAATAATATTTGCCACATGTCCCTTTTCCCTATTCTGAAATGTTGGCTTATGTGTTTAATAAAGCAACAGTAGAGGTGATTTGACTTCCTTCCTTCCTTCCTTCCTTCCTTCCTCCCTCCCTCCCTCCCTCCCTCCCTCATTTTTTTACTGATTAATGTTTATGTCCCAGGACAAATATCAAAATATTTTCTTGCCATGTGCTAAACATCAACAACTTTTACAAAAATGACAGATTAGAATCCCTGGGTTTACTGAATCAAACAAGTGTTTGCCTAATCAAAAAGGATTGCTAATGTGGCTTATCTTTGGGCCGTATGACAAACACAGAAAGAACAGAAGATTGCTCATTAAGCCATGGGGATAGAGGGCAGCACAAAGAACCACAGTGTAATCATGCTTTCCGTAGAAAGAAATCAAAGCTGTGAATCAAGGAAAAATGCCTTTTGCAACCTAAACAAATTATACCAATAATGTATGTTTTCTTATCTATGCTTTTCCGGCTGAGGGTATGTAAACACCAATACCGGATAAATAACTCACTGTGTGTTGCATCTGACAGTTCAGGTCCCTGTTTGTGGAAAAGTTCCCCGAGGTATTGCCTAAGCACATTTAACCTGATTTTTTTTCTTTCCAGCCTAGGGCAGATGTGATTTTAAAAGTGGGAGTTTGTGTCTGTGTGTGCTGCATGATGAATGTCATTATCAGCCTCTTGTTTTTCCTTTGTCCTTATATAGTGTTTGTGAGACTGTTCATTACACTGGGATTTTTTTTTTCTGCCTTTGGCGAATGTGTGTGAGAGTTCACTAAGGGTATTTCAGGGTCTAAAGCAGTGTATTTTTCTCCCCCGTCCAATTGCAGTACATTTGTGATGTTGGGAGCAGGATAAAGAAGGCCCATATCATGTTAACTCAATGAAATGTGATTAGGTGGGAAGCAGGGGGAAGGGATCCAGACAGGGTTCTCTATGGCCATTCCAGCCATAAGTATGTTTGCAATTATTCTTCTGCCTCATAGGCTTTGGGGGAAGGGCAGAAAAAGTAGAGAATGGGGAAATCACTGGCCAGAATCCTGGTTTAAGCCCAAGTCTTTGTAAAAATGAAAATGCATTCTATATTCTGTATACCGGTTTTTTTGTTGTTGTTGTTTTGGAACCCCATAACTAGATACAGGTAATCCTTCATTTAAAACCAGAATTGGGACCAGAATTTCTAAGTTGTTGAGTCGCACCCATTTTTATGATCTTTTTCCCACAGTTGTTAAGCAAATCGCTCCATTTGTTAAGCAAATCACTTCACTGCAACCCTAATTGCCAAGTGCCCAAATTTTGATGACATGACCACCGGGATGCTGCAACAGTTGTAAGTGTGAGGACCAGTTGTAAGTCACTTTTTCCAGTGCCGTTATAACTTCAAAGGTATGGTTAAAATGGTTGTAAGTCAAGGACTACCTGTACAGCAAAGAAGACAGTCTTCTTCCATCACTGGAAGTGTTATAGTTCCCTTCTTTCTAAGCCAACATGGGACTGATGGGAATTGGGTTCCATGAATCTGGAGAACATCCAGAGGATATTGAAGAGGTTAACATACCTTTGTTGCATTGTCCTTGGACTTGGCTTATTATCCTAAAGGGGCCTTCCTGCTCTTGTGTTTACTTCACAAAAATACTGCCTTGAATTCTGGAGTAATTTGCTTGGGTCAGTCTGAGTTGCTATAGAGTGATTGACCACTTGTGGGTAAATGCAGGGGGAAAGTGCAGGAGATGTTCATGCAAATGACTTAAAACATTTTATCGCAAGATGAATTCCTTTACTCAGCCTCAAGATTCCAGCTCCAAAAAACAGATACTGTCTACTACTATGTGCTGTCTCCCATGCTCCTTCACTGGTTACAAGACACTCGGACCCCAATTCCTTTTTTTTCAAAGGCTGAGGGCTTCATTTTACCCCTCAGACTTCTTACTCCAGATTACATTTTGCAGAAGCAGCTGTTTCACCCAGCTCTGCCTTCATCTCTTCCCAGTCTCCTTGGTTGATCCGTGCTTTGTCCTGTCTATCCAATATGACCATCCCTCACTCTCAAGTGAGTAATAGTTCAGCTTTCAGGACAATTGTCCCTGGACTTTTATTAGTTTCAGATTATTTCAGATGCTTACCTTTTCAGAATTGAACTAGCCTGCAGGAAGGGTAAGCCAGAAAATCTAAAAAGTGTAGCTGTCAGAGTCAAGGCCAGAAGCCAGAGCTGGGCAGAAGGAAGCAGGTAGTGAAGGCTAGAGAACATCTAGATTTCTCAGGGAGGGAGGGAGGGAGGGAGGAGGAGAGGAGAAACCTCTTTCCCTTTCCAGCCCATGTGGTATATGGTCCACATGGTGACTCATTGCCTTAGCATGTGGTTCAAGATCACAGGCCCTTTGGGGCCTGGAGGGCATAATGGAGCACAAGAAACTTTTTATGCTCTTAGTTAGGATTGGAGGAGACTGAGTCAGTGGTGGAAAGGAAATGGCTAATCCAGCCAGGCTGCATCTGAAATGTCCATGGATTTTTCCAGTAAGGGGGAGGACATAAGGAAAGTATAATCCATCTTTTTGGCATTTCTGCTGACTTCCAGCTTTCTTGCCATATTGAAGCCTGGACTTGGCCACAGAATAAAGCATGTAATTGTTTTGATTTTGTTATTTAATTCATTTGATTTTTGTCCCAGGACCTTCTTGTCTTTAAATCCATTCATTGGTCACTTGATACTGGTTTCTGTTTGGGGAATTGGTGGATAGGTGACCATGGATATGTATGTTTCCACTTTAATGGTCTTCTCCCCATCAATCTCTCTCATACTCTGATATAATAGAATCCACTAAAATAAGGCTATAAGAGAGCTTTGTTGGATGTGACCAAAGAGCCATCTTATCGGACATTGCTTTTGTTTACAATGGCCAACCAAGGTGGTTTTGACAGGCCACAAGCACACCACAACTATTGTCATGAGTAGCAATCACTGGTAATCTTATAATCTACTTGACTCATCTAAGTTGGTGGTCATTTCCATTTCTTATGATTGCAAATACCATTGTTTAACCATTGTTGTATAGCATTCTAACCCCAGACAGAATTTGGAATGTCAAAGAATATTTGAACTGGCGCATAGATACTGGAATGAAAATAGTCAGTGAAATACTGAGGTTTTTCGTGTTATTCTTTAGGATCATCAATAAATGGGTCACAGAATGTCAAGAGTTCACTTTGGTCTCTGCTAACGTCTTGACTCTCATGCACCTTTGGCAAACTCTTTTAAATCCCAGGGCCTCTTCTGGCCTGTGGACAAAGCACAGTGTGTTTCAGATGTACTCAACAGACATGGCTTTGTGTTCACTATACATGAAGATTAAAATGTCTCTTTGCCTATTTACTTTACAAACATGGCAAGAAAAACTAGAGACTTTTATGTTCTTTTGGAATTCTTCATTGGAACTGTGTACAGATGTATATTACTGAATAGAAGAGTTATTTTGGAAATGCCCTTTCTTCACTGATTGAAGTTGTTCTTCATGTGGGTCAAATCCAGAGAAAATCACTTCTTGTGGTTTGTTTTCCGGCCATAGAGGACCATCCCTATCATTAGGTAGCCAACAGGAGCTGAAGAGACGCAAGGTAATGTTGAATAGCTGGGCTTTATGTCCCATATGAAATGAGTATTGACCTTTCACACAGCCAGGGTTGAAGTTGGAGTCAATGGCCAATCTAGCTGGTCTGTGGAAATGAAAATGGCAGAAGGGGATGTCTTCTCCTTCAAACTGGAAAAGCCTCGGGCTTGAATTGGAAGTTATGAAAGAATGTTTGGGTAAACTGATATGCAGCACCCTTGCAATAGTGGCGGATATCTGTAGCTCACATGTAGGATGAGGGTGAAGGTTCATTCTCCAAGCCTGTGGGTTGGTTTCCAAATGTTTTGTTACCAGGCTAGGTAACATCTTCAATGGCATTTAGGGGATCCCCTAAATCAGGGGTCCCCAACCCCTGGTCTGTGGACCAGTACAGGGGCCATGCATGCATGGCATGCCAGCAACCAAACAAGCAAAGCCCCATCCACAAGATGCAGGCAGCACACAAACCACGCCCCCTCCAGTCCACGGAAAAACCTCTCTCCATGGAACCGGTCTCTGGTGCCCAAAAGGTTGGGGACCTCTGTTCTAGATGCCGCTGAAGATGTTACCTAGCCTGGTAGTGAAACCTTCAGAAACCAACCCACAAGCTTGGAGAGGGAACCTTCACCCTCATGCAGCACCCTGTACAGTAATAATAAAGTGAAAACTAGGCTGGAGAAGAAAAAACAAAAACAAAAAACTGATTATTTAACCACCATTGGAATAACTGAAGCATTTATCTGTCAATGACACTGCAGAGTTGGGCATGCTAGGCTCATAGTAGTAGAAATAGAAGCAGTTTCACTATTGTGGAAAAATAAACTCTGTCCCTATAATCATGACTGCACAATCTCTCTGTCCCTACGTGCACACAAACACATACATACAGACATACATCTCCTGCATCTCATAATCTCTAATGTCTTCCCTTCCTTGAAGGTAAGCTCAAAAGTTAAGTCATGAAACTTGTAGCAGAATTATTTGTGTTTGACTGAGGATTGCCTCTTTAAGTTGGACTGATTATTTTTTTCCTGTCTAACTGATAAGCCAATAGTTACTGAGCTATGTCAGAATCTGTTGACTGCTTATTCTTTTTCTCTGAAGAACAACGCCAAGAGTTTCTTTTGGTTATCCTGGGGCATTTTCCACTTACAGGAGAGACGTAGGTTAGCCTTCCTGCAGCTGGTACCTTCCAGATGTGTTGTCAAAATATCCTATTATTCCCAGGTAGAGAGCATTTGGGTGAGAGAGTTTGCTTTATGCTGTCAAGATCATTTGGCTAATGCTTGACTGAGCCTATGGGTTAGTTTGAGTTAATCTTAGTTCTTGGGGACTATATTGATGAATCTTTGTAACAGCACAAAAGTGAATGCAATTGTTCCCCCCCCCCAATTTAGCCAATAATGCTCAGATTTTTTTAGTGGCCTCCTACTCCAATATTAACTAGCTTCAGCTCAGCTTAGAAGGTCAGGTACATGCTGTCCAGTCTGCTGTCAACAGCAGCAGCAAAGGTCTGATCATGAGAACGGAGAAGCCCAATGGCCTCAAGTTGTGAAGCTGGGTCAGAGAAAGTCAGAACTGAAATGTCATTTTTAATGTGTTTCTTCCTCCCTTCTAACCATCTTGACCTTTCTCATCCTTCTCACCTCTTTTTCTGATGTTACCAGGCTTGATGTAATTAATGCTTCCGAGACCTTTCCAAAGGTCTACAAAGAACTACACATTATACACTTAGATAGAAGGGTGTAATGAAGGAGGATGGTAACTGGATTCATCAGAGCATCCAGGCACTTTCCAGGAAGTGGTTTAAGGGAGAAAAGTGCACTATCCTCTCTTTGGAAGGCATGCGAGATGCCAGTTCATTCTTAGCTTAGCTGCTCTGCTTCTGAGGCCAGTGGGAGATGGTGAAGCCTGCAGTTATCCTGGATGGGAATAAGCAGGGAGTGGCTCCAGCAATTATTCCTTCATAGTAATAAGGGGATTATGATGCAGCCAGGCTAATTGAAGGGCAATTGTGAGTATAATTGGAGTAATGTATGCAAATCCTTTTGGAAACTTGATGATCTAGATGAAATGTCAGTCTGCAGTCCTGAACAGCATTAACTTCAGGAGCCTATAAGAATGTTACACTCTTGTACTGCCAAATATACATACTAGGGTTTTTTTTTTTTAAAAAAAGAAATAGGTGTTGATAGAGTGTCAGTTACTACAAGACAGTAGCACTCAGCTGAATTGTGCAATAGGCCAACTCCCTCTTGGTGATCTGTCTCCTCCACTAATTAAGTAGAAAGTTATGTCCTGGTTCCCTGTTTTCCATGTATAGTTGTATGTGCGAATGTGCTTACTTGTATAGAAGTCTCTATTGTCTCAGATGCTTTTATACAATATGAAATACTGCTAATTTCTGGTTAGGTGAAATACATTCTTGCAAATAGCTAGGTGCTACGGAACAGCCATTGTCTTTTGAAACCTGAAATCTCTATCTAACTAAAATTTGTTTGGTCCTTTAGCAGGCACAGCTAACAAATTTAAACATTTTGCAGGACAGAGGAGTAGACATTTATCTGTCAAATTTTGTCACACACACACACACACACACACACACCCTGCATTTCCTTCAAGAGCAATAAAGCACATACACAGCTCTCTCCTCCATTGTCTCACCATAGTGACACCCTTGTAAGATAGGTGTGCTTGAGCTGAAAGAATGAGTAATCCAAAGTCCTTTAGTGAACTTCCATGGTTGAGGGGCAATTGAACCTTGTCTCTCTGCTCCTAGTTGAGCACCTTATTAATTTCAGTTTACCATATAAAATCAAATACTAAGAATCCTTAGCATGTGGCTTTTGTGTGTGAGTCTGAATGGATATGTGGAAGTTGCAACATCTGTAACTGAGTTGGATAGGTATTACTTCATTTTGACCATTTCTCTACAGTACTTTATCATCCATCAATGTGCAGTATTCATTTTCTGAAGGAGTTTCTTACAGAAACCTGAAATCACCCAGATTGGGCTCCTTTGGACCAATAAAACAAATCATTAGGCTAGGATTCCAGTGCCCAGCCATAAATTTAAGAAATTTCCCTTTCTTGCTATCTATTTCCTTTTCTCCAGGCATATCCACTTACCTTCTGATTTCAAACTCAGATGATCTTTGCTGGTCCTGCAGAGTGTTTTCATCTGCTAGCTGCAGGACCTCTGAAGTATGATGCTTTGGTGCTTCCTGAGCAGATGGAGGTCTGGGATTCTGTGTGACTCCCGACAAAGTTTGGAGTGGAGAAAGTTAGATGCACATCCAGGGCATTTTTGTAGATCAGGCAAGGGGAACATCAAGACTCTGCCCATGGACTCCTTGGTTATGGTCATCAGAGCCCCTTCTGATCAACATATAACATTTTCACTGTAGAGTAAATCTAACATAGCTTAATATATGGTAGTTACGCACACACACAGAGAGAATCAGTCAATAAAAATGTATGTATGGTCCAAGATTAAGGAGAGAGAGAGAGAGAGAGAGAGAGAGAATCCCTGGGAAAAAGAAACACAAAGAAATCTTGCTCGTATGGATGGTACGGCTTGTCCCCTTGACGTCAGCACTCCATCCCCTACCTACAGCCTTTGATTCCACAAAAGAATTGCAGCCCAATCCCTCAAAAATTATTTTGGCCTAATGGTTAAGGTAGAAACCAGGAGCTGGGAGTTCTAACTCCGCCTTAGGCATGAAAGCCAGCTGGATAATTTTTGGACCAGTAATTGTCTCTCAGCTCAGCTCCCCTCACAGGATGACTGTTGTTGAGAAAATAGGAGGAGGAAGAAGTATTAACTATGTTTGTTGCCGTGAGTTATTTATAAAGATAAAGGTAGGATTTAAAAATATATGTATCAAAAAAGGTCTGATCATCATTTAATTATTCTTCATTCTGTCCTTCATTCTGTTATATTATTTATGTTTTCCACTAGGTGGCAGTATTTGCTTTTCACTTAAATCCCATATTGCAAATTGGGCCTCCCAGGGAAATGGCTTCTGCTGGGCGGTTTTTGTTAATAAAAATTTACGTGCCTTATCGCTATGCCCCGAAGAGAGCTGTGGAATGCAGCTAGCTTGCATTCCATGTGCAAAATATTTAGGGGGGGGGCAAGGGCTGCACAGCAACAAATAAGCTAGGAAAAAAAAAAAACACCAAGTGCTTTTCTCTGGGATCAGTACAAGCATCATAGGGCACCTCCTGCCTTGTTAGATGCTGAAATACGAACAAAATAGGCAAAGCATCTTCAAATCTCTTTGCGCAGAAGCCTTGTACCATCTTATCCTGGAGTTTCAGTTATTGAAACCTTTTAAATACTTTCGTTACTCCTCAGCTGTGGGTTTGTTTACATATCCCTGGTAAAGAGCAGGGAGGATTAGAGGCCTGCAGACATAGAAAAGCAGCAGAGAATTAGGGTGGATTAAAATAGAGAATTCCACAAGAAAAAGAAGGAAAACGGTTGTCAGTAGACAGACACTTTTTCATGAAAAAATTTTTCCACCCAACCTGGCTTTATTAAAAAGCCTCTGAAAGCTGAATGTCAGATATCCAGATGGCAGTGCTGAAGTGAAACAGATGTGTGATCGCTACACATCTGCCTGGACATAACTTTTTCATCAGATTTTCATCAGATTTGCCCAGACCTTTCCTGGTCTACCATGCTTCCCAGATAAGGGAAATATAGACTTGATGGATTTAAGTTCCCCAGTAGTACCACCAAGTACTTCTGAAGTATTCTCAAAGGTGGGGCTACATGCAGGTAAGAAAAATCTCGGATAACCCTAATCATATTTCAAAGAGCATAATACAGTTAGGAAAAAAAACAACATCAGATGGATGCCAGAACTCATTTGCCTGTCATAGGACACCCTTGCTGGTCTTCCTAGGCTAACTCTTGCCCACAATTGGAATGCTATAGAACAAGGGTCCCCAACCTTTCTGGATTGGCAACCTGGTGGGAAACGGAGGGGCAGGCATCTTTATGTGTTCATGTGCATACACACAAATGTAGCTGTGCATGCGTGCCACCAGGGCCACCAACATGCGCACTCTGCAAATGGGGCTGCTAGCATCGACGCGAGAGTTGCGGCAAGGCTAGTGCCAGCGCAAAACTCACGGCGAGGCTATCGCCACGCAAGTGGGGGTGAACACGTGCACATGTAGACGTTCTTGCAAGCCACTAAGGTGGCCTGGTGGCCAAGTACTGGGCTGTAGCCCCTAGGTTGGGGACCTCTGCTATAGAATGCAGGGGCCAAGCTGCTAGGTGCAGAAACTATAACAGAATGATTCTTAGGTTGAAGTTCCTGAACGTCACTGCACTGGAAGCTGAATTCAAAGGCTTTGCATTTCTCTATAAAGCCTGGCAGCTTGGCAGCATGGCATCGGGATTTTTCAGGGACTACATTGTCAATTATTCTGCCCCTTCAGTCCAAAGATCTAGGGAGGGGCTTTGAGAGTTAAGTGCAGGAGGTATGGCCGAATCTGATCATGCCTTCTGAGTGGTAACCCTGCTTGGCTCTTGATGCTGGTCCCAATACTAACTTTACTCTAGAAGGCCCTGAAATATATCGTCTTTCAACAAAACTTTGCCCCTTATTTTGTTGTCAATAGCTGTTGTATTATTTTGTGTATTTTATATTACTTATGTTTCTGATGGGTGCTGAGTCTGCTAAGAGTTTTATGTGAGTTAATGAGCAAACTTGTATTGCAAGAATTGGGCAGTAATAATGCAAAGCACAGCAAAATAAACTCTTTTTTCCCCCTGCATATTTTGCAAACGTTAGCTGTGCTCAGTGGTGGGATTCAAATATGTGAACAACCAGTTCTCTGTGTGGATGCTGCTTCCGGAAGTCCATTCTGGGCCTGGGCAACAAAAAATTAGCTACCGGTTCTGCCGAAGTGGTGCAAACTGGCTGAATCCCACCACTGGCTGTGCTACTTCTCACACATCTGATATGGCATGAAGTACCTCTGTGGCGTTTCCATGTTGATAAGGAAGACTTTACAGATAGTCCTTGATTTATCTCCATTTAATCAGCTACCATTCAGTGGTACATTGGTGCTGAAAAATGGACATAGGATCAGTCTTCAATGTTCCAAGGGTTGCCTCCATGGTTGTGTGATCATGACCCAGGCACTCAAGTCTACAATTTTGTGATTGCCAATAATAACTTTCCTTCCTGGCTTTTCACAAGCACAATCCATCTATCCACCCTCTGTGGCACACACACAACCATAGCATCTCTCCTTCCCACAGCCTCCACCAGCCCCTTTGATCCACATGCAGCCTTCACCAGTCCTACCCAGGCTTCCTCCCCAGCCATGCTAAGTGATCGGTCATGTGACATCATGCTTTATAACAGCATTGTTTAGCAAGGGCAAATCAAAGGCAAATTGCATTGGGACCCTGTCATTCAGGATGGACAATAACAAAGATTAACAGGCCCCTCTGTTCTTTCCCAAATGTATCGGGCCGTACTGTAGAAGAAGGTTGTGGCCCAATGTTGACATTGTAAGCTTAAAAAGTCCAAATAACTTTCAAGCCTTTGGCTGAAAATAGCTTTGCAAATAATGGAATGCAGGACTGCAATCTTAGTTGAAAGAATTTATTCACAAGCATGCCTGATGATTTTCTAGCTAAAATACAAAAATCATGTCAATGTTTGTTGCGTGAAAGAATTCAAAGTACATCCAAATCCAGATTGTGTAGTTTAGGCCTAACTTGCTAAACAAATGTCCATAAAGCTATTTGTTTTAGGCCTGCTCATTTATGCCTATGGAGGCCAAGAGGACATGCAAGTGCTTTGAAGGCAGCCTATTAAGCCCATTTCCTATCTCTGAGAATCTAGCAGCATTGTGGGGCTTTCAGTAACGAGTGTGCACTCACTGAAATGATGACCACACTCTCCGTCATCCCCAGTGTAGCCAGGGCTGAAAGGACAGGAATTGTTGGATGAAGCTGGAATGTGCAAATTGTCTGTGGACATGTGTTTCAACATATACTGGGGCAGAGAGGAAAAAAACAAGCAGTCTAGGCTTCAATTAAGCAGAATTGTTGCCAAACCATCCCTGCATCTGGACCTTCCACAACTTTGTCATAACTCAGAGCCTGCCATATAAAGCACTGAATACTGTAATATATTTGTTTATTGTAATTGCTAAAACAAAATTGTAGAACCAAAACTATGTAATTTCCTCTGGATGAAATCATTGTTTTCATCAGGGAGAATCCAACAAAGGGAAAGGAACAATTTTTCATTTCTGCTCAGATGTCTTCCAATGTTGTGGACTGATCTATATCTTTATTTTTGTCTTTACTGGAGCTTTCAACAGCAATATGATTTGTGTTTGCTTTTAATGGTATCCAAATGCTGTTGGGGAAGCTTGGCCTGTCCACTCCGAGAGGCTAGTGGCAGCTCCTGCTCCTGCTACTGCATTCAAAGCTGGACAAAAGGAAATGGAATGGTTAATATGTTCATCATTTTGACCTTGGTTTGTTTTCCTTGGAATAATGGAAAGGTTGTTGCAGAAGCTCATGTTATTTCTATTCATTTTTACTCTAAGCCTGGGTAGACAACTATGGCTCCTTTTTGGCCTGTGGACTTCACTCCCAGAAGTATGGCTGGCTTAGGAATACTGGGAGTTGAAGTCCACAGGTTGTAAAGGGGCCATAGTTGCCTGCCCCTGCCCCTAAGCAGCCTTAGGGAATCTCCTTGGCCTCAACATTATGTTTGTGTCAAACATAAGACGACTTGTGGACTTTTTATAGTTGTGCCATAGACAGAATTTCAACCACTGTAATGCCAAATATAGGGAAGCTGGATTGGAAGAAGATGAGTGCGGTTCTAAAATTGGAAAAAAGACACATCAAACCTTCACTATGCTGACAACGCTCCCCTGGTAGCTGAAAATGCCAAGAAAATCTGCAAGCCGTAGTCCTAAAAGTCAGAGTACAGTGACAAACCTAGAACTAAAATTAACTATAAAGAGACCAAACTAATGACAACAGGTAGAACAGCCAGCCTTAGAAATGAAAATTAAGATACCAAAGTGGTGTATAGTTTCTGTATCTTGTAGGATCAAGCATCAGTAGTAAAGAATACCAATAGTAAAGAAACAAATCAAAAAATATGCCACAGACTGTCACTTTGGAAGGCCTTGGGAAAAAATATTTAAATGCTGTGATTTGTCTATACCTACAAAGACCAAAATTATCCAAGCTATAGTATTCCCTGTGGCACTTTATAGAACTGAGAGAAGCAAGATAGGAAGAGTATCGGTGCTTTTGAATTTTGGTGGATGAACTCAGTGCACCATGGGAAACTTGAAAGAACAGGTTAGAGCATCATGGGGAAAAAACCTATAGATGTGGTCATTATGAGTTGAAAAAGTTAATCGTACCTATGAAAGGTTTAGGACCCTCATCCTGTTTTACATCTAGCCACTTTTTACAAATGGTTTATATTTCTGCTTCTAAATGGCCAACCTTTACTCGTGGAAATATAATCAGCTCGCCTTACATTCAACTCCAGAAGCTCTTTGACAAAAAAGCATCATGTTAGACCAGTGTTTCTCAACCTTGACAATTTTAAGGCATGTGGACTTCAACTCCCAGAATTCCATAGCCAGCAATGCTGGCTGTGGAATTCTGGGAGTTGAAGTCCACATGCCTTAAAATTGTCAAGGTTGAGAAACACGGTGTTAGACAGAGAATGATGCAGTCAGTTTATTCAATGAAAGAATTGCACAGGACACAAGCTTGTGCAGGATAGTAAGCAGGAGAGACAATAACTACATCTATACCTATAATTAGCTACTTTCACACATAAAAATTAACTGTCTGGCCTGGCTCACATATCGTAGTCAATCACATTACAGTTTTAATAATGCATTAATTAAATATGTACACTTAAAATGCATCTTCTAGCACTTTAAAATGTGACTTTAACTTGAAAGGCAATGATGTAGAAGAATCATCGTCTGATGGCATCCTCAGGAATGAATGAGTGAAGAACTGTGTGAAGAGACTAGTCATAAATTATTTCCTGAGTGTTTTCAGCACAAACCAAGTTCTATATTTTGAGTCTCCCTTCAGCCTCCCTGCAAGAGGCTTAGAATTCCAAGGGTAGGTTATTATTTTTCCAAGTAGTACGGTTTGTACTTGGCAGTGCTTTTGCCTAAAACAAAAGTATTTGATGACTTTACATGCTGAAGAGTACCTGGTGACCTTACAAAAAGAATAGGACGAAACCTGTTGATGGCAATCTGTTGGAAAGGAAAATCCAGAGCCTAATTCATTTTCCATTACATTTTCCATTACTTCAGGCAAGTTCCCTTTGGAAGCCATCAGCCAGTGCTCCAGTTTCTTAGGCTAATGCAAATGACAGACCCACGTCTCTGTTCCTCCCACTGGCCAGTTGTGCCAGGAGCTCCATGTATCTTCAAAGACAGGCAGCCTTAGAGATAGAAGCCAGTTCATCTTTTAAAGGAACCTCCAGAGCTGAGGCAGTTTCCATAGATGGTGAAAAGTGTGCAGAGAACTGGATAAAAGCTCCTTGGACTATCTCCCATCTGTTCTCTCCTCCCCTTTGCATGGCTGCATTTCTCAGCAAAGAGCATCTCTAGTTAGCCTCAGGCTTTTATCATCAGTCTCTATCAAGCTGCTGTTAGTTACACAAACTGCTCAGGTTTTCCCCTCTCCCATGTCTCATCAAGATATATCTGCCTGACCTGCCAGAAAGGTACAATACTTGCCCAGCATTCCTCTTTTTTTATGGGCAAGACTCTGGTTTAATCTCACGTGAGAATTACCAGAGAGGTATCCAGTTCATATCATTTTTACTTCTGAAATCTGGATCCCGGCCACTCATCTGATTGCTGTTCTGGCAAGCATCTTTCTAACTGGAAGTAAAACTGTTCTGGATCACACAGAATATCGGTCAGAGCCCAGATCCATATAAGGAAAACAGGAAACAGCTTTGAAGAAACACCTCACTCTAAGAGCTTGGTGCTTTCCAGACACGTAAGATTGATGGGTCCATTAATTATTTATTTAGCATATGGCATATCATACATGGACTAGCAACATAAATTAACATTACAACTAGATTAGTAGAACCTAATAAAATATAAATGTGAAATGTGAAGATCTATGTTCAAATACCAATGTCTAGGGCAGGCTATCTAACCATTGAAGCACAGCATCATTTATATGTTTAAAAAATCAGATACTGGACCGTATATGCCCTCAGCTTACAGCCAGTCACAGTGTGATCTACTATGACCCCACAGTCACACTCAGTGGAGCATACTGTGCCCCATTTATACAGAGAGTCCCAGCAATTGCCGTGTGAGGTGCAAAATCTTATTCAGGATTGTCCATTGCTGACGTGGCCCTTTTTTGTGAGGTCATTTATATGTCTTCCTATAGCTGGGTCCATTTTCCACAAGAAGCCTGCTAATTATGGATTCTGGGAGACTTATTTCAGTATTTTAAAAAGTACAGGTTGAGGAATTCTAGATCATAAATCTTTCTCTTGCTGAAGATTTCGAAAGATTGATCCAATTTGAGGAAATTATTTTGTAGGAAACCCTGTCCAAGGAGCCAGGCGCTTTTCTCATATGACTATATTTGGCATTATTTAGAAAAGCTGGCCTTTTGCAAGAGCTATGTAACTAGTCCAGAATTTTGTTTTTAAGGGCTAAATGGAAAGTCTGGGTGGTGAGGGAGAGAGGATGGCTTCCAAGTGCAGAAAGATTTCAGACACTCTGGATAGGAGCAGTGTGACTACAGATGCTCTAATCTGAGAGTAAGATCCTGATTTCTTGGCATCTGGAGAGTTTTGAATTCCTTAAATGAATATCTTTGGCCTTGGAGCTTTTAATACACCAAAAAAGAGTAAAAATAAAGCATGAGTAGACACAGATGATTCAATCTGGCTCCACCTCAGATACACTTTAATAAATCTGATAGAGAAGTCAAATCAGGAAAAAAGGAGGAATGTAGCTCTTAATTAGAGAGAAATGACTTTTCTTATCCGGTTCATGATTTCAAGGCAAATGTCCTTTAAGTCATTCTGTAGTAGCCATATATCGTGCATGGTTTTAAGACAGGAGGGCATTCCTTGAGGACTGAGTCTACATGCAACCCAGAAAGCCATAGTTGTGGCTCCTGCAGGCCTCCAAAGCTTTAACATAGTTGTAACATTTAACATGGGAAAAGGGGAGAACAATGAAATAAGGACCAGGAGACTGATTATAATAACATGTTGATTTTAATTGTGTCCATGAAATCAAGCACTTTGAATTGCATTCCTTCAATTATATGTCCCTTAAATGAGGGAACTCTCTCAAGTCATGACCACATTATACATATGTTGTTATCTTGATGCAGTCTCAGTTTGCCATGGATGTATTAGGTCAGGGGTAGGCAACCTTGGCTCTTTTATGACTCATGGACTTCAACTCCCAGAATTCCTGGGCCACCATGGCTCTCCCTTTCCCCTCAGCATGGCTGGCTCAGGAATTCTGGGAGTTGAAGTCCACGAATCATAAAAGAGCCAAGGTTGCCTACCCCTGTATTAGGTGGATGGCTGAACTATAAGTTAACTGGTTCAATTGACAAAAAAATCTGAAAATCTCATGGTTTCACAGGGGCACAGGGGCATAGCCCCCATAGAAATGGCATCTGTATGGAGAGAGGAAACTATCACTTGTATGTCCTCATGACACCATGCAAATGACACAACTTATGCTTTTGCATCACAAGTCATGATACTAGCATTTAATGCATCATTAACATAATGCCATGCATTGTTATTTTGGTGATATTATGACTTATTATAGACATCTATTGTTCCCTCCTGGATCACTTCTGTTCTTGTGTATGGAAAAAAACTGTGTAAGTTATTGTTACTGCATGAAGAAGCAATTGTTACCTTCTCAGCTTTTGAAATGTGGTTCGCTCTTACCCACCTTGCCCTGGGCTTAGTAAAATGTATGTGTTCGTGGTTAGGAGAGTAGAAAGAGCAAAGGACAAATAGAGCATAATGAATATTATATTAGCAAACTTGGAGAGTTGTTTAGGATGGTAAGCTAGGTAAAATACGTTTCAACCAAATTCTGAAATATTTCCTAGAAAACATGAAAATATTGGAAGACAAAATCCTCTTGCTTTTTCTCAAATCATGCATAGAGTTTAAAGTGTTTTATATGCTTATAACATAGTCAAGTTGGGTTAGGGCTGGTTCTTGCAAAATAAGAGCAGCTGTGGAAGGACTATTATATCTTTGCTGCCAAACTCCAGGGCAGTGAAGCAGTACGGAATTGTCTGTCTTTGCGGTTCGCCGGATTTGGTTAGTCCAGATAGGCAGCTTTAAACCTGGGTCAAGAAAACTCAGAAGTATCCCAGCATGCACTTTCTGCCACAATAGTGTCATGCATCTAGTCAGGCAAACTAGATGGATCCTATTGAGCCTGTATTTGGATCCCTTAGATGAGCAGCACTGATGAGCCCTGGAGGCATAGTGGTTAGAATGCAGTATTGCAGGCTAACTCAGCATTCCACTGCCAGGAGTTCGATCCTGACCAGTTCAAGGTTGACTCAGCCTTCCATCTTTCTGAGGTTAGTAAAATGATCAGGGGTGTCAAACTGCCGGCCCACAGGCCGGATGTGTCATCTGGAAGCCATGCCCACTCCATTGCCAGCAATGGCAAAACCGTCCCAATACATTGCGCGACGTCACATGACGTCGCAAGTTTGACATATCTGACCTAGATTGTTGGGGGCAATAGGGTTGCTCTGTAAACTGCTTAGAATGTGCTGTAAAGCACTGTGAAGTGGTATATAAGTGTATTGCTATTGCTTGTTATTCTTCAGCTGCACCTTCAAAAGCTAATGGATCATTTCACTAGATTAATGCAACATGAGTTAAGATATTTTATGAGCCATAGTTCCTTTCTTTCAATGGGTAGCACTCTTCTTAAGCCAGCTTATGTTGACTGGCTAATGTGTCTGCCTGGGTCAAATCATGCATTATTATAGTTCAGAGGTACTTTGAAAAAACTCCTCTGGAAAAACAAGAGCTTTAGAAATTTTGAGCTGTACAAGAAACAGAGCGGGAGGCTGTCTTACAGGTTTCATTGTTGGCAGAAAAAAAAAATTCTGCTGCCAGTCATTAACAGCACCTCAAGCACAACAGTAATTTGTTAATTAAATCTTAGGAGCTTGCAGAAAATAGGAATGGAATGAAGCTTGTAGCTTCCAGTTTCCAAACAACAGGGGAAAGCTGAACATGTAGCAATAAGTGGCTAATAATTGCTGCCTCAGTTGCTCTTTTGCTTCCTAATTAGCATCCCACACCTGGCCCAGTTGTATCATCTGACTCTCTTCTAGCTTCCACCTGGTCATCTGAGTCCATACTGGGAAAGATGCCAGCTAAATCAGCACCCACAAATCCACGTGATCATCAGAACCCAACTAAGTGGGCTGAATATTCCCCTTGGCGGTTCTTCCAATGACACTGCCTCCAGCCTTGATGAAATCCTTCACCCATTTATTTTATTTATTTTTCTGGCCAAATGCCAGATGAAGAGGGAGGATGGGAGCAGCAATTATGCTTGAACTTCTATGAACTGCTTAGAAAATTATTTTCACCCAACCTCTCTTGCTGGAGTGTAAGAAGGTCATTTGTTGATCACCAGCAGATTTTTAACCCTGAAAATGCATGAAACAAGAGGGGGGGGGTCTAACTGGTGCAAGGGTACTAGATGCCAAGTAGGAAGGGTGAGCACCTCCAGAGAAGGCTGTTCCTCTCCAGACTGAAACTGACTCTCTTGCCAGGGAAAAGTGCCAAATCCCAGACAGTGGTATATAACATTAAGAGGAAAGAACAGCTCAGAATCAGAAGCCAAAACCAAACCACCAGAGTGCAAATTAGGCACAAAAGCTACATCATATGCTGAACAGTAATTGTTACTCCCTTTTTAATTTGAAAGCTAGAGTTGCTTCACACAAAGAGAATTTTTTGGTTTGTTATAAAGAGTGCCTGAGTGGCCTTTTGTCTAAGGTGGCATCAGCTGGCCACCTTCTTTTGAAGATGACAAGGAATTCATGCTCTTCCCAGCAGCAGCAGCAGCAGGAGGAGGACTTGTGATGTTTTGAGAAACTTGCTTGCAAGCAGCTTCACCATCAATACATCACATTGTTGTATGCCACCCTTAAAGAACATATATTGTTCCACATTTCTGGAAATAAATTTTCTTGTAGACCAGGATCATGCTTGTCTCCACATCATTGTTATATTCAGGTGCCCTGCTAATTTTAATGTTTTAATATCCTGGATTCTGCTGTACAGTTTTGGAAATAATTCCCCCCCCCCTTAGTAAAGTGAATTAACACGGCACTGCAGTTCTCTGCTAAGTTGCTTGCCAAAGTTAGATGAGATTTTAAAGTGACATGATCACTGCTTCTCCCCAGATGTATACAATAGGATCAGGCACATTTCCTTATTTGACATGTCAGCAACAAATGTGTACGTGCCAGGGATTAAATTTGTGCACATTTATGAGAGGGCTTTTCAGATATCACAACTTAATGGAGAATTCTGAGTGTGAGGATATGAGCTTGCTCATATTTTCCTGATTGCAACAATAAAGTTTCCCACATGTTCCTCTGTAAAAGTTTATAGCTGTTCAACAACTGGTATGAGTAATAGACATAGAACTCAATAGATTATTCTGACCAAAAAGACCTGGTTTGTAGAACAGGAGAGCCAAACCAAGGAGGGAGGGACCATGAGAAGCTGTGAGGTGGCACTCAAGGCTCAGAGCTGAAGAAGAACAGAGGAAAGGGCTTTAGTTTAGTCAGACTCTTGCTGTATCTAATATGGTTATCACTGTGAGTGGCAGCCATGTTCCAGCTTTCATGCAGGAGTCTTTCCTGGCTAGTTTATAGTTAGAACTTGTCCTCCAATTTCCCCCAACACCTCTAAGAAAAAAGATTCTGTTGTTTGATATTGCAGCCAATTTTGGTCACCATATCAGAAAAAAAGATGTTGAGAGACTGGAAAAAAATCAGAGAAGAGCAACTAAGATGATCAAAGGCTGGAGACTAAAACATATGAAGAACGGCTGCAGAACTTGGGTTTGGCTAGTCTAAAGAAAAGAAGAAATAGGGGAGACATGAGAGCAGTGTTTCAGTATCTGATGTGCTGCCACAAGGCAGAGGGGGCCAAGTTGTTCACCAGAGCACCAGAGGGAAGGACAAGAAACAATGGTTGGAAGCTGATCAAGGAGAGGAGCAACCTGGAATTAAGGAGAAACTTCCTGACAGTGAGGACAATCAACCAATGGAACAGCTTGCCTTCAGAAATTGTGGGCATTCCATCACTGGAAGTTTTTAAAAAGAGACTGGACAGTCATCTGACTGAGATGGTATAGGACCTCCTGCTTGAGCAGGGGGCTGGACTAGAAGACCTCCAAGGTTCTGTTCTGTCCTATCCTGTCCTGTCCTGTCCTGTCCTATCCTATCCTATCCTATCCTATCCTATCCTATCCTATCCTATCCTATCCTATCCTATCCTATCTTGTCAGTTTTCTTTGAGTGACATTTTAAAGCTTATTTTAATAGTGCAAGTTATTAGCAGAGAGTGCTGTTGCTTTTTTATTTTATTTTATTTTGTGCATCCTTCTCTTACTCAACAGCCTACCTGGCTGGTCTAGATCCTTGTAAAGCACCGATGATGTTACCTAGTTTGGGTGAGGAAACATCTGCAAGAAAACAACCAAGCTCAGGGAGCACCAAGGACCTTTCATCCTTCTGTACAGCCTTGTAGGAGGACTTCCCTATGATATTTCCTTTGGAATTTATTTAGGCATGGCAAGTCAGGGATGCTGCAGGCAACTGGAGGGATGATTGTATAGTAAAGGATATTACACACATTGTAATTAGAGTAATGCATTTCTGCTGGGGTGAAGAAAAAAATGCAAAGCAATTCCTTTGCCATCAAAAGGAATGAAAATGGTAAAAAAAAAAATAGTATAGAAAAGAATTTCAGTGCAATGGTCTTTCCATCTCGGTTCCCAAACCTAATCCTAAGGGAAATTTATTTATTGATTTATTACATTTATACATCTAGCCGCCTGTCTCACGAAAAGTGGCTCTGGGTGGCATACAGCAAGTGAGAGAACTACAAGTTCCCCAGCCAAAGTCCATTTGATCTGAACAAGAACTGGTGGTTTTATAGGGAGTATGAAGAATGCTCAGCTTTTCCATTGCACTGTTCTGGTGACCTACCATAACCAACCCTCTCAATCACATCCTATATTTTATTCTGAAGCAGAGTTAAATAAAATGGCCTGGTATTTTCTGATCAAAATATGCTTGGGTTGGCTCCAAGTTCATCACGCTTGACTTGCCACTTCCTCGCTCATGCTCATTTTATTGCCAACAGCTGAAAGTATGTAAATCAGTTGCCTGGAATTCAGCTTACATTTTGATTCCCTTTCTTGCTCCTCCTCACTGTCTAATTGCTTCTCTTCCCATTCCCGTAAAACCTATTTCTCCATTTTATTCGTTCTTCCTTCTTTCCTTCATCCCATGTTTAAATGTTGCTTGGTTCTATTTCTCTCCCTTCCATGATTTTCACTGCTCCCCTTCCCTTCTCCTAACACAGGTATACTATATATCTTTACAACTTTTAACATTAATAGAGAAAGCACCTGACCATAGTTCCTTTATAGATATGAAATTTTAATTATTTTCCTCTTCTCTGCTTTCTTCGTGGTTCTTTTTTTCTTTTACTTTTTAAAGTAAATGAGTTCATGTGGCATCACCTCTGGTGGAAAAAAAGCTAGTCACATCTTTTTCAACGTGCAGAACTCTGGAATAAGTTTCTCCTTTCAGTTCTTAACATGATTTTCTCTGCAACTCTATAGGCCCAGCAGCTGCAAAGTAACTTTCAGAAGACATCACATCTCCTGCAGTGTGTATTGAGAGAGACTCATTCCATTTCTTTTCCATTCTATGAAGGGGTTTTGTTCTTGTCTTGCCTAATAAATATATTTGTTAATTTTTCATTTACATTTTCATACAAACAAGAAAATATACATTTAATAATTTAATGCCATAAATCAAAACATTTTGATACCATCGCTCAAGAGGCTCAGAATGTTAAAAATTAGAATATGACTGATGAGATTATCAGTTGACAGTTCCCAAGGGAGACAAATTGAATTTTATTGGAGCTGGAAGATGAATTCTATAGCTAGGTGCAGTTCTAGCAACTACAGGTACCATCAATCGGGGAGATGGAGAAAGATGTTGTATATATTAAAAAGATGGCCAGTACACTCCTACTGCCTTTTTATATAACATTTTATGTGGAAATTTTAAGTAAGTCTTAATCAGAGAGCGACCAATTTTTATATAGATTTTTATGAACTTTTATGATGGCCCACATGTACTCCAACAAAGCTAGAATCTCATGAAAATTTATACAATCTCACATCATATAAATTCTATGTGTATCTATGCAAGTTCTTCATGAGATTTCATGAACTCACATGTAATAACACTAACATTCTGTGAAATTTCAGTCAGTAATAATTTCTTTAAAGAAAAAGAGGGCGGCAAACTCTAATGCCTGTGAGCACCATGATCCCCACTCTAATGTTTCAATATTTTGTTCTTTGCCTATTGAAGTAAGTTCCTGTAGGATTCTAATATAACCTCCCCTATCTTGGTAGCCAGCCATATTCTCCAAGGATAAATTTAGTCCAACAGATCTGCAAACATGAGGTTGTGAAGGATTGATCTAAGGATATATACATAAGGTTGTGTTTCATACAAGAAGAACATTCTAAGTTGGAATAGATTTTTATTCTGTAGCTTTCAGTGAATTTTCGGCACAGACTATGATTGGTCATTCATTGTGTACTGTTCAGTCCACAGACGCACAGTCAGAGGAGAAAAGTACTACCATTGTCTTAATGACTATAACAAGGCCATTGATTCTGGTCTGTTGACAACCCTATGATTCGCTAGCTAATCACACCATTGCTTTGTGTCCTCTGATATTACTAAATAGTATTATGGACCCAGAAACTTGTGCATGACTTGACTCAGGATTTATTCTATCATGTTTATAGGAATCTTTAAGGATTATATTCATAAATGTTAAAGTTTGGTTAATAACTGAATATTTGTTAGCATCATGGGGGCTTTGTCTCTCTTTTAACTGTGAGGTTGAAAACTGTCTAAATTGCTAGGTGATTGCTTCAGGATATGGTAGCAGTTAGTGGAGCATCTCAAAGTGGCTTCCGTGTGGTTTCTAAGTTGCTTAGTATTCAAATGCTACATCACATGGTGAATGATTTTAATCTGTGATGGAAATTGCTTCTGAAGAGTTTTAGTTGTTCAACCGAAGGGCAGAATTTAAATTATCTTTTCAGTTGCCCAAGGATTTCTTAGATGGAGTCTTCATGCCCTGAAGAGGACTTAGCAACACAAGAATGGCACTATGCATTGTTTTACAATGTGGGAAATATTCTATGATGACTTATTAAAAGATAACATGGTTTATATCTATTCCGTGCATTTATTCAGACTTTGACAAATTTCTTAGTGCTTATCATGGAGTATGGGAATTTTCTTGCTACCATTGGCTCCAGATTTGGGAGACCCTAAAAGAAACTGGGTAGCTTTCCCTGAATGGAAAACAAAAAGAAATAGCGATTGGAATGTCTACCTGATAATTTTATTGATGAAAGATCACTGTGTTAGTGAATATCACCCCATTTATACATGCAGGTTTCCTAAGGCTTTTCCCCACATTCCAGCAATGTGCTTTCCTCCTTGTGACAGGAAAAAAGTGTTTTATCTTAAAAAAACCTGCTGCTTTCTCTCCCTCCCCCCTCCATTTCTCTTGCTGAACTCCAGAAAAGTACCAGCTGGGAAGAAAGAATTTATTGCTGCCGCTACAAGAAGTGGGAATTTTCTACTTGCCCTCTCTCTCCGCCCAGTCTAAGTGTAGCTCTTCTGCCATTGCTGCAGCTCTGTCCTCTTCAGTGGAGAGGGAAGGCAGAGGAACTGCTTTTGGTAGGACAGCAGAAGAGAGAGGAAAAACAAGTCAACAGTAGGAAGAGCATCACGGGATGAGAGGGTGGCAGGTTGCATGGGAGCTAGCGATTGGACTAATAACCTTGTGAAAAAATGCTTCAGTGTGGCTGATAGTTCCCTGATCCTAGACAAGTGCTACTTGCTAGGGAGGCTCTCCTGGCCTGTCCATTAGCCAAGGTAGAAATGGCCATGGAGGTTTAGATGGGGCAGTCTGTAGCGAGACAGTTGTGTAGTCCTGTAGATTGCTGGTTTCTCTCAGGCTAGTCTTTCACCCTACCCATGTTCACAGAGAGGAGGATTTCTACTATATCACCTTGATCCAGTTACTGTCTGCCATAGTCTTATGAACCCCAAGATGGAAGCACTATTAGGAGAACGTATCTTTAAGGACTGGGAAGCAGGGTCTTGGGGTTAAGGTAAGGGGGCTTGTGGATGGCACTCTACTGCAGTGTTTCTCAACTTTGGCCACTTAAAGATGTGTGGACTTCAACTGCCAGAATTGCAAGCCAGCATGGCTGCCTGAGAAAGGCTGGGAATCAAAGTCCACACATCTTAAAGTGTCCAAGGTTGAGAATATCTGCTCCAGTGTCCCAGTTTTACATGATGGGACTCATGTTTCTTACTGCTTTTCTTCCACACTTGGGCAATCATTCTGTAGGATTGGGTTTTCTTCCCTGGTTGGTCCATCTCATCTTCCCACTGCCATTAATATTATCTCTATAATGGTCCTTTTGCTCTGATCCTCTATCTCAGTGAATCAGTGAGAGTTGAAGACCTGTTAAAATCAAGGCAAGGGGAGGCTTTTTCTTTGTATCCATGGGAAAAGAGATGATCAGGCAAGTATTAGAAAGAGGACAGGGGAAAGGGGAATCATGGAGCCTGAAGAAACTAGAGAACTTTCTGAACTCTGAGCTTTGATAGAAAAAGCTACCGTTCTGAATTTTGACCCCCGTCTTGCTCACCAGGTGAGCTACACCATCTAGAATCTTATTATATGCCAGCAATCAAAGGTGTGTGTCCAACATCATCTTCCACCACAGGTAGATAACTGTTTTGGTGCCATTGGACACAGTGGAAATTTTGGAAGTGCTTATTTAATCTACTTAAAGATTGTATAAATGGCGAGTCTGGGCTGCTAAAACAGGTTTAAAGCCAAACATAATATGCTGTAAATGCTCTTAATAAAACATTTGTTCTGGGAAGCCAAATCATCAGAACATACTGGTGATACCACTTTTGCTTGCCTAGGCTGCTCTGGGTTATCCCAGTTACTCGACTTTTCTCTGGCCAGTTGGGCACCTAGGAGCCACATGTCATTTTTATTTTCTAAGAATACCAAGAGCCCCAGAAGTGCTCATGTCAGTAAAATAATCCTTGACATTTTGGGGGTTTTTTTAGGACAGAAGTTTCCCTTCTGAATTTCTTTTCTTTTTTCTTTTTAATTAAAAAAGAAAAGAGTTTTAAAAAGGAAGTTGCTCGGGAAGTACCAATCAAAGTGCCTGTTGAAGTTTCCCTTCTGAATTTCTTTTCTTTTTTCTTTTTAATTAAAAAAGAAAAGAGTTTTAAAAAGGAAGTTGCTCGGGAAGTACCAATCAAAGTGCCTGTTGAGTCCGTGGCGGGAACACAGACACGAGAAGCAGCTGGAGTTCTCAGTTTCATTTATTCAGCGTTCAGCTTACAGGAAGATGGCTTCAGCCTCAGCCTCGCCCAAACGCCTCGCAGCCTCTTATATAGGCAACTCCCGGGTAAATGGGTTACTTTTCCCGCGCCAGCACCCGCGCATGCGCACGGCGCTGGCGACAGCCTGTCTGGTCCCGGGCAGCTTTGCACCTGCCCGGGACTGCCTGCAAACGCCCGAGCCGTTTGCAAAGGCTCGGGACATAACACCCCTTTCCCCCGGGCTAAAACTACTACCAACATACAACATTTATTTTATATGACATTTTGCTCCCCAGTGCTCCCACTGATTACTGGCTTTTGCCTTGCCAGCAATGTTATGTAATCTTCTAGATACTTAGGAGATTTCTTTGCTCTCTGTGACCTTCTTAGCTCTGGGTTACTGGCATAAGTCCCCTGACTGGAGGGAGGCGTGAGCCTGTTCTCTCTATTGTGCCCTGGTGTCTTCCAAGGACTGTGCCCCGATGCCTGGCCTGCTTGCTTGCCCACCGGGCTCGTCAGGCCAGGGCTTCTGTTACTTTGTGACCTGGTTGACCTACCTAGCTGTAGACCCTCAGGCCCCTTGAAGTGATAGCCGCTGCTGGGCGTCTCTGTAGAACCTCCTAGGTCAGTCCAAGACCTGTCAGGAGGCTATCCATTCCCTGAACCCCATTCTGTGTTCGGGCTCGTGTGGGTTTCTGTACTTTCCCAAAACTCAGGTGTTCCCTGATTTGTGCTAGGGTTGTTGTAGTCGGGACTTGGTTCCTCGACTAGCTCTGTGTATGTTTGACCCCCTGTAGGATTTGGGGTAAGGTCAGGCCAACCTTGGGAATTGTGTGCCAGCTCTCTTGCGGGGAATGATTTGTTGGGATGCCCCCGGGTATCCTCCGTTGCTGGAGTGCTGTGTGATGTGTGTGGAAAGTGAGTATGCCCCCGGGGTGACTCCCTGGCTGGAGTAGGCGTGAGTGCCTGTTGTGTGGGTAAGCTCCATGACTTTCTTTTCGGAGCAATTGCAGAACCTTGGGACGAGCCGTTTGTGGCTCCCTCAGTGGAGATGGGCAGTAGCTCTTGCCCTTCCCTTTGCTCCAAAGGGTCCCCCTCCCCCCCTGGAAAAGACCCAGGAGTCTCAGCAGAAAAGTCTCGCCTAGAGCGAAGTTGGTCGATGTGCCGACGCAGGACACGACCGTTGTCCAGGGCAACCTCGTAGGAGAGAGGACCTGTGATCCTGGACACAGAAGCGGGGACCCATGTATGACCAGGCCCGTAATTGCGAGCCCAAACCGGGGCACCCACAAGTAGTTGTCTAGGTGCCCTAGGATGTGAGGTAGATGAAGGCAGTCTGTCCGGATGCAACCGGTCAAGTCTAGTAGTAAGTTGGCGCCCCCAACGAAGTTCAGCTGGACTTCTCCCTGTAGAAGTGGACGGTGTGGTGCGATAAGAAAGGAGAAAGTCAGCCAACCTGTGATGCCAGTCCCCGTAGGTGAGTCTCTTCAAGGCGTCCTTTGCGATGCGCACCATGCGTTCAGCCATACCGTTGGTGGACGGGTGAAAAGGCGCAGACGTGGCATGACGAATCAGGTTTGCCTGTAAGAAAGCTTGGAATTCGGAGGAGGTGAATTGAGGGCCGTTGTCGGACACAATGACATCTGGCAGCCCGTGTGCAGCAAAAATCCCCCTCAGTACCTGAATAGTCTTTGCAGTGGTGGTGGATGAGACAGGCACAACCTCAAGCCATTTTGAATGGCTGTCAACAAGGACCAAGAAGAACTGGCCCTGAAAGGGCCCAGCGTAGTCAATGTGCACCCTAGACCATGGGGACTGTGTTTCCTCCCATCTATGCACAGGAGCTTGGGGCATCTCTGGGCGAGATCGTTGGCACAGGTGGCATGCGTGTACCTTAGCCTCAATATCTTTATCTAAAGCAGGCCACCACAAGTGGCTGCGTGCAAGAGCCTTCATACGAACAATGCTAGGATGACCCTTGTGGAGGGATTCTAAGACCCTAGTCCTCATTGAGGTGGGAATGACAACTCTGTTTCCCCAAAGCAGACAACCCTGAGAAAGGGACAGTTCGTTTCTTTTGGACCAGAAACTCTGAAACTCAGGACTAGGGCAGTGCTCAGGCCACCCGGACAGGACCCAGGAGCGGACACGTGAAAGTGTGTGATCTGTACCTGTTTCAGCGGTAACATCCCTGGCACTAAGAGGGAGCTCGGGCAAGGCTTGGATTGATAGAATGTTGACAGCTGGCGCGGGGTCAGCTTCTACTACTGGCAGAGGCAATCTACTGAGGCCATCAGCATGGCCCATTTCTTTCCCAGGCTTGTGGAGTAATGAAAAATCATATGCAGACAAGAAAATAGACCACCTAAGCATTCTAGGGGAAATGATGTGGGGAGTCTGCTTACGTGTGGTAAACAGTCCCAGCAGAGGCTTATGGTCAGTGAAGACCGTGAAATGCCTGCCATATAGAAAATCGTGGAATTTTTTAATTCCAGCAACAACAGCCAGAGCCTCCCTGTCTATCTGAGCGTAGTTGCGCTCGGCAGAAGACAGTGTTCTGGAGTAGTATGCAATAGGAACCTGAGTTCCATCAGACCTGAGGTGACTCAGGACAGCTCCAACCCCGTAGGGGGACGCATCACAAGCGATGCACACAGGGAGAGACTCGTTGAAATGTGCAAGAACACTGTTAGAAGTGAGCAAGGCCTTGACTTCTTTAAAGCAAGCCTCATGCGCTTGTGACCACAGCCACACAGCCTGTTTGTCTAGTAGCCTGTGAAGAGGCTCAGCTACACTAGCTTTATGTGGAAGAAAAGAATTGTAGAAATTCAGGAGGCCTAGAAAGGCCTGAAGTTCGGCCTTAGACTTTGGCCTGGGTGCATCTAAAATAGCAGTTAGTTTGGATTCAGCAGGATGAATCCCAGCAGCATCAATTTTGAATCCCAGAAATTCAGTAGAAGGCACCCCAATCTGGCATTTGTCTTTTCTGAGCTTGAGGCCTGATTTCCTGAATCTTAACAGGACAGCCCTAAGCCTTTCAGCTAGAATGTGTGTGGAGTCTCCTGCAATCAAGACATCGTCAAAGTAGGGGCAGACCCCTGGTATACCTCGTAGTGTGTTTTCCATAACGCTTTGGAAAATCCCAGGAGCGACATTCACTCCAAACTGTAGCCTTTTTACTTTAAAGGCTCCCCTGTGGGTCACAATGGTCTGAGCTATGGCAGCATCATCATCAACAGGCAGCTGTTGATATGCTTGAGCTAGGTCAAGCTTTGCAAAAACACGCCCCCCCTTGAGAGAGGCCAGGATGTGACTGACCACAGGAACAGGATAGGCATGTTGCTGCAATGCCTTATTGAGTGTGCATTTGTAATCAGCACAAATGCGAATGTCCCCATTTGCCTTTAGAGGCGTGACAATGGGGGTCTCCCACGGGCTGGAATCAACAGGTTCTAGGATTCCCTGTTGGATTAGTTTGTCTAGTTCAGTGTCAATCTTACTTTTTAAAGCAAAAGGGACCCTTCTTGCTTTAATCCTAATGGGAGTGACAGTGGGGTCTAGCTTTAAGGACACAGGTGGTCCTTTGAATGTGCCCAGCTGGGGGCTGAAAACATCTGCAAATTCTGTGCAGACTTCCTGTAGGTCGAGTGTTTGTAAGCTATTGAGTCCTGTGACGTGTATCCCCAGGGCCTCAAACCAATCGAGTCCTATGAGACTCGTTCGTTCACCCCCTACTACTAATAAGTCTAGTGGACCTTCAAAACTCTTGTATTGCACGTTAAGGGTGGCCTCCCCCTTAACACACACTCTTGAGTTCTGAAAATCTGTTAATACAATATCAGAAGGCCTTAACTTGGCCTTAGACCCACTTCTGGAACAAATCTTCCTAAATGTATGCAATGAAATGATGGACAGGGCAGACCCTGTGTCTAGTTCCATAGATAATGGAACCCCTTGTAGCTTCACGTTGAGTGACAGCTTTTTCTTCATGGGCTTGTGTGTGCCTGTTCTACAGATGCTTCTTCGCGAAGCGCAAAAACCTACCCTATTCTGGCTGGGGAATCTGGTACCCTTCAGGCGTTCTTCTTGGGGTTGTGCCTTTCGTGGCCCAGGCACACAGCTGCAATGTGCCCTTGTTTACCGCATGCCCGGCAGGTAGCGGAGCGGAACTTGCAGTCGGTTCTCCTGTGGCGACCTCCACAGCCGATGCACTTGAGCGGAGCCGAAGAGCTTCCCTTCTGGTTCTCTTCCTTCGCGGGGTGTAGACGGTCGACTTCCTCGTCCGGATCCTCCTCGGAGTTTCGTCGGACGTCTTCCTGGTGCACGGACGCACCCTCTGCACTGTTTCTGATCGGCCGCATGTTTTTGACGGCGCCGCCTGCTGCTTCTTCTGCGGTGACTTCCCTTAAGGCGTCTTGGAAGGATAATTCTTCCTTTGCGAAAAGTCTCTGTTGTAGCTCGCGATGCCTTAACCCGCACACGAATCGGTCCCTCAGTCGTTCCTCGAGGTCCTTGAACTCGCAGGGCTTGGCGGCCTTCCGTAACGCGGCGATGTATTCCTTGGCTGACTCACCGGACCGTTGATCCCTTTGTTCGAAGGTGTGGCGCCATGAGATAACGGACACCTTGGGGTGGAAGTGCTCCTTCAGCAGCTTCTTCAGGTCTGCGTAGCTTACAGACTCTACTGGGACAGGTGCTGCAAGGTTTTCTGCGATTTCGAAGGCGTCTTGGCCGCAAACGCAAAGCAGGGTGGCCGCCTTCAAGCTATCTTCCCTCACTTGGTTTGCCTTGAAGTAGTTCTCCATTCTGGATACGTAGGACTCCCACCGCTCTGGATGTGAGACGTCGAATTCCGAAAGCCTTCCGATTTTCGCCATCTTCGGATCTTCAGGAGACGGGTCTATCAGCCAGCCTACCCCCGAATGCGCACCGGATTGGCGGGCAGCTGCCGAGTCGACGCCGTTCCTCTTTCGCCGCTCAGGACTCCTTGGGTAAGCTTACACTTCTTCCTTTCCAGGTAGTGCAAGGCATCCCATCCTCGTCGCCAGTGTTGAGTCCGTGGCGGGAAAACAGACACGAGAAGCAGCTGGAGTTCTCAGTTTCTTTTATTCAGCGTTCAGCTTACAGGAAGATGGCTTCAGCCTCGCCCAAACGCCTCGCAGCCTCTTATATAGGCAACTCCCGGGTAAATGGGTTACTTTTCCCGCGCCAGCACCCGCGCATGCGCACGGCGCTGGCGACAGCCTGTCTGGTCCCGGGCAGCTTTGCACCTGCCCGGGACTGCCTGCAAACGCCCGAGCCGTTTGCAAGGCTCGGGACATAACAGTGCCTATGCGTATATTGATGGCCATGACATCCTTGACCAAAGATCGGGACACTCCTTCTATCTGGGATGGTCATCCTCTTCCACCGAGCATGCAGCTTCAGGAGGGACGCACATGGAGGAGTGAGGGAGGAAGGGGACACCCGCCTAGCCAGCCAGATCAGCTGAATCAACCCTGGCGATCAATGGGGTGACAGATGTCGCAGCCAGATCGCCCTCACATCCGGCCATGACATCCACATAATGGCGTAACCCTATCTTGAAGAGTTCAAAACATTTTGCCTCTATATCAGAGGAGGCAAGCAGCAAGAACACAAACCATTGTTTATGGAAAGCAATCTTTTCCTCTCCAGCTCCCCCTTCTCCAGAGATGAACAAATTTCCAAGACTCTAATACTGAGAATGAGAAATTGTCACACTGCAGGATCTTGACTAATATTTTTTTCCCAATAAACTGGCTTTCATCTGCATTTCTTTCTGCTTTCTACCACATTGACACCAACCTGGTGGGAATTAAAAAAGAATTAGGATGGTGTCAATATGGTAGACAGAGGAAATTTAAAATCAGAATCAAATTTCCCTGATATGTTCAAGCAGAGGCTGCACAACTATCTAAAAGAATACTTTAATTTGAATTTTATTGAAGAGGGAGAGGGTTGCACTTGATATCCCAAATGGTTTATTTTGATTCTATGGTTCCCATGAATCAAGACTTTGCTTCTGCACATGCTCTCTCTCTCTCTCTCTCTCTCTCTCTCTCTCTCTCTCTCTCTCTCTCTCTCTCTCTCTCTTTTACAGTACTTGAAACTTTGGAATAAGAGTTGGCTGAATCTTACATAAATGTTGAAAAGCTCAGGGGGCAGAAAACCAGCATGCTCCATACTTGTTAAAAGTACTAGGGAATGAGCAATGAATGTAAAGTATTTAGGTCAGCTTTTATCACTACAGGCTAATTCTTTGCCTACCATATTCTGTTATTATGGTTGACTGGCACCGGGCTGTGGTATGCCAAAACCTGGGCCATGCAAACAAGCAAAGCACCATCCGCAGAATGCAGGCAGCATGCAAAACCACTTCCCCTCCAGTTCACGGAAAAGCGTCTCTCCATGGAACCGATCCCTGGTGCCCAAAAGGTTGGGGGCCACTGCATTAGAAGACACTTGCTCTTCCCATTGCTCTTAATCTGTTCTAGGTTAGCACAATATACATGTTTATTTCTATTTCTATTATTTCTATTTCTATTGATCTTTACTTAAACCTAATATAAGAGCCCTCACCTCTCAGAAATTCCAGAAATCAGAGATGCACCTGTGTCAAAAATCAAACGCAGGAATCAAGGTAGGGAAAGAAATGCTGAACTGCAACTCCCAGAAGACCCAGCCAGCATGGTGTTTAGCAACGTCAGGAGAGCTATAGGTTTTCCATTCCTATATATAACATCCTTACATAGCTCAGGAAATATCAGCAGGAATCCATCTGAGAATCCCAAACAATGAAAGAATCTGTTTTATTTCCCCTTGCATAAAATCTAAACAAATTTAATTGCTTTGACTTTGTTTTGGTGCAACATACAGAATATATTCTGGAAACAATTCCATGGAAATTAAAAATCGAGCCTATGCTCTAGACTTAAATGGCAAAAAAGACAAAAAAAACTGAATAAACCAGTCTTGGTGGAATGTTTTCTAAAGGTGGGGAAATGATTGGAGAAATTTTGAACCATACAGACACTAGGTGAAAAATAGAAGTTAATTGTTATCTGTTGTGTGAAATGACTGTTGAAAGCAATAAAAGTGGTTGTACAAGAGTATTGCCTCCAACCGCATTGCTATATGGGAATGAGAAATGGGTATATCAGGAGCAATGTAAAAGTTAAGCTGAATGCAGCATAGGTACCTGATAATCAAGAATTTGCCATGTCCTTTTGTTTTTATTTATTTATTTATGGTTATTTATCTTTGGTCATTTTATAGATAAAGTATCACTGGATAGTAAGTTTTTGCTGTAATTATAGATATTCTGGCTTATGTTTTATATATATGCACTGAAGAATCATGAGGAATCACCAGGTTTGATCATCATTATCAAACCACCAAAGTTTGATAATGATGCAATTGAACTTCACAAGATGATTGTGTGTTCAATAACATTGTATATTAAAGCTCTTGCATATTTAAATCTTGGTAATTACTCATTAAGAAATTCAGCTTAATTTCAGCATCTTGGGAAGTGCAAAAATCTTTAGACTTATAAACTGTGTGCTTGCCAAAATCATAACCTCTATCACTCACTCTTTTCCTTACAAAATGAGCCAAGATTGGACTATGAAATAAAGTCACCAAAGAGGCAGTGACAAATACTAGAATTGCTCTCACAGACATTTGCTTTGTTTGTGTTGAATGACATAATCATGAAGCTGAATCATGTTGGCTCTGAGATTAATTATTGTTTCCAGGAAGAAAACTCAATTAAATAACAGCTGCACTGGTCTTTTTTCTTTCCCACAAAGAAAAGGAGACAGATGTTATCTAAGGTATTATATACCTGTCTAAATCTGGGGTTGGGAAATTTGTGACTCTCCTAATTTGCTTGAACCCTATTCCCAGGAGCTCTGACCTAGCATGATCAATGATGTAGGAGGTTGGGAGTTATGGTCCATCAACATCTGGAGATGGCCTCATTGCATGTCTTATAGATATTTCTCTATTGTCTGCTAATACTCTATTAAATATAAACTGTTGAAAACAAGATGATAATTAACAATCTTTCCCTCATATGAACTCATCAAAAATATATTTTCAATATATCATCTGGAGTGCAAAGCTTTTGCTTTAAAATTCCCTTCTCTTCCTCCATCTTTCTCTCTTTTTTTTTAAATCTGGGCTCTAAAATGTTAAGGATTTTTCTATTTTGTTCCATTTCTAATGGCTTGCAAACAAAAGTGTCATTTTCACAAATGAACTATAAGCTTAATTTCCTTTTAATCTTGCCAGTTTTTTCCTTTCAGTTATGAAATTTCCAGGATGCTGTACTGTACCTTTTTTTACGGGGGGGAGGAACTGTGGAAATTGATCTTGCAAAACAATAAAAGACACAGGATTTGACCAAAATTATGTATTTATGAGTTCCACATAGCTATGTCTCTTTTATAGAGATCAGATGTGTTATTACATCATCCTACTCATGTGGCAGAGCACATGCTTTCCAAGAAGCTCCTAAATCCAATCCCAGTAACTTGAGGTAGCATTTGAAAGGCTTGGAAGGGATTTTGGAAATCATCCAGTCCAACGTCTTCAAACCATTCTAATAGCATCTTTGACAGATGACAATCTAGTATTTGTTTAAATACCCCCAGCAAAAGAAAGTCTAGGAGTAGTAGCATCTTTGGATAGTAAACACTTCGGTTTAACTGTGGCACCTTGGCCCAAACAAGATCTTTTTCATGCTTTTTGGAGCCTCAGTCCTGGAGAACTAAGAACAACACTAATCAATGTAAAGGAAATAGTGTTTCACACAGTCTGGCCCTTTTATAAGGAGAAAGCAGGTGGAAAAGATAGAGGTGGATCTTTTGCCTCAAGACATCCAGAAAGTGCATGTCTCATGATCTTCTGGAGATATCTAGAAAATGAATGTCTCAGCAAGTGGAAGCTCTTAGTGCTTGGCAGCTAGAGATCTGGAAAAGATCTGGAAAGGAGCAGGCAATTTGTGTTCTTGCTACCAGAAGAGACAGAAGCCATGAACAATAATCCTCTACCTAGAAAAAAAAAGAATGATGACCAAACACAATAAAGCAGTGAGGAGTGGAAATTGGGTGGAAACCTGTGTCCTATTCAGAGCAAAGAAAAGAAATGCATTCTGCCTCGATTTATGGGCTTCCCTGACCCAAAATGACGTCCAGCTCTACCTAGCTTCAGAAAATGCATTCATAAAGGTAATTAGGTTTTTGGCCACAATGGGCAGAACAAAACTTCAGAGAACTGGAATCCTTGGCTCGAAAGCAAGATACATGTTGTCTAGTGGGATAAATATTGTGAGGGTGGGGGAGAAAGAATATTTTCACAACCTAGTTTTAAAGTCTTAGTATTTGAAAGCCCAAAGTACTGTCCTAAGAGAAAATGATTTGCTAAGGAAGTATGAGCCTATCAATTTGAAACATGAACCCATCAATTTGAAGGACTCTAATGGTCTCAGCCCATCCAACCAAATCTGGCAGGATGAGAATGCTCTGGATTTGTCCTCTGAAATAATCTGATTTGAGAGGACTCAAAAGATGTATCTTCCCCTGGGGTACCATATCATAAGGTACCATACTTTTGTTGGAAACAAAAGAGATCTGGATTTCCCTGACTCTATTGGCTTTCTGTTAGGCTGTGAAGATCTAACCTTTCCTTCAGATGTTAGGGCCAGGGTATTACTGGTAAAGCCCAACATCTATATTGTGAATTATTTGTGTGGTGCCCTGATTATGATATGATTATTTTCGATTTATTTTTATATTGGCTTTAGGAAAATATTTTTTGTATTGATTGCTAGCTGCTCATGGTTACTGGTTTAAAATGGATGGTTATGCAAATTATTAAAATTGTTCTTGCCTCCCCAAATCACTTTTCCATTCTCTTCTCCCTTTCAGGAGGGGGGGGGATTAGTAGAATAAGGCTTTAAGTTAATCTGTTCTCCTCTAGATCAGCGGTCTCCAAACTTGGCAACTTTCAGACTTGTGGACTTCAACTCCCAGAATTCCTCTGCTAGTCTGAAAGTTGCCACGTTTGGAAAATCTTTACCTGTGTGTGTGTGTGTGTGTGTGTGTGTGTGTGTGTGTGTGTGTAGGGGGATCCTTCCCACTTTCTTTTACTGGGCTGTTGAATTTTATCTGCACAATCACCAAAATAAGACAGTGTGGTTTCCTGTCTTTTGTGCAAATGCTAAAAGAAGCTTTAGCATTTGATTTTAGAGAGTAGCTCAAGCAAAAAAAAAAAAAAAAGGGGGGGGGGAGGGATGGAGGAAGGAAGGGGTAGAATCTGTGTCCCTTATCTGTGTATGATACGCTGCACCCCCCCCCCCTTGCACTGTCATCCCTTTGCATCATTATCCCCTTTCACCCTGTGATTTGGCTTTCTTGAAAATGTCATGTCAGACTCACCCCAAAGAGTCCTCATTCCTACCCCATGACTATCATGCTGTTCCACAGTATGTGGTTGTGGACTAGTTCTGCATGGCTGTATAGATTACACATTATGGATAAATCAGCAGGGAAGGAAACAATGAGTTCTTGAAATAAACAGGGCTGCTTGCCTCCTCCCACATACCCCACATAGGCACCTAAAGGCATGGGCCTCTGTTAAACTATTATTTTGAAGGTAAAAGTGTTGTGAGGGTCTTAACCTGGCGTATGTTTTCACTGTGTGGTCTGGAATCCTCCATCAATTTTGTATTGATAATTCTGTCTATGCATCCAACTTTACCTGGTCTCTTTCTCCTTGAAGGTGCAGAACAGCAGGGAGTTGGATGATGTCTAAAAAGTAGCACAATGTCACAATACAAATTAGGATTTCCTTTTTTCCCCCCACAAAATAATAAGCAGGTTTGTTTGTTTTTTTTTTAAAAAAGGAGGAGCACCAATAACATGTAGAAATCTCATCCCACATTTTCTCTTCAGATTGCAACTGAAATGCAGACTTGTTTATTAATTTCATGGGTCTTTAAAATTTAAGTGAAATGAGTAATTAAAAATGTGTATTAATAGAGAAGTGACAGTGGCGACACACTGGTCCAATAGGTCAGTATTACAGGTAGTCCTTGACTTATCACCACGATTAGAACCAGAACTTCCATTGCTAAGTGATATAGTTGTTAAGTGAATCACATCTGATTTTGCTATGGTTATTAAGTGAATCATGCAGTTATTAAGCAAATAATGCCATGGTGAACCCATTTTTTCCATTGACTTTGCTTGTCAGAAGCTGGCTGGGGAGATCACAAACAGCAATCATGCGATTGCAATATAAATCACCTAAATATAATCCCAAGCACCCACATTTTGATCTGTGACCACAGGACAGTTAAGTGTGAGAGCCGCTTGTAAGTCACTTTTCTCAGCACCATCATAACTTTGAACAGTCGCTAAATAAATGTTCATAAATCGAGGACTATTTTCCTTTTTTAAACTGTGGGCTGGGACAGAGTTTAAGAACACAAACAATGTAGGATTATATTCTGAAATAAAACTCAGCAGCCAAACGAATGAGCCATTCCCCAGTCATCTAACCTACTATTGCCACTATGAGTCCTCTGATCCCTACTTGCCATGCTGACATGGGGAGGGTGGAATTGTAATCCACATTTTGTGGGCATTAAGCTGATGGGAGGGGGACTATATAATATCTTAGTCTAAATTAATATCTAAGTAATTTACTTTCAGGTTCTTTCTTCCATTCCATCCATTCCTTTGGATAAGCATACAGACTGAAAAACAGCATCCAAAGGGGATTGTTGGCTTCTCTTTAGCACACAAAGAGAAGAAAGAAATACAGGGTTCCTTTCTGCCCCAGCTATGAGGCAGCAGTGGGCATTGGCCAACCAGTAGGTATCTCTGCATCATCCTCAGTTGATTCACTGGTGATAAAGGGATGCTAATCACAGCAACTCTTTAGAATTATGGAAATGATGTCAGTTTTGCACTCGGAGTGATGCTGCTGCTTAGAAGTCTACTGTGGCCTAACACTAATTTTATTCTGAAATACACCACAGGGTACATTGGAGAGAAATCTAGCTCTTACCTGTTTTCAGATGGTCACATACTGTTAATATAAATGGGGACTGTGTGTTTCACAAACACTGACCGCAAACAGGGCTGGATGGCAAGAAGCTATTCAGCATGCTGCAGTTAAGCTTGGAAACAGCTTGAAACAGTCAAGGCAGGCCAAGTTCCCTTATTGCTCTTTTTGATCTTATAAAGTATGGCAGACACATTTTTTCCTACCTTAGATTAAACAGCATCCTGCTGAGGGCACTATTCTGATAGCTTTTCTTTTTAAAAAAAAATAAAACAATTTTGTCTCATCTAAAATTTCCTCTATGTCATGCTGTTAATAAAAACAGACGTTAAACATGGAAAAGTTTCACCGGTGCAGGAAAGATTGTGTCACTATGGAGAGCTCAGACACACTTCAGTTAACATTAATATGTAAGTTAAAAATAATGAACAGATGTTCTTAGTATGTTGGAAACATGTGTAAGCATGTAGCAGAAACTCATTGCCCTCTTAGTATAAGCTGCCCCAGGCTTGCTAGAGTGCATGACAAAAAGCCACCTAAATATCTTTTTAAATTCTGTAACTATTTATTTAAAATATTTTATCCTATTTTTTTCTGTTTAAAAGAACATTCACAGTGGTGCTTTAAACGTATAGAGATTTAACTTCCTTTTATGTATTTACTACATTCATAGTCACATTTCCTCCAGGGAGCTCAAGGCAATGTACCATCATCTTTGAAACAGGCTAGGATAAGAGAAAGTGTCCTCCTGCAGATTTAATGGCTGAAGGCAGGTTTGCAGCTGAATTTCCCTAGCTGTAGTCCAGTCACTCTAAACACTTAAAAAGGTTTGTCTTTTATTTGATGTTACATTCATGTGACATCCTTTTAAAATTGTTCAGAAATAGCTTACTGCTTTTACTACTCTTTTCATCAATTGATTAAACTGCGGTGACAAAGAATAATTTAATTTTCTTAAACATGAAAGCAAAAATAGCAAGCTGATGGTTGAAGGTGGGTGGGGGGTAGTTGAGCTAAGAGTATGAATGAGGAATAAAGCTACATGTACTTCTGTGTTATTTTCAGGAAAAAAAGCATGGATGTGTCTCTGAAGTCACCAAGAGCTAAGCTTGATCAACAGCAATTGTCCCTTTACAGTAGGAAGCAAAGATCTTTTGTATAAAATAAAAAGATGCCCAGGAAATGCATTGGGCAGAAAAGGAATAAGAACAGAATGGCTGTGGCATAAAGCAGTTTTCCCACTACTGTCACCCTATAGATGTGTTGGACTACAACCTCCCCCAGCCCCTTTTAGTGGCCAGAGATATTATTTCAACGCATGTGGGAGGGTCACCCAATTGGACTGGTGTAAAGCTCTATTTATTTATCTAATTTATTTATCTATTGTTTTATCTAACAAAAGTAACTCATTTCCTGGATCCTTACTTATAATTCTTGTGGGGTAGCCAGTCTGTCTGGAAAGTGTAGCTCAATGCCCCTGAAGGGCACCACACTAGTGTGTTGGGAGGAATGAAGGAGGGGTGATAGACTGTTACAGTCACTCCTAATTATTAGCCCAGTTGTCTTTCTCTAGTATTGGCCTGAAGGTCCTTTAAATTATCCCTTGTCCAGCCTTCAAAGTAAAACTTAGTTTTACTTTTTCTTTTCTTTTACTCTTCTTTGCTTTTCCAGACTTTCTACTTCAGCCTCTCTCCCGGGATTGTTTTAATGGTAACAATGGATTGCTTGCTCCCCATAATGCTACTTTGATTTCCTTGAAGGCAGAGCGAGATGAAAAGAAGACGGATGGTTTGCTTAAGAAACAAAACGGCTCTGGTCTGTTGGTGGGCCAGTGTCGAATTTGGTCCTAGGGCCAAGGGGAAGATTAGTTGTAAATATTCCCTTCTGCTAAACACGTTGTCTGAACTTTTCAGCTGCACAATAGGTGTCAAATTTACCTGTAGAGAAAGGAAAGAATGGGTTTAAGAGTACTTTACTGTAATAAAAATACATCCCCCCCCCGCATACAATTTCTCTCCTGAGTTTGTAGGTATAGCGTATATTCACGTTAATGGGGGGGGGGAACTATAGTAGTCTGCGTATTCTCAGGAACTCGTTTTCCAGGCTGCCGCAGCACGGACGTTTGGAGTGACCTGATTTGTTCCTTGGTGCCAGCGGCTCTTTGGAGGCAGGACGACAGTCCCCTCCCCCGGACAGCTTGTTTTACGGACCGGACTGACTGGCAACGCTCAGGACTGAGTGAGCTCTTTCCCTCCCTCCGGACCAAAGACCCAAGCCGACTTCTCGCCAGCCTCTGGTCGGCGTTGCCCTGCTCCGGATCGGCTTGACAGGCGTGCGCCACAGCCTGTGCGCAAGCGGAGCTGCCAAGTGCGGAGGGGCGGGGAGGGCCGCGGCTCCCCTTCCTTCCTCCATTCATTCGACTCTCTTCAGTGGGACGGAACCACGGGGCGGGGGGGGGGCTCTTGCCTGCGAGCGCCTCGCGGCCGACTCCCGACCTCCCCTCTCGCTGTTTGGGGGCCTTCCGAGGGCGCCCTGCCCTTCGTCCGCGCTCCGGCCTTGCCGAGAACCTCGAGGGAGGAGAGGGCGGCATTTCCAAGCGCACAGCGACGGCTGAGCTAGGCAATGTCCGATCCGGCGGTCAACGCGCACCTGGAAGGGATCATCTCCGACTTCGAGGGTAGGTAGATCGCGAAGGCAGGGAAGGAGAGGGAAGAGGAGGCATCGGAATCGAGCCCAGATCCCCCTCCCACGGCTACCAAGGCTTCGTTTTCCGCTCGTTTCCGCGGGTGTTTCCAAACCCGAGACAACATCACCCCCCCTCCACTCGCCTTAGTTATAAGCCAGCGGGAAACACCCGGAGCAGAGACTGATGTTATTCGTGGTGGGGTCGGATCGCGGAGCCGATCCCCAGGCGGGTTGTGGTCAGCCTATATTGGATTGAGGCAGGAAGGGAACTCTGGTAAAATAGACGTAGATGCGAGTTGGTGGGGCATAAAGGCGGGAGTTGCCTGATTCTATTTTGGCGAAGTAGTGCTTCTTTTTTAAATGGAGTTTTAATTTAAAGATGTATAAAAGTGAGGCACATTTTTTTTCCTGTTCAGAAGAAAGCTTTGGGAATCCCGTTCACGCAGGCAAGACCTGGGCCTGGCACTGGCTTCCACTTTTGCAGTGTTGCAGCTGAAAAAAGAACGATTTTTTTCAGCTGCAAAAAGAAAAAAAAAAGTCCTGTTTTCTAACTTCATCCATTTGTTATGCCTGTGCCTGTTATAACTGAGAGCAAAATGAGGCACCCTTGTTCTGAGATGCTTCTCCATGTATCTCACCTGGTAAATGCCCATTTGGCTTTGAAAGAATGTGTGTGTGTGTGTGTGTGTGTGCTGCTGCGCAGGAACCTCTTGAGAGTGTGATCCTAGTAGTGCCTCTTTCAGGGTGTGTGTGAGGACAGGGACCCCCACTCCCCATCTCCAAGCTGTAGCTAAGGCAGTGCCTTGTAATTTGTTGTGGTCCAGATCAAAATAAGGCTGGAAGGTCCCTTCCCTCTCCCTCTCCCTTCCCATTTGTTTTGCTTGGCTCTAATTGCATGCCTACCCATTCTGAAAATTCAAGGTTGGAGATTGTGTGTGAGGTGTAGGCACACGCACGCCCGTGGGTGCATGCACTGTTCCCTGTTCTGTCCAGTGGGTTCTGATTTTCCAAGGCAGAGAATCAGGAAGGCCTCTAGAGTTTGTGTCTGTCTGTCTTTCTGGGTCCTTTGGAGGTACTGTTGTTGGATTGTTATCAGAACATAAAATCTGGTTATGTTCTGGCTTCAGTCCATTGGAGTTCTGCTGCATTATTATGACTAGTGGAGCCATGTCAATGTTTCCTTTCTCTTTTTGATACCCAAAGGTTTTTTTTTTTTTTTTTTTTTAAATACCTTAAATGTATCCCAGTCCCAGAAATGGCCTCTTTTGTTTACTGTCTGCAGGGAGCCATGTCAGGTCTGCCCGGTACTGTTTTGCACTGTTGCTTTCACACTGTAGTGGTAACTTGAGAATCAGAACTACAGAAGGAAGGGGAGGGGGAAGCATATCTTCCACCTCCCCTTTGATTGCAAAAAGCCGAGATTATACAAATTTCAGGGCCTCCGCTGTTCCTGCAGAGGCTATGGTATTTGGTATCTTGAAAACCTCAGCTTTGAAAGAGAAGGTTTAAGGCTTTAAGCCATAGGACTGAATGGAAAAAAAAGTGTTGACACTACCATTTCTGATGCTGCAACTTTGGGTGCGGCCCTTCACATGATGGTCCAGCATTCAAAACCCTGTCCATTTCCAGTGAATAGAAGCTGAAGTAGCAGATAAGGAGGGAGGCTTTTCCAATGCAATGTTGAAAAACTGATCTTAGTCTAACTAAGCAGAGCCTTTTGCTTAATGGCTTATGTAAACCAGGAGCAGGCAACTGGTGATCCTCCAGGCATTGCTGAACTCTATCAGCATCTCTCTATACTAACCTTGGTATCTGAAATGGTTCCAGTTTGGTCTTTGGCAAGCATAGGTTCCCCGTCCGTAATGTAAATAATGTATATAACATCTTTCATTTCCTTGGCCCTTCTGCATGATAATGATGTTTTATGCAACAATATCAATAATGTAGCATATGATCGTGCTGTGGTAATAAAAATGGAAAAGACACCAATTAAAAGCAGTGTGTAAGCCAAGAGTTAACTAAAAAATTGGAAGTGCCTTTAGTTAATAAAAATATTTGTAGTTAGTACAAAAAGAAGGCAACAGAGGTGCTAGATGATTGTCTCTAAGGAGGCACTGCTTTAAAAGTAAGTCATTCTCTCTTGTAGCTAAAGGCAGCTGGTCCTAGTTACTAACTTTTTAATTGGACTAAAAAGCAAATATGAAGTCAATGAAGTTATTTAGAATCTGGAGTGGTGAGCATGGTTGCAATGTAAATAAATCTGACCAGACAGGTCAAATTTCCAGCAGATTTCTGCATAGTAATAGCAGTTTTGAGATTATAATTGTACCCGGTTCCATCTATAGTAGATTATAGTATATAAGGAATTGGAAAGGTATTTAAACCCATGGAAATATTTTGAGGGAGGGATACATACCAAGATAGGACAGAGAAGCTACCTACTGCAAGCAATTTTCCTAGATACTACCGTTTATTGCCTTGATATTTTGCTACTTCCTCTCATTGTTTTTTTTCAACCCTGCCTTATTGTGAGGTTTAAAAATGGCCTCTATCAGAAATCTATAGAGGTTATTTTAAAGCCTTGCTGAAATTTGCTGAAGTGACTTTAAAAAAAGGGGGGGGGAATCACTTCGTGAGAAGGGAGAGTAGACCTTTTAGTTAGTAGCATTGACTCTCCTTTGAAAACAGTTCTACATGGCAATGAGATTTTAAAATAGCTTCCACTGATGTCAGTTATTACATAGCCTTGTTAAAAGTTCAGGGAGATTTTTTTTTTTTTTTTTTTTGAGGAGGAGGATTGATAAACTGAGGGTGACAGTCTTATTCCTTTCCAGAAATGGTCTTTGCTTGTTAAAAATCTTCTCCCTGTCTGCTATGAGTATTTAAAACCACATGGACTGACATAAATGGAAAGGCAGGAAAAAACTCACATTCAAAATGCTGCTGATCAGTAATAAGAGGATTTATCTTTTCTAGGCCTATAAATGAAATCAGGGTGGATCCAAGGATAAGAACAAAGTCTAGGAATGGGCAGATATGGGGAACAAGATAAGTGAGCTGTAAGACAGACTTGGCCAGATTGGGCATCATTCAGTTATGCACTTCAGTGTTGGAATTCTGAATCTTGATTAGGAGTTAAAACATCTCCCAGAATTTACAGCAAACACAGCCACACCTAATGGGCTCCAAGATTGGGGATTCTCCATGGGACAATTTGGACTCACATGCCAGCACTGATACAGGCAAAAGATCTCCAAAATGAATATAATCAGGTCCAAATCTGGACCAGGAAAACATATTCTTTCATGTTTTTAACCATGGTATATTAAAATTGTTTATTCCTAAAGCTCATACATTTGGAGTTCATATAGCAACACAGCCAGTTTAGAGGGCATGCAATCCATGTTTCTGCATAGTATTTTCTGATTTATTTACCAAAACTAGTACTCCATCAGGGAGCTCTGGAGATCAGTTTTGGTAAAATATATTTGCATATTGGTTAATATTATCCATTTATCACCTGAATCTGGTATATAACAGGGGTCCCCAATCCCCGATTTGTGGACCTGCACCGGGCTGCGGCATACCAGCAACCAGGCCATGCAAACAAGTGAAGCCCCATCTGCCGGATGCAGGCAGCACGTGAAACCACGCCCCCTCTGGTCCATGGATAAAACTTTCTCCACAGAATTGGTCCCTGGTGTCCAAAAGGTTGGGGGCCTGTGGTATATAACATTAATCAACAACTTCATCTCAAAATGGAAAAGATTACTTTATTAATTTCTCTAGTTTTGTAGAATACCAGGGCTTACAGTATGTGTAGGATGAAGAGATACAGATGAGTTCAGAAGACTCAAGATAGTATTGTGGCTATATGGCTGAAATCTTTCATATTTGCAATTCATCTACTAAACGAATGGGGTTTTCTCATATAACCACTATTTTGACTTTTTAATTCCCTCACAAACATCACTTTCTCAGACAACAGATATGGAAAATGAAATGCAATAGACATTTCTGATTGGAGATATTTTTGCAAATCAATCTGTATAAATTAGACCAGCTTAATATTTATATCCAATTATAGTTGCACAATTCAGAAGAGTCTTACCTGTGGTTGCTTTAAAACTCGCCTCACAACCATCATAGAGAAGAACTTAAAGAAAATGTCATATGCAATTAAAATCTGCCCTTGTACTATTGGAGACCGGAGTTCTTGCATATTGTCAGTTTTACAGGAATATCTCCTCCTTCCTCATAATCTTTAATAACAAAATTCTCAAAAGCCTCATTTTCCAACAGAAATCCGTCCCTTTCCGTACATGTTACAAAGTTTTGTTTTATAGTCTGTAAAATTTAGTGAAGGCAAATAAGTCAAATTCCTGAGTAGATGGTACCCTATTGTCTACCTAATTTACTTTGCAATGATCAGTGACCATAATAAATAATATCTATCTATCTATCTATCTATCTATCTATCTATCTATCTATCTATCTATCTATCTATCTAGTTATATCTAGATATAAACCTGGGCTTATTTGCCACTGGGCTATGTGAATGATGGGCCGGTGCATGCGTGCATGCAGGCACAACTCATCTTGCATGAGTGGTGGGCCAGCACATACGTGCATGCAGGCACAGCTCCACTTTATCAAGCTGTGTGTGCATGCACGTGTGTACTGGCTCGCTGCTTGCATGAGTCAAGCTGCATGCATGTGTGCACGTCGGTCTGCCTCTCACATGGCCTGGTTCCCCTCTTCTCCCCCCCCCCCCCAAGCAAAGCTGCAAATGTTGGGGACTACTGATCTACTGTATGTTTATTAAATCTACAACTGTTTGGGATTAAGCTCTAAACTGAGGTTTACAAACCAAATATCACATTTAATCAAATCAAACAAAGCACAATGGGTGAATCAGCATGACTGAAAGGTTGTAGCTGAGAATTAGGAAAGACCAAGAAATCCAACTCTGTCCTGGGTAAATAAATAGCCTGTTGCTTTAGCATTTTTTCCCCCTCTCCTAGATAACTTGCAAAAACATGTGAGGATTACTAATTCATATCTGTTCTGCGAAGTTACAAAGAAATTCAGAGAAGGGCATTGATAGGAGGATTCTCTCATACAACTAATATTTTAAGTTGCAAAATTGTAAAGTTGGGCCTCACTGAGGAAGTCAGGGAAAAGGTCATAGCCTCTGATCCTATTTCTTTTTCTTTGGCTTCACCATTGCAAAACGTCTTTGGAGGGGGGAATAGTAAAAAGGTAATGATTTCCCTGTCCAGTCCTGTCTGTTTCTTAGCAGCCAGTGTTGTCCGAAGACATTTTCCATGATCATCTAGCCCAGTGGTTCTCAACCTTTTTAATGCCGCGACTCCCAACCGGTCGTAAGTCGAAGACTACTCAACCGTTTGTAAGTCGAGGACTACTCAACTGGTGCAGCACCGTTTGCAGAATGGGAGTTTTGGCGGGCTCAGCAGGGCAGAGACAGCCTGGACAATTCCTATTGGCTTTTGAAAGCCAATAGAATTAGACTCTATTCAAGAGAATCTATTCTATTGGCTTTCAAAAGCCAATAGAATAAAAGGGAGTAGCACAGCTAAGGAAAAGGGGGAAAAATGGCGGACTGCGTTGTTTGGCGACCCCCGTGAAATGGTCGTTCGACCCCAAATGGGGTCCTGACCCACAGGTTGAGAACCACTGATCTAGCCAGCATGGCTGTATACCAAAGGCACATGGAACACTGTTACCTTCCTGCTGAAGTGGTACCTATTACTCTACTTGCATTGCAGGCTTTCAAACTGCCAGATGGGCAGGAGCTGGGGGCAGGAACGGGAGCTCACTTCGTTGAGGGTGTAGTATTTGGAAGATTTTTGACTTTGTATTTCCTTAGGATACAGATTGGTAGGCTCCTCACTGCCTGTAAAGAACAGAAAATAAAATCCTAGCAGTGACAAGCTCCGTAATGAAGCGGGATGATAAAAGTGCAAAGCAGCTGAGTGGTGTGTACAGCATTGATTGGAAGCTCTCAGGATTTTGTAGCTTTTGTCCTGGAAGCAAAACAGAAGGTGTACTGGGTCACAGACTATGGCCCACCCCCTGCCATGTTCTCTGCTGCAACTGCGGTATGCTCTGTTCTCAGAAGAGTGGAGCGGAATTTTTTTATTTATTTCATCTACACAATGGGAGATTATTAAAGTATGGAAACAGCTGTATCTTCATCGAAGCATGGCTTCTGTCCATAACTGGAGCTCTCTTACTCAGAAGTTCAGTGGGCAGGTGTGAGGAGGATTTGACCTTTGTCTTGGGAGCCCAAGAGAACCACCATTCCTTTTGTTACGTTGGATGGAAGCAGAAATGAGGGAAGCTGGAAAAATTGAGGTGGCTGGCTACCGCCTCACATCCCTTTGGCAACTCAGCAGAGTTCAGGGCGTATTATTTTCCATTTAGATACAATCAGAACTGTATTATGTTATTATTTTCTTAACCTAGAAGTGCACGATTTTATCCAGCACTGACTACTCACTTAAGTTATATTCTGATGCAGGACTCTGTAGCCAACTTTCGTGTTGTGTTTATACCATTGCTCAATATAGGAATAGAATGAATGCCAAATTTGAATTATTGGATAACGTGCATGGGTTATTATCTTGATATGTTTTTATAATCTTAAAATCTAGTCCAGAAGTAAATTGTATAGATGTTTACATGTTGTGACTCCCAGCATCCCAGTGTATAGTGGTAAGGGATGCTGTAAATTGTTTTTGGGAGAGTTGTAGATTTTTTCCATGCGAATTAAAATAGCTCATAGGAGGTCTCTGTTACTCTTTGATCTGTCACAGCATTTATCACCACTATCCATCCATCCATCCATCCATTGTTCCTTCCTTCCTTCCTTCCTTCCTTTCTTCCTCCCTCCCTCGCTCCATGTGTGTATGTATGTGTGTGTGTGTAAGAATCTAGTCATGACAGCTCAGCTGTACATGTAAAACTGAGCACTTGACTAGCCATAAAAATATGTTGCTGTTTCTTAACATGCAATATAAAGATAACCTCAAAACAGCTTGACAGGAATTTAAGGAACAACAACACACATTACTGGAGAAAATTAATCTTGTTTCCACAATTTCCTGCAGTGGCTTTTGGCTGCTATGCTGTATTTGAAGTACAAGAATACTTTTCTCAGTTTTTTCAGAGGCAGCCATACCCAGGCTGAGAATTGAGATGTTTGCTGTGTATTAAGACTGCCACACGTTAGTTGAACAATTGCCCTCGTGTGGTAATATCTTGTTGTTGAATAGCTGTTGCCTATTCAGATTAGGTTGAACTATTATTCTCCATCCAAGATCTTTAGTGTTGGGCTCTGTCATTCCCAACTATTAAACCTGACGAAAATACTAGTTGAAATAGTAGTCCAGCACATTTGTAGATCCCAAAGTAGGGTGGCTAATTTGGACTCTCCTTTGCCAACTTGGATTTACCAGAATGGGGATCTCTCTTTTCTCCAACTTTCTACAGTCATAGGGCATGGCAAAACTTTGAAGGCATTTCCTTTTGCATTACCTCAGCTTTTCCTTCTGCTGGTATTCACAAGCTCTGGAGTATTAGATTGCCTGGACACAACACCAAAGAAACCAAAGTTCCTGATTCGAAAGCCGTTGCCACATCATGCCAGAATGCTGTTCTTTTCTGTTCTAGCCATGCCCTGGGGAAAACGGAAATTCAATCTCTGCAACTGGCTTAGCATGAAGAGATACTGTATATTGTAAGTGTTTGGGATATGCATAGAGATTCCAGGAACTTTGTTCATGTTCCATAAAAAGAAACAGATGCTCATTTCAGATATTTCATGGCTGAAGGATCCTTATGTTTTTGAAAAATATGCCAAACTTCTCCATCCTCTCCTCCCTGAGTGGCAGAATAGCAACTTCATAAGCCACCAAAGTCATTGATTGAGATGAGCAGCTATAAAATAAATAAATAAACTTTCATTTACAAGTATGAACAGCACTCTGTCCTCTTTCTCCTTGAAGTCATAGGCTGTGGTTTTCGTGGACCAAAATTCATGATTGTCTGTTAATTGACTCTTCAGTATAAATGCAACATAATCATATTAGTCCCAGTTGGGTGCTTGGGTATGACAGGCTGTCCAGTGTGCATTTATCCAGAAAAAAATGTGTTCTAGGCACTAAATGTCCAAGGAACCCATTTATAAAGTGTGAAGTGCATTAATATTTTGCTTTTCTTCCATGATGGTATTTGAGGTAGGGTATGCAAGGTCCAAATGTAGATCCACTTACATATTTATAGCAAAGTTGGAGAGGATGTCTAGGGACAATACATGGCATTGGGTTGCTTAATATTTTTATGAAGGAAGTGTATGAGTTTCCTTATTCCTTTTAATATATATTGCACCATTCTGTTTATGAGGGAGAACCAGTTTATGCGGGGTATTAACCCTGGCAAATCTTATTAACACACACATATATATATTCGTATAATAATTTCATACTAGAACACTGAATATATTGTTTAAAATATAGATAGAAATATTGTAAACAATATATAGTAAATATGATGTTATATTATTTATTAGGAATTGTCAACTGGAGGGGTTAGACAATCCAAGGTTTATGCCACAGCTACACCTTTGATCTAAGGTTAAAAGATGTGCAGTGAGGGTTTCTGATAGCCAGCATCTGCTTTGAGAGTGTCTGAGAAATTGCTGGTCCTATAATATAAAGCACAGCTCAGCTGAATTTGTAACAATGCACATTTTCTGATGATTCCCCAGAAAGCAGTCAACTTGAATAATAGTAATTAGTAATTCAGTAATTAGTAATAACAATAATAACAGTAATTAGATGAGTGAAATCCAAATTAAATTCATGTGGCCACTTCAGCATCATAGTTTCTGTGCAGATGAAGATCAGAAATAGAGAGAAACGCCAGTGTAATAAAGCAGAGGTTGTTGGTCTTGATTTGTTTCCTAGATCTTTAGTCATTTGGGACAAATGTATGTGACCCTAATGATTCTATCTCTGTGGAAACTTTTTTTCCTTCTGGTTCCATTTTTATTAAGCACCAAACAGGAAATATAGGAGACAACCACATCTTAAAAATAAGTTGCAACATGGCATGAGAAAATTCTGTGACAGCATGACATAGTGTTTTATTTGGATAGTGTGTCTCACAATTCTTTGCAAAACAAGAGGGTAAGGAACTGCTGCAGCTTCCTCCTGGAATACAAGTATTTGTCAAGCTTTGGTTGCACTAATGAGTTCATACAGACCTATTACAATATGTTGAGATTTGTTCATAGTAAAGTAAACTAGAATTTCTGATTAATCTTGCAATTCTGATTGTATTCGGATATATTTCTCTTAGGCAAGGTTTATAATTAAAAGATTTATCACGTATACTCTTGTTCAGCACTGATTAATTCTTAGCTATTGGCACAGGGGAATACATATTGCTCATGAAAGATGATATCTAATACTATGTGTCTTTTCTTTCTTCTCTGTTATGCTGCTGAAGTAAGTAAATCATTTGTATGAACTGCCAAAAATTTGGATTAGTGGTAGAAGGTAATACATGACTGTGAAGTAATACTCATGGCAATATATGAATATCCACCAAATAGGGTCAAATACTGACTTTGTCTACAGCTTTACTGATGAGCCATACTTTGGGATAATATACACACATAAATTTATCTTTGAGTTCTTCAGATTAGAAATTCTAGACATTTACTTTTACAACTTAAAAATATTAATAATTACTATGAGCTTATAATTTGTTCTTCTCTTGGCTTAGTGGATGTGTAAACAGTTCAAGAACAATGGTTTAAACAATGGTATAATGGTATAACATTATGAGCCCAGCCATTAACTGGTTAATTTTACAGCTCCCAGACAGTAAATCTACTATGGAGCCTTCCAGTATTCACACACAGCTGATGAGCAAATAAGCTACCTGAAACCTCATGGACATCCTGTGAGGAGCACAAATGATGACCCACAATGATGCAAGTGTATTATTACAACATTTTTATGTTAATGTTGTTGCATATGTGTAATTTGGCACCATTCAACTTTGCAGTGCTCCTGTGCCAATCCCTTTTTTGCAGTTCAGCCAGGGTCCATTCTAGTGTTTCTACGTGCTTCTCTTTTTGGATCAGCCAAATAGGTTTAAGGAAAAAGAGCAGCCGTAGTTTGCTTGTCTGTCTTCAAGTTATCTTTATCTTAAACCCAGTAGAGAAAAAGAATATGGGATAGAAGAACTGCTGCTGATACATAAGAGTTCACGTATAGTAGTTTTTCCCAGCCTCCAAATCATCTAGATGTGGCCTTCAATTCCTACAATTCCACAGGAGTCAACTTTGGGAACGGAGATCCATATTCCTGGAGGTCATTCAAGTTATTATTGGGAAAGTTGGTCTAATGTAGGTAAGGAACATGTCCTGAGAGCTTTCTCACCATAGCACATACACAAAGAGGGAAAGGTAGGAGAGAAAATTGGCCAAGGGTGGCTGAGCTAAAGTCCTATAATAAAAACCTAAAAGGACTTGGATCTTTGTGGGTATCTGATAAAGTTGATATCCTGAAACTGGCCATGACTTAGTATCTCCCAAATAGTAGCTGTAGTATTTGCACAGTGCTTGTGTGGTTTCAACAAAAAGTCTTATAATAACAGTAGAGGAGGAACACAGGTGTCTACCTGTGCAGATTTTTACACAGAAGCTAGGAGTGTCCAGGGAAAAAAGACCTTACTCTAGGGTTTAACCATTGTCCATGAAAGTTAATAACCATACAGTATATATATTTCAGTACCATGACTCCTGCTTTACTTCCCACCCATACCCTTCCTTAAAATGTGTTGCATTTTAAAGAAAATCATCTGGAGTTTTATTGATGACACACAGATCTACACTTCCTTGGAATTCTCTTCCCACTTATCTGCTACATGAAGAAAACAGCTGCTGGTTCAGTGCTTCAGGTTCCATATATCATCCATGTACTAAAATTAGTAATTTCAATGCTGTGGGGAATGTATATTGTTTAGGTGGGCAGGAGGAGATGAATTTGCTATGACAGAAATGCTAAGAAAGAAGTGAAAACTACCCAAAGGTTTGAATCATTTCACTCCTACAGAGTCAGTGTGCATTTATAGAACGGAAGAGACTTTCTTATCACTCCTGGAAAAGGAAATGAGACATTCTTTGCATACTAATAAATTGATTTTCAGCATTACAGCTTTTTAGCAGAAAGTGTTTTGAAAAAGACAGAATTCATTTTCTTTGCTTTCCTGGTACCATCAGCCCTAGCTTCTTTAGATATACTCATTTGTGTTATTTTAGAAATATGGTGCAGACAACTTTTCTGCAGTGGAAATTGGGAGAGCCAGACATCAGGAGGAAGTAATATGTATTGTGCAAACCATTTCTCTTTCCCCTGTCCTCTTTCTCCTTTTTACTGCATATTAATTTCAAAAAATTAAAGATACTTGGAGACAATTTGGAATAGTGGTTAAAGGCATCACATTAGAAATTTGGGAAACTGAGAGTTCTAGCTCTGCCTTAGGAATGAAGTCAGCTTGGAGACTTTGAGCTGGTTACACTTTCACAGTCCTAGGAAAACAGCACAGACAAGCCATGTCCATAAATTTTGCCAGTAAGATTGCAATTGACTTGTTCAGACAGTCACTAGGCGTCCAAACTGACTTGAAGGAGCAAGAAGGAAAAATAGACCTGTTTAAAACTTGGACGGAACACTATAAGGATATCCCTGGGCTTCTTGATAATGAAACATTACATTTTTGAGTTATTTATTTCTTCTCTTCAATTTATATGATTGCCCACTTAACTAATTCAATTCTATGGGGCCTTCACTCTCCTCCTTAATTCTGCCTTGGCTACAGTACCATAACTACTAAATAATTTAAAATACAGGCAATTGCATAAGTTTTCACTTGGCTAAACAGTTTGTCATATATGTTGTCAGCCTCTGGATGCAATAAGTTACACAATCTGTTTTGTAGAAAAACACAGGAGGCATAGAATTCTCACTATTTGTTCTAGAAGATTAGAGAAGCAAGATTAAGGAGATAATATATCTAAATGCAGAAATCAAGTAAGATGGCAAGACCATGAAATGATAATCAGGCTTACATTTTATGTTGCATTAACTGTAGCTATTGTTTTATAGTCACTTATTTCTGAAAAACACATACTGTGCATATAACGCTATAGTTAAGATAGCACTTTAGAAAGAATCTTGGGTCTCCTGATTTAAGAAATTTGTCTTCATTGCAGAATGGGGATTTTAGTCCAGTTTTTATTCAACTGTAGTTGTCTCTTACTTTTTGTTTGTGCCACTTCATCTAGAAAGCAGGGGTTAATTTCACAAAGTCCTCTTTTCAGATCCAAAGTACACTCACTCCTTTTGATCTCAATAATCCAAATGTGATGTTGCCAAGGCTTGCAGATTAGGATTGATTCACCATACTGCCTGAATTTGTGCATTGCACTTAGTCATCTTACAGACTTTTTGGTTTTATCTTAGATATTGTGTACACCTTATCATTTTGTTCTGTAACCCATGTTTTGTGGCTTAGCCGTGGGCACTCCACCACTGTGTCTTATTTAACAAAGCATGGTTTAGCCAGTTGCAAATAATCATAGTTTTGCACGATGTAGGAACTGAATTTCCTGTACATCACTGGACTGATTTTTGGATACCATTCCTGCATTCAAAGGTCTGTACTGTCAATCACGCTTTGGGTAGTTGCTGTGAGAAGAACTTAAACTTCCCAACTTAAGAATGACCATCTGCAGTTATTGCCTCTGACTGCATTACACATCATTAAGATGAAGCTGCCCTTAGTCACTACCATCAATGGCAAAAGGCTGATGTACTAATTTGGTTTGGTATGAGCAGCTGTTCACAGTTAATATGTATGATACAAATTGCATGCACAAGAGTCTAGAGCCACTGTTGCAAGTAGTGCAGCATCTTGGACCCTGTCCAAATATTCATGCTATCAACACTTGATCCTTTGGTTTTTCTGAGACTTCAAAAATGGGCTTGAGGGAACAGTTGAACTAGTCTATCTGTGCCTAAGAACCAACTCCTACGTACTTCCTGCCTACATTATGAGCTGGTGGGGAGGAGCCACTGTAGAACTTCATACTCAATGTAAGTTTCAAAAATCCTTGTCCAATTGTTATGGCACATGACACTTCTTTCTCCGTTTTGAGGAAATGGTCACAGAGGAGGCATTTTGATTGCTTTCGGGGAAAGAAATCTTTGTTGGGCTACAAATTTTCTCTCCCTGTTCTGCAGTATGCATCATTCTTAAAACCACTCCTTCCCCAAACAAGTACGTCCTTGGAAAAAAGTTGATAATTACTTGGCTGGTCTGAACTTCTATGTAGTCAGTGCAAATGAAGGGAGGAAAAATAGTAGAAAAGTTGTACACCACTTCTTTCTTTTATTCATGCATAAGATAACTTCCCTAGAGAACCAAATTCGGTATATGTGGGAGAAAAGATGAGAATGCAGGATGGGACAGAATTGAAAGGAGATGCAGGATAGGAAGGACTGAGAAGCCAAAGATGCATATTGTTGCCTTATCTACATCAATCAGAGGCCTCATAGGGCTCTCTCAGATAGAAATTGATGCTTTGCACATAATATTACTTACCTCCCTTAAGAATGCTGTTCAGCACGAAAGCCAGATGGTGTCCATTTAAAATCTTTCAGGATCAGTTAGGGCAGGGGTCCCCAACCCCCGGGCCATGGACCAGTACTGGGCTGTGGCATGCCAGCGACTGGTCCGCACAAACAAGCAAAGCCCCATCTACAGGATGCAGGCAACACACAAAACCACGCCCCCTCCAGTCCATGGAAAAACCTACACGGAACCAGTCCCTGGTGCCCCAAAGGTTGGGGACCTGTGAATTAGGGCAGTCCTCGACTTTTGATTACAATTGAGTCTGGAATTTTAGTCTTAAGTCATTGTGGTCATTAAGTGAGGTGTTCATATGATTGCCTTGCTCAATGACCACAATCCAAGCTTCCTCCTTTGTGGCTGTGATTTGTGGGGTTTGGGAGGTTCTGGGAGGCCCATTGCCCAACAGAATATAGAAAGCTGCTGTAGGCTGGGAGGCATTGATTGGCTGAGTCCACCAGTCATGGACCCTCTCTCCACATCACCCCATCACATGATTTGGAGAAGGATCCTTCCAAACCATCATGAGAATAATGGCACTCAGTAGCATTTTCTCCTCCAGAGAGGAAAAAGCCAGTGAAGCTGGCATTCTGAAAGGCTCTTGAGTCTCAGTGTTGTGAAATGATGCGGCTCAGAGCCTTTCAGAATGTTGCCTTTTTGCCCAGATTTGAGGCCCATTTCCCACAATGTGCAAGAGGATTTCCCTTCCCCTACAGGAAGGGAGGAGAAATCCCTTGGCGCACTGAGGGGGGATGGACTCAAATCCTCCGTCCCCTCCACTTGCAATGGCTTTCTGGGAAAGCCAGCAGAGAAGATTGCAGATGGCAATCACATGGTCGCTGATTGCAAAGGGGGATCATGTGGCTGCCAGTTGTAAATGTGAACAAGTTGCCAAGCACTCAAAATGTAGTTATGTGACCAGGCTGGGATGGCACATCATTTATGGAATGTGGAAGTTATTTATAGGCTATAAAGCACCTGCTCCCTGGCTGTCTACTAATAGTTATTAAATCACCAGTCATAAGTTGAGGACTACCTGTATTTAAAAAGTCTTCCACCATCAGGCACTCATCTCCTTTCTCGTGGGCCTTCTCGGACTGCTTCGGACTGTTGCAAGGCAGGGATAATCTTAGCTTCCCCTATTCTGATGCAGTGCAAGAGTTAAAATCTGTAGTTTCTGAGACCTGGCTAGGCCAGCCATTAGTTAGGCATGTAAGCCTGTCACATGCCTGGCAAACTCTCTTCCCAGGGTCATATTCCATATATTTCTTATTTGTTTATTAGTCCAGGAAAGTTATTGTATGTTCTAGCAATGGGAGATTGGTATAATGGAAAGAAAGGAAGGAAACAGATGATTTGAATTCATGACCTTCTGTACCATATCCCACAGAATGTAATGTGAAGTTAGGAGGTATATGGTGTCAGGTAAATGTTTTCTCCTTTCCTCTGACATCATTCCCCCAAAGTGTTTTACAAATGCTTCCATGTTGGGTCAATGCTATTTGCTCTGCTTGTTTCTGTACTCTGCTCTAAACAGTAACAATCCAGTGTCAGCATTTTTGCAGAGATCACAGATGTTTCCATCCAAAACTCTGCCAAGGTTATTTTTTTTTTCCTTCTCTGTCTCTGATTTTAAGGGTTGCATTGACAAGCTCTGGTTTCCCACTTTCTTGGACCTAGTATTTGTTGCTTCCCTGTTAACTGTCTTTGAATGGACCATGATTACATTTCAGTTTTTCTTAAATTAGTGTCTCCCCAAATACTTTGTAATATGAGGAGGGAACCAGAGAAGGGAACTTTGCTCTTCTTTTTATTGTTTCAGTCCACTGCTCTTGCCCACCCTCTGGTAGCCCAGATATCACTGAAAGATATGGCAATATTGAAGGATAGTGAAAAGGGATGAGACTTTTGACTAAGAACGATCCCAGTCTTGTCTAAGAACAGACCAGAAGATCTGATCTTTAGTATTACCAGGGTTGCCAAGTTAAATGACTAGCTACCCAGCACGTCCAGTCCCTGTTCCTGATCCATATCCTGCAATTGCTGCAAATAGGTTTGGCTTGTTGCAGGTCCATAGTATCTGGATTTCATGCGTCCAAGATGTACAAAGCAGCTGGTGAAGCCCTTCAGCATTGCTACCCTTCCACTTTGTGAATGTCATCAGAAGACATGAAACCATCTGCTGAACAGGACCACAGTCTGGAGATGGGTCTTGCGGAGGGGGGGCTGAGCTTTGGCAGAGATCCTGACCCATGTTCCTGTGCTTTACTGTATGTCGTAAAGCAGAAGAGGAAAGGTCTGTTGCCTGTTCTAAAACCCAGTGGGCTGCTGTTGAGAAGTCTTGGAGTCAGGAGGGGGTGGGTTTTGATGCTCACCTGCTAAGCCATACTTTCAGGAGAGCAAGAGTTATTCTGAGTTCTCTCTTTCTAAAGTTATTCAGCTTTCTTCAGTGGGTTGTGCAATGACGTATTTTGAATTTGGCCAGAGGCAAGTGATCAGTGGTCTTTAGAACTGTTTTAGTCAAGTTTGTCAGGTTTTTCTTGACAAACCAAAATAATTTCATTCATAATTTCAAATTCTGAAATCTGAAAGGAGGACATGTTTGCTTTTTTTTTTTTTTTTTTTTAAAAAAAGGGTGTTTTAATAATGACCGCTTGACAAAATGATAGCAGGCTTGAATTTTCAAAAGCTTTTACCACAGTTCTTGAGTGGTCTTTACAAAAAATCCCCCATGGTACCCATCTAGCAAATAAATGAGAGTGGTTTGGAATTGGAAAGGAGTGTTGTCTATAGCCAAGGTCAGTTTGAAGTTTGTTTTTGTTTGCTTTCAATTTTATTGTGTTTTTTTTTAATAGCAAGATTATAAAAGATAAACAGAGCACAAGAATACAAAAATAAGCAATGAAGGAAATAATGAAATAATAAGATCAAAAGACCCACCCAAATCCTAGACAAGATGAGTTGGCATTTGTAACTTGCTCTTTTAAGCCAATTTTTCTAGCCCTTCTGGAGTCCTTGGACGCATCAGATCAAGGATTCAAAGAATAGCCAAGCTTATGCAAGCCTTGAATTCGGGCACTGAAATGTGATTTCCCTTCACTTTCTTATATGTGCTTTTGGGGCTTGCAGAAAATCTATTGGGTACTTGGGGATGGAATCCTTGAACAAGGAGGAGGGAGAACAGGAAATGCAATTGATTGTATGTTTATAAGATAAAAAGGTTAACAGTCTAAAAGCATCGACAAGAAATTCTGTAAATTTCTTCTGTGCAGAAACATATTAGTGCTGTGCAATTGAAGGGTGGAGAGTCATTTTGTCCACCACTGATAATGTGTTGGAAGAATCACTGGAAAACATAGTTCTCTTTCCATATAGCTTCTGGTTTAACTGTAAGCATAATTTTCTCGCATTACTGCGCAAATCAGCAGCCTTCTCCTTCCCTTTCTTTGAGGGGAAGGGCGGGAGGAAGAAGCTCATTCTGGAAATCCTTAAAATGGGAGGCAGGAAAAGGTGGGTCTTCATAGGAAACCCTACAGAACTTTGGTCATAGCATTTCCTCCAAAGCAAGAACGGAGGCAATTAACCTGGGGCTTTCTGAGATTGTCAGAAGCACCATGGCATTACGGGGACTCTCAAGGACAGGTGCCTCAGCATCTGGGAAGGACAGTGAGATGGGCGGCATACAAATTTAAAAAGTAAAATAATAAAATAAATAAAAATGAAAATAAAATAAAATAGAGCAGAGTAAAGAAAAGCAAAGAAAAAAGAAAGAAAAGAAGAAAAGGAAAGGAAAGCAAAGAAAAAAGAAAAAAATAGTTTTGTGAAAAATAAATCAGACTAGTGACTTCTCGCTCTCTCTTTCTCTCAGATGGGGTATCTATCTATCATCTATCTATCATTTATCTATCATTTTCCTGTCTCTCTGTCTCTCTATCATCTATCTATCTATCTATCTATCTATCTATCTATCTATCTATCTATCTATCTATCTATCTATCTAAATTGGGTAGTACTGATCAAGATTCATTAGGAGCATGCTATGAATTCAAAAGGAATGATAGAATTTTGGGGACTCAGAACCAAATTCCAAATATTTACCTAACTCAGTGGTTCTCAACCTGTGGGTCGGGACCCCATTTGGGGTCGAACTACCATTTCACAGGGGTCGCCAAACAACGCAGTCCGCCATTTTTTCCCCTTTTCCTTAGCTCTGCTACTCCCTTTTATTCTATTGGCTTTTGAAAGCCAATAGAATAGACTCTCTTGAATAGAGTCTAATTCTATTGGCTTTCAAAAGCCAATAGGAATTGTCCAGGCTGTCTCTGCCCTGCTGAGCCCGCCAAAACTCCCATTCTGCAAACGGTGCTGCACCAGTTGAGTAGTCCTCGACTTATGACCGGTTGAGTAGTCCTCGACTTACGACTGGTTGGGAGTCGCGGCATTAAAAAGATTGAGAACCACTGACCTAACTGATAAATAAATGATAGTTGAATTGTGAGACAGAATGCCTACAGCGGGATGGGGAAATAGATCCTGTGAAAGCTATGTTGTTTTTTTCTTCATCTTTCCTTTCTCTCTTCCTGCTTCACATCATGAAGGAGCTGCCAGATGTTTCTCTGAGAGAATGAGAATTATTCTTTTTAGGCATTCATTTAGGAATGCTGATAACTCGGGAAATATGTGGGACTCTCTCTGCGTGCTGCTTCTGTCCCAACCATTCTGCTGCATTAAAGGAGGCCTCACCTGGGTGGCTTGGCCTCCATATCTTTGTAATTCTTTCCCACATTCACCGATGAACAGCCAGAAGGGCTCATATTCTTCTTAAACGTGTGGTTAGATGATTGAAGACATGATATGGCTCTCAGCCTTCTTGATTAGAAGACCAGTAAGGAATTGGGGAATTGCTATATAATATTTCTGAACGGTAGTCTTGCCTTGTTAGGGAACATTGCCCAAAGCTTATAAATTCCCACGAAGTGAATCAGGAACCCTTCTATCAATCTTATATGGAGATGAGGTGTGAAGTGTGCTTTCATTATTTTGGAAAATGTGCCCACCTGTAGGAGATACATTTCACTTTCATGCTTTTTTTCTTTTGAACTTGAGGCCACTTGTTGGAATATTTAACATTTCAGTTTTGCAATTAACAATTTATCTAATAACTGCTCTGGTCCTACACCGTTTGATGAAACAAGAGTTCTGTGTGCCTTTATTATACTTTTTTTAAAAAAAAGAAAACCAGAACTACTATTGTTCTCAATGTGAAGCCTGCAAGCTACAGCTTGGATCGGAATGGATATTGCTGAACACTTCTACTTCTCTATATAATTCTAATAAGTATCGTAAAGTAGGGAATGGAATCCTTTCTGCCAAAATTGGAAAGGGACTCGTGTGTTATAATGCTATAACCATAACAGTAACATAACTAACACTCTCAAAGGAACATTTTGTTTATCACAAGGGAATTAAAACTGGACTGAACTGCACGTGCCAGGGAACAGTTTGAAGACTGTGTGCTGCAAAATATGCCTAATTTGCTTTGTTATGTCTGTTTGCTTGAGTCAGTATTTGAAGGAATCTCCCAATCTCTGACTTTACCTAATATAAGAGGAACTTACATAATTTCCAGAGGGACAGATATGTTACTCTGTGGCAGCAAAATGCTGGTGAAATTTGGAAAGTGTACAATGTTTATTACAAAGTTTCTATAGCAGTTAGAAACTTTAATTCATTTTTACTGTCCAGTTCTCTTGAACATATTAAACTGTTGGCTGCTTAATTAACAATAGCTTTGCCTGTCATGGCCTTCAGTTAGTAAGTTAGGATTCCAAAGAGGATTCCAATCTGGTCTGAGTTGAACTACCCATCAAAAAAGCAACTTTGGGGTTGGGAGAAAGGAAGAGAAAGAAATAGAAGGATTGAAGAGAAGACTAGTAGAAGGACTCAGTGGGAGAGAAACAAAGTGGCATTAGGAATATGCCACTTGATATAGATTTATAACATTATAATGCTATATCCATTTACTTTCAAGATTAGTTTTGGGAGTTTGGCTTGGGTTAGATTGCTAAGAATTCCTTCTGCTCCCTTTCAGACATAGTTTCAACAAAAAAGAACATTCTGAGGAAAACAGTTAACTAGTACTATAGTTGAAAACATTTAAACTGCTTCCTGTTAGATCAGAGGTGGGTGACAGATCTACTCACATACACACGCCAACTTTTCTAAACCTTTTAACTCCCACTAAATTTTACTTTCTGGTAGCCAAGAGATATTTCACACATTATTTTTTCCAGCGTGGAATGTGTATGATAACATGATAATGTAAAAGAAACTGCAGTGGGCTGAAGGTTTTTTGGCTTTGCACATGTGAGGAGGAAATGAGGAGGAGATGTATTGCATATATGTGATTGTGAGTGTGTTAAGAAACACAAGAAGAATAGGGACTGCAAGCCAGATAGATATATTGGGATAGATCAAGAGTGCAGATTAGTCCAGCAGAATCTTCACATGTTCTTCTTACGTTAGTGTTCTCCATCCTGTCAGCCTCTAATGTGTTTTACTGTAGCCCAGGGGTAGGCAACCTTGGCTCTTTTATGACTCTTGGACTTCAACTCCCAGAATTCCTGAGCCAGCTCTTAGCAATTCTGGGAGTTGAAGTCCACGAGTCATAAAAGAGCCAAGGTTGCCTTCCCCTGCTATAGCCCTAATAATCCCTGGGTGCCTTCTTATGTTCTGGTAGGAACTGTAGAATTATAATGGTTGGGTTGAAAAAGGTTGTCTTGCCCAATGCCCCTTTTCATGAAAAATGTTATCTCTAGTGCAGTGATGGCAAACCTTTTAGAGACCGAGTGCCCAAAAACTGGCGCCGCCCCTGCTTCACCCCCTGCTCTGTCCCACCCTGCCTGCCAGTGGGCCCACTCACTGCCTCCAGGCCCTGCCGCAGATTGCCCAGGCAGCCCAGCAGCGCCATGGCGGCCATGCCCTCTGCCCGTGCCCCATAGCATGAACTGTGCGCGATGGGACGTGAGGGCAGAGTCTTGTCTATGCTGCCTAGCTGCCATGTCCTTGGCTGGGCTGCTCCACGTGGACCCACTCGAGGGCGACTCTCCTCCAGGAGGGCTGTTGGTGAGGAGGGGGTCACAGGGGGAGGCAAGGCTGGGGCAACAGCACGTGTACCCACAGAGAGGGCTCTGAGTGCCACCTCTGGCACCCATGCCATAGGTTCGCCACCACTGCTCTAGTGTGTCCTAAAGTGACACTATCTCAAAGGAGGGGAGGAGGAGGATATTTATTTCAGAGGATAAATACTAAAAAAAATGTGTGTGCTCAGTTGTAAGTAATCTGGCTAATCATTACCCCCCATAGAAGTGCAACAACCTGATTTAGTAGTTATTCTCTAAGGTTCCAATGTAGTAGACCACTTTTTTTTTTTCCAGAAATCAGGGTGGATAATAATCAATGATTTTTGTAAAAAAAATCAGAAAAAATGGATTTTTTAAAATTTAAATCGTTTTTTTTAATTTAAATCAGATTTTTTTTTAATTTTTATCAAATTTATTTTACTAAAATGCTTTTGGAGTAAAAATCTATCTAAAGATAGTTTTCTATTTAAGATAATTAATAATTTAGTTTATCCAGCATGAAATGGAGCTTAGTTATGTAGCATGAGGCTGTATATTCCTCATATTTACATTTTTGGTAAACTCATTCAATGAATCCAAGCTCTGCAAGCTGAGGTAACATGCACTGTGTTGATGCATTCACACAACTTCACAGTAACCATGAGATAAATCATAAAACAAAGTTCAGGAATATTCCTTTATCCCATTGTTTTGCAAATCTATGTACACTACAAACTGTATGATTGTTTGAAGAGAAATGCATCTGTTCCAGGCTCTAAGTGTTTTAATTAAATAAAAGAATTTGAGTAGTTCTCCAACTATGTGTGATTACCCTATTAAACTAAAATCGGTTCTGATATCGCTGTTTTACTAACCTGACAGCTTATTATTCTAAATAGGAAACCTTCATTTTGTTTGCAAATAATATTAAAGATTCTAACTACCAGCAAGAATGAGTCCTTACATTTAAAGAGCACCTGTCATTTCAGATCCATCATGGCAGCGTCTGTTAGCGGGCATCCATTCACCTGCTGCTATCTAGAACTAAGGAGAAACTTCCTGACAGTTCGAACAATTAACCAGTGGAACAACCTGCCTCCAGAAGCAGTGAATTGATTTTAATCAAGCCTTTTTTACTAGTGATTTAAATCATGATTTAAATCGATTTGATTTAAATCAAACCCACCCTGCCAGAAGTGCAAGTATGAAGGATAAAGAGTAGAGCCACTTAGTCTTGATTTGATCTTAAAAATCCTTACATGGAATCATGAGCTTTTGTTTTGCTGACTTGTTATGACTCAGTTTTCTGCAGTAATTATATTTTCACTGTCAGAGATCAGTGCTTGGCTCTTAGAATAGATTATGTGTGGGGCTAGCTAGGGAGGTGATTAGAAGGCTGCTCCCAATACACATTTGGTATCAACCACTATCTTTTTTTTAATTACTTTTGGTCCCTGGAAATAAAAAGAAAGAAGAATCAATCAGAAAATATGGAAGTATCACAGAAGGAAGACAATGACATCTGTCAGCCCTATTAAAAAATCTTTAAATAGGACAGGAATAAATTGCACAATAGAAGCTCCCTTTGGAAGCATGCAAAATATTTTAAGGTCTTAACGTTCTTTGCTCTCTTGATTCCTTTGCAGTTCATGAAAGGGAGATGGTGCTTGCCTCACAAGTGCCTTTGTAACTGAATTTATTTTGTAGTTCTAAAAGTCCGTGGTATGTCTAGCACAGAACTGCCTGACAAGATCCTGAGAGAGATTTTAGAAGAATTATGATCAAATGATGTCTTGGGGGATTTCTGCTTTGGCCATTGCCTAAAAAATATTGAAGCTCTAGGCTTGGGCCTTCCTTATCCTGCAGTCTTCAAAATCCATGATGGTCCTCCACTTCCGGAATTCACTGTGACTGAGAAGGGGCGTTGTCTTACCTGAACGCCTTTTCTCAGCAGGATGATGTAGAGTCCAAATGGATGGGTTCTATGACGGCCTTCCTGCCTGGCAGACTGGGTAAAAACTTCGGCCACACCCCTTCCTTTGGGCGTGACCCCAGTTTTGACTTAGGCGAGAAACTTTGTTGGAATTAACCTTGCAGCTCTTTATTATATCTTTATTATATCCCTGCCTAGACCTATCCTCTGGGTGGGCTGATCGTTTCCAGGACCCAGGAGTCGGTCGTGGTCTGCTCCCAGACCCTGATGAAATTTCCTAACCGACCCCCAATGGGAGTATCCTGTTTGGCGTCACTTGGTGCGTTTAAAGGATCTGCCTCCCGCTCCCCTATATGGGCGTCTGGACTGGAACTGGCCCCTGGCTCCCGGGCTCTGGCGATCCTGGGTTCGATCCTGTCTGGGGTAGAAGGATCGTGAGCCTCTGGGCCAGTCCCAGGATTGCCCTGATCGAAAGGGCTGCCTCCATTCCCAGGGGCTTCCTGGGCGGGAACCCTGTCCCCGGAAGTCCTGACTGCCTCTCCTGTCTAACTTCTTTGATGGGTGTACTAGGATCTTTTTCTTGTCTCTGCCTTCGCTGACATGTGGGTCCAGAATGGAACCAAATAGGTCTACTCCACTGTATTTGGACGTCGAAAGACGCCATTTGGACCTCAGGTCTGTCTTCCAATTTTTGAGCCATAGTAGCCTACGTGAGGCCACTGTGGCCGCAATGGATCTAGCCGCATACTTTGTTGCGTACAGTGAAGCGTCTGAGACAAATTGCGAGGCCGCGAGGAGCTTGGCCAATGTTTGGTGTATTCTGACCTGGTCTGGAGGCACCGTGCCTTGCAGTTCCCTCAGCCACATGATGCTGGCCCTCGCGAAGAAAGATGAGGAAGTGGCTGCTCTGGCCGCCCAGGCTGCAGCCATATGGGAACGCCGGAGTGAGTGTTCAAATTTCTTCTCCTCAGGCCTCAAGACCTCCGCCATGTCTCCTGGAATCGCGGAGGTAGAAAATAATGAGATTAATGGGTTATCGACAGTGGGAACCTCTAACATGTTAGAGAAGGAGGGAGATAGGTTGAAAAGCTTTCTTTCCGCGCTGTTTGGTGCCGGTGGGCTTGCAAGTGAGGACCATTGTTCCTCCAGCGTGGTCATGAAGACCTCCGCACATGGGATGTACTTATCTTGTGGAACCTTTTTGGCAAACAGAGGATTGGCCTCCTTGCTTGTTGAGGGCTTCTCATCCTGTACTGATGTTAGGTTGACTGTGGAAACAGCCTTTACCAGGAGTGATTTTAGGAGCGCTGGGTTAAAGAGTCCAGAGCTCGTTGCCTGCTCAGGTGCCGTCTCCTCGTCCTCCGAGAGGGGCATGTCTGACATGTCGAGGTCCACTGAGTCACCCTCTCCCAGTTGAGAGGAAGTTTCAGAGGTGCTGGTAGGGGGTGGCCTAGCCCGACCCTTACGGGGTGTGTGAAAGGCCACTTGTCCCTTAGAAGCCATGAACTGGGAGAATGCATCCTGCATGAATGCATGGAATTGTGCCGACCAAATGCCCTCCTGCGCTTTGTCGTTAGAGTGAGGCGCTGGGGTGCGGTCGGGTGAAGAAGCTGGTGAGGAGGGGTTGGAGGAGTCTAACTGTTCAGTTTCCCCAGGAGGAGACCAAGTCTTAAGCACTTCCTCGGCAGTAGGGTCTGTGCTGGGTGCCACCGCTGGGACAGGGGAAACCGAATTTGTCCCATTGGCATTGGTTCTCTGTGCCCTGCTAATTTGTCTTTCTAAAGCCAAATGTCTCCTCAAAGCCTCTCGCTCAGCCGTTTTAGACTGTCCCTTCTGAGAAAGGTGTTTTGTTTTAGCTTTCTTCTTCCCCCCCACCTCAGATTCAGAAGATCTGCGTTTTTGTTGTTGCTGTGGGGGGGACAATTGAGGGACCTGTGTGACTGAATACGAGACATTGTCTGCCATTGTGCCAGACACCCCGAGTAGGTAGTGCCTGGAGTGGGGGACAGGATACGCAGACCAGATGCAGATGTTTGGGGCTGAGCCCTCCTCTGCCTATACAAACAATGGCCGGACAGACAGGAGTCTTTGGACAGAAGATCCTGCAAGGCAGTGACTAAAGGTCACTATAGGAACAGTCAGAGAAAAATACTCCTCCTCACCTCCTCACTTAGTCCAGAGAAAGTGCAGTTTATACCTCTCTCTCCCCCTGTCTGTGGCTGTGGCAGCAGACCACGATCAGAAAGGTTCTCTTCCTTTTCCCTCTTCCTTCCTCCTGTCTCAGTTTCTTGCGATAATCCCGGATTTTAGCTTAAGGGCTGCCCCTTTGTCTGCAAGGGAATGGAGTCCGGATGGCCCCGCCCCCAAGGGGAAAACGGCGGGAAGGTCCGTTCGCTCAAAATGGCGAATGGGGAAGAAACCACGCCTCCTAATGTTAGCCCGGGAATCCACGAGGTTCAAACAATGGCGGATCTTTGACTCTGAGGGACCGCGCCTCTCCTCTAAGGAGAAGGCACTTCTAGCGCTGGTTCTGCCTCTCGCGCCGCTCCGCTGGTCTATGCCGAGCGGCGCCGCGGTTTAGCCGCTTTCCGCGCGGCTCAGCTGTTTCGCGCTGAGCGGCGCCTCGTTCTATCGGCCCCAATCACGCTTTCCGCGCGGCTCAGCTGTTTGGCGCTGAGCGGCGCCTCGTTCTATCGCCCGAACCGCTCAGCTGTTTGGCGGCCCCGGAGAGCGGCGAGCAATCCGGTAGTGAAACCCCCGCCCCAACAGCTGCTCGGTGGGCCGGTTATCGGCGGGCGAGCGATCCGGTCCGGCTCCAAGCCTCCCGTTAGTCCCTGACGCCCCACTCACGAATCCGCCGATCCCGGCTGCCTCTCTCGAGTCCTATCCGCTGCCAGACAAATTTTCGTTCAACTGGAGGAAGAGGGGATTCCCTTTTTTTTTTTTTTTTTAAGTTAAGTTAGTTTTGTTCTGAGAGCTGCTTCTCGCACTTCTACCAGGCTTCGAGACTGAGTCAAAACTGGGGTCACGCCCAAAGGAAGGGGTGTGGCCGAAGTTTTTACCCAGTCTGCCAGGCAGGAAGGCCGTCATAGAACCCATCCATTTGGACTCTACAGTCATCCTGCTGGAGAAACTCTTGAGAACAAATAGTACTTAAGGCAGTGGTTCTCAACCTGTGGGTCGGGACCCCATTTGGGGTCGATCGACCATTTCATGGGGGTCACCAAACAACGCAGTCTGCCATTTTTTCCCCTTTTCATTAGCTGTGCTACTCCCTTTTATTCTATTGGCTTTTGAAAGCCAATCGAATAGACTCTCTTGAATAGAGTCTAATTCTAGTGGCTTTCAAAAGCCAATAGGAATTGTCCAGGCTGTCTCTGCCCTGCTGAGCCTGCCAAAAGTCCCATTCTGCAAACGGTGCTGCACCAGTTGAGTAGTCCTCAACTTACGACCGGTTGAGTAGTCCTCGACTTACGATCGGTTGGGGGTCGCGGCATTAAAAAGGTTGAGAACCACTGCTTTAGGGGCTGGTTGCTTGACTTTTACTTGATTTGCTTGAGCTCATCTTTCTGATAGTGTACCTCCCCAGTTACTTGCAAACCTTACTTACACTCAGCTGCCCAATGTTCCTAGTTGCCATTCCCAGTTTTAGTCAGCTTAAAAGTGCTCTATCTGGGTCAGACACCTTTACAGGAAAATTATTACTTGGAAAATTATCTAAGGAAATTTACCCAGGAAAATTATTACTCAGAAAAACAAGCAATAGCAAAAGACATGTCTGCCTGACATCACATGTGCCTTTCCTGCTAAGCTTGCAAGTTTCCCAGATGTTACAATTGACATTAAGAGTAGTAAATCAAGGTACTGCTTTTATCTCATTGCAAGGTCAAGATTCATGAACTGGGGGCCTTCCGAGTAGTTTCCCTTCCTGCCCAGTCTTATTTTTATAATGTTCCACTTTTCTAACATCCCTGTAGTTTTAAGGTATGAGGAGAAATACAAAAAGAATCCTATGCAAATAGGTGCTTTTTTTAAAAAAAAAAAATGGGTCTGACTTTCCTTGTCAGCTCTTGAGTTCACTTGTGAAAATTTTACTTGGAAGAGGAGTAGAGGGGCAGCAGGAAGAATGACTCTTTTCCCATGACTGTTCCTGTTAGAACTCTCTGTTCATTACACTGCTTGTGTTTGTTGAACTTTGCTTGCTTGCAGTGGATCCCCCTTGTCCTACTGACCTTTCCTTTCCCTTGCAGCTGGGGGATGGTTCTGATGATTGGTCAGCCACTTGCTCTCACTTTCCTCCTCTCATCCTTTCTGGAGCAAAGAGAGGTGTAATTGGTTTCCTATCGTGTTGCTGCTGTTCCTGAGAATGATCTAAAAGTGTGTTTATCAAGCTGTCAAACCTTGTGGGGGAATGTTTATATTTTAATGCTGCTATGATCAAGCTGTCTCGGGAATGCATAACTTCACCAGGATTTCCCCTGCAGGAGCAGTAGCCAGAAGAGCTCTGTTTAAATCTAGGGATTTGAGGAACTGCTGTTCATATCCCTTTACTGTGTATCTGTATCTGTTACAAAAGCCTTCCCAATCTGGGGCCCTCTAAATAAATTGGATTTCTACTGAAGTGCAAGTACCATACACTATAGTGACTGATGAGTAGAATAAGTTCCTACATGGTTCAGATTTTCTTTTTCCAGATTGTGATAAAAAATTGTTATTCTTGCTGTAGTAGTTTTCCTTTGGATATGTATCCTTATGGTACAGTGGCTCAGTAGTAGTAGCTCTGAGAGGGATCTCGGAGTCCTAGTGCAGTGGTTCTCAATCTTTCTAATGCCACGACCCCATAATACAGTTCCCCGTGTTGTGGTGGCCCCCAACCACTTATACATGACCGGGTGCCAGGGGCGTGGCCAAAGAAAAGGGGGCAAAATGGCGGACAGCCTTTGTTTGGCGACCCCCGTGAAATGTTTGTTCGACCCCAAATGGGGTCCCGACCCACAGGTTGAGAACCACTGTCCTAGTGGACAATTACTTAAATATGAGCCAGCAGTGTGCTGCAGCTGCCAAAAAACAACAACACAGCTCTAGGCTGCATTAATAGAGGGATAGAATCAAGATCATGTGAAGTGTTAATACCACTTTATAATGCCTTGGTAAGGCCACACTTGGAATATACATTGAGTTTTGGTCACCACAATGTAAAAAAGATGTTGAGACTCTAGAAAGAGTACAGAGAAGAGCAACAAAGATGATTAGGGGACTGGAGGCTAAAACATATAAAGAATAGTTGCTTTTGTTGCTGTTGTTAGCTGCAAAGTCGTGTCCGACCCATCGCGACCCCATGGACAACGTTCCTCCAGGCCTTCCTGTCCTCTACCATCTTCTGGAGTCCATTTAAGCTCACACCTACTGTTTCAGTGACTCCATCCAGCCACCTCATTCTTCTATTGCCCTCAATCTTTCCCAGCATTAGGCTCTTCTTCAGTGAGTCCTTCCTTCTCATTAGGTGGCCAAAGTATTTGAGTTTCAACTTCAGGATCTGGCACAGTTGCTAGAAATGGGTATATCTAGTTTAATGAAAAGAAGGTGTAGGGGTGATATGATAGTGTTTCAAATCTAAGGGGTTGCCACAAAGAAGAAGGAGTCAAGCTATTCTTCAAAGCATCTGAAGGCAGGACAAGAAACAACGGACGGAAACTAATCAAGGAGAGAAGCAATCTAGAACTGAGAAGAAATTTCCTGAAGTTAGAACAATTAATCAGTGGAACAACCTGCCTCCAGAAGTTGTCAATGCTCCAACACTGGAAGTTTTCAAGAAGACTGGACAACTATTTGTCTGAAATGGTGTAGGGCAGGGGTCTCCATACTTGATCTTTTTATGACTTGTGGACTTCAACTCCCAGAATTCCTCAGCCAGCGTGCCTGGCTAAGGAGTTCTGGGAGTTGAAGTCCACAAGTCATAAAAGGGCCAGGTTTGAAGACCCCTGGTATAGGGTTTCCTGCCTGAGCAGGTGGTTGGATTAGAAGACCTCCAAGAACCCTCCCAACTCTGTTATTCTGTTAATCTTCTAAAGGTCATAAAATGACAAGGGTTACTTAATGAGTTTAATGATTGAAGAGAAATTCTTAAGTCTAACTGACAGGAGTGACTAGGATTCAGATGGAGACTTTCTTATCTTCTGTGTAAGTGAACCTTGTAATAAGTAATAGAATTGCTGACTGGAGCAAATATTTGTGGAAGTAGCATTCACATCCTTGAATTAGCTCTCTCTACCGAAGCTGACAATTACAGGGAAAGGTTTCTTCTTTGAATGACTGATCAGCAAGGTCCTATAAGCTGTTGTGAATCTCTGTGTGTTTTGGTGGTCCGTTAGTTTAAACTATTATTCCACATTTCTGGACTACTCCTCAGTTGTCTTCCTCCCTGTTCCCATGGCTCCCTCTCCCTGCCTTAAACTTTGGTCCATGATGCATCTCAGGCAGCTGCCTATAGTCCTGCCCTTGACTTATTGTACAAAATCCTTGGGAATCATTCTTAGTGTTATCTCATGAATGCAAAACAATCCCAAATGTTCAAAAAAAATTTGCAGATGAAACAGGAGATGTTGCAGATGAAGCAGTCATTCTCTTATTCAGTATATGCATATTTTACATTTTGTAAGAAGTAAATTCCCCTTCCTCCATTTTTTTATCACTGATTTCCTGTAGGAATGTCCTTGCATATGTTTTCTGTATCGTTTGAGTGGGCTCTTTACAAACTTCTTTTGTTCTCTGTGGATTTTAGCCAGAACTGTTCTTGCAATGAAGTTAATAAAGAAACTGATATCAAGTTTTATTTGATCCAGCTTGAACAGATGGAAAGACTTTCTTGGGAACTTAAGGCTTGCAGAAAAGTGTTGTAACACAGACAGGAAATATTTGAAACTAATTTAAATGAGGTGAGGGTGAGTTTTTTTGTTTTGTTTTGTTATGATTACCTTGAGTATCAGATACTTTAATTGCAAGCTTGAAGATAGAGAAAACTGCCTCAAAGATTATGTGTCCTGTGAAAAAGTGGAAGGCTTTGTCTGGAGTTCAGTAGGTAGTTGAATCAAAATTTCATTTGCCCATATCTTTTTTATATGGATATGAGACCTTTGTTTTGGTGTACATGTTTTCTCCTAGTCAAATGCACCATCATTTAAGCATCATTGGAATGGATGAACTACATGTGTGTGTATATTGGGGGGAGAAAGAGATCCATATATACTGCTCAAAAAAATAAAGGGAACACAAACGTATAGGAGCCTACACGTTTGTGTTCCCTTTATTTTTTTGAGCAGTATAGTGTGATCAAATGCAACTTTCCCCACATGGTTTGGGAATTTAGAGAACTGGAATTGGAAAGTTCTATGTTGAAGAAATCTGATCTAATGTGTATCAAAGGTGCTTCTACAAAGGCAACTTGAGGAAGAAGAAGAAAATGTTTTGCTTCTCATTCAAGAAGCTTCATCAATTGGGGGGGAGGGATGGAAAGATAGGTATTGACGGTATCTATGGAAATTCTCAACCATCTAGGCCATGGTTGTTCCAAAGGTGCTTTTTTTTCCATTCTAAAGAATTAAAGAAGCTTCTTGGATGAGAAACAAAATGTCTTCAAGGAAAAAAAAAGTCCAGTTTCTTTTGAAAAAAGCACCTTTGGGACGATAGGTACTGACAGTTGAGACTGGGTGGTGGTGGGGGATGAAAGGATAAGTTCTGACAGGATGATGATGATGATGATCTAATGTGTACCATTTCATGCTTCTGTTCAGCAGAAGTATTTAACTGTGCTTGAAAGAAGGTAAAGTGTTTGATAAAAAGTTCTATATATTGCCCTAGGAAATACTTTTTACTTCCACATGTCTATATTAAAATCATGATAAACTTATGCTATCCCAATATAAGATTAAACCGAAATAGTTCAGTGTGTATTTAAAACAAATTACTTAAAAAAAAGATGAAATTGAAATATTTCAGTGGGTATTTTTAAAAATAAATATAACCTCATTTAACCTGTCCCTAGGCTCATGTCTTGTTTTCTTAATTGGAATCCCCCTTTTTCAAGATAATTCCCAATGAAATTTGACAATGGTTTGGCATTTAGTGGTAGAAAATATAACTTTAAGGTTGGAAATGCATAGAAGCTTGTTGTTAATATGTGCGACTAAATAAAAGTCATACTTTGAAAAAGCAGATTTGTTTTGTTTCTGTTGTAAATGGACAGAGCTTGGGAGAAGACAGACAAGCTTGTGGTGTAAGATGTTAAGTAATTTTCTTTAAGCTTTCAGGAATCAATTTTTCATACAGAGGCACATTTTGAGATGCCTTCTTTCAAAGGAGGCAAAGCTGGTAATTAAGATTGCTCTATTTGCTAATCAGCAGTAGACATTCAATAATTATAAAAAATATTTTAAGACTAAAGCAGTTAGAAAGCTTGCTTTGTATTTGTGGTTGAATCATGTTGTATTCTTATATATAATTATATGGGAGTAAAGTCAATTGAACTCGGGTCTACGAGTGGATATTTATATTTATAGGATTGTACTGTAAAAGAAGCTAGTTCACAAAGATTCTGTGTTGATTTATTCATTCCATATATTATTGTTAAAGTGGCTTTTGCAGACAAACAAACTTGAGGTATATTAGCTTATTTGTAGTTTTAAATCTCTTGAAAGGCAATACAGCAGGATGTCTTTGACCACATATATTTGTTTTTTGCCCTTTGACAATGTTTATAGGGCCTTCTTTTTGCCCTGGTTTGGAGATAGTTGTTCAAATTGTTCCTTTTCAACCGGCTTCACATGAGAATGGTTATGCAGATGTTATTGAACTTGCGCTCCCATCAGCCTTAACCACCATGGTCTAAAGTGAGGGATGATGGGAATCAAACCACATCTGAAGAGCCATATATTGCTAACACCTAATCTATAGCAACCAGCAAATTCTATCTTTAGCCATGCAGAGAAATAAATAAAAGAACTTGGACGATTTTCACTAGTCTCTTTTCAAACTCAGCTTCTTTAAGACATCTTTTGCTCTTTAAGGCAAATGGTTGTGGAGGTAGGGAATAGACTTTAAAAAATGGGATAATATAATTTTAAAAAATTACATCATCATAGTTCTGATTGTATTTATACCCATCCCCCTCCTTTTTTGTTCCATTCAGTCATGTCCATGTCTTGGAGACTGCCTAGACAAGTCCCTGAAGTTTTCTGGGCAATGTTTTCAGAAGTGCCTCCTTCCTAGGGCTGAGAGAAAAGTGGCAATTATATCCCACATACCTTACTCCTACTACCTTACTCCTAGTATTTTCCACACAACAACCCTATGAAGTGGGTTGGGCTGAGAAAAAGTGTCTGACCCAAGGTCATCCAGCTGGCTTTGTACCTAAGGTGGGACTAGAACTCACAATCTTCCAATTTGTAGCTTGATGCCTTAACTACTACACCAAACTGGTTCTCATTTAACCCTATTAATATAGTACAGGGGTTTTCATACTTGGACCTTTTATGACTTCTGGGAATTGAAGTCCACAAGTCATAAAAGGGCCAGGTTTGAAGACCCCTGATAACTGCTCTAAAGTTAAAAATAGTGGAAATCCTGTTTGCTTATTATCTCTTATTATTGGGCTTTTTCCAGGTTCTGAGTAGCTCTACAGGTTAAATATATTTCCCATGTGTGGAGCCAAGGTCAGTTCCCCCCCCAACCCTTTTAAAGAGGCTATGTTGTCCTTGATTTGAAAAATGAAGAACAAAATTTCTGTCATGGTGGCCTCAGAGTGAAACACTTCAGGTCAAACACAGATATGGTGTGTTGGGTCATATAATAATTTACCTTTCTTTGATTCAGGGAATATTGAGTGATTACTAATTTCCTATTCTCAATTTAGGTTACTAGTTCTTGTAATGTATATTCTTCATTCAGTCATCTTTACTCTTTACTGAACTTCTCTTAACCGGAATAAGGTAACAGCAGGTGAAAATAAGATTAGGGCAAGAGAAGCCTACATTTAGCAGAATTATAGAACATTGGAAAAAGGGAAAGCTTGGCTCAAGGGACTAAGGTAACCCTAAGCTAAACTTGATTTTATCTGAGGTTTCGGTTGGGATTTGTCTTTTCACACTGCTAGCTGTCAGAAAAATATTAATCTGTATTCTATCTCCCCAAACTGAAGAAAACAAAATAGTGAACAGAGAATAAAAAGTCTTTGCAAAACATTGTTTTCAGCTTGGAAGTCTTTTTTCTTCCTGTCCTCTCTCAAGCCAAGGTTTATTACCTCCTTTGTGGTCTGCCTGAACCTAGAAGACTGCATGGATCACAAAAGTATAGCTCTGATGTCTATGCTCGCTAAGGTGCAGATGCTATCAGGACACTAATGAAGGAGTTATGCATGGTGAAATGAATCTGTGGAAGCTAGACTAAGACCACCATTACTATGGATTGCTAGACTGTGTTGCATCTCTATTGCAGGATTTAACTTAAAGAACTGTAGATCTGAAGGGAACGTGTTCAACCAGAATGTTTTTGTGTGTGTGTGAAAAATGAGGCATGTTCTGGGTTAAAAAGTCAAGGTCTTTGTGATCTTCTGAAGTTGTGCATTCTGTACTACATCATCTCCGGCAGCTTGTTTCACACATTTTTTTTCTCCTTCTCCTTTCTGCCTCTCATTTATTTCTCAGACCATTGGCCCTCTATCATCATTTTTTCCCATCTTCCATTTCCATTAGGAAATATGTGACATTTCTAGAGGTCTCCAGATTCTGCAGCTGTCTTTCCAAATCTGACCTCTTCCAGGTGTCTTCCCAGCCAGTCGGATAATTTAGGGAATCTGCTGACAAAGCTATTCTTTCTTGAGACTCCACCCACCACCACAAACCACACTTGTATGTTATTCTTCCCCCCCTGAAGTCTATGATCAGATTGCATTTCAAAATTAACTGGAATAACTCGGATTGATTTGCAAGGCTAGGTTTATTCACCCTTACACTGTAAGAGTACGCAATACCAGTTTGCTTCATTTCCTTGTTTGTTTGCTGCTTGTCCCTGAAGTTCTTCTGAGTTTATTTGAAATTTTTGTTACTCATGGTACTGTTGTCTTCATTTGATAGCAATAAAGATCTGATGTTTTCTGAGTGCTAGTTTAAACAGAACAGATACTTAACCTCTTTCAAAAGATAATGTATCTCATTACCTAGACAAATGCACTGCAGCATGTAAACAGCTATTTATCTTAATTGGTGGTAATGCAGAAAGCAGGAAGGTTAAATATAACATTGCAAGCACACTGTGATGTTTGCAGGCTGTAGGAATTGAACTGCTGGTGCCAGCAACATGCCACTGAAATTTTAGTCTTCCTGTCCATATAATAGATGTGGTGTTGCATACTAAGCAATTTCGGCCTTCTGAACCAATCTTCAGACCTCCACGTGTTGTGAAATTAAATTAAATTGATTGTAATAGCGAGGTAATTCATAATTAAACAGAACCCAAGTTAAATAACTAGAGCAGCAATGTCTTGTCTCAATTTTTTTCTGTCCTATACACATACTAATATTAAAACAATGTTGTGGTAGACACATCATCACACCTAGCTGTACACACTGTCAATGCTTCTTATATGTGGCCCTACAGATGTTGCTCAAATATAACTCCCAGGAGTCTTAGCCAACTTGACCAATGCTTTTGAGGTGATCTAATTATACATCTATGCTGAGATGTAGATATAGAGAGAAGGGCTTAAAATCTATGAATTCTTTTGAATTTTTAACATCTTAGCATAAACATGGCCTTAAAACATGATCTATTCTCCACACGAGTCCTAGCTCATAATTTATATGCCACTGGATTCTCATTCTTTCCCCATTCACTAGATCAGGTAGTTTCAGTTTATTCAAGCTATAAAACATTGACAGAAAACTAACAAAAAGCTGAAATACATGTTTTTGTAATTTATGGAAAAGCATATAAGGACATTATTTGAATTTTACAAAAAAAGATGCCTCAATTACTGTCTCAGAAGGTCCACCATTTATGACAATTATTAAAAAATAAGCTTTTTATTATGAATATAAAATGTTTCCAATGTTCATCAATTAAAACTTGCATTTCACAATTCTCTGGGAGTTTAATGTTTTAACCAAATTAATCATTCTCAAATGACTAGGAGGCAATATTGATCTTTTCCTTAGGGGGAAAAATCTATATATGTCCCTAACTGTGAATTTTGAGCAAACTTATTGCCCATGGTCTGTAATGGAACTCCCATCAAGTTCAATTTGAGAAACCCTGTTTTAGCGGCAGATATGATTTTTTTGTATGGATTTTATTGTCTACTCATGAGTATTGTCTTGCAATGTGGGCAGTGACCTATAGGTCATCTTGTACTGTGTCTTTGCTGTTTTCTAAAGTTTAGAATGAGGACTTTGTAAATGATTAATTTTCTATGTGGTAGAAACCATACCGAAATGTTTTTTTTTTTTTTTTAGTTTGAGCACTACTGAAATTTGTGCTGTATGGAAAACTCAACTGACTTGATAAACAAAATGCTTCCCTTTGCTGCTTTCTAATAAAACCTAAAAGGGCTAAGTATAAGGAAGAGGCCAACAGCGCAGTTTTTGAAACATGCCAAGTTGTCAGTGAATCTAAGCCCTGTGTCTGGCCAACTCACTCTTGGGAGTTGGACAAATTGATGTGTCAGACTTGTGCCTGATCCTCTCTATGTTTTATAAATGTTGATCTTGAGCTATTTTTCTAGAAAGTGCCCTATAATTATTTTGATCATGTGACTGGAAGGGTTTGAGGCTTCTGTTGTTTTGGAAGACATCTGATACTTTAGTAGGACTATATTTATTTTAATAATTTATATGGCCACCCATCTCACAACAATGACTGTGGGTTGTATGCAAGGATTAAAACATCAGTTTCGAGCGATGACCCATGATACCCAAGATAAACATTACATCCCAATCATAAAACCGCTTCAGCAGCAAATTTCGTCTAACATTCTGGCCCAAATGCCTGGGGAAATGTCAAGTATTCAGAACTTGAAAAGCTAACAGGGTCAGGTCAGGGTCATCTGGCTCTGTGACAGGATGCTGTTCCACAGGGCAGGTGCTGCCATAGTGAAGGCACAATTCCAGGGTCCATCAAGGTGATGATGTTTGATAAAAGAGGACTGAAGCCTGTTAGATCTGGTGGGGCAAATAGAAGTAAAAGGCAGTCACCCAAATAGTCTCGCCATATCCCATGTAGAGCTTTATAGGTGAGAAGTAGCACTTAGAATTGTATTTAGAAGCCTACTGGAGCAGCTTGTGGAGCAGGGTGTATGAGTATGTGAAATTGACAAAACTGCCTTTGCTGCTGCATTCTGAACCAGCTTCAGCTTTCAAATGTTCTTCAATGGAAGTCCCATATTCAATGCATTGCAGGAATCCTAATGGGAAATGTTTAAGATGTGAGTTGTCATGTGCAAGGCCAAAGCCAGGGGACAACTTACAACCACAGCCATTTAATCTTAGTAGGGTTGACCCAAAGTTCTCCTCTATCCAGACCCTCATAGCCTCTAGGAACCAGAAAAGAACTTCAGTAGCATCACTCGGTGAGCCCAGAGTAGAGAAGCACAGTTGGTTATCATTAGTTTACTAGTGATAATGCACCTCACTGGATGACCTTACTCAGCAGTTTCATGTAGATATTATATAAGAGTAATGAGAAAGTAAGAATCTAGAGCAGTGATAGCGAACCTTTAAGAGATTGAGTGCCCAAACTGCAACCCAAAACCCACTTATGTATCATCGAGTGCCGGGTGGGTGTGACCCATTGGCTGGGTGTGGCCAATTGGGTGGGCATGGCCAATTGGGTGGGCATGGCTGCGGTGGTAATGGCAGACTGGGTGGGACTAAAATGTTCAATCAATCAATTCCAACTTTGCAAGATCTTTTTTTCCCGTGAAAAGTTGAAATTGACTGATTGAACTTTTTTTTTTTTTGCACATGGTGGCGGAGGCCTAAAGCGAAAAGGTTTTATAAAACCCAGCTGAAGGCCTAGGACGGGCACGCGTGCCCATAGAGAAGACTCTGAATGCCGCCTTTGGCACCCGTGCCATAGGTTCACCACCACTGATCTAGAGGTTCTCTACAAGGCATAAGTCTCAGGTTCTAGTTCTCTCTCCCCCCAACACTAACATGAAATTAAAATAGTTGTGAATAAAGGAAAAGAACCATTGTAATACAGTGCAGGCCAGGCCAGAAGAATACCATGAACAATGGTATTGACAGCCACTGAGACATCAAGGAGGGCCAGAATGAATGCAGTGCCCCCACTCTAGTCCCCCAGAAGTCCCCAACAAGTGCAATCAATGATTTTCCAGTGTTATAGTCAGGCCCTAATCCTAATTGGAAAGGATCCAGATAATCTGCTTCTTCTAGGACCAGGTTGGAGGCTGGATGAAAATTGTCCAGTTCTTGTGATCCATCAACAGTCTCTTAAGAAGAGGGCAGACAACTGTGTCTTTCAAAGCAGACAGAATAGTTTCCCACAGTGCAGTATTTTGCCACTGTCTGGACCCAACCACTTGTCACCTCCCAGGAAACCTTAGTCAGCCAGGAGGGACAGGAATTAAAATACAGGTAGCTGAACTCACAGCACCGGGAACTCTACTCATTTCATCAGAGCTAATATGTTCAATCTCTTCCCAGATAACTGTCTCAGGCAATTCCAAAGGACCTGGTCAGCCAGATTCCTACTGCAAAAAAACCCGGAGTGTTTTTATCCACTAGATGCCTAGAAGAGTCTTCATGGCAGCCCTGCAGTTATTATTGTGTCCTTTTTATCCAATCTGCAGATATAATAAGGGTTGAGAAGTAAGAAATCTCACTGTCCTTATTGCCACAAAATAATCTTTAAGAAAGGCTATTACCTACATTTGGTGAGGTTCACTTGTGGTTTTTCTCCAGCTGCATTCTCAGTGTCCTTATGCCATGATATAAATGTAATGAGTGGGAGCAAAGCTTATTTCTAGAAGAAACCTAAAGGTAAATGAAACTAAGATTTTCAAAAAGATGAAGGGACTTTACAGGGTATACATTTTTATACAGAACTAGAAATCTTGTGAGACTTCATGACTCTTCAGACTGCCAAGAAGAGTAAAGTATTCCCTTACTTTTCCAACTGTATTTGGTAAAGCTTGAAAATCAGATTAAGTTTCCTAATAGTTCAGCACAAATTCCCTAAAGATCCAAAGACCCAACAAGTCATCTCCCTTTCTTAAGTATTTGAATTACCAAAAGGGATATCATCCAATTTGAGGGATATCATCCAATGAAGTACAATGTTGATAGATAATTTGCAACTCGATGACACTAACTTTGTAATTCTGATAGTGTTGTTTAAATTCCATTTTTTATATATATCTTTCAGCTTTGAAGAGATCCTTTGAAGTCGAAGAAGTAGATCAGCCTTCAAATTCTTCTACTCCACAAAGGCGGACACCCAATCCTCTTGTGAGGTCCACAGTGTCCAGTTCCACACAGAAATTCCAAGATCTTGGGGCCAGAAATTCAGAGACTCCTTCCAGACATGGGGAGTCTCCAGCACAAAGATCTCCCAAGTCTTCTTTAAGGAGAGTTGAGATTTCTGGGCCAAAACATCCTGAACCAGTGTCCAGAAGAACAGAAATCTCCATTGACATATCATCTAAGCAAGTGGAAAATTCCACCTCAGGAGCATCAAGATTTGGCCTCAAGAGAACAGATGTGTTGGGACACAAGCCTCTTGAGACTCCTCCCAGAAGGACTGAGATCAGTATAAGTAAGCCCCAGGACCAAGCTCTTCGCAGAATGGAAGTCCCCTCAAAGATCCCTGAACCAACCCAGCGCAGAGTTGAAGCCACTAGTCCGCCTTTGCCTGATGTTGCTACCAAACGTGTGGAAATCCAAGTAACAAAATCTTCCGAGGTCCCCGTGCCGCCAATCAGGCAGACTGAAAATGTGGAGCATTTTTCAACCAATCAACATCTGCCACCAGAACCAAAGATACAGCCAGTGGTGACTGAACTGCCACACAAAGGCCAAGAAGGTAAGCAGATAAACAGTTTTTTTCTTTTCAGTTCTTTGTCCAAGTCTCTTCCTTTCAGAGATTTTTTGCCAGCCACCAGGATTATAATCAGTTACTATTCTAAAAAAGAAAAGAAAAGAAAAAAGAAATTGGTGTATTAATTCATGTGTATTATTTCAGTTATAGCTCAGCTTTATTTTACTTGTTTGACTTTGTTGTTGTTGTTAGTTGCAAAGTCGTGTCCAACCCATCGCGACCCCATGGACAACGTTCCTCCAGGTCTTCCTGTCCTCTACTATCTTCTGGAGTCCATTTAAGTTCACACCTACTGCTTCAGTGACTCCATCCAGCCATCTCATTCTCTGTCGTCCCGTTCTTCTATTGCCCTCAATCTTTCCCAGCATTAGGCCCTTCTCCAGTGAATCCTTCCTTCTCATTAGGTGGCCAAAGTATTTGAGTTTCAACTTCAGGATCTGGCCTTCTAAAGAGCAGTTGGGGTTGATCTCTTATAGGACTGACGGGTTTGAACGCCTTGCAGTCCAAGGGACTCGCAGGAGTCTTCTCCAGCACCATAGTTCAAAGGCCTCAATTCTTTGTCGCTCAGCCTTTCCTATGGTCCAATTTTCACATCCATACATTGCAACTGGGAAAACCATGGCCTTGACTATATACACTTTTGTTGGCAAGTTGTTTGACTTATATCCCCCCTTTTGTATAGGACCTTAAGATGGCAACACATATAGGGCTCCCTCTTCCTATGTGGTATGGTGGGCTAAGGGATCTGCCCAAAGTCACCCAGGGAGCATCTATGGCTGAGAGTGGAGTAAAATCTCTGTCTCTCCACTTATAGTCCAACACCTTAACCTTTATACCACACTGGCTCTTATTATATGTCTGGATTACTTGAGGTAGCAATAAGATTTTGATTACTATGGTAAAAATGTAATAAGTGATACACCACTGCCCATTGCTTTTATATTAATTGAGGGATGGAATTATGTTCATATTTATTTTAGACTACTGTGGATGAATTGTGTACTTCTGAATTGGCACTGGATTTCTGTGTTGATTTACAGTTTGCAATTAAAAATCTGAATTTTATAATTTATAACAGAGTAAGCAAGTACATTACATTCATTGGATTTGAGATCATTGTTACCAAAGTAAATCACCGGATCTTTCCATTTTGAAAAAGGAAGATTCTATGTAATGTGTTTTCCATAAGTTAGATACATTGTATATGAACAGTATAGTTTCTAGTGGTCACACAACGGTAGCATTACCCAAACTATGATTACAATTCTTGAGCCTTATACTATATGGCCCCATATAGATAATTCAGGCAGTAAATGTTCAGAATTTGCAACCAAGTTGCATTTTTGGGTACAAAATAGATTGTATAATGTCCAGGATTAGTGCTCAATACTAGAATGTGTGTTGGCTTTGAAATAAAGTCCTTCTTCAAAGAGCTATCATATCCGGATAGAAAAGGTTTGTGGGGCTAAATTTGGAGATCTTTAATCACAATCTGGTTGTAATAACACAATTATTTGTTTATGATTTGCAGATATTTTAGTTGGCTTTAAGAAACATATTAACATGGCAGTGGTTTTTGGTTTTTTGTTCCTTAATAACCCACATAGCTACCTACACTTTTTGAAAGATTTCCATTACAGTTGTCCAGCTTGTTTTGACTAGTAAGCTAGAATTCTAAAATTACCTACAATTGTATATAATTAGCATTATAAGTTATTATCTTAACCATGCTGGCATTTTATTTGGTGCCAGGCATGAGACTGGGATCTTGAATATCCTGACTTTCAGATGGCAATTCAGAGACAACTTTGCCGTTTAAGAGGATGAGAACATTTCTGGCATAGCATTTGCCGTGTTTTGACCTTCCAAAGAGAGGATTTCATAGATACTCTTAAAATATTTTTTGTACACTAGGAACACACTATGAAGGAATGCAGTCAATCAAAACATTGTGATGTGCATATGCTCTGCATTGTGTTCCCTTTTTATTATGCTTTAGTATGCAGAACTGTTTTATAGTAACAAACAACTCAAATAAAAAACAGTTGTTTAAGAAGATCCAGGGCTTTCTGGCCTCTTGCAACTGAAGACTAATGGTTTTACTATAGACAAAAGCAGTAGTTGGACTGTACTTAATTTTTCCTATAGGGATAAGTGTTCAAAAGGTGAATGCTTCAAAAATTGAGGGTAGGGGCTGTTTTAAGATTTAGGGAATCTTCCTTTGTTCTTTAAATGGTGTTAAGTCTACTTTTATTTTTGCATGCTGTACCTCAAAATATTAAAAAATGTGTTGATTTTTATATTGCCATAGTAGGATGGCACAGAGCAGAGTTTTGGTGTCACAAAAAAGGACTTGGGATCACATGCAGTATTAGGGCTATTTGTTTCCAGTCTTAGATGAAAACATATTTTAGTTAGTTCCTTGCTGTACTTTTGTTCTTTCTCATGTCACTGAACTGATACAAATTCAATTTCCTATTCTCCTCTTGAAGGTTTCATATTCTTTGCTACAAGACTCTCTTTAATGCTTCAAGGCCCATTTGTAGTAGCATTTATGGTTTGAAAATATTTTAGTTGGACCTAATAAAAATATTACCATAGTGTGGTTTTTGGTTTTTTTATTTCTAACACAGAGAACTTTCCTTGAATGCCAGGCTGCTGATTCTTTTTTCTACCTTCTTCTGCTAACAAGGTCACACTTTTCCCTTTGTTAAATGTAATGTGGTATTTAGAAGATTCCTATTTTCTGTTGCAGTTTCCCCTTAGTATTTATATGTGTGCTTCTGCTTCTCTGCACAGGTCTGATCAAAAAAGAGATTGTGAAAAACATTAAGGGGTAGACTCAGATTATTAGAAAGCTGCTCTTCTACAGAAAGTGTATATATAGTGTTTCAGATTTTTTTTTAGTTATGAAAAAGAATTGATAAGGAACAAGAAAGCTGTATCTAAACTCATGCATGATATGGATAGTTTTGCTTCCTCATTTGTAATATTGAAACTTAGAATCATTCACTGCAGTGAAAGATAGGATCGGTGCTGAAGAAGGACCTCTTTATATAAAATATAATTAAACAATGGGCACTAAATAGCAGTTTAGAAGGTTTTTAATATTCTTAATCAATGGCAAATGGTTTTCATGGATGCTTAGTAAGTTCAGAGTAACAGGCATACATCTTATATTCTAGTGGCTAGGTAGTAACGGTAGAGATAGAAGAAGAGTGAGTTGTCCGTGTTGTGAATTAAATGAGTGAATTAAATCAGCCACTCTGAGGACTTCCGGTTTTGTGCAATAGCAACACAGCTGAGGGATCATGGAGTTCCGCACCGCACGGCTAGTTTTCGCCCTGTCAGGGGACCCTTAAATGGGTCTAAAGTCACCCTGTAGAGGCAACGAAGAATGAGGGGCACCCTGTCAATCACAAAAAGATGGTGGTCTTTCCGTTTGATCTGGGGGAAGCCCTCCAACCTGACAGCAGAAAGGTTAGCCACATCCCGATGTCTAGCCCTAGCTACCAGCATCAGAAGTCCAAAAGCACCAACTGAGAACAACAGTGAACAGCATGTTGGAAACTGGGTAAGAACATCAATCTTCTTTTCTTTAATTTGAAACTGATTTCCTGGAAAAGATTCCCAAGAAGCAAAAAAAAAAAAAAAAAACTCTGAAAGTGAAGGAAGAGGATTACAACCCTACCACTCCATAGAAGGAAGCTGCAATTTAATTTTTTAGGGGACAGAAATATATTGAAATTGACTAATGTAAAGGTATAATCTGGAGAAAACTGAACACTATGGAAATTGGCAAGACTTTCCATTTGAAAAAATATGATTAAAATTATAAGAAAATATATTTTTTTTCGTTTTGGAGTTTAAAAAAATAAATAGTTACTGCCATCTAGTGGTGGACTAAAGTATAGCACTATAGCTGCCCTGCATCAGAAATTGGTAAGACACCCAGAAAAAGAGCACAACCTGTTCCTTTGATCATCAGTCTAAACAAATAACAGCTACAATTACATTTATAAAAATACAGGACAAACCCCTTAGTAAACTGAATACACTGATTTGGAAAGTTTCTTGGCAAAAGAAGAAGGTGAGAGTCAGACCTAAGAGATGACTCCACCTACCAGATGGAGTATTACATGAATAAACACCTGTTTGAATATGGTTAAAGGAATAGTTAAATTTTGGATATGAATGGGTTTTATGGCAAATGTGATTTATAGGTAGTATAATATTTTTTTTATAATATGGGAAATGTAAAAATAATGGGATGACTTAGATGAATAAAATGTTTTGGATACAAAATGTAATCAATTTGGAGAAAAATATATTTGATAAGAAATGTTTTAAATACTGAGGGGAGAAACTAAGCTTAAACAAGAATAGGCAAGAGCCAAATTTAAGAGAGATGATTTGAACTAATAGATGGAGTACTATATGACTAACTACCTATTTGAATATGGATAAAAATAGTTAACAAGTGTACAAAATGTTTTGGATATCTAAATGTAATCAATTTTGAGAAAATTATAATTGATAAGAAATGTTTTGAATATTGAGGGGGAACTAAGCCTAAATAAGAATTCTGAAAATAGGACTTATAGCGATTTACATAAGATGATTTTTTTTGCAAAAGTAATTGTAAACTGATATGTCTAGAAAAGATGTTACATACTGATGATATTGTTATCTATACAAACACTAGAAAAATGCTTATACTTAACTTTGTATGTATTGAAAGTACCAAGAACTATATCTGCTTCATGTTGGCAAAAGGAGAAATTTAGTGGAAGAAGAGAAGATTAAGGAAAGATATTTCTAGTTAACATACTGATTATGAAATTATAAAAATTAACTATTACTGATAGTTGTTAAATTTATGAAGCCAGACAACATGTTGTTTACTAAGCACTAAAGATTATTATTGTAAAAAATATATTTTAAAAAAATAAATCAGCCACTCTGTGTCATTAGCCTGATTAAGAAAAGCCTGATTAAGAAAACATGTTTTCATTCTCCAAGTTTCATTGCTACATGTTTTAGGGCAGGATGGGGCTTTTAAGTAAGAACTTAAACACATGTGGTAGAAACAACTCTTCTACTCCAGTTATTTCTTCACTTTATTGAATGATATTCCTTGCACCCAAGACACCTTTATAAATTCTCCACCTTTTTTGTCTCCTATTGTCATAATGTCTTGGGATACACAGTGCTAAATATCCATTTCATTTCTTGTATACAAAATAAATTATGACTAGCTTGATTTAGCAATACTTAGGGGCTCCTTTACAGCAACTGTTTACTATGGTATAGCTCAGAGGCATCCAATTTTAGTGGACATATCCTAGTCGTTTAGCCTTTGCCACATTCTCCAGCCCAGTGTGGAGACAATCTAAATTTGTCCTTAGCTGTTCCAGTTCTAAAATAGTGCTTTCTCTCTTGGGAAGAAAGCAATTTCATTTTGCTACTTTAGTTCCATTTTGCAATCTTAATGGGATCTTTCCAGGTGCTTTGATGCCAGTATTGTCATTCTTTTGCAACATTGCCATTTTGGATTATTTGAGAGTGAGCTATTAAGTGACAAAAGGTCTGCCAGTTTTTTCCTCTAGCCTCAGGAACAGAAAGACCAGCAAATCTGTTTACTGGTCTTCTGGAAGAGTGTAAAGTACTCCAGCTGAAAGGTTGGCAGGATTGAAGATAACTGGGATGAAGTGGGAAGATGGTTCCTCAAATATTCAGTGAAGCTTCTTTTTGCTTCCTCTCACATCCTCAGCCCCATCAATCTGGGTGATATTTGGTCACTGGCCTACATGTCTTCTGGAAATGGTCTAAGTCAGGGGTCTTTGAACTTGGCCCTTTTATGACATTGGACTTCAACTCCCAGAATTCCTCAGCCAGCGTGCCTGGTTGAGGAATTCTGGGAGTTGAAGTTCACAAGCCATAAAAGGACCAAGTTCGAAGACCCCCTGGTCTAAGTGATTGATTATTATAACAGAGCATTTCCACCCTGTCAATTGGGCACTTTGAAAGCTGGCTAAAGTCCCAGGCGTCCACCCATCTTTACCTAAGACAGTGCCACATATTTTAAGGGACATGATAATGCGATTCTTTCCTCTGATTGCTGGTGTTGGATGGGAATGGAAACAGTCAGGGGAATCACTGCCCGTAAATTGTCCTGCTTTAAAGCTGTAGGTGCAAAACGTATTACTGAGGTGAATTAAGGACAAACCTTTGGGCACTGCAAAATTATGCTAGCATATTTTTCTGCCAAATCGAGGACTGGAGGAAAGCACAATGAACACAGCCATGGTTAAAAGCCCTAGAAAGCATGGGCTACTACCAACTTTCAGTTTTTGGTTGTGACTGTTGAATTCTCATAGCTCATGAACTTTTTTTTATCACTGGTATACTGGAATATATTGGAATTGGAGATGTCAGTAATAAATCAGTGCAATAAGGAAGGAAGGATTGTATACCATTATGTACAATTAAGAAGGCATCCGTTTGCAAAGGCAAAATATGTTTTCATCCATGCTCCCATTCACAGAATAGGCATCATAATATTGCTTTTTTTATCCTCAGCTTTTTAAGCAGTTGTGCATAAGAATTACTAAGAAGATTATTGAAAGAATACTTTTTCAAAGGATATGGATATTATTTTAAATAGAGCTTTGAAAATTATCTTGTATCTCCAACAGGCTGCACTAAGATTCTAACAAGGTAGCTGATGAAAAGGTTAAAATGCATTGAATTGTTTTTCAGGAATAACAAGTTGGAGTTGGAAAAACTAAAGCTTTGAAACTTGTGAAACTAAGACAGGAAATCCCCTATTTATCTATTTCTTTCAGTTAGTAAGAAGAGGAGACCCTCAATGGAACATGAAAATAAAGTAAAATAAAATAATCTTGATTGGCTAATTTATATCTGTTAGATCACAAAGAGATGAAAGCAACTGAATAACAAATTAATATCAACATTAAATCAGAGCTGAAGGAGGTGGAGAAAAGCATTTTCTTAGCATAAAAAGGACATTTTAAACAAATGTTTTTGGGAATGATGCAAATATGCTATTTACTAATTTATCCCGGATAGACTATAAAGTTTTGTCCATTAATGGAACTTTTTGTTACTTTGTAGCAACATTTTATTTATTTGATTTATAGACTTCCTATCTATAATAATATCTTACACAATTAAAACATAAACAATACTAAAAATAATTGTCTATTAAATAGCTATATAAACAATAAAAACATTAAAAACAATTGAACAATGAAAATCCATACAATACAATACAATCACCAAGAAAGCACAGCCATCAAGAACAGTACAACCATTTTATGGGCTCTACACAACTCTCTGATTCCTAGGCCAGATGGCAAAATCAGGTCTTCAGGCCTTTCTGGAAGGTCATCAAGGTGGGGGCCATCCTGACTTGGGGGGGGGGGGATGATGTTCCATAGGATAAATGGAGCAGTAGAAAAGGCTCTCCTAGGTCCCACTGGATGACACTCTCTAGTGCAGTGTTTCTCAACCTTGACAATTTTAAGGCATGTGGACTTCAATTCCCAGAATTCCACAGCCAGCGTTGCTGGCTGTGGAATTCTGGGAATTGAAGTCCACATGCCTTAAAATTGTCAAGGTTGAGAAACACTGCTCTAGTGGATTGAACCTGTAACAAGCCTCTTGTGATGTACCTGATGTAACAGGCAGATGTCATTAGGTTGAGGTGGTCCTTCAAGCTGACTCCATGTCATGTAGGACTTTATAGTTTATCATTCAAAGCTTTGCAAAGACCCTTCTAGCCACAATTGCTGCCTACTCTTTGAGTAGGAGTCATGAATCCAGAATGATTCCTGGATTGTGCACTGGATCTGGGGAAGTGCAACTTCATCCAGAACCATAGATAATATATTCTTAGATCCAGGTGGTTCCAAAACTCAAAGTCACTCAGTCTTACCAGAATTGAGCTGAAGCTTGTTGTTCTCCATCCAACCCCCTTCTGTCTCCAGATACCAAGACATGGCACTATTTTCTGCTTCATTAGGGCAGAGATATATAGCTGAATATCATCAGCATACTGATGTTATCTTATCCTATGGCTATGGAGACCTTACCTAGCACCTTCCTATAGATGTTAAATAGGAGCAGAGAGTGTTGAAACCTGTGGCATACCACAATTTAGGGGCTGAGTGCAGAATTTCTTGCTCTCAATCAACACTGACTGAAACTGACCCCTAGAGAAGGAAGAGAACCAACTTCACACAGTGCTGCCCATTCCCAACTACTGCAGCTGATCCAAGAGGGTACCGTATACTTGAAGGCAACCAAGATGTCAAGTTAGGCAAGGATGAATGTATTACTCCAAACCAAGGTCTGAAATCCAACTGAAAGGGGTCCAGATAATCCGCTTTCATCCTGGACCCTTTGAAGCTATTACACAATCATTTTCTCAACCATCTTCCCTAAAAAGGAGAAGACTTTGGCTTTGTAATCATCTAAATGTCTATGTAACATCATCATATTATCACAACAATTGTGTAATCACAACTGATTATTTGTATTCACAACTGATTATTTGTATTCATTCAAAAAAGAAGAAACAAACCAGAGAGGATATAATTGTTCACATGATATTTTACTTTGGAGCCAAACAGCTACAAAGAAATGCAAAGTTCTGAGTCTAAAAAAATGATTCAGAAGAACATTTGGTTCATCTCTGTTTAGAAATTAACAAACTACATGGAGACATAATTAATTTAATCTGAGGCAAACCACCAACTTAAATTACCACCAGAGATGATATAAGCATCATTGCTCATTTAAGACTCAAGATAGAATCTGAATCCTGGAGTTGGTAACAGCTGCCTGAAGATGGGGAGATGTTGATTTAAAACCAACTCTGGCATCCCTGGGACAGCTGCTTAGTATAAGACTTGAACAATGAAAGCAGCTGTCTGTTGGGAGATTTAAAGCAGGAGACAGCCACATTCAGTGCAATCAATAACAAAGTGGTCTTTCACTTTCAATGAGGTCTTGTATATAAAAGCAAAGAATAAAATAGACATGAAAGATTCTTACAGCACCCCTTTATCTGCTCAAATTTACAATCCAGGTGTAAAAGAGCAGGATTTTTTTCAATTTTCTTCTAGCAGCCTTTTCCACCTTGGTGTCCTCAACATACATGTCTTGAGGCTGAAACTCTCTGAACTCCCTGCCATCAGCCTCAACACATCTGATGAGTACCTTCTTGAATGGAAAGGCACAAATGTTAGCTTAGTTCCAATATCCTCACCTCTTTCCCTCATCTTCTTCCCATCTATTTGAGTTTTGGAACCATTCCTTCATTTCACAGACCACAGCTTATTCTAGGAAAATATGCAACCTGAATTTAAGTGTTTGGTTTTAATAGTTAGAATCCTCATTTTCAGTTAGATAAGTATCAGCATTATAGGCACAGCCCTTCAAGGAAATCATAGAATTATAGAATTGTAGGTCTGGAAGGGACCTTGGATGACTTCTATTCCAACCACCTGCCCAAAACAGCAATCCTTATACCAAATGGTTGTCTTAACAGTTTTTGTGAAAATCTCCAGCAATGGAGCACTCACAACTCTGGCAGGCACTTTGTTCCATTGATTAATCGTTCTTAGTATCAGGAAATTCCTCCTTATTTATAGTTTGGATCTCCGTCTGATGAGCTCACTGCTTTTTGTCATTCCCTCAGGTGGTATAGAGAATAAACTGATGCCCTCTTCCCTATGACAGCTCTTCAAGTATCTTTACAATTTATAATTTCTTGAACTGATGGCTGTGATTAGAGAAAAAAACATTGGCCAAATGTAATACCAGTTGGATGCCCTTTTGGACTTCTGTGCAAAAGAGAGAAAAAAAAAATGAAACAATGACATATAGATTTGATTACTAGTAATATTTGTAAATTATTTTTTAAAAAATGCATGCTATGCTGTAATTGTAGAACAAGAGTTAAACTTAAGTTTTATTTATAGCTGCTGTAAAAGAAGTCAGAAGTCATTGTTTTTTGCAGATCTGTCTGTATTTTTTTATTACACCTCTTTCTGTTATTTCCTTCTCTGTTCTTACTTTCTATTCTACCTCTTGATTACTTATTTCTTGTTAGTTGTTTTACCTTTACTTTAAAAACTTAATAAAGTTTTATATAAAAAAGAAATTTCAAATTATTTCCAAAATATTGCAGTTTCCTACATATAAGATACCCTTTTGTTTACCTCCATCTTAATTTCCATCATAATATGGAAATGGAAGTTCTTATAGATTTTAATTAGATTAGAATTTTGGTTTGTAAGGTTACACAAAGGTGTACCTGGAGAACAAACCAATGACTTGCTTATTTAGTAAATATAAAATCCAATCATAAGCCACTGATATTTGTGATTAAAATATATAGATGCAACTTTTATGGCAGAGCAGAATCAAATTAACATATATATAAATAATTGAAAAAGCAAACCTGAAGTTTTGTATCAGGTACTTTTCTAAGCTTTCCTCAGCTTTTATTTTATTTATGTTAAATTTTCTTCCCAATTATACATATATGGAAATTTGGGATGCAGACAAGCTCTTTAAATAAATTCTGTTATTGATTAATATGCACACCATTAGGGCCCAATAGTCATGAACTAATAAACTTATTTCATTCTTTTTTAAAACAAAAAGATCATTCCAGAGTTATTTTAAGTTCGAAAGAATTCTTCACCTGAACTGAAACGTTCACCTTGTTTTACCTGAAGAAACAAAACAAAATTGGAACCCTTCTGGTAAGGCAGGACACTATTTAAAATAGTTTCATGTTCAAAACATTTAGTATACTTTCACAACAATACATACTTAATTACAATTGTAATTAAAGTGACTTTTGCGGGTGATAAGTTACGAGGGACGATCTTTCCAACTCAATTCCCCTTTTCATTTTATCAAACCAAGGTTAGGTTGAAGTCAATACTGATTCTCATAATATTTCTCATAATACTTTTCCCCAATACTTCTCTTCAATTCTGCTATTTCTAAGTAGAAAATAAGCTGTTTTTTTCTTACAAATGCCGATCATGTTAAAGGATCAATTCTGTGCTTTAGAACTGGGGAATGATCTTCCTCTTCTCAGTTACAGACAATTTACTAAAATTTGTTATCAGTTTCAGTAAATATTGGGTCTGAGAGCAAATAATAGCATATTCTCTGCACAGAGCATTAGTTTAAGTGAATTTTAACCTAATCTTGAATTTTAAAGCTTTTTATGTTCCTAGACTTGTTTAATTCCACAGGCTGATGACTCAGTAATGATCTTATGTAACATAGAACTTTATCGATGGATGCCAGTTTGTAAAATGTTTTTCTTGTAAAATATTTATTCGAACCTCAAGTTGTAGATAATCCAGTGGACAAAACTTATTGGTTTTCATAGCTATCAGAAGAATTTACTTGATTTCCAGCATTTGAGTTTCTTAGCTTAATGCAGTGCTTCCCAAACTTATAGGCACAATCTGTCCTGGTTCCTAAGCCTATTTTTATAGGAAGTCACTTTTTCTACAGGATTTCTTTAAAATGTGCAGCCAGCTTAATGGCATATAAATTATAGTTTTATGGCCCCTTACATATTCTCAGAGCACCTTAACTGCAGCTTCACCTGCCACATTGAACAATAATTGAAGAGAAGATTGATATCTTGTCAGGCACTTTTGTTTTCAGATATGAATGCATACTAGTTCAACATCTGCTGATAGAAAAAAAAGCAATTTAACAAGAATAGTCAATGAATTAAATATTGCAGGTTCAGTAGCCTATATTGGAGTTTAATGCAGACATGACCAGTGAAGGTAAAGCCTACAAAATTGGCTTGGGCAGGTATTTCAGTTAAAAATTTTCAAATTAAGTAGTTGAGCTAAACTATCTTTTAAAACAGCATTGCCACAGAAAGCTGTAGTTGCTGTTGCTTTGTCTCCAGGGTGATCTTTGGGTTTCATTTGGAGCAGGAAGGAATTGCTTCTTCTGCCTAACAAACTCTCAGGGTCTAAACTGATGTTGAATTCAAGGAATGATATTCATACTACATGGCTTCTTCCAGCAGATACCTGATAAGATCAAAGATAATTTATGAGCACAGCAAATGCAGGTATTCACTGACTTTTTAACGTGTGCTTCCAGTTGCCTGCTACTCTATTTTTATGAATTTTAATAGAATTATTTTAAAAGAATTAAGGTCTCATGGTACCCTATTGTCTTGTGGCTCAGAAGAAGTAGGGCAGTGATGGCGAACCTTTTAGAGACTGAGTGCCTAAACTGCAACCCAAAACCCACTTATGTATCATCGGATGCTGGGTGGGTGTGGCCCATTGGCTGGGCGTGACTTTGGTGGTAATGGCAGACTGTGTGGGACAAAAAGTTCAATCAATTCCAACTTTGCGAGATCTTTTTTTTTCCACGAGAAGTTGAAATTGATTGATTGAATTTTTTTTTTTTTGACACAGCGGAGGCCTACAGCGAAAGGTTTTATAAAACCCAGCTGAAGGCCTAGGACTGGGGTGATGGTGCTCGTGCCCACAGAGAGGGCTCTGCGTGCCACCTGTGGCATGCATGCTATAGGTTTGCCACCACGGAAATAGGGGATTAAGTCTATAGTGGATGGTAAAGATCAGGGTAAATTGTAAAGGAGTTCCTGCAGATTTTACTCTGTTAGTCGTTGCCGCCTTTAGGGGGCAGTGCTTATCTCCATTTCAAGGCCATTGAGCCAGCAATGTCTGAAGATATTTCCATGGTCATTTGACCAGCATGGAGCACTATTACCTTCACACTGAAGTAGTACCTATTTATCTACTCGCATTTGTATGCTTTTGAACAGTTAGGCTGGCAGGAGCTGGAGCGAGGAGGGGAGCTCACCCTGTCACCTGACATTCAGATTTTGGACCTGAACTGCTGGTTTTTCCCGTTGACAAGCCCAGTGTCTTAACTACTGAGACATCGCACTGACAAAGATCAAGGAGGCCAAAGAATAATCTGCCAATGGGGAGACTATAATATCATGCAGTTATGTGGCTGATAGGGAGGTCAGCATATTGCTCCATATTTCCTCCTCTTTTTGTCTATTGTCTAATAACAGGCAGGACATTCTGATAATGTTTAATATGCAGTTTCTATTATTGTGAGTCATTAATTGGTTGGCTTCACACACCACACTGAATCATATTATGGTATGTTTAAATCTAACTACCATAATATAAAAACCCGGTTGTGTGAATCAGGCCATTGCACCTTTCAGGTTCTTCAATAAAACATGGTTTGAAAAGTCTTATCTTTAAAGGAAACTTAGTCTTTTCTTTTTATTTTGCAGCAATTGCTTGTTACAGAACCTACTGTGAAATGAAATTATACATTTAGCAATAACTAGAACTGGGAATATGCTCTCCAAGGGATTGAACCCATTAATGTTCATTGTTTCCACTGAAACCTCCAATCTCAAGAAGATATTTGTCAGTTTATGAAGATTTACTTAGAATTTCCCTCCTCTATTAGATGAAGTAATTTCTCATCATGCCAATGCTTTAAGAGTCTATCTTCTCTACTGTTCTGTATCATAAAAGCTCTGTTTTGAGGAAACATAGATACTATTGGGGCTCTTTGATCAAATGATCAGAAAAATTAAATCCCAAAAAGATAAAGTACATTGTAGGAGAAGAGTCATGTCAGTCTATGGTTGCCAAAAATTAGAAGGAATCTTACTGTTCTCCAGCACAGGAGATGGAGAATCCACCAATGGGTTTAGACTGTGTTCCTGCCCAATCAGATCAAGTCAGCCAAACCTGGTACGCCTGTCCTGGACTAGGGTGTCCCAGTCTCGACTTGATCTTCCCCAGGACTGACGTGCAAGTTTGGCTCATAGGCAGGTAGATCTCCATTGGTGGATTTTCCATTTACCTCAGTCTCCTGAGCAGCGCTGGAATCAGCGCTGTTTCAGGCTGACTGCTAAATACCAAAACTCCCTTTTGCCTTCTTTGATTGAATGGAGGCTTCCGTTCTTTCCCTTCTCCCACAGGTGGTAACGCCTGAAAGCCCTCTGCCTCTCCTCAGAATGGAGGCTTCCCCTTCCCCTTCCCCCTCAAACAGCACTGGGCTTAGTGCTGTAGCCTCCCTACCTTCTTTCCAGCCCTCTGGGATTGGCTTTCTAAGCTTTCTCCATTCATCGGAGCTTGCGGCCGCAGCTCCAGCAGCCGACCGCGCGTGCCAGCTGGGAACAGTCGTTTGAAACTAGCACACGTTCGTAGGGTGCTCAGACGAGCTCCCTTCATTCTCAGGACTCGGCCGCCGCCCTCTGGGTGGTTGCAAACTCTTTTATCTTGCCGGAGGGCTCCTTAGATGGGAGCGCAAGCCGGCTTCACTCCTCACCCATGCCATCCGTTCCAGGAATAGTTTTCCCTCATGCGGCCGCCATTTTGTGAACCGCGTGGCTCTCTGATATCTCAGCCAGGGGATGCGCATGTAGGAGGGGGCTCCCTCCATCTGCTCTCCTTAGTCTTCAATTGATCGGTTCCTCACCAGGAGTGGGCAGGATCCATCATTTTCCACAATTTCTGGCATCTATACATTGGTTTCAGAGGACCTACCTCGGATCGCTGCTGCCATTTTGGGAGGCCTTTAGGGCCGTGTCTCTTCTGGCCTGCAGGCTTCACTACTCTCAGCCCTCTGTGGGCCTCAAGAAGAGGTTCTCCTACAAACCTCAGAGATCCCTCAAGGGGCAGCACACTCCCCTCACATTTTCTCTCTCATTCCAAAATAAAATAATAATATACTGTATATATATAATTCCACTCGTTAAGTTTTCTTTTTGGGCCCACTTCAAGGCCTAATCTGGTGTCTCCATACCTGGTCACCTCATAGCGGGCCATGCTGTACTGTGCACAGCACACAGGGGACTTCGCTGTCCCTCAGACTTGCCCGCCGGGTAAGCCGCGTTGCCATTCTTCAAGTAACTGGCCTGGCAACACCGCGCAACTCTACGAGCAGGCTGGCTGTTGTCCACTCGGTGACTTTGCTGCGGCCATAGACACGACCGGTCACTGAAGTAGTACCGGTCTGGTGACCAGGGGGGCAGAGTGACCAGTATCATCTCCTGCCTTTTTTCGTTCCTGCCTACGCCTCACCAAAGAAACCAGGGGTACCCTCTCGTGCACCTGAGTTTACTTCACCAAGATGGAGGACAACATGGCCCCCCTGAACAAGGATGTCTTACCTCCTTCCTTGGGCAGGAAATGGCACAGATCCTCCAACCAGGAGGCCGCAGGTAGGATCTCGGCCAAGGACAAGGACAAGGCCATATCTGTGGGGAAGACTTCCAAAACGGCGGAGAAGCATGCCAGCAGGAGACACCAGGCTCTGGAGAAGGAATTCTCCAAAGCACAAAAACAGGCCAGGGTTGAGGCTGAACGGGCCGAGGCCCCTCCTTTTGATTTACCCCTAGGTCCTTCCACCTTTTCCAGGGGGTCTCATCATCAGGAGAACTCCTCACCTCTCCTGTCCCATCTGAACCAGATCATGATGTCTCCATCTCTCAACCTCCACCTGCTCCACAGGCCCAGCGCCCGGTCCCAGAAGCTACCTTCACTCCCACAGCTGCTGGACTCAGGGCAGCTGAGCCAGTCACCTTTCCCCCTGAGGAACGCCTTCAAGCACTAATTGCTCAGGTGGTAGATCGGACTTGGAGGCCAGGTCACAGATTCCCAGGGCCGAGTCGGTTATTTCTCTCCCAATTCCCCAATCGGCTACCGCGGCGTATCACGCGCCTTCCTCCCCATCCCAGTCCTCATATAGCAGGGCTTCATCCCCTCAGGAGTATGATCAGGAGTTGGATGCCCCATGGTTGGACGAGGATGATCCTCCCCTGGAACCGCTGTCTTTTGGCGGGCTTTTTAACCCTTCTCTTTTTCTACCCCTACTTCACAAGGCCAGCTCCACAGCTCACATCGGTCCTGATTGCTCTGCGGCAGTAGCAACAACCGCACCCGATTCAGAGGCAGATCCTGTTTTCACCGAACTGGTAACAACACAGTACCATGTGCCTTGTCCGCCCCTTTTTCTCAATGCGGTCCGGAAACAGTGGGTCTCCCCAGGCACCTTTCCCCTTCCCAGTGGGAATGACAAAAAATTGTTCAGCACTGCTCAAGATTTAGCAGATGCACTGGAGGTGCCCACGGTGGATGAACCCTTGGCGCCTTTCATATCTCCCATCATGATCTCAGGAGATATGTCTGAGGCACTGAAGGCGGAGGATTGGAGATGGGAACATACGTTCCGCAGAACTCATCAGGCAGCGGCGTGGGCCATTAGGGCAACCACTTCAGCATCCTTTTTTACCAGGTCCTCTCTCCTCTGGCTCTGACAGCTCCAGGTCAGGATTCCTCCGGAGGATGTTCACACACATCAGGACCTGAGCAAGCTACTAGCGGCAGCGGAATATGCTTCTGATTCAACTCTACACGCCACCAGGTTTTCTTCCAGGGCCATGGCATCTAATGTGACAGCACGCCGTATGCTCTGGTTAAAACACTGGCATGCTGATGCTAAGTCTAAATGGTGCCTGGCAGCAGCTCCTTACCAGGGAGGTAAATTATTTGGGGATACATTAGAGCCATACCTGACCGAAAACAAAGACAAACGTAAGGTACTTAATCGTCTTACCAGACGTGCTGACAGACGGGCCAACCCTTATGCCTGAAGGCAGTCCTTTCGGTCAGGAGCTAGTCCCAGCTATACTCAATCCAACTGCCCCTTCACAGCCAGGCAGGACCGCCCAGCTGACAGGACGGCTCCCAGACACAGGCAACAATTTCAGAGCAAATGGCCCTTTCGAGGGAGCGGACGCCCATTCCAATGGTCTAAGTGACTGTCGGGCGGTCCCTCCCATAAGGGGGCAGGTTGTCCCTCTTTGCCCACCATTGGGAGGCCACCACTACAGACCCCTGGGTCCTAAACACCATTCATCACGGCCTGTCCCTAGAATTCGTTTCCAGCCCTCCGAGACGTTTCATATCTTGCCCCCAATCAAGAAATTCCACAAAGAAGGGACTCATGCAAGAGGCTATTTGTCACCTCTTGAACTGCTCAGGGCCATATACCTGGCACTCCGTCACTTCCACAGCATGGTCGCGAGGCGTCACATGTTGATCCTCTCAGACAATGTAGCGGCAAAGGCCCATGTGAACCAGCAGGGGGGGTACCCGATCCTGTGCCTTCATGACTGAGGCCCAATTGTTGGGCTCCTGGGCAGAGGCCAACCTTGCCTCCATCAAGGCCGACCACATATCGGGAGGGTGAACAGACAAGCAGACTTCCTGAGCAGGTCGACAGTGGACTCCTCAGAATGGCGTCTGCATCCAGCCCTCTTCAGGGAGATCTCCGACTGCTTTGGCTTACCGATAATAGACCTGTTTGCCTCCCCGGCAAACACTCATCTACCGAGGTTCTTCTCCCAATTCCCATCCCTAGGAGCGGAAAGGGCAGATAGTCTCTGGAGTCTGTGGATGGAGGGACTGCTCTACGCTTTTCCTCCTCTTCCTCTTATTCCAGCGGTTGTCCGCAAGCTTCTTCAGGAGAGGGTGGAGGTTCTTCTAGTGGCCCCGTACTGGCCGCGAAGACCATGGTTTGCTGACCTTGTGAACCTCTCCATAGTGCCTCCGTGGAGGATTCCTCCAGATCGGGTCTCACTCAGCCAGGGAACCCTGCATCATCTGGATCCTCAATGGCTCCAATTAGCCGCTTGGCACTTGAGTGCAGGATCTTATCCCAGGAATCATGCTCCCCAGGCGTCATTTCTATGATCCAGGCTTCTTGAAGGCCCGCTACCAACCGTATTTATGAGGCTACGTGGAAGAATTTCTACTTGTGGTGCACAAACCATCACTTGACTATATCGAACTTGACAATTCCAAGGATCTTAGACTACCTTCTGGAGGGTCTAGAGAGGGGCTTAGCTCCGAATACGATATGCAGACAAGTTGCTGTCCTCTCCACCCTACTTATCTGTGACACCGCAGTATCCCTTGGTCAACAGCCATTGATTCGCTCGTTCATCAAGGGTGCCACAAACACGAAGCCCCCTGTGGTGCATAGGTATCCCTCTTGGGAACTGCCGCGGGTTCTTCAGGCACTCACCAGGCCTCCCTTTGAGCCTCTCAGGACATGTGATCCTTGTGATCCTTGTGATCCTTACCTCACAAGGTCGCCTTCCTGGTGGCAATCACTTCCGCACAGCAGATATCTGTGTTAATGGCACTTTCCACCAGGGATGACTTATGCATTTTTCACTGGGATCGAGTGGTCCTTCATTTAGATCCTACCCTTGTCCCTAAGGTTAACTCACTATTCCACAGGGCTCAGGAAATCGTGCTTCCAGATTTCTGCCCTAATCCATCTCATGATCTGGAATGGCAATGGCACCTTCTGGACGTTCATAGAGCACTCCGTTGTTACATCAAATGGATGGCTGCCTTCCGTAGCTCCAAGGCCCTCTTCATTTTCTTCCACCCTTCTTCCAAGGGTCGAAAGGTATCCACCTCCACGATTGGCAGGTGGATCAGGGTGTGCATTGCTGGAGCGTACCAGTCCGATTCATTGCTGGTTCCACGTCGTGTCATAGCCCACTCAACATGCAGTGCAGTTACTTCTGCGGCTTGGGCCACTCAGGCATCCATTGAGGACGTTTGTAGGGCGGCTACGTGGTTTCACCTTCGCCCTTCATACGACACTATAAACTGGACAGGTTCGCCTCGGCAGAGGCCTCCTTTGGCAGGAGAGTTCTCCAACAGGTCGTACCTCGAGGTGTCACACCGGACCGGCCTGCTCCCCTCCCACAGGGACAGTAGGCTTTGGTATGTCTCATTGGTGGATTCTCCATCTCCTTTGCTGGAGAAGGAACGTTGTCTTAACTGAATGCCTTTTCTCAACATGGAGATGGAGAATCCACTCCCACCCTCACAGGTTTCTTAGGCCTAGGGTTAGATTTTGTGAGCCAACATGTCATGCTGTCAGTCAATGGCTTTGCCCGCGTCAAGACTGGGACACCCTAGTCCAGGACAGGCGTTGCAGGCTTGGCTGACTTGATCTGATTGGGCAGGAACACAATCTAAACCCATTGGTGGATTCTCCATCTCCTTGCTGAGAAAAAGAGTTCAGGTAAGGCAACACCCCATTTCATTTAAATATTAATGTATGTGAGCTACAACATTTAAATCTTTTAATAAAATTTATTAACTTGGTAATATGCTACCTGGTCCTCCTTATTTTTAACAAGAAAGCTTATTTGCTAGAATCAGTCTACAGTGCATAACTGAATTTTTTTTGTCATGCACTGTACCTTGTGCTCTATCATATCATATAAGCCACTTAGAGCTGCTACTCAAATTGACCATCCACTCCCAAATTTTCTTTAATAGGAGCTAAGCATGTAGAATTTTCTTGAAGAATAAAAAAGGTATGGAAAGGGTTTTCTGATTATATGAATTTGAAAATTCTCCAATATGCAGTGCTTTCCAAACAACCATCTTTATGTTAAAATTATTATTGAGTAATAATTTTCTCTCAGCCATCATTGGGATCCTTGATGTTCTCTGTGCTTGGCTGTTTACTTGCAGACATTTCATTATCATTTCATTCATTGAGATTTTCCTATCCTTGTAATTTAATTCTCTTTCATTAAGCCCAAGTGCTGAACAAAACAGTCCATAAATTATATTTCCTCCTTGTGTTATAGTAAGACCATATCTGGAAATTTCTGAAATGCTGCAGCCTGGCAGCTATTGCAACAGATCAGACTTGATTTTTCGGATGTTGTCATAACAGATAAAGCAGTGAGATTAATATAGTGTGTGTGTGAACGTGTGCGTGTGAATATTTTTTTCTTGTTCCATTTTATCAGATGGAACAAAACACCATACAGACTAAATTTTTACAATTATTGGTGGTATGGTCTTTAAAGAGAGGTTTAAAGATTGTTTTAATCGTAGTAATAAATATTAAATGTTTATTATTTATTAATAAGTATCACATAATTATATCCCTCTTTTCAGCAGAAACACAAGTGATTATCTGCTGTTTTTAGTTCATGTAGTCTTTTCTCCAATTTCATACTCACAAAAACCATATGAGGTTAAGCTGAGATAACAAATCCAGTGGTACCTTGGTACTCATCAATTGTTTCCTGGAGGCACGATGAATACCAGAAATGATGACTACCAAACAATTTTTTCCCATAAAGAATAATGTAGTGAGTTACAAGGTAGCCGACACTGACAAGTTCTAGCTTGTGCATTGGGTACCAGACAAACTATAAGTACCAGGACAAAATTTTCGCATCAAAATGTGTTGAGTACCAAATTCAGTGAGCTTCAAAGCAGTTGAGTACCAAAGTACCACTGTACTCCAGAATCATTCAGTGGCAATTTGGATCTAGGACTTCCCATTCATAATCTAACTGCTATGTCCCTCCAGTTACTATATCACACAGGCTCTGCTTGTTAACTCTTCTCTTCCGATACATTTTAATTGTATAGTAAGTATATACATTTACAACCATAATACCATGCTTTCTTTTTCTCATTTTGGGAGATTTCTCCAAGATTTATATTTTTTATTTATTGGTTTGTTTATGTCCAGTCTTGGTTATTTTTACAAATAACTCAAGGTGGCAAACATATCCAACATATGTTCCTCCTCCTGTTTTACCCGCAATAACCCTGTGAGGTGGGTTGGACTGAGAGAGAGTGACTGGCCCAAAATCCCCCAAATGACTTTCATGGCTAAAGCAAGACTTGAACTCATGGTATTCCACTTTCTAGCCTGGTCCTTAACAACAAACCAAACTGGCTCTCAAATTAGAAGCTTTAATATGGAAGTGCATGAACATATCGAAGTATTAGTATGTTGAATACCTTTTGATAGTCCTCTTCCTAACATCTCCAATTTGGTATTGTTCACTCTCTTAAAGCACTAGTATCAGAAACCAAGAAAATTTGCTGAAAGAAAGTATTTGAGGGGCTGCCACAAAGAAGAGGATGGTCAATTTATTTTACAAAGCACAGGACAAGGAGGCAGGACAAGAAACAATGGAAACCAATCAAGGAGAGAAGCAACCTGGAATTAAGGAGAAACTTCATAACAGTGAGAACAATTAATCAGTATGCCTTCAGAAGTTGTGGGTGCTTCAGTACTGGGGTTTTTTAAGCAGGTGACAGCCATCTGTCTGAAATGGTATAGGGTCTCCTGCTTGAGCAGGGGGTTAGACTAGAAGACCTCCAAGATCCCTTCCAGCTTTATTCTGATTGAAAAGATATGCAACAGGTATGAACTGGAATCAAAATATCTTCTGCCAGAAGAGTGAAAAATCTTACAGTGGAATTGCATTAAAGGAAATCCAATGAAGAAAGGTCTCTCTTATCTTGGAAAGAGAGAAAGAAAGGGAGATTATTTGGTGGAACAATTATTTTTTGATAGTTAGGAATGAAACATGCTGATCAAACTTTTAGGGATATATTTTTCAAAGCTTTATTGGCCCCTTTCTTTTGATGTTCACTCACATTGCTTACTTGTGGCCAGCAGTTTAAAGAGATTTAAAGGACAATAAACACAACAAGTTTTATCAAAATAAAAACCAGGCAAAAAGCTGTGGATTAACAGTGAGTAATCCTTTCCAATTCCCTGAGCAACTTAGCAGTTTAATTGCACTGAGAAACTAAAAGCTGTTTGGGAAATGTTTCCTTAAAACCAGATGACACATTTGGGCTAGATTATGTGTGTTGATATTGTTTTAAGCAGGAAAGAGCTTTCAGCCCTGAAATGCTAATTCACAGAAAGACTCTCTCTCTCTCTCTCTCTCTCTCTCTCTCTCTCTCTCTCTCTGTGTGTGTGTGTGTGTGTGTGTGTGTGTGTGTGTGTGTGGTACAGGAGGAGCCAGGGGAACATGCAGTTTATTTCTATGCAGGGAAGGCAGGTGCCGAATGTGAGATAAACAGAGAGAGGAAATAAAAACAATGTTTTCAATTTGGAAAGAGATTTAATGAGCCAAGGCAGAAGAGGCGAGGAAAAGAGTTGGTAGGGAAATATGGTGTGGGTTGGGGGATTTTTTGCTTCACTGTTTTGATTTCAGCTAAACCACACCTGTTCCAATTGCTCTTATCAGAATGATGTGAGTGAGGTCCCATTTCAAAAAGCATTTGGAAAATGCCCAGACTGAACTGTCAGTTTGGTAGAAGACTCCTCAGGAATTTGGATAGCTACATTTAAGTAACAGGAATTGCAAAGCAATGGTATCATCTGGAATAATGGAATTAAATGAGTAAATTGTACTTTCTAGGCTAATAAAGTACATCCTTATACAGTTTGGTAGTCCTTTTTCCAAACTGTTCATAGATGAATAAGGATAGAAAAAGGAAGAAGGAAATTTTTGGAGAACTACAAGTTGATTTCAGTTTTCTTCCAGAAAAACCAAGCTAGGAAGGGAAAATTTAAAAATTTGCGTGTGTTGGGTGGGGATGGGGTGGAGGTGATTGTTGAACTTTTTCCTTTCCATTCATCTGTGCCATAACAGTCTATGGAAGTAAGGTGTCTGAATATCAAATCTGGGCAGCTAGTTCATATATCCTTGGGAACAGTGGAACAAAGGAGAGGAAAGTTTAAGAATGAGATACTGATTGGCTACTTGGAACGGACAATAGGAATTTCTATTGGAACATGGAAAGATTGGTGGAAAACTGAGCTGATGAAAAAGTCAGCTCTTTCTTAATCGGGTTCTCACTGTATTCTCAAGGCAGCAGTTGTACCGGTAGTAGATGAGAATTAGCACTTTGAAAGTCCCAGAAAGCAATTTTTTTGTTCTGGAAGAATTTCCTTTACCAGCAGAAGTGAAAGTATAAATAGATTATCTTTAAACTGTTTCTGAAAGTTTTGGAGTGAGGGGTGAAAATAGTGATGGTATCAACGTGCTCTAAATAAAAATTGGGGTATAGAGAATGCTATCTCAACAGAGACATGAACTAGTGAGGCCTCATAACTAATTCAAATAGTTGTTAATAATTTTAATAATTATTAAATTATTATAATAATAGAAGTTCACCACCCTGAATGTGTATTACAAGCACACCTCAAAGTAACAGATAAGCCATATAACTGTATAACATGTTTATAATACAGGAAGGAACTGGAGAACCCATACTCAGCTCTCCGAAGGCCCATTGGAGTTACCACTGAAGTGTATAATGTATAGTTGTCTATACATTATAGTTATAGTTATAGTTATACAACTATAAGTTGAATGGTCCCATAAATAATGTTGTATGAGCATAATTTACATAAGTCTTACCTAAGCTAGGAATCCATCAGATGTATAGCCATCAGACTTCTTGGGAATGTTGATCCAAGGTGGTACCTTGGTATCTAGCTTGGAAAAGGCTGATTTATTTGATTAATTGACAACTAACACAGAACAGAAATATTGGCCTTGAATTCCCAGGCCTGCTGTCTTCTAAATGTGTTAGAGATAAAAACCCAACATCTTATCAAACTGATGACACTGGAGGAGAAAACAAAATTGAGGAAGACAGTTCTAGACCACCTGGTGAATTCTTCTGGCCACAAAGTACAAATTGTGGCTCAGAAAACTACCCTTTAAGATGAACCTACATGGGTATTTATCTATCTGTACAGCTATCAGTCCTTTCAATCCAAGAACATCCAGTTTTCAAAATCAGTATAGCATTGTTTAGAATGCAGAGACATTACAGTACATACTTGCAATTTTCTTTAATATATTATTCTACTATTGATATAATTTAAATTTGACAATATGGAAATGTATTTATGCCAAATCATTCTCGATGTATATAATCAATGTGTCTTTCTGATATATAATAAAGAGGTAAGCATATTGTAATAATTATTACACATTTTTATCCTTCCATTATAAAAGGCTGGTTGCACTCATTGATAAGCATTGTGATATTACTACTGATTTGCTTGAAATATGAAATTTTCAGCATGAATATAGCAGAAATTTTTGGTTCAAGATTTCATCTTTACAATAATAACATCTGATTGTACATTATATACAGACATTGTATACATTATACAGTATCTGTATTTACAATGCATGCACATTACCTGATTAGCCTAAACGTAATAAATATATGTACAGAATGAATTTTTTGCAGGTAAGTCCGTTAGCAGTTCCAGAGAAAAAGCCCGAGTAGACCTTAGATCAGTGGTTCTCAACCTTTTTAATGCTGCGATCCCCAACCGGTCATAAGTCGAGGACTACTCAACCGGTCATAAGTCGAGGACTACTCAACTGGTGCAGCACCGTTTGCAGAATGGGACTTTTGGCAGGCTCAGCAGGGTAGAGACAACCTGGACAATTCCTATTGGCTTTTGAAAGCCAATAGAATTAGACTCTATTCAAGAGTATTCTATTGGCTTTCAAAAGCCAATAGAATAAAAGGGAGTAGCACAGCTAAGGAAAAGGGGAAAAAGATGGCGGACTGCGTTGTTTGGCGACCCCCGTGAAATGGTCGTTCGACCCCAAATGGGGTCCCGACCCACAGGTTGAGAACCACTGCCTTAGATAGTATTCTTTACCCTGAAAGAACTGAAATGTTCAAGATTTTAAAATTGTTTCTTTATTTTTAAGTTAACACACATGGACAGCAGTTATAACTTAAAAATAACCTGGTCTGTTTCCTTTGCCCTGTTACTTTTGGTGGGTGCTAATGGTGGTGAGATTATTGTCTCAATTACTCAGTCCACTTTTATAAGCCTTAAATTGCAACTTGGTATCCTAGGACCTAGGGGAGGCTTTGGTGGGGTCAATACATTCCTTTGTAATTTACAAAAAAACAAGAAAGGAATGGTTTTGTCACAAACTGTTTCTAGCTCTTTGTACAGATCTGGTTCTGCCTCATCACAAAGCCTTGCAGTTTTTGGCCAGGATGTAATAGGACTAAAGATTAGTAACATGCAAACATAATAAATCAGGGGAAAAGAGTTAAAGCAGTGGATTAAGACTGCACAGAGACTGATAGTTTCCAGGAACATAAAACCTTATGGTGATTGGACAAGATACCTTGATAATTAGCCAATTTCTAGGTTTCTTCTTCCTTTCATCCTTCTCTAAAGCTGTACATATTGTCATAATTTATTTCCTAGTGGTGGATGTTGCAACACATCTACACTCAGTATATCAATAAATGGGAAAAAATACATCATGGAATGAACCAAATTAAACTTTTGGGACCATTTTTCCTTTGTACTATATAGGCTTTTAATAATATAATAATAAAGATAATCTTTCAATTAAAAATAAATTGTGAATTGTAAAAAGCCACACTGCTTGAATCTGGACTTCTACTATGCCAGTACAATACAATACCCTTGGTTCTTGAGAACTCAAGGCATACTAGATAAAAAACTAGCAGCTGTGATTTCACATTTTGGGTATAAGCAACCATAATAAAGAGTGGAAGTAGAATAGCCGTGGAAGTGGACCTATATCTTCATCTCCTGCTTGCATCTGATTGGCTACTGAGAAAATCAGAAAGCATTTGGAAACACAATTTGGATAGGAGATATCTATAGCTTCAGATTTGGGAGGATAGTACCCAGGAAGAACACTGATGCTAGCAAGGAGATTCAAAATTATATGGCAAAGGTTTTTTAAAGTTAATTTATAGTTGTATTACTGCTCTACCCAGTGCTAAAAATTGGCTATGTTTGTGTGTGTGTTTGTGTGTGTGTGTATTTGTAATGTGAGACAAGATTGATGTCAGCCCGCCCAGGTAAACCAGGAAACATGACTAGCTGAGCTAAATCTACTTTATTAACAGAATATGGCAAGTCTGAAGGTATAAACTTCCTACCTCCACCTGATCAGGGTGGATTCTTCCTAAGTTTTTTTTTTTAACCATTAAGTCCTTGGGGGGCTCCTCCTCCTTCCTACATAGCATATCTTCCCCTCATCCCTCAAGGTCAGCCACACATTCCATTTCAAATGTAAGCTAAACTTAAAGTAATAAAATAGAAGGAGTAAAAAGTGCAAAGGAAAAGAGAAAAAGGAAAAAAATAAATATAAAAAAGAGAAAAGAAATATATAATGAAGTTTCTTCCAACCTTCATTACAATAAGTATAAACAAATTTAGTAACTCTTCATCCTTTCTAAAGATACATTTATCTCTTCATCCCTTATCCCATCTTAAACCTACCGTATTTTCCGGCGTATAGGATGACTCGGCATATAAGACGACCCCCGACTTTGGTGCCGATTTCCATGCTTAGAAAGTCGTCTTATACGCCGGAAAATACAGTATGTACAAATTCATAAAACATAATATTTTCAGTCTTGGTATCAGCAGAAAGTCTAAAAAAGAATAGCCAGAAATAACAATATATCTTATTTTATTCCTTATCAAATAAACCAAATTTAAATTCCTTCCTTTTACTTCTAACTGTCTTAATCTTCAATTCATTCAAATATTGTCATAGGATTTGATTTATCTTCAATTCTAGTTTATCCCATCACACAGAGTTCTTCAAGACTTTAACAAGCCTTTTTTCTAAATCTAGTAGGAAAAAAAATTATCCTGGTCACTCTTTTGGTTTTTCATTTGTATTTCCTTTTTAAATTTTAAAATCTCAACCAGTTTCTTTTGTAGATTCAGTGAAATGTCTTTTCTATATCATTCTGTTGGCCTGTCAGTTATAAATCTTATTTTGTCAGGTAAAATTTGTTCTACATCTGACATTTCCTCAATACTATCTTTTGGACATAGTCTATGTACAGAAGCAAACATCATTACTGACTTTGTTAACTATGTGGCTATTATTTTCTGATTCCATTCTTCAGAAGTCTCCCTCAGTATTTTTATTGTCATAACTGTCTTGCAGGCCTATATACATTATCTTTCCTCCACATAAAAACTCTAGTCCCCTCTAGTGTCCAGTTTTTTTAATTTGTGAAATTATTTATCTGTGTTATATCTTGGAAAAACCAAAACATGATCTATTTCCCATGAGAAGCTGTTTGTACTTTATAATTAATTTCAAAATCTTATTGTAGAAGTTTCATTATTACAATTTTATCTGAATCCTTACTCTGTTTATAACTGCCTAAGATCAAAATCTTATTTCACTTTTTGCTGTTTATTTTATATTCTTTAAATTCTTAAGTTTATAATTAATTTTTCTTTCATTCAGGATTAAATAAAATGGCAGTTTCAAACTTGTTGTTCCAAAGGGCCTGTAATAGCAATAGTTAATGAGCAATTTTTGAAAGTAATTAAAAAGTGAGTTTGTGAGTTTAATGTCACTTAAAAGTCTCTGCCACAATTATGAACAAGTTGGCTAATACCAGTGCTCAGAATACCACTGTGCTGCAGTCTCCTCATAGGGAGCAACCCTCCAGAGCATATGTGGGTGATCTCCCATTCGCTCCTTACTTAGAGAGGTTCCAAGGACCTAGTTCCTTGATCAGTTCATCAGTCATCAGTTCTGTTTTTGCAGAGATATCTTAAGTTCACCATTCCTCCCTTGGAAGCCATATATGATTGAAATAGAACCTCTTTTCCTTATAGTTTTGTGGGTGTTTCTTCTGTGAAACAGTGAGCATGGGTTTGAGATCTGCATTTGCATGAGAGAAGCTTTCTTGCACAATAGAAGAAATTCCTGTGGCAGGTCCTGCTCTTCTGATTATTACCTTCTTTTCCTCAAATGTAGTCACCTCATTCTTTTTCTGAACAGCATTTTTTTCCCCTGAAAGCAAAATTCTTATGAATCACATCCATTTTGAAAATGTTCAGATCAAACCCAGGCTTTCTATAAAGTTCTTTTGCAATCTGGGCTGAAAAATACTATAAAAGAGAAAGCTTGAGAAAGCTGTGTTACTGCTACAGAAATTGTTTGTATTGTTTCCTTCTGTGCTACTCACCTTGAGTTCATCATTGCTGAAACCAGTTTTTCTTGGCAAATGGAAAAAAAAGTTCACAAAAAAGTCCAAATACCACTTCAAAATGTTGTTTCTTTGCTAACTGCCATCATCATCTTTCCCTTTTGTGCTTTTATGGCTCAATGTCATTCATATGTAGATAGGATCTGCCTTTTTGAAATAAAAGTTTATTCACAAGAATACTTTAATTTTATTCCATTGATTTTATTTACACTATATCAAAAAGATGTGGAGAAAAGAGTGCAGAGAAGAGCAACAAAGATGATTAGGGGACTGGAGGCTAAAATATATGAACGATTGCAGGAACTGGGTATGTCTAATCTAGTGAAAAAAAGGACCAGGGGTGACATGATAACAGCGTTCCAATATCTTAGGTGCTGCCACAAAGAAGAGGGAGTCAAGCTATTCTCCAGAGCACCTGAAGGCAAGACAAGAAGCAATGGATGGAAACTAATCAAGGGGAGAAGCAACCTAGAACTAAGGAGAAATTTCCTGACAGTTTGAACAATTTATCAGTGGAAAACTTGCCTCCAGAAGTTGTGAATGCTCCAACACTGGAGGTTTTTAAGAAGAGATTGGACAACCATTTGTCTGAAATGGGTTTCAAGAATTGTGGAGCAATGTGACTCAATTACTTAATCCATGTTTAGTTCATTCTTGTGATAGATAAGCACATACCAATTTTGGTTACCATATCATAAAAAAGATGTTGAGAGTTTGGGAAAAAATCAGAAAAGAGCAACTAAGATGATCAATGGCCTGGAGACTAAAATATACTGTACACAGAACGGCTGCAGGACTTGGGTTTGGCTAGTCTAAAGAAAAGAAGAAATAGGGGAGACATGATATCAGTATTCCAGTATTTGAGGGCTGCCACAAAGAAGAGGGGGTCATGTTAGTCACTAAAGCACCAGAGGGAAGGATGAGAAACAATGGTTGGAAACTGATCAAAGAGAGAAGTAACCTGGAATTAAGGAGAAACTTCCTGACAGTGAGGACAATTAACCAGTGGAACAGCTTGCCTTCAGAAATTGTGGGTGCTCCATCACTGGATATTTTTTAGGAGAGGCTAGACAGTCATTTGTCTGAGATGGTATAGGTTCTTCTGCTTGAGCAGGGGGCTGAACTAGAAGACCTCTAAGGTCCCTTCCATTTCTATTCTGTTCTGTTCTATTCTATTCTATTCCAAAGTGAAGGAGGTTGCCTTTTTGGTAGATAGATATGGTAATTATGAGGGTTTAAGTCTGGGGACTTGCTGACAGCTTCAGAAATTTTCTAGGATCAGAAAGGGTAAAATAAATTCATTTCCCTCCCCTCCCCTGATTTTTCCCTTTTTATTTTTATTTTCCATCCTTTTGAAATTTAATAAAGTTGATTTAGAAACACAGAAAGGATAAATCAATTCCGTGAAGTATCCCAGCAGGCTGCTTCCAAATTATGGGAAGCATAATATCAGGGAAATAAATTCCATAGAATAAATAAGAATAGAAAGTTACCAGCAATGATAAGACAAGCCATTGGTTTTAGGATCATTTTAGAAAGTGATTCTCTTTGCATAATGTGGAGGCCTATTTTTCTTGTACTTCTGTTGCTTGGGGATTTCAGATTTCCAAAACAGAACAACACTCCATCTTCCTCCAAAAAAGACGACCAGTTTACAAATTTACAAACCTTACAGTTTATAAACAGGATGACTATAAAAGTCCTGAGCAATGCGTCCACTTGCAAACCCACTCCTATCAAGAGGGGGGGGGAGGGAAAAGCAAAAGACATTATCTAGGTTTGCTTTTCTTGTTACTCATAGGACTTCATTGTTAGTGAAACAAAATACAACTTCATAACTGTCCAAATGCTGGTGATTAAAAGTCAATGTGGTTTTTCTTATGACTGTTTAGAAACAGGTTTGCCTATTTGTTAAATTTATATGTCACTCACCTGGCTTTGAGAGTGACTCTGGACTGGTGAAGGATGCTACAACTTCAAGGCTTTTCTTTTGGATTTCATCAAACTAATTCAAATTTTTAAAAATCCAAATATCAAGCAAAAATCCTATTGAAATCTACAAGGAAAAAAGAAAGTGAGTGGATAATGCCTAGATATTTATCTAATGCACAAAGTAACTCCAAAACCGAATTAAATTGCTTGAAAGTTGTCTCCTTTGATGCTTCCATGAAAACCTCCAACTCCAATTCAAATATTGACAGATCACTTCTATCAGCAGTCCACTGTTGCATGTCTGGCATAGATTTCTTCTTCTAATATTGTTTATTAATTCTTTTGGCTATCCCCGGTGTATGAAAGATTCATAGTTCTTGATGTCTAGATAGATTCCAAATGCTGGGGAAACAGCCAAGCAGAACATATGGATCTTTAACCAGCAGTAATCAATCTAAAATCATGTTAGCAATCTGTGGATTTCGGCCCCAAATGTGCCAAGAGTAAGATGAGCCCAAACTCTATAATTCCAGCAGAATTTCAACTGCATCCAAACCTTATTAAACATTCTTTGAGGTATCCAACATATACACAAGTTTCTGCTGCATTAGCTTGATTTTAAAATACAAAGATATGAATTTCACATTCTTTAAGGTAGTTATCCACTGATGCAAACCTTTTTAATTATTTGAATTATGCCTTTTGAAAAACAAAAATGAACAATGGTACTATCAGAAATAAAGTGGTGGTTATTCAATAAAAAAAACAACCAACATTATAGTGATTGAAATAAATGAAAAAAAGTTAATTAAAAAAATCCATAAAATAGCAATTCGGTACCAATATGGAATTAATTCAATCCATAATCTTATCATCTAGTTCATACAGAAACATAACTCTTCATCTTTCCCTTTTTAGGCTACAGAGACTTTTCAAAAATAGATAACAGATTCAAATTCTAAATGTATTACTTAATATGGGGAGGATAGGTTCGTTTCTGCTTATGTAAGATTATCCTCTTTTCCAAGCCCCAGGCTTGTTAGAGCTAAAGCCTTTCATGAAATGATAAATTCGAAAGGCTGTTCTCTCGTGAATTTCCATGTCTTCAGTATTGATGCACAGCGTTCAGAAAAATTGTGTGACTCAGGCAGCAAATTAGGATTCAGCTTTTTCTAGGGGCTAGTTTTGATGTTACAGTGATTACTCTCTCTTAACAAATAACAACAACAACAACAACAACAACAATAGTTGGAAGAGATCCTGGAGGTCTTCTAGTCCAACCTCTTGCTTAGGCAGGAAACCCTATACTTTTTCAGACAAATGGTTGTCCAGTCTCTTCTGTGCTGGAGCATTCACCGCTTCTGGAGGCAGGTTGTTCCACTGATTAATTGTTCTGTCAGGAAATTTCTCCTTAGTTCTAGGTTGCTTCTCTCTTTCATTAGTTTCCATCCATTGCTTCTTGTCTTGCCTTCAGGTGCTTTGGAGAATAGCTTGACTCCCTCTTCTTTGTGGCAACCCCTGAAATATTGGAAGACTGCTATCATGTCACCTCTAATCCTTCTCTTCATTAAAGTAGACATACCCAGTTCCAGCAACCGTTCCTTATATGTTTTAGCCCCCAGTCCCCTAATCATCTTTGTTGTTCTTCTTGTTCCCAGCTACAGACTAAGTTGCTCTCATATGTCAGCTTTCAATATCATTTCAAGGAAGGATGGATGGATGATGGATGATTGAATGGACAAATGGACGGATGTAGTTATTTCAGTCCATGTCAGCATAAATCCAAATTGGGGTCAAGAAACCTGTGCATGACAATTTGTATTTCTTTTATGCTAAAAATGCAAATAAACATTTTAACAGTGCAGGATTGAAAAGTGTCTTTTGGTCCACAAGTTTTGGGAGATGCAGAACAGGTCATATCTGATTTAGGATTCTCAATTCTTTACTAGTACTACTGGCCTGTATAGTTACTGCCATTTGCTATTTATTGGTCATTTTAACACATTATTTCTCTATTTGGTTATCCTATGTGGACATTATGCATTTGTCATGTTGCATCATGGACTTCCTGTTTGTTACTTGTGACATGGTAATTAGCACACAGCTACTTTGTCAGGAAGCTTGCGGTAGATGGAATTATTGCTGTTTGTATATTTTCTAGGTTTGTGCTTTTTAAAGCTTTTCTAGCTTTAAGCCTGCACCAATTCACTAGAATTTAATATCTGAAAAATACTGTGTTACTTAAACATGCTTTCCTATGGAGTCTGTGAAGATAAATTGTGAAAGGAAACTTGAAGGTTGGGCAAGGAACATTAGGAAATGGAGAAAGGATCTGATATACTAAAGAGGCTAGTCTCTAGCATAAGTTTCATATCCTGTTAATGCTAGAAGCTACATTTCAGAATAGCTCCTGTAATGATTTAGAACATTTTGCGATGTTTTTTATAACAATAACAATAATACAGTTGGAAGGGACTTTTGAATTCTTCTAGACCAGTGGTGGCGAACCTATGGCACGCATGCCAGAGGCGGCACTCGGAGCCCTCCCTGTGGGCATGCATGCTGTTGTCCCAGCCCCGCTTCCCCCGTGGCCCCCTCCTCATCAGCAGCCCCCCTGCAGGAGAGTCATCCCCAGGCGTGGCCTGCACAGAGCAACGCAACCAAGGACATAGCCAGGCAGCAGGGACAAGACTCCGCCCTCGCGCTCCATAGCATGCAGATGATGCTGTGGGGTGTGAGCAGAGGGCATGGCTACCTGGGCGCTGCAGGGCTGCAAGGGCAATCTGCTGTGGTGGGCCATGGAGGCAGTGCGTGGCCCTGTGGGTGGGCAGGGCGGGGGGCAGAGCAGGCAGGATGGGAGGCGGAGCAGGGGCAGGGGGCAGTTTTTGGGCACTCAATCTCTAAAAGGTTCGCCATCATTGTTCTAGACCAACCCCCTTGCTCAGGTAGGAAAGCCTATACCATTTCAGACAAATGGTTGTCCAGTCTCTTCTTAAAAACTTCCAGTGTTGGAGCATTCACAAATTCTGGAGGCAGGTTGTTCCACTGATTAATTGTTCTGACTGTCAGGAAATTTCTCCTTAATTCTAGGTTGCTTCTGTCCTTGATTAATTTATATCCGTTGCTTCTTGACTTGCCTTCAGGTGCTTTGGAGAGTAGCTTGAATCCCTCTTCTCTGTGGCAGCCCGTGAGATATTGGAAGACTGCTATCATGTCGCCCCTAGTCCTGCTTTTCATTAAACTAGACATACCCAATTCCAGCAATCTTTCTTTATATGTTTTAGCCTCCAGTCCCTTAATCATCTTCGTTGCTCTTTTCTGTACTCTTTCTAGAGTCTTTCCAGATACCTGCATATATTCTAGATGGTGATGATGATGGTCAAGGTGGTGGTAGTGATGATGATGATGATGATAACGGCAACTAGTCAATCCAAATTCACATTATATGGAAAGAAATATTTTCCAAATAATGTGAATATTTAACAGTGAATCAAGGCTTGTACAATACTGGTGAAGATCAACCTCTATGTGAGAGTTTTGAGTTTTACAATATCATATTGTTGCATTTTCATAAACTAATCTTCTTGTTTTTGTACTATTTTAAGAGCAGCAATCCATAATCTAACTAATTTGGGGGCACATGGATTTAAGGAAATGTATAAACATGTAATAAGCCACATTTTATCCATCTGATTTGATACTGTATGAGATCAGTATATATCATTTTTACATCACTTAAAGAAAACCAAGCTTAAGCCTGAAAGAATTGCTTACAGAGATGGGTGGCGGTGGTATAGATTTGACAAATATGCTTTATTATGCAAATGCCAGAATTGGGATAACCTCCCCTCCTTGCATACATACACACACACACACACATGAGAGACAATTTTGCCTAATGGTTACAGCACCAGACTAGAAAACAGGAGATTGTGAAGTCAAGTCCTGTGTCAAGGTTCTGACTAATGAGACCAAGTAAATCAGAACTCTGAGGCAGGAAAATTCCTCAAAGAACATGTTTATTGGTTGCATAATATCGGCAGGGTCAAAAGTGACACCAAATCTAAACTTTCCCTCCAAGAATCAAAGTAATACAGTGTAGCAATTCCCACCCCTCAGCTAATGCTACCGAATAGAATGGCTTGGCGGGCTTTCTGACTAAACAATCTTCCTTCTCCACGACAATATGAGAATGACCTTGATTCCCACAAGATTAGCTTGTGTTTAAACTACCAGAAATGCCCAAAATACTGTTTTCCCCCTCCGTATCTTGTGGCAACCTAGAACAACAAATATGGCTGCAGCCAGGTTTGTTGTAGATTTGACAACCTGCCTTAGCCTTGAGAGCCAGCTGCGTAACTTTGGGGCAGTTATTCTCTCTCTCTCTGCCCAATTTATCTCATAGGGATGTTGTAGGGAAAATAGGAAGAGGAAGATGTGTTGGATATGTTTGCAGCCTTGATCTACTTGTAAGAGTAATAAAGGCAAGATATAAATGAATGAATGAGTGAATGAATGAATCAGTCAGTCAGTCAGTAAATAATCTAGCCCCTGGGCAATAGACTGAGTTCTGCTTCTGATTCATACAAGGATGAGCTAGCCATATCATTCATATCAGCAGCATCAAAATAACAGAGGTTATTGACCAGCTCAGAGCCCAAGCCTGTCGAATTGGGCCCTTTCAACATTCATTCAATGAAGCTCAGAAGATTCTAAGCATTCGAATGGAAGCCCCAGAGACTCTATTTCATTTCCTTGGTAAATAGAACAGTATAGGAAGTAGTTTTTGTACACACTATGATGGCTTTGCTGATGTGGGATTTAAGATGTATTGGTGAAGTCTTTCAAGAACATACTGGTTCTTCCCAGGAGATGGATTACCATTTTAGTCTCCAGGACATCAAAAATATCCACAACTGGTGATGGGTTGTAAAGAGTTGCTAGATTGCTTATAATAAGAACTATAATATTTGCATCCAAGAAGACCTGCCCCTCAGATTGGACTTGTCGATATTTCCACCACCCCATTCTTCTATCACTTGCTATGTGACTTGTTTATTTGTTTTTGTCAGGTACACAAACTTAAACTGGTTCATCATATTTTTGGGCATCCGATTTGTATAATAGTAGAAATTACCAGACATTTTGGGCAGATAGGCACATTTGGAATTTTAAGGGTGTTTTTTGTAACTAGTCTAATGAAATTGTAGCTATGGTAGGTATGGTTAGCTATAAAATACCCCTTCTTAGAAAATAAACTGATATGGTTGTTTTCCATCAACAATCTCCATGCCCTCCAGATGCTTCTTCCCTCTGCTCTAATGGTATACTTCGTTGTTGTTGTTGGTTTGTGCCTTTGAGTCAATTTTTCACTCCTGGCAGCAGCCTGTACTATTTCCTGCAGTTTTTTTGGCAAAGTTTTTCAGAAGTGGTTTGCCCTTGCCTCTTTTCCAGGGCTGAGTGAAAGTGATTGGTCCAAGATTACCAGCCTGGCTTTGTGCCTAAGGTGGGACTAGAACTGTCTCCTAGTTTCTAGCCTAATGCCTTAGCCACTACAGCAGACTTATCCTCAGTGGTGTTTTACGTGGACTAAATTGGAACTGTTGGCTATGCAACCAGGCAGCAGAATGTTGTAGCCAGTGATGGCGAACCTTTTAGAGACCGAGTGCCCAAACTGCAACCCAAAACCCAATTATGTATCATTGGGTGCTGGGTGGGCATAGCCCATTGGGAGACCGTGGCCCATTCAGTGGGCGTGGCTGCGGTGGTAACGGCAGACTGGGTGGGACTAAAAAGTTCAATCAATCAATTCCAACTTTGCGAGATCTTTTTTTCCCCCTTCCCAAGAAGTTGAAATTGATTGATTGAACCTTTTTTTTTTTTTTTTTTTTTGTACATGGCAGCGGAGGCCTAAAGCAAAAAGGTTTTATAATACTCAGCTGAAGGCCTAGGACTGGGGCAACAGCACGGGTGCCCACAGAGAGGGCTCTGCATGCCACCTGTGGCACACGTGCCATAGGTTCACCACCACGGGTTGTAGCCATTTGTTGTATTGAAGTGGAGATTTTAGAAAGGGTAAGAATGGAAGGCATTTCTTTGTGTTAACACGTTTCCTGAAGTGGCTAGAGAAGTGGTGAAAAACTTTGTCAAGCCACAGGATTGCTATCGGCCAGCAAAATTGAAGCTAGCTCATCGTTTTATAAAAATGTTTTTCTATTTAAAAATAGAAGGTTTTGAATGGGGCTGGCACTGTTTCACTGCACGCTAGAGCTGCTCCCTGGTCAACAGTGTCAACAGAAGGAATCCTGCAGAACTGTTTTGTGTTTGCTTTGAAGCTGTAAATGTTGTGGAGTCAGGACAACATCTGTTATGCGCTGTAGGGTTGTGATGCCCTGGGAATAAGTGCTCTGCAAGAAAAGATTTCCTTGAAAATAAAAGCCATCTGGCTGCTCCACTGTAAGCATTAGGGCTTGAGTTTGCAGCCTTGCTTTAAGAACTAAATGTTGCCTTTGGCTATAACCTGAGTGCATCAGGAAGGAAGCTACATCCTTCCTGTGCAGCTAAAAACCCCAAATGTAGAGCACTGCTGACCTCTATCTCTCTCTACAACTCAGATCCTGTCTTAAACCCAAGCTGCTGGCCGGTCTCAAACATGTCCAGTCATGAAATTAATAATCAGATGTAACATTTATATAGTACATCTTAATAACGAACTCCACGTTGCAGCTGGGAAGTTGGCACTGAGAGAAGAATAGTTTATAAAAGCTGACTGTGAATTTGTAACTGAGGTGATACTCCAGTGTGAGTTATTTCATTCTTCCTGCAGTTGCTGCTGCTCTGTGTTAGTGCTCAAATTCTAAAAGGGGAAGTAACTGTCAAAAGTGATTATGTTTGCTCTGAGATAGTCTCCCAAAACATGCAATTCTGTTCTAAAATCAATTAAACAGAAGTATACTGACATAAGAAATTTTGATTTCTCTCAAATGCAATTGGTAACATTATTCTCCAAAATCAGCAGCACATGGGGCCCTAACAAGGGTAAAGAAGTCTGGAACCATTTGTTCATACATTGTACAGAAAATTAGATCTGAGTTAGTAGAGGTCTGCTTTGTCTGTTTAGTCCTTCAAGCACAGTATTGGGGAGCTCTAATGTCATAGCTCAGTGGCTAGGTCCTTGTCTTGCATGCTAAAATGCTCTAATTCAATTACTCATATTCCTGATACTTCTAAGTGTAAGGTTTTACCCCACTAGTTGTGATCAACTTTAGGGGGCAGTGTTAATTTGTTTCTTAAGCCAAAGACCTAGCATTGTCCAGAGATGTTTTCATGATCATGTGGCCAGCATGACATCCGCTGCAGCACAAAGCATATGACGGAACACTATTACCTTCCTGCATACTTATATGTGATACCTATTCATCTACTTGGCATTTGCATGCTTTTGAACTACTAAGTTGGCAGGACAAGTGACAAGAGCTTATTTCATCTTGTGGCACTTAGGTTTTGAACTGCCAAGCTGTAGACCTTTAATGGACTAAGACTTAGCATCCTAACCACAAAGCCACCATGTCCCCTCAGATACTTCTAAGTAGGGTTAGAAAATTCTATGTCTGCATCTCTAAAAGTCATCTATACTCACTACCAACTCTGCTTAGCAACTTTCAGTGAAACCTATAGTTATAACTAGCATAAATTAAAAACCAAAGTTTACTTTTGGCAGCAACTTCAAAACCACTCAAAAGGTACAGCTGATCCAGACTGTGACAGTATAGACCAGGGTGTCAAACTGCTGGCCCGCGGGCTGGTTTCATCATACTGAACCTGTGCCCACCCCACTGCCAGCAATGGAGAAACCGGCCCGATACGTTGCACAACGTCACGTGACGTCGTGAGTTTGACATGTCTGGTATAGACGGTAACAGTTGATATTGAGGTATAATTCAAAGTACTGATTATCACTTATAAATCCCTTTATGGTCTAAAGCCTGATTAATTGAGGATCTGCCCATCTCTGAGCATTTCTGCTCATCAAAAGATTTGGCAGACCCCTTCGATTAAACAATGTAGAAAAAAATATCTTACAGAAACATGCCTTCACTGACATGGTGCTTGTCCTCTGGAACAGCATCCCCCTAGAGATGACTCCCACACTGAAGACTTTCCAGAAAACTTAAATTATTCTCCCAGACTTTGAATAGGATGATGGTAAGCTCTGTAAGATTTGGTTTTCTCTGGCATGTTTTTTTCCCTTTCTCTGGATGCATATTTCTTTGTTCCATTACATTACTGTTTTTGCCTTTCATAGTATATACTGCCCAGACATATTTGAGAATTGATGTTTTTAAGGTCTGTAAATAAAACTTTTTCTAGTCTCATAGCATGAAAAACAAACTGAAACAAAAATCCCGAAAATCTCCTAAAATGTGCACCTTGAAAAAAAAAGATTTGATGGGATGAGTGCACCTTTTGAGTGTTGTTTTGATTATTCTGCCTTAAGATACTTTAGCTTCATTTACCTTAGCAAAATGTTAATCTGGAGGTGGTACATAAATCAAAGTGGGCAACCTACATAATTTTTATTATAGCTCTCATAAGTTCCAGCAAGCACCACCAGTATCATTACTTAAACATCTAGAGGGCTCTCAGTTACCCGTCTCTGATTTTAAAAACGTAATTATCTGTTTTAAACTGAATTTTCTGTTGTTAAATTAAAAATAACTGAAAACATGCCAACTCCAATTGATAAAAGCAATGCATTATACAATGGGCAACACTTGATGTCATTCTGGAATATCCATATATATGAAAAGAAACCCTTTTGCTCTTTTATATCTTAATTGGCATGGCACTATTGAAATTCTTGTCAAAAGCACTCAATTCTAATTGATTAAGAATTCGTAGTGAGTGTAAGTATAACTACACTGAGCAAATTTAATATTTATATCTTATGGACATTGATGTGGAAAGTAGGAAGGTGTGTGTGTGTGTGTGTGTGTGTGTGTCATTTAACTAGGAACATGAACTTCATAGATTTCTCTGTTATTGGAGCTAAAAGTGATCATTTTGCTTAGATTAAAGGAGGAAGTATCAGATATGCCTTCTAATATTTCCAGTTTGACATTGGCATCAGAACATGTAGCATTTAGCTATAGCATTTTTCTTTTATTTAGTCTCCTGCCATTCCTAATTCAAAATTTCTGTGGGAGCATTCCAGATCTTGCCAGTATAGGAAAGGGAATTTTCCAATCTGAAATGAATAGAAAGAACATGGTGAGAAGCAAGTAAACAGAACCTCTCTCTCAAAGGCTAACATGCTGGTTTTCAAGATGCTGGACTGTTACAGGATAAAGAAACTCTGTACCGGTATATCTTCTAAAACTAAGGAAGTCTTTGTATATACAGACACTGCTCACCTCATTCCCCTCCATGAGGTGGGAACATATTCCTTCAAAGGTTTCCCAATCTCCAGGAAACTAGGCTGTCCTCTGTAGCTCACAAACTTGGCACTTCTTTGGAACAGAAAGGAAGAACTGAGCTGCCCTCTGGAGGTGAGAGAAGGTCCTAGTAGTTCATAAACATTTTAAATTTTTCTTTAACCTTTCCATGAGTACACATAACTTACCTATGTCACACAGAGATATAATGGAATTACAGGTCAGTAATCTCAGCAGTTCACTGCTGATTTGTTTGGAATTTGACTTCATTTTATTAAAGGCTTTTAGATCATCTCAAAGTCTCTCCCACTTTTTTGTATTTTATATTTTTTTATATAATTCAATCCAAATATATTTATATTTGGATTGAATTATATAGGCACAATGTAACAGAAGGTCTGCATTCCAAGCTTCGTTTACTATTTTGCTGTTTGTCATTTAATATGCTAGCTGCTAATTGAGTGAAAATTGTTTTTCTCTGGAACATGGCTGGGATGGTTTCAGACTTGTCTCAATATTGCCATTCATAAAAGAGGAGCTTTCAATTCTGTTTGCAGTGAAAGGAATACTTTTATTAAGGCAAATGGTTACTGTTCTAGATCAGCCAGTTAGATGAGTCTGTATGTTAGAATGTTTGGCATTTATAAGGTTAAGTGCTGTCTCCTTAAGAAATGGCTTATGGGTAATATAGTTTTAGCTATTCAGTAAGTCCCATGTTAACAGATCAGTGGGAGGAGCTGCTAGGTTCATTACAGGATATGCTGGCTACGTGCCAGCTTGTAAAAGAGGTCTTTGTGAAGAAGGACACGAGGTGATGTGTCTCATAAGAGCCATAGGGTGAGTTCACCTTCAATTTTTCACCCAAAGGAATGGAAAAGGTCATGATATGTTCAGCAGAAGAACTCTTCTTAACTGTAAGTTATTGTTTGGGATTTCTGATGAATAAATGGTCTAATAATCCTTTCTTTGGTGTTTATCTGAATGAGAAGAACAAGGTTAAAGCAGAAATCTTGTTTGGACCATCACAGTGAAAAATTGAAGGTGAACTCACCCTATGGCTCTTATGGGATACATCACCTCGTGTTCTTCTTTACAAAGACCTCTTTTACAAGCTGGCACATAGCCAGTATATCCTGTAATGAACCTAGCAGCTCCTCCCACTGACCTGTTAACATGGGACCTACTGAATAGCTAAAACTACATTACCCATAAACCATCTCTTAAGGAGACAGTGCTTAATCTTATAAATGCCAAACATTCTAAAATACAGACTCATCTAACTGGCTGATCCAGAACAGTTACAAAGCAGAGAAAGCCAGATCTGAGATTTGTGCATGAAAGCTGCCTGCTTACTTTCTTCTTTCTCTGGTTCTTTTCTGTTACCTCCCTAGTGTCCAATTAGATTCAAACTTATTGTTTTGGTGCCCTCGCCATTAGTATGCATTCCATTTCCCAGGCTTGTGGCCTTGGGGTTGGTCAACTGGTGGGCTGCCCTCAAAGTGGTTTCTGTTACTGGTCTCCCCCTCCCACCTGACAATTCCCTTCCCCCACCATTCATGGCAGTCTGGCATCAGTGCAGCAGCAATACAGCAAAGTATGATGGCAGCACTGGCAGATGGGAGGGGAATGGAAACCAATAATAGGCAAATTGAGAAATCTTCCTCTCAGAATTGTTGTTAGGAAAAATAGGAGGAGGGAGTACTGCATATACTGCTTTACACACCTGGATAGAAATAGAATATATTTTAATCTAGAAACAAATCAATTTCTGATGACTTAATAGTCATATCCATATCCATATCCATACATATATATGTGCATGTAGAAGCAACCACCTATATATTGTTTACTATTGACTTCCCATTGTGGTAGACATTTCTTGGTAGCTTTCCATTCAAATACTCATCAGATCTGAGCCTGAGCTTAGGATCTAGGATCAGCCAAGTTAGCTAAGTGTTAAAATACCAGAAGCTAGTTTAAAGTTCACCAGTTCTACTTATCTCTTCTGCCTCTTATCAGTTTTTTTCATGTAAATATGTAAAGATATTAAGCCATGTATAATTTTGCACGCAAAAAACAAAGTAACAGTGCAAAGCAGAATGCTGTACACTCTTGATTAGCAGCATTGCATATCTCTGATTCTTTCCTGCAGAGCAGAGTTTCTGGCCTGATTGGCTGAGCTATAACCATGTAGACATTTTAAGTAACCGTTCACATAACACTGCTGGACTCTGAATGGTTCATTTCTTTCTAGGTCTTTCTACTTAGTAGACGTGGATGTTGGCTTACTTAATGGGCAAACTACTAAATAAGTAATAAGTACTAGATATATAACATTCAAGTGTCCATGGCGTGTATGCTATAAATGTATATCAACTTTCCCTGATATGCTGTCTCCAGACTTAGAATGTTGGTTGGGTATTATGGGAATTGAAATACAACCTATACAGGACACTATCATTGGGAAAGTTGTTTTGTAGGTATCTGTAGAATAATCTGATATGTGGAAAATCCTTGAAGCTTAATCAAATTTAGAGTAGACAAAGCAGGTGAGAATGGAAAGAAATGTTGTTATTATAATCTTGTCAGGTTAGGAACATGTTCCTGATTTTGTGCATGACTATCCAGTGCCCATAGAATAGATCTCAGATAACTTTGTGCAAGGCTGAAGTGGTACAGTTGTATATTTGTTCTTTGCTAGGCAAAAATCCCATGAAACTGTTGCATGCAGTGGCTAGTGTTTTCCACTTAGGAACTTCAAGCTAACTCTGTCAATCTCATCATATGGATGAGTATGGAGATGGAAGATATGATAGTCCTTGTAGACCAGAGTAACATAAAATTGCATTGGAAATACTTCCCAGTTTCTATCTGAAGGCTCCCTCAATTTGGTGCTATCCAGATATGCTACAATTACAACTCCCAAATCATCAACCTTCATGCATGAGGATAACATATAATTGAGCTTTAAATGAGCTTTAGCATTGAGCTTTAAATGAGGCAGCTGTGGTATTGGATGAATTGATAAGAAATGGGCTTCTCTTTTGCTATTGTAACATTTAAAACAAGAATTCTTCAATTGTTGGTGAACTTCAAAGCATCACATTTGGTTATCCAGCATCTTCTGAAGGAAGTGGATTCTGCTATAGAAAATGAAGATACTCTAGACCAGACATGTCAAACACACGGCCTGGGGGCCGGATGCGGCCCGCAAAGTGGTTTCATGTGGCCCGCGAAGCCATCCTGGAAACAGTAAGGGAACGGCTCCTGCTGCCTTGGCCCTGGCCCAGGCCAGCCGGGAGCCAATGTACAATTTTGTGGTGGCCATTCTGGCACTTGCCCCAGTGGACCATGCCTTGGCACTTGCCCCGGTCCCACCCCCTTCTGCCAGAGACCCTCAGATCTGTCCCACTCCTGCCCAGGCCCCCTTGACGCGAATGATATAGAACTGGCCACCCCCACCCAGTAGGCCACCCCCACCGCATCCCACCCACCCATTAGGCTGCACCCACTCTGGCCATACCCACCTCCCCCCCAGGGCAACTACAATGCTGATTTGGCCCTCAGTGAAATTGAATTTGACATCTGTGCTCTAGACTACAAAATATTTCCATAGAAATGAGGAAAAAACATAACAGTAACTTACAGTAGCATTTTGAAGATCACAAGTTCAAAACCTCTGATATAAAGAATTCCATATAGCTGATTTAAATAAAAGTAGTTCAGGATTTCAAAATGCCAAGATCAGTCCCTACATTGCAGAAGAGTAGAATTATTCTAAATACTGATCAAATTTTTCACATTTTAATATCACATTCTTTGAAAAGTCAACTCCAGGTTATTGCTTATCCACTATTGTTTTTGGCAGTCCTTTTCCTTTGTGGACTTTTTCCTATCTCAAATATATATATCTCCCTATGTCAAATACATATTAAAGAAATAGATCTTGAATTTCTGAAGCTGTATCCTGGAAGAACCTGGAAAGAATGTGAAAGCCCACAGTAAAATAGAATATATATGTTATGATTGTTGATCCAGTCCACATTCCAAGAAAATGTGGCATATACTGTCAATCCACAAAATAGCTGATGCAAGCTTTTACCCCTTGAAATTTCCATCAATAAAAATCTGAAAGGAATATGCACAATTCCTTTACTTTAATAAACGTTTTTCATTGATATATGGAATGAAATTAGAGAAACTCTTTAGAGCAGCATCGTCTTTGTTTGTTTTGGTGCTATTTTTCATTGCTTTATTTTTCTGGTTTTTGGAAAAGATGTTTTTAAGTTCACCTGACTCATGGGTGGTCAACTCTGGGAGTAAAATACAACCCAAAAACAAAAAGTAAATAAGGGTACCACAAGATTCATTTATAAATTACAATATGATTATAGGATGGCAATCTGGACAACACTCTTTAAAGACGTTTAATGTTTTGTAATATTTTATAATGTACCTTGAAAGTCTTGATTGCTGAATGAGTCCTGTTTTGTAACAATAATCTATTATGATTCCACAAACAGCAAAGTTACATTCCAGTCAGGACTTGATGGCTTACAGTCTATGCCCATAGTTGTGCAGTTTTTATGGTTTTGTATAGTATTGTCTTCATCTAGGATTAAAACTTCAGAGAGCTGTCAATGAGTCAATGATAAAGCCTATGATTCCTCACATTGAGCAGCTTTAAATTTCTTCTAAAGTCATTTAAAAGTACAAAATAGCTTACAAAAGAAAGCAAACAGGTAGTCTGTGTGAATTATAGAAGTAAATTAAATAGGAAAAAACTGACAGGATTTGGCCAGCTCTAGGTGGCACGAGAGGAGAGCAGTTACAAATCATACACCTAATTGTGTTTACGGATTTATCCATAAATTAGTGTAATTTTGTTATGTTTTATTCTGGAGGCAAATTTATAGACTTAGTGTAAAATACCATTCATTCTTCTAGGTTAAAGATAATAGATAAGAACAAACATTGCTCTTGGCAGCCATTAATGGCTTGATAATTTCACCAATGAATTTTCTCACTTTACAAAATTTGGAATATCAGCTCAAAGGACCCAGATCTGAAAAGAACAATACAATAAATGCTATTGAAGACAACAGGGTCATCATTTAAAAATCATATTTTTAAATAAATAGATCATACACATTTTCCTCTTAAAGAATATATTTATCCGAAAACCAAGATGTTCATCTTCACCAATCAAGTAATCTCTAACTGCATTGGGAAAACAAAACCCAGAATTACCAACCAACATAGTCATAAGATGGACAAAGATGAATGGTAACATACAAGTGAAATTTGCATTACATTTAGTTTCTAAGATCATTCTCCCATTAGAGAAGGATTCGTTATAGGATCTCCTAGAGTCATCCACCCATTGCTGGGTGAGGGCATGATTTATATCACTTACTGAAAGTTGGCTGAGGCAGTGATGACTGTAGTCAGGAAATGACCTACCATTTCCTCTGTAGAATACTATCTGTTCCTCTGTAGTATGCTTATGTTGTTTTTATTTATTTTGACTGACAAATGCCTTGTGTTCCCTAGAAGCAGAAAGGTGAGATGAATGATACCAATGTTGGTTTTGAGAACAATATTCCATTATTACTCTTGGACACTCCACCTTCCAATTCCATTTCCCCCCCAAAAGAAACCAACTCATAAAGCAAATAAATTGATGATAGACAATTTGTGAAATAGTTCTTCATTCAAATTTAAGATTGCTGGACCTTTATTTAAAATGTCATTTAAAGTCAAACTTCTTACCAGAAGATAATAGAAGATGAATATTCACATCAATTTTTGAAAAGAATTCCAGGAAGGCCTGGAAAATAAGAGGCCAGTAGAGTAGCTTACTAGAAAGCATTATTGAGGCTTTATTTTATGTATAAACCTCACTGAGGGGGGAAAAAACTCTTCCATACAGCAAGTCTTATGAGAAATATTAAAAAAATAGAAAAAGAATCAATAAAACCTTTAGGACAGGGAACCTCCTTGAAAGATTCTGTGAAAAGGATATAAATGGAAAACAGTTTTTGGACTAGTGAAATTCGATTCTTCTTGGTCTAGATTTCGTTTAATTTCTTGAAATTTAAGACATAATCTGATAAGATGGAAAATGGGTTGAAAAAATGATGGAATTGGCAGAGATGGCAAAGTTAACTTTTAATTAGTGGGAAAAAATATAACTAGCTTTGTTTTCCACTTGGAAACAGCTTCTGGACTTTCTGCTTGAAAGAGATAAAAATGAAATTTTGATTTTGGGTTTTGATGATTAAATTGCTTTGAAGCCAGAAGGGTGGCAAACAAATTTAATAAATTTAATAAATAGATTGTTATAAAAGTGGCTTACTATTCTTATATAAGTAAAAAGTTCAGATTATAATTTGACTATATAATTTACTGCTGTGAAAAAAGTTGGAAGTCACTGTCTTCTTTTCCCCATTCCCTTACTTTTTTCCCTTCATATTTTTTCATATTGTCTTCATTTTCGTTGTATTTTATATTAAGAAAAACACTTTATTTTATTTTTTTTTAAAAAAAACATATAATCCAATAAGGAAGACAAAGCATCTGAGAGATTACTTGGTTTATCACCATAAAAAGGAAAGAATGTTCCAGCAAAAACAAAAACAAAATGGCTGAAAGGGTGACTGTGAATAGGTGACTAGGTGGCAAGGGTAAGAGGAAATTTCATATGTCTGTAATTTGACTTAATTCATTTATTTGGGCTAAACTGGCAAGAGATATGTCTTACATCAGAATCTCCAAATGATGTCATCTGGGTTGTAAGGTTTTGTGACAGAGGGCAGACATCAGAAAACTTTTGCTGCTTCAATTTTGCATGTTGCTTTGTTAAACATTTTATAAATATTTTAGTATAAGTAGTATGTTAATGGTTTATAAAAGCTTAGTGCTTCTGTGACTGATCTCTAATGTAGAACAACATTTTGAGGCACAAAGAAAATTTAAGTACAAAAGTCATTTCAAATGGCAAGGTATTACATTATTGCTTTATTAATCATAGTTAGTGTAAACCAAATTTGACTATATTCAAACATTACACTAAGCCCAAACAACCAGGAATTGTCTCTTCTTGCAGAGATCAAGCTGCACCACCTAGTACAGGTATTCAGTTATTTCTCCAATACAATTTGGAGAAAAGAGATGTTCCTACATTGCTGATGACAAGTTCTGTGTGCAAATATTATCAAAATAGGACTTATGGCTTGGTGTGATGTACTGAATATTGATTGCTGCTTTTGACTGACAGCCGTTCTCTGGTGTGCTAGAGACAGAGAAGCTTATTCCTGCTCTCTTACTGGGATTCTTTAGTTGGGGAGCAAGAGAAGTATGAAGCTAGCAACCTCTGAATTCAAAGCATGTCCTCTACTTATTGACCTATTGCCCCTATTTGCTTTATAGACTTGATAAATGAAGGTAAACAACAGCTGGTTTAGAAACCCTTTTGTTCATTTCTTGAAGCTCCCTACTATCTTTGTAACAATCTCTAAATGTAGCCCAAATGTTAACTGCCTGCTGTGCTGATTCTGGAACATCTCAAGCTATGGCATACCATGATAGATCAAAATGCAGATCATTTCCTGTTTCAGCTGAATGATGGCATTCATAGTTTAGCCCAATGGCCTTTGACTTAGTTATCAGTTAACCTCCTCGGTTGTCTCCCTCCTCTAAAAACCCAAATTCTATTTGATCCTTCAATTAAGCTGTTGAAGCTGAAACACTGTTTGACTAACTACAGCTGTTCCCTCAATTTATAGCTGATAGTTCTATGTTTACATATTCTTCACTGCCATCTTATGTTGCTAAGAGGACAGAATATTAAGAGACTGAAATATTTTCAAATGCTCTTTTTTGTGCCAATAATTTTCTTAAAAACATGGTTTGGTCACATTCCTTTTAAGTTTCTTAAAATGCCAAGATAGTTTATTCTCCACCAGTTGCTTGGTACTATATTCTTCTGAAACCAGTGTCCAAATTGTGTAGGGTCTGGTGGCTAAATGGGTTGTCAATTTTTTTTTTTGTTAGAGTACTGTTCTTTAACAGCTTTGAAGTATGGAGAGGCACTGATAGGAAAAGCTTCAGCTGTTGAATTTTATCTACCATATGACACTTGAAAAATAAGAGGGATCTTACCTAAGGGAAAACATCCATCAGTCCTGATATGAAAAGAACCAGCCTGTCTGATATGAATTGAAAGCTTACAAAATGAGAAAACCCCTCAACTATGCAAGCCTGCCAATAGAAAGTCATTCACTTTTCTTCATCCTGTGTTTTCATCTTAGTAATAGACTGGTAACAACATTAAATGATTATTCCCCTTTTGGAATTTATTTAACTTAATTCAAAAGGAGCTTTGAAATCCCATTTTGATAATTATTGACTGTGAGGAACTAAATTGAACTAATATATTGGGGAACTAATTTTTTTCTCAGAACCATTAAATAATCTACTTATTATCCTCCACCAACAGCAGCCATTTTATTTAAAGCTCACTTACAGTACTAATTTCTGATGTTTCCTCCTAATGAATTTCTATTCCAGTATCCAAGGCTTAAATACAGTTCATTCTGAGTTTTATCAAAACAAATGGTTCAATTTTAGTGTCCCTTCCTCATAATATGCACTTTTACCTGCTCTTTTTTCATATTTGTTATGCTTGCAACTTTAAGCTAAATACAGATGCTAGAGAAGCAGTTACCTCAAGGATGTCAAACTCACAACGTCATGTGATGTGTCACGATGTATATGACTTTTTTTCCATTGCTGGCAATGGGGTGGGCGTGATTTTGGCATGGCATAATGCATCTGGCCCAAGGGCCGGCAGTTTGACACCCCTTACATTGATTTCAGGAGTTTCCTGTGAAGTAATAAGATCCACCTGATCTTACGTGAAACTCATCTTGCTGATCTGGTTATATCAAACAGTTTAGGCATACAAAGCTCAGTGGAGAATAGTGCTAGAAATGCATTCCTGTGGTCCCAGCCACAACTGGCTGGACCTGTATTTGTCAGTCATAGTGCAGTTGGGAGCAAATGGCTTATTTCCTTCATCTACTCAAAGCTGGTCTGAAGGGTTGGGGGACTCTCCAGAGATATTTTAGATTGCAGTTTTTTAATACAACGGGACACCTGTTCAGACCATTGGAGGTAAATACATAGAAATACACCTCACTATTTATTTTCCTGAATACCAGCCTGCCAAAGAGGCTAGTTGCCCTCTCCCCCCAAAATTATTCAGTTTGCACTTCATCATTTTTTCCACTTTTCAATATATTGAAGGATTTATATACAGGACTGTGCCCAGTAGAAATTTATGAGTGTTTACTTTATTAAGAACCAATATTTTATGTGCAAGAGTTAAGACTCACAAGTGTGTTTGGGGTATTTGATGGTGGGTAGCTCTGAGTTGAATCTAACACAACCACTTTGTAAAGTTAGACGTATATAGAAAATGGTTTCAATAGAAGAGAATATCTAAAGCTCAAGGTTGAACTGTGGAGCTATTAGTGCTCTCTGAGCTTAGTTATTTGCTTGCAGCCATTTCAGTACCCAACTAGGTAATTCATTATCAGAGTATGATTTTTTTTTCCCTGAATCAATAGCCAGAAATATGTTTTTTTAAAAAATCTGGGATTCCTTGATCAAACCCAATTCCTACCATTTTTTATCATTCACAAGAGGTGGGTTGTTGTTGTTTTCCTTTTTGTCCCTGCTGTGTTTAGCAAGACACACACACCTGCTGCTTTGTCTCAACAAGCACTCTTGTTTTGAATTATCACTCATACTTTTGAACTTTGGGTGTCTGATATTGAGCACGTTGACTCACAGACAAGTCCCAGTGTTTTGCTTAAAATGTGTATAAGATTGCATAGAATTTTATATTTTCTGTAAACCGGTCTAAAATCAGGATAGGGTTTCTGAGTCAGCCCTGGTAGCTGCCTCATACTCTGCTGAAGTTGAAACAACTTATACTATACAGCCATTTCTTTTGAAAAACCTAAACCTCCTTTTTCTCTCCCTCCCTCCCTCCCTCACCCATTTAGATGGTGCTGCTTTGCCATTTGCACCCCTGGGCAGCAATTATCCCCTCTCCCAGCTCCTGCCTACCTCTTTTGCACTGTGGGATGCTTATTATTCACAGAATGACAATGCTTCTTTGATCATTGACTAGCTGTCTGAACCATGTGACCCTGCGAGGGGCGGGTCTTCGGTAGTAACATAGCCAGGAGAATAGAGTGTTTCAGCTGCTTGGGTAAGTCTCCTCAAAACTGCCTTTGTTCTTTGAGATAGAATTCAAACTTTTGCTGCTCCCCCCCTTACAATCTGCTGCAGATACTTTCTGCTAGCCTTTTCCTTCCCCTCCCTGGCTTTAGGTTGCTCTGCCATTCTGGCTTTGTGCAAGGGAAAGGAGGGGTGAGCAGGAAGGGTGGGCTGGGCTGGAGCAAGGGAAGAAATCCTTGTGTTTCGTGGGCTTTTTTTTTTTAATGGCAAAGCCATTGGTGTGGGTTGGAGGAGGGGGGGGAAGGGAAGGTTCTGGATTTCTTTCCCATTCAGGTTGAGGGGGTGTTTGGCGCGTAGTTTGGGTTGAAGGTATGTACAGGTTCTTGCATTTTTAGATACACTAGCAGAAAGCCTTTGCAGCCTCATGCTTGGAACTCTGTATCCAGAGACACGGTCTGGAGAATGCAGCTTTCCATGTCTTAACCAGATTTTTTTCTGAAGGAAGAAAAGGGCTTTGTGCCTCACAGCTATCTCTTTGTAAATATTTGGCCAATACAGCCGAGTGTGCTAATTTCTGCTTTTTTTCTCTTTCTTTCTTTCTCTGCTTTCCCCCCCACTCTGCCCAGTGTGTTGTATTCTAAAAAGGAGAGACAAGTCTCAACTATAATTCCCCCACCATCCCTCTCTCCCTCACTCCCTTTCATTCCTTATTCCTGTAATGAACCATCTGGCTTGAGAAAGCAACAATATGGGGTGCCTGGCTTTTCCAGTTTTGGTTGAACGTAAACCCTGAACTTCTATGTGTCTTGGCTTTTAAATTCTGCCGTTTCTCTATGAACTTTTTTTTTTTTTTTAACCATTGAGCTGTACTAAATGCAGCAGTGTTGCTGGGGTTTTGTCATTTCTTTGGGGGTTTCATGAAATACAACCAGGGATATTCCTATGCTTTTTTTTAAAAAAATGTGGTTTAGGGGAAGGAAGAAGGCAAATATGTAAGGAAAGTGTTTGTCGTAAATTTCCTTAGAACTGATTATTGTCTGTGGGACATTATATACTTATAACAGTGTATTCAACATCGCTTTTTGTTTGAATGGGGAGAAGTTGAATGTACCACAATTTCTTTGCCATTTATATATTCTTAAACAATGTAGCAAGTACTCTAACTTTGCAAAACTAATTTTGTCCTAGTAAACTTTACAATGAAATCTAATGCTGGGGGAAGTAACAAGGCCTATTGTAGGTTAATTGGGTATAGGGGCAGGATTGTCATCCGCCAACTCACCTTCTTTCTCTTTCCACCTAAAAACTCTGCTTTTTAACTTTGAGTACATAGTGATGTACCTAGTCTTGATAGTTGCATGGACTACACAAAAATATGGAAACTGCAATAAATTATATTGCAAGTGCAGAGCTTAAAAAGGGCATACAAAGTATAGAAGCATAAGGTGAAACAAAATACAAAATATTATTATTTGTGAGGTGAAGGGCTGGGGATAAGAGAATCTGAGATTTCCAGGAATGTGCTAATTCAAATTATTGAAATGGAGATTAACTGTTGCATTCTGCAGCCACTTTCTGTCAATTGCACAGAGAAGAACTTCAATAATTCTTAAGATACCTCTGTCTTATTTAAAAAAAATATGTTTCCAGTTCATCTGGAGAGATTCTGAATCAATTACCTCTTCTCTAGTGTTAAAAAAATCCATAATGTCTTTCTTTTAGATCTTTTTACATTTTAAATTTTGTGGAAGAAAAGAATCTTGACCATCTGCTCAGGTCAATATCTGAATTTATTTATTTATTTTGTTCCCTCCTGTACTTCAAATTCTTTATTGCAAGATCTTTGAGGCTTTGAAATATAAACTTAGCTCACAAACATGGGATGTCCTAGGCTCTAGGAATGCAGGTCATATGCTAGGCTTTATTCTCATCATCTGTAATTTGCCTAGATGTTTTGATTGCCACAGCATAACTTGTATTTCCAAAGCTGTGGAGTGTTTTTTGAAAAAAATACTGGAGAGAAAATACTCTTTTGGGGCACTCTCTGTAGTTCTTTCCACAATCTAGATCAGTGGTTCTCAACCTTTTTAATGCCGCGACCCCCAATCGGTCGTAAGTTGAGCATTACTCAACCGGTTGTAAGTCGAGGACTATTCAACTGGTGCAGCACCGTTTGCAGAATGGGACTTTTGGCGGGCTCAGCAGGGCAGAGACAGCCTGGACAATTCCTATTGGCTTTTGAAAGCCAATAGAATTAGGCTCTATTCAAGAGAGTCTATTCTATTGGCTTTTGAAAGCCAATAGAATAAAAGGGAGTAGCACAGCTAAGGAAAAGGGGGAAAAATGGCGGACTGCATTGTTTGGCGACCCCCGCGAAATGATCGTTCGACCCCAAATGGGGTCCCGACCCACAGGTTGAGAATCACTGATCTAGATACCATTGCTTATCACTTGTCCCTTCTTGAGAGGGGCATGATTAAGATGCTGGATTTTCAAGCCCTACAAGCAGTGGTAGTCTGCTTCAAGGGAATAAATATTAGCTTATTCTTGACTTCTCTGAATTTATGAGATTTGAATTACATTTCTGAGGAGGTCCCACACCTCACAGAGAGAATGCTCTGATTCCTTTATGTAATGATAGTTCAAATCTATGCTAATAAAACTGAAGGTGCACTTTTGTTTTCCAGTTTTCTGTTCATGGAAGAAACTACCTCTTGAGTGAAGAGGCTGCTGAACAAGGAAGAGAGTGAAAATAAGGCATGTCAAGGGCAATACAGTGTTTGCTAGATTTTTGTTATACACATGCTAATCTTCAAGCTTTGGTGTAAGTTCAATGAATGTGGCATGGAGCATGCAAGTAAAACTCTCTCTAGCTAAGCACCAATGGCAAGTTCCTCAGATCATAGAAAGCCTCCATAATAAAATGCACATATAGCATAATGCCCATAATGTGCTTCCTGTAAAATTTCAGAGACTAATTCTAGTACTAGAAGAGGTTGTGCCAGGAAATACCATATGATTCAATATCTGAAAATGATTGGTGCATGATACACAGATCTCCTGTCAAGGATTTTTAAACATGTATATTCCGCCTGTGAAAACATAGTAGGGTTATTCCTGAGTAAGCATGCTCAGGAATAACCTGGGGAAAGGGCCCTCTTGTTGAAGATGCTTGCAAATTAGATAATCTAGTATTACTGGGGTGGGGGTTGGGAGGAAGAACCAGAATAATAATTTGTATTCAGTTTCAGATTTATCTGACTAGAAATATGCAGAAGTAATAATACTAATCCTGGTATAAAAAAACACCCATTTAATAACGGTAAGAAAATATATATATATGCCTTGTCTTTTTCCATATATTTATTTGGGTTCTTTGTGAAATGTTACTATTTTCTGATAATACTTGACTAATCTTAATGGGCTCTCAGAAAAGCTAAGCAGAGTTGAAAATAGTTTGAATTTAGGTGGAAGACTCAGAAAATCCTAGTGCTGTGGGTAGTTAAAACAGAATAAGGCATTGGAAACAGCGTCCATATTTTGCCAAATAAACTGTATGGAAGTGTCATGTGGTGACCAGCAGTTGAGTTAAATCTTCCTCTTTGTCCAGATAAGTAGCATAACTTTAGCTGATCTGAAAAGCTAAGTGGAGTTGGAACAAGTTCATACTCAGAATGTGACACTATCCCCCAGGATATACCGTGACTATAGACGAGAGTGAGAAATAAAAAAGAAAATATCAGAGAAGAAGGAAGTGGCAAGCTACTTCCGTAAATGAAGGCCAGCATCTGACATGAGTGGTTTTCAGTTAACTCCTCCTTTGTGTGCTTTAAAAAAAAACAAGCAAAATATTAAACAGTAGGATGCTCTAGAAAGGGAGCAAACAAAATTAAAGCAGGGAAAAAATGGAATTAAGTACATGGGATGAAGACACAAGTATAGTGTTATGTATTTGTTTCACAGTGTGGATATGAAGCAGGAATGCGATGGAAAACAGTACAAGCAGAAACATAAGATAATAGTGCTACTCTGTTTTCATTGATTATTTCTGTGTTGGATCTCTGAACCCAAAGATACAAACTCACTGGAAACTATTCACCTAAAAAGAGGCTTGAGATGTACAAAGACTCAATCACAGATGTACTTTAGCCTCAGGCAGAATTTTCCAAGTGGGAACATGAATGACAACTTCAGGGAAGGCCACAAAAACTGTATTAGCAAAGACACAATCACATTTTGGCCTTAAAACAGTGTTTCTCAACCTTGACAATTTTAAGGCATGTGGACTTCAACTCCCAGAATTCCACAGCCAGCAATGCTGGCTGTGGAATTCTGGGAGTTGAAGTCCACATGCCTTAAAATTGTCAAGGTTGAGAAACACTGCCTTAAAACAAGAGACAACTCTGTTGTGGCAAAAAGGAAGTAGGCTAGGTAGCTAGCTGTATTTCTCTGAAAGTTTCAGGTCTTGCAAAATAAGATTAGAAAGATAAATTCATTCAATTTATATTACCACACATCTTCAAACGAATGACTTTGGGCAACTAATAATTAAAAAAACATACATACATGCATATATACACACACGCACACACATGCGCACACACACAGACACACACATATGTGTGTGTATATGTGTGTGTGTGTGTGTATATATATATATATATATATAGAGAGAGAGGGGGGGGGGAGGCAGCTGAAATAAAAAAAATAACACATAGACTATACAGATATTTTAACAAAGCTAATTTACATTCTGACCTCCAACCTAATTGTGTGTATTAGCTGAACCAAATGAACAAAAGGGTGGGCATAAAAAAATGAACATAAGTTTTGATATAATGCTGGACATAGTATAATTATTAAAATTTCAAAAGCAAGGGAAATAACAAGGGCTGGCTAAAAAGTGCTTGTAAGCTCAGAGCAAACCTTAGAGAGCCATTTTGGTCTATAGTTAAGATACCAGACTAGATACCAGGAGATTCTAAGTTCTAGTTCTGCCTTAGCCATGAAAGCCAGCTGGGTGACTCCAGGCCAGTCATTCTCTCAGCCCCAATCCATCTCACAGGATTGTTAGTGTGGGGAAAATGGGAGGAAGGAGGAGTATTTCTATGTTCACCACCTTGAGTTATTTATAAAAATAATAAAGGTAGGATATTAATTAATTTGGGATCGGGAACTAGGTGCCTGTGTTTAGGAGAAAGACTAAATTATTATGTATGCATAAGTTCAGTATTGAGAGTTGAAAGTTTGTGAGGCAGATAGAACAGTATGAGTGAGTTCAAATTACAGAAGTTAACAAGTTAAGTGAAACTTTTCAAGATGTAAAATGGTATGAAATGAGATATCTTGAGAAAGTATGGGGCATCCTGCTTTGCTCACTTTGGAAGAAAACTGAACATGCTATGTCAAATATAGATCTTAACTGATGTATTATAAAATGGATTCTAGTCTTAATTCTTTGGGCTGCTTGGAACATCTGGAACCTGGATCCTTGACTATGTTTACAGTTGATTGTATGGCTCTTCTGAGGAGGCTGTTCCTGGGTCTGGTTTTCTGATTTCAGATATTGAGAACACAGATTTTGTGGGTGTGAAGTCTTTCCCACAAAAGATGTTCACTGAGCAAATACAGGCATCACTCTGTTACTGTTTCAAATGAGAAGTGCTTGGAGGCAGTGAAGAGAAAAGAATGTAATAAGTGTTGATGCTATTCTTTCCTCCAGTATATTTCTGCTGTGGTTGTTTGGAGTACAATTGAAAAAGAAGCTCTTCCCTCGCTTTTGGTTTCCTTGGTCTTTCAAGACAAATAGAGGGTTGGATAAGTGAAAATCTACCAACTGTATGCATTTTGCAACTCATGGATTAGAGAGGAAAACAAAAGTGAGCAATCTATCAAATATCAAGGATATTCTACATAATTGCCAAGTTAGGTCCAGGTTGCTTGGGAGATGTTTGCCTTGGCACCAAATGTGTCATAAGGATAGAATATATTAGTTTCCCAGGGAAGCATTTCCTTAATAATGAACTGGGTGGGAGAAATGTTTTAAGCAAGACAGCACAAATTCAGCATTCAGTTCTGCCCATAGAGATAAACAGGAAACATATAACAACTAATTTGTCATTGCAAAGGAAAACAGCTAGACAAGTGACAAATCTAGTCTACACTCATGAAGCCCAGACTTTCTAGTCATATCAGAAAGTTGTGGTTCTGAACCAAATCTAAGAAAATGATAATGTCTACCCCTCTTCATTCTTATGTGATTATTTTCAGTTCATTGAATATGAGGATGTAGATAGATCTCTTGGAATTCTGAGGCCAACCATTTTGGTCCTTGATTCTTGTCCATCCTGGCCAATGAAAGTAGTTAGGAATGGGAAGGATATTTTTCATCCCTCACTAAAATAAAACCCACCTTAAATTAAAAAAGGATAAATAACTATTAGCCTGTCTCTGATGTCTCTCTTTGTTGGGGCAAATTCATGCAGTATGTGGTGACATCACAGCTCCTTTGGTTTCGGAATGAAACTGGTTATGTGGATATATTTCTATTGGGATTCAGTCCTTCCTTCCATACTGAAACGGCCTTGGCTGCACAGTAATCTGTGTTTTGTCATAACATTTAACAACTATGTGAAGTTGCTGGGTTGTCATCAGTATGCAGATAACATCTAGGTGTTTATCTTCTCCCTACAGTTCCTAGTAGGGAGTATAAATATTCTTCGCTGATGTTTGCAGTGATGATTTGGATGAGGATTAATAAAGTGAAATTAAATCCAGGTACTCTCTGATCCAGTTTTAGCAGTTTATCTGAGTCCAAATTATGCTGTACTACCCTTAAATAAGAGCCACGTTAAAATAAAACCACCCAAATTTCTGTTCTATTCCTTAACATCCAAACTTTCTAGGAAACTGTAAGATCTGTTTGACCTCACATTTACTAACAGTCCATTCTCCTATATTCTAAGTTCTGGTTGTTTAAGATAATTTCTTCCTCATTCTCCCACTCTTAACCTAGCCTTTACATGTTTTAAGCAATTTCCCTTGTTCCGGAAGTAGATTTTACAGTTGTAAAATACAGTTGTATACAGTTCAGATTTAGGCTTTCCTCCTCAATCTGTGTATTGTGATCTCAGTGGCTGCATTGGATCAAGGATCAAGGATGATGGACATATGTTATACAGAACAATGTTCTATTGTTAGCTATAGAAAACTATAGTCAATCTAATATGGGAAAAAATATTAAACTGTTTTTAATAGTGACAAGTAGAAAATTATTGTGGGCAAGCAGTCTTGGATGATTCTATTTTGCTGGTTCTGATAACATTTCTGTAAGAATACTGTAAAAAGAAAGACTTCATAGTGTAATCTTTTAGATTTAAGTAGCATCATAAGTCAACAAAGTTGTCCAAGGTACAGCCTTAGTCCCATTATGAAACTAATCTTGGTACAGTAATGCCAGTTTCATTACTATTGGATGATGTAATCACTCTAGTGTTATTTTCTTATATTAAAAATAAACACTGCTGGATTGGGTGTGTATATTTGGTTCCAAAAGTAAGAACATATAAGCAGAATCATAGATGTGCTTATAGGCTAGAATGGGCAGATAATAGTATTAGCTTTTACAATTAAGGTTTGCATTAATTACTGTATGGCAGTGTATTGGTCCAGAAGTGATAGCTGCATAAACCACTTCTTCTTGATGGTTTGTGATTGATTCATTTACTTAAAATACTTCTAAGATATTATTTAAAAATAATCTCTCAGTGGTAAGAATGTGAAATATAAAGCTAATAAATCAGTACAACGAATGTCAAACCAAACATTACAGATTCTAGAGGGCTCATAATCTTGGCTATTTGAAGTGAAAGACAATTAATGAACACTTGAGATGCAATCACAGCTGTTGATTTGCTTGTTTCTGAAATATTAACATAAGCTCTCTGTCAGAATTGTAGTGTTTGTGAATATGGGCAAATGCATGATATGACAATTTGTGGTGTGTGTATCCATGGAATGGGACAAAATAAAAGTAACGGTAGCTTGTTCCAGATGGAGTTTTTAACATTCAGTGTGTCATTTTGGCAGTGTTATAGGGCCTCCAGGTGATGTTATTACTTAGTGATTAAACCACATTGTATTTTTTCTTTGATCCATTTTTCTTCACAGAACAGGGATAGGCCACTTAGGTAGAATAATCAAAGGTACAACTCTTCAAAAGTACAGATGTTTTGTAGGCATCTGGAGAAGGGTTAGCCTTGATATTAAGAGTGTCATGCATTCCCCTTTCCCTCTTTCTTCAGAAAAAAACATTAATATACTTTGAAATATGTGCAAAAGTATTTCATATATCAGCATTTGCATTCATTATTTTTCATATAGAATTTTTGGTGTGCTAAAATATTGTGGTTTTGAAATCAACCTTATACGTCACTTCATGTCTATCTCTGTTCATTCTTCTAGTTTAGCTTTTATTTAGTTGCATATCAAAAAGTTTTAACCGCCCATCTCCCTCACAGAGGGGTTCTGGGCGATGTACAATTTAATCAATACAATAAAATATTACATCAGAATAGTTTAAGATTAAAAATTTTAAAAATGTAAAACAATATTATAAAATTGCAAAAGATGGAGAGTTCCAAGATCCAGAGGCTAAGAGTTGTTTATTAATTGTATACAGCTGCCTATCTCACCAATCGATTTAAGACCCATTTTTGTTTGTCAGTTCTGAAATGGAAAAACTTCCTGTAAGAACTTATTTTTTTAAAAAAAAATCATTAACAAAAATCATTAGTCTTTCGTAAGCCTAGAAATTCTCCATCTTGTGAAACAGATGGTTTTTACCCAGTCTAAAGTGATTCCTCAAAACTGCTTTGAAATATCTTCATAAAAGCTACAGACAAAAATGGAGATAGAAGTTGAGTTATATACATGGGGAGGTAAACTTGCATAACACTGAATTCCAGCTGAGGTGCTTTATTTTTCTAATCAGCAATGAACTAGGATTTTGTGCTTCAGGGTTTCAGAATGCCAGTGTGGCAGCAACTAAAAATATAATATCCTCAGCTGTATAAACGGCTGTTTTGTACAATGTTTCAGTAAAGAAACAATGAAACAAAATTTGCACCACAGCTGTACCTCACAATTTATAACTTATAATTCATGTGTATGTGTGTTTTTTTTAAAAAAAAACCACAGTAAAAATATGCATGTTTGTCATTTTACAAAATGGTGGTGTTATAGATTAGCATTTTCTACTTCAGAAATTCTTGAAATCCAGTGTGAAATAATGAAAGTGTCATGCTTGCAAAAATAGCTTTATATGTGTTCATAATTTCTTTTGGGGAGGGGTTAAATGGAGAGTGGACACAGGAGAGGCTGTGTGAACAGGACAAGCATGTAAGTTTGAATATACTTTGATCCACTTACTGCTATGGGTGAGTTACTGCAGATGCCTTTGAAGTAAAATATAGAGTAGGAACAACTTAATTTTTTTCAACAACTTTTTTTTTCAACAGCAAAAAAAATATAGAAAAGTGATGGCATAATGGAAAAGGAAATTTGTGTCTGCACAGAGCCTATCATTGTGGAAAAAGAATATTCCCATAGCAAAAAACCAGTTTTTGGAATCAGCCATAAAACACTTTATCTGCCCATTTGTTTCCATATTTCAGCAAAATAAGCAGCTTGTTGTAACTGGTGGTAGGATAGGAGACTTTTGAATGGTAGCTATTTTGTGCTGATGTTGTCCAAGCAAGAACCTATTGGATTGCCTCGTCAAATGCAAATAAAATAAAAGCTGGCTTACTAGCTCCTATTTTCCTGCTTGACCTAAATCAAGTTTGGAAAGAAGTGAAACCAGCTGCTTTTAGGCAAGTCTCATATTTGGCTTTGAGTGGATGATTTTCACCAAGATTAAGGAGATTAAACTTTTTAATGCCCATTGCAGTGGATAAAATTCTGTTAAATCACAAAAAGGGTTGTAATTCATCTAAAAGTTTCTTGATACAACAGTGCCAACAGCCAGATTGAAGTTGGATTTCTAGCCTGGTTTACAGCACAGTGGCAGTGAATTTTATATTTGCTGTGTTTGTGACCCCTTATTGTTTGAGAAAATAAGATATAACTTGTTTAAAAATGACAATCTTGTAATGCCATAACTCTTGGCAGAAAAATGATGAAAAGGAAAACAACTGAGCTGACCCAAATTTTTAATGAGTGCAAAATAGAGCACCGGGTGGGCATGAGAAATAAGACAACTAACAGCAGTTTATCATGGAGAAGGAATGCTAATTCTGAATATATAAAGGGTGAGACAGCTTGTGGCACTTAGCTATTGTGAACTGACCCAACTCATTTGGTGTAACCTAGTTTTCATTAGTGGGGTGCCTGAATTTAGTGTCCAAATCTCATCTTGACCATATGGCATTCACTAACTGTAGAAACTGAAGACCCTATTTATTAAGATTTCCAAGTAAACATCTGAGCAAGTAGACTGAAGATCAGGATGTGTGTAAAAATAAATATACTAAATCAAGGTTTTCTTGAGATACTATGTAAACCAAAGTTCCTATGAATTTTTGAAATAGTTACTTTTTGAATGAAGGACGGTGTTTTTATTTATGAGCCCAACAAGATTTTTCAGGCTTTCAAATTCTCCTAAGGTCTTCATTGAAATAAGATAGTAATAAAAGCAGGAGAGCGCTTGATATTTAAATTTTGGTGTTTGGACTATTTATATGGATGGAATAAGGAACAGCAGAATTTTAATTCATCAAATACAGATAGGATATTAGGCTACATCTTGAACTTCCTAACAGATTGCTGAGAAAAAAATAAATGTTTGATCTAATTGTGTAAGTATTAAAAAATTACTGACCTTATTTTCTAGTATATCATCTAAAATTATTTCCAGCTTTATTAGTGTCAAAAGATTTATATTGCCAGATGAGTTGTGCCCGCAACTCATTTATATATACATTTAGTTATTTGATTTATGTTCTGACCAGACTTCAAGAGGCTTAAAGATATTCATCTGAGAATGGAGATATTTCACAGTAATAGCTGGATTTTATGCATTCAACACTGGGATATCTATCACAGTTTGCTTCTTTAACTCACCAGTTTTGGGAAATATCCTTGCAATCAATATCAACATTGGGCAATGCTTAATAAGCCTGATTAGACCCAAGATTAACGGTGGCATTATTACCAATGTATAAGTAAACCCAAAGAAACTAGTGTGATCCCAGATCCCAATTTGTTTCAGAATAATATGGTGGATGTTATTAATCAGTAAATAGCCAGGGATGCAGTTCAATACTACATCCTTAGCTGCTTCTTATTGTTGGATATACAACATCTGTTCCAATTTTGCTATTTTCAAAATTATTATGATTAATTAGATTTTATATAGCCACCTTTCTGATCCATTGTTATGGTAGGTGGATAAAATGATAAAAATGGTTCATATTCTAAAATAATGGAGAAGTGTAAAGTTTTATTTTACCCTTCTAGATTAGAACAGGTTGTTAGATCTCTTCTAGAAGATTTCAAAGTGTGTGTCACACTTTTTGGGAGTCTTTTACCTGATACTAATTAATACCAATTAAGGTGTTACAGGTGGTCTTTGCTGAGCAGGTTGTGAAAAGATTGTGTTCTGTTCCACTAATAGCAGAGGTATGTTTATATAGTTTGATTTTAAAAGAACACATTTACTGATACAATGGTACTGTAATCTGATGTTGAAGACAAATGACTGGAAATTCCTTACGGAACTTGTCTGTCCCTTTCTGTAACTTTTATTATTAGTAGCAACACTTCTCTTTTCAGGGAACTTAAAAAGTGTGCAAGACTTTCCAGTGTGTAGCATTTTACCATATGGTATTCAATGTTTAGTTTGAACTGTTATCTTTGGTTAGTCGTCCTTTTTAACCTTGTTGTTTTCTTTGTTATAGAAGTCAGGGTGTCTTGCTGACTTCACAGTTTAGAGAATTGGGAATTGTTGGTTCAGTATTTATCCATTGCACCATTGTTGTTTTCTGACTTGAAGTTCAGCAATTTCCCATTTCTATCCCAGTTACCACAGCCATCACTCCAGGCCATAGAAGAATGAAATGATGCCTAGAGGAAAAGAACTTGCCCTCTGGCCAATTTCTGGTGGAACTTGGGGCAGTGAGGGTTATTTCCAGCCATGCACTGGGAAGTTGATGAGTGAAACAAAGGACTGTCAAAATGGAGAGTTCAAGCAAGTTTGCCTGTCTTATTGATTTATAATAACTCTCATGCTTTTAGATATAGGAAGCCCTAAACAATGGATTTGGAGCATATTTGATAATCTTGAAGTGTATTATCTAAATAGAACCCAAATTGATAGAAGATATACACAAATAGGAGAGGAAAAAGATTTTATCCAAGATAATTTATCCGAGACAATTCTGCTTGTAAAAGAATAGTCCACATTAAAGGACAGCACAGTGTATATTCATTTGGATCATTAAACCATGGGATGAATGCTGATCTACATTTTTTTCCAGTAGCAAAAGCCCAGATGGAAGTATTCAATGCTTTTCTGTCACATGTGCACACAAAACCCATCAACTTACACATGAGATCCAAGAGGAGAGTACTTATGCTCCATCTCTTTTGTCCTTGCCTTGTCTATATAATTAATTTCCCCAGCACCATAAGAAGATCCTTTGTTTCCCAATTCTTGATTCCTATGGTTGAAGGCTTGCTTAGATGCTCCATATTGTTTACCATGGAATGAATGAGCTGTCTGTGTCCTTGGCAGAGAAAAAAACAAGGGCCTCTGTGCTGACTAAAAATAGGAACACCAATGGATCAGCACTTCTGTTGGTACAGTTCTCCAGCACTGGAGATGGATAATCCACGCAGTGGGTTGAGACTCTTTCCTGGCCAATCAGATCAGTCAGCCAAAGTTGCCACGCCTGTCCTGGACCATGATTCCCCAGTCTTGACTGATCTGGCCACACAGACAGACGTACAACTTTGGCTCCTGGGCAGGTATAGTTCCTTTCCATTGGGGGGATTTTTTTCTAGTAGCTGAAATTGCTTAGTTTAAAAGTTAATTTAATTCAATTTAATTGATTACTCTAAAATTCCCTTGCTAAACTGTAAGACTCAGGAAGTCAGATTTCCTACAGGGAAAACCACCCTCACTTAAAAGGGGGAATTCCCTAACTCCCCTCCCTCACCCAAACCCCAACCACCTTCCCACAGCCGGAGCAGCCGGCAGCCGCCTTAAACAAACGGGGAGGCTCGGGCAACCCCTCGCGTTTAAAAAAAAAAAAAAAAGACAGAAAGGCAAGCAATTAGCGAGGGAAGCGGAGGACAAAGGGGACGCATGCTGGGAGGGAGATTGATTACGGGAACAGCTGGCGAGCGAAGGAGCAGTTTCTTTCACTCACCAGGCTGCTCAGGGTCTTTTAAATGAGGCGCCATTGTCTGAGCAGCCGGGAGCACGCGCGGCTCTTTGTTACAACCGCACGTGGCACCAGCAGCCTTTTTAGCACAGGCGCAGTAGTCTCCTGCTTCTTTAACACATGCGCAGTAGTCTCCTGGCAGCGGCGGCCATATTTTGTGCAAGCAGGGAATCCAAGGCTCCCTGAGAAGCCTAGGTCCAGCCGCTGGAGTAAATGAATAGGCAAGCAGTACTAGGGTACTAGAGCATCTATTATTCATTTAGAGACATTCAAATCAGACACATAGCTGCTTGTTCCAGGACTTGGTGTCTACAATCCAAAGTAAATAAGAACCTTTCATAACTAACTGTGTTTAGTTGCCTTTGGCTCCTTCCAGACTTCGGGTCCCCCATTAGTGGCCCATACGCTTCTGGATTTAGTGGTGGGTTCCAGGCATCCCCAGTCGCGTGCCTGCCCTTACCCACCATAATCAAGCCGGGTTCCAGGCATTCCCATTAGCGTGCCTGTTCTTATCCGTGCACAGTGACTAACTCTGACAATTTTGCAGAGTCTGCTCCTGAGTTCCAGACGCCCCCAGTAGTGCGCCTGTCCTTACTCAAAGTTGGAGCTCTCCTACTACCTGGGTCCCCCCTATCGCGGCCCGGCGTTAGTGGAGAATGGAGGAAGCAATCATTCCCTCCACTGGAGCCCTGCCTTCATCCTCTGGAGCACCCGCTTCAGAGGATTCGGAATCCTCTGCAGCCCGTAGAAAGGCTGCAAGGAAGTCATCAAAGAAGGCTGACAAACAGGCAATCAGAAGACACCAAGCCCTAGAAAAGGAGTTCAACAGAGCCCAGAAAAGGGCCAGAATTGAAAATAGGCACAATGGGGGGATTGGTCCCGATCTACCGCTGGGTCTTCCTTCATCCCCACGGGGCGTTTGGTCAATAGGGAACTCATCACAGTCCCAAACACAGGGCGGGATAGGCGAATTCTCATCGCTCTCCCGATCCCCCTCCCCACGGAGGTTACAGGAAACCCTGAGGACCATGCTAACCACAGCACCTGCAGGGTCGCAGGCAAGGGTTACTCCTCCTGCATTGACGGGGGATCTGCTAGCTACCCTAATAGCACAGGCAGTGGACCGAGCATTTGAGGCCAGGGCTCAAACTTCCAAAGCCAAGCCTCTAGGACTTAGAACAAGGCATCGGGAGGAAATGGAGGACCACCAGGACCTCTCCTCCTTCTCAAACTCGTCGGTCTCAGAGGAAGCTTACCTGGACCAGCCAGGTACGTCACAAGGGATTCAAATGTCTGAGGAAGAGGAGGACACCTCACCTCAAGGGCCGTCCTTCAGCGGCCTGTTTAACCCTGCTCTTTTTGTTACCATTGTGCGCAAGGCTGAGGCCACAGCCCATCTGGAGCATGGGACACCAGCGGAGCCTGTCACAGTTGACACGGAGGCTGAGCCAACGTTCGCCGAAAAGGTAACCACTCAATACCGCATACCATGCCCGACCATGTTCCTAAACACAATAAGGAAACAGTGGGCAGCGCCAACCTCCCTACCGCTTCCTAGCAATGCGGAGAGGAAGCTATTTAACGTAGCAAGGGAGCTAGAGGGAACATTGGAGGTGCCGGTGGTGGACGAACCCATAGGTCCCCTGATATCGGACACGGCCATATCAGGAGATTTTGCTGAGGCTCTTAAAGCCGAGGACCGAAAGAGTGAGTCCAACTACAGGAGAACACACCAGGCAATAGCTTGGGCTACCAGGGCGACTACCTCCGCGTCCTTTTTCACCAGAGCCACACTCTGTTGGCTCCGTGAGTTACAGGGCCGGGTTCCCATGGAGGACGTATGCACTCACCAGGAACTCAGCAAAATGGTAGCGGCCACGGAATATGCGTCGGACGCGACACTTTTGGCGACCAGGTTTTCAGCCAAGGCAATGGCAGCAAACAACACGAGCAGGCGCCTCCTCTGGCTAAAGAACTGGCAGGCGGATACCAAATCCAAGTGGAAATTGGCTTCGGCTCCGTACCAAGGGGCAAAGCTGTTTGGTGAGGCACTAACGCCATACCTGACAGAGAACAAGGACAAGCGCAAGGTCCTTAAACACATGCTTAAAAGGCAGGACAAGAGACCCGGCTCCTGGGGAAGGAAACAATCCTTTCGTACGGAAACCAGGGTCAACTACTTCCAAAATTCCCAACCCTTCCAAGCTAGACAGGATAGGGAAAGACAGGGGGACAGACAGAACACAAGAAATAGGCAAACACAGGGAAGACGGCCCTTTCGGGGGAACAACCGCCCCTTCCGCCGTACCAGATGACTCCCACCCAGACCTTCCCATAGGGGCAGACTAGCAGGGTTTGCTCCCCAGTGGGAAGAGACCACCATGGACGTATGGGTCAGGAACACCATACGTCACGGTCTATCTCTAGAATTTCTCTCAAAGCCCCCGAACCGCTTCCGCCCATGCCCCTGTCCCACGAACCCAACAAAGAGAAGGCTCATGAACGAGGCTGTTCAGCACCTTCTAAACATACGGGCCGTAGAACCGGTGCCTATGAACCAGAGAGACCAGGGGTTTTATTCTATCCTCTTCATGGTCCCAAAACCCTCGGGGGGTTGGAGAGCCATTCTGGATCTAAAAAGGCTAAATTTCTACATAAAATACTGCAAATTCAAAATGCAGACACTACGCTCCATCCTTGGAAGCGTAAGGAAAGGGGATTTTCTGGCATCGATCGACCTCACGGAGGCATACTTGCACATCCCTATCTCTCTGGCTCACCGCCGCTTTCTATGGTTCGCCTATAGGGGGCACTATTTTCAATACAGGGCACTTCCATTCGGCCTGTCATTAGCGCCCAGGGTGTTCACCAAGATTCTGGCGGTTCTGGCAGCATGCCTAACAAACGTCCCGATCAGAGTCCAGTGCTACCTGGACGATATTCTAATCCAGTCATCGTCCGCCCAGCAATCTCAAGCGGACCTAAAGTTAGTGATAAAGCTGCTGCAGGACCACGGCTTCTCGGTGAACTTTCCAAAGAGCCACCTAACCCCAACTACGAGAATACTCCATCTGGGAGCGGTCATAGACACACAGGAGTGCAAGGTGTACCTATCACAGGAACGCCTCAGCAGCATAAGGAAAGCCGTAAAACAGGTAAACCACGGTCAGTCAGTGACACTGGTCTGCCTCTCCCAGCTGCTAGGGAAGATGATATCGACCATAGCAATAGTTCCTTGGGCAAGGCTGCACTCAAGAGAACTGCAGTGGTTCATGCTCCCGTTTCAGAGACAGCAAATCAGTGCATCCCGAAAGAGGGTAGGCATACCTCTGAGAGTACGACACTCCCTCAGGTGGTGGCTATCTCCAGCTCTCCTCAGGGGGTCCCCCTTCAGGGAACCAGCCAGAGTAGTAGTCACAACAGATGCGAGTTTATTTGGCTGGGGAGCCCACTTGGGGACCAAGTGGACACAGGGCCGCTGGTCAGCCGTGGATCTCCGACACAACATAAACTGGCTCGAGCTGCGGGCTATTCACCTAGCGTTAAGGCATTTCCACAGCAGCATAAAAAGCAGGCACATACTGGTCCTGATGGACAACGTGACAGCCAAGGCCCACATAAACCGTCAGGGGGGCACACACTCTCGCTTGCTCTCGGCCGAGGCCCTCCTGCTGGGGGCCTGGGTGGAACAAAATCTGGCTTCCATAAAGGCCGACCACATATCGGGGGAGGCAAACATCCAAGCAGATCTGTTGAGCAGATCAACAATAGATCACTCGGAGTGGCAACTACACCCGAAGATCTTCAGGGAAATCTGTCACCGCTTCGGGCTTCCCCAGGTGGACCTATTTGCCTCTCCTTCCAATGCCCACCTAACTTGCTTCTTCTCCCGATTCCCATCCAGGGGAGCAGAGCAGACGGATGCGTTACGGAGCCCATGGCCAAGGGGACTCCTGTACGCGTTCCCACCCTTACCTCTCCTTCCGGCGGTAGTACGCAAGATTCTGCGGGAAAGAGCCAGGGTAATCCTTGTGGCCCCTTATTGGCCAAGGAGACCTTGGTTCACAGACCTGAGGAGTCTCTCCCGCACGAATCCATGGCGATTCCTCCGGAGAGGATCTCCCTCAAACAGGGGGAGATCTCCCACCCAGAGCCACAATGGCTACAACTAGCCGTCTGGCTCTTGAACGGTCAATTTTAGTTAAGGGGGCTTGCTCACTGGGTGTAATTAGGGTCATACAGGCATCAAGGCGCCCCTCCACGAACCGTATCTACGAGGCCACGTGGAGAAGCTTCCAATCATCGTGCTCTGAACAGGAGTTGTTACTCGAAGGGATCACAGTTCCCAAGATCCTAGAATTTTTACTAGATGGCCTAGAGAGGGACCTCTCGCCAAACACGCTGCGCAGGCAAATCGCCGCCCTCTCAACTATATTTTCTGCCAGCCCCGGTGAATCCTTGGGCAAGCATCCCTTAATATGATCCTTTCTCAAGGGGGCTGCGAATATCAGACCGCCAACTGTGCACAGGTATCCATCGTGGGAACTACCACGAGTACTACAAGCTCTTACCAGAGCGCCCTTTGAACCACTCAAAACATGTGACATTTGCTACCTGACCCATAAGGTAGCATTCTTAGTAGCTATCACGTCAGCTCGACGGATATCCGAGTTAGCTTCTCTCTCAACGAGGAAGGACCTGTGTCACTTTCACAGGGACAAGGTAGTCCTAAGAATAGACCCTTCCTTCATTCCAAAGGTCAACTCCTTTTTTCACAGATCACAGGAAATAGTCCTACCAGACTTCTGTCCAAACCCAGCTCATCCCCTGGAGCAACAATGGCACACCTTGGACGTACGAAGGGCACTAAGACATTACATTTCACGCACAGTGGAATTCCGATGCTCGGAAGCGCTTTTTATATCCTTCCACCCCGCTACTAGGGGCCGGAAGGTCTCGTCCTCTACCATCGGTAGGTGGATTAGGGCATGCATCACTGGGGCATACCAGGCGGAGTCTTTGCAAGTCCCCAAGCATATCACGGCCCACTCCACAAGGAGCGCTGCCACCTCAGCAGCATGGGCCATGCAGGCTTCTATTGAAGAAGTATGCAGGGCAGCCACTTGGGCCTCGCCCTCTCCATTCATTCGCCATTACAAAATCGACAAGTACTCCTCTGCAGAGGCCTCCTTCGGTAGGAGGGTTCTCCAGCAGGTTCTAGACCAAAGTTACACACGGGACCAGTCTATTCCCCAACCCAAGGGCCAATAGGCTTTGGTATGTCCCACTGCGTGGATTATCCATCTCCAGTGCTGGAGAAGGGGTGTTGACTTACCTGAACGCCTTTTCTCAGCACGGAGATGGATAATCCACACCCACCCTTATAGACTAGGATAATAGGGTATATTTAGTTGAGCCAAAACGTCTTACTGTCAGTCAGTGGCTGCGCTCGTGTCAAGTCTGGGGAATCATGGTCCAGGACAGGCGTGGCAACTTTGGCTGACTGATCTGATTGGCCAGGAATACAGTCTCAACCCACTGCGTGGATTATCCATCTCCGTGCTGAGAAAAGGCGTTCAGGTAAGTCAACGCCCCTTCTAATAATGGCAAGGAATCCTCCTTTGAAATTTCCCCCATCTTCCTTTTTCTCTGTCTTTTATTTTTGATGGTCCACAGGGAAAATTCAGGGTTTGTAAATTCTATTTTTTATTCCGTTGTGAGGTTAGCGGGTGCCCTGTATAAAGCATTTCAACAACTGAAGTACATTTATCTGTCCCAAACCTCTTCTATTAATGAATTCATAGTTGTGTACTCTTGACCAAAAGAAGACTCTGAGATCCAACTGTTCATGGCTCCTCATATATAAACTCAACTGGGTGTGTTTGCATTATGGAAAGCTAGGCCCCAGCATCCTTAGTATTGATGATTTCAGCATAGCATATTGTGTTTCTGAAATGGTGAGATTGTTACCTTCTTTTCATATTAAAGAAGATTGTGACTTTTCTTTAGTTACAACCAAAATAATGTTGTTTGCTTACTAAATCTTCTTCCTGTATGTCCTTCCTTCCTTCTTGGAGCAGTACCTTATGAAGTAGAGAGAGTAGTAACCTTCCCATTTAGTAACTTTTAGTAACTTTCCCAGCCAAGGTTTCATACTCTCCTTCCTTCTGGGTCCATTCTTTCTTTCTTTCTAGAGATTTCAACCATGGCTTTGAATCTTTCTCTGGCTTAGCTTGTATCACTTCCCTGTGAGGCGGAACTGGATGGACTGCACCCACCTCTTTTTAAACTCTAACTGCTTCAACATTGTAATCCTTTTTTTCACTGTGTGTGCCTATTTTATCAGCCATTTGTATTCACACAGAATATTGTGAAACATGAGTCTAATACTCTTTGTGAATGAAATGAGTTGTCACTTACAAGTACAGTCTCTTGAGCGAAGAAGCCTCTAGCCAGACTGCAGATCTGGGTCCTAGGTCTTTAACAGATGGATATACAATTTAGTTTTTATTGTCATATGTTAGAGCCAGGTTAGCGGTTTCTGTTCCTTCCTTCCACTTTTAGGTCGCTTCAGCTGAGCAAATCTAAGCAGCTTACAATAATTAATAAAACAAATTATATAGCATGGAACAAGCAAAATTATGTCAGGCAATTTAAATTACAGTTCAGTCACAAACATAATTTTCATAAACCGTAATAAATGGCATTGACGCATCCCAGATGTCTGCTGGTTACATCCTTTATCTCCCTATGTCTGCTTAAAGAGCCAAGTTTTTAACCATTCTCTGGATGTTAGTAGTTAGGATGCAGTTCTTATTTCTGGTGATTCCTGCCAAGGAATGCTCATCTCCGAGTTTTCTCCCATCATATCTTCCTGGGGGAAGAACACTTAACAAGAGCTCTCTACCAGTACACATCAGGCAGTTACATTCTGCATCCATCAGGCATTCTTATAGATATCCAGATACTTATTTCCTGTCTTTGTTCTCTTGTCACTCAAAGTGTCAGTAGACGAAGAAGATTCTCTCCTCCTCCATTCCTATTGTACATGGACTGAATTCTGAGAGAGTAAATATTAGGTTTGTAAGCAGATAAAAATGTTATTGCTCATCTTGTCTCACCCTATGATTTTAATGAAGGGGGGGGGAGTGCAGAGGGTTGTGCTTTCCTATCACTTCCTCCATGTTTTCCTTTACCACAGATGTCTGTTAAAGGCGTTGCATGATGACTTTGGATCTGATTGAACATGTTCGGCAATAACCATGGTCACTTGTCTTTTCTACAGTAGTGTCTACCCCTTCTGCAAGGAGAGCAGGGCCTTCCCTTCCTCTGGCCCATCTTTGTGCTAATTTGACTAAAAGCCTGTCTGATCTTGCTGTCAACTTTTAATTATTTCTGATTGTCTAACCTTGCTTGTTTTGCTTAGAACCAGAGTTCTTCTTTGGATCTGATTATCAAAGAGGTGCTTCAGAATGTGCAAGAATGTTAAAGCAGCACCTCACTGCAAATGACTAAAATAATTGTATCTTTCCTCAACTGCCAGGTTTCCACTCTATTGTGTTTCCTTGAAAATAAGACCCAGTCTTATATTTTTTTTTGCTCCTAAAATCAACATTAGGTCTTATTTTTGGGGATGTCTTATTTCCGGGGGGGCTCACATACACAGACACACACACACTTGCCTCACCTCGCAGCAGCGACCCACATGGCTGCCAACCCACTTCTTCTGCAGCTGCTTTTGCTTGCTTGTGACAGGATGCTGCATGGCATGTTTCATGCACCGCTGCCACTGCCATGAGGCTTGGCAGATACCCCCAATCTGCCCCACGTGCCACCTCCTTTCCAGCTCTGTTGCATTTCTCTGCCACCACAGAGCTGGTGCGCTTGCCACACAATCACCCAGATGCCCTCGCTTTCCCCAAGCATTTCTTCGCTAACCTGATTTCCAGCTCTGTCGCATTTCTCCATCATGTTTCTCTGCTGCTGCATGCTGGGAAACAAAAGATGTTTGTGGGACTAAAAAAAAAAATTCAGTCAGATCTTCCAACTTCGTGAGATGTTATTGTTTTTTTGTGAGAAGTTGGAAAGTCTGATCGAACTTTTTTTTTTTTTAAGTCCCACAAACGGCAGCAGAGAAATGCAATGGAGAAATGTGACGGAGCTCGAAATCAGGTTAGCGAAGACATGCTTGAGGGAAGTGAGGGCATCTGGGTGGAGAAATGCGACGGAGCTCAAAAGCAGATGGCAAGGCAAACCTCCCAAGAGCACCAGGCACTGAAATGGGCCAAGTCTCTCTCCAGCAGCTGCCCAGGCCCGCCAGAGAGAAGGTCGGCATTTACTGAAATGCGGCGGCATTCTGGCTCTGGCAGGGAAGGGATAGCTAGCATGGATGCTGCAGACAGGATGCCCGCTCGCTTCAGCACCCTCTTCAGGGCTGTGCCTGCCACTTTGCTGACTCTGTGGACAGAGCTGCGAAGGGGGCCAGGGGGCCGAAAGCGCCAGCAGTCTAGCTCAGAAGGGGAGTGAAAAGGAAGAGGCGGGTGGGGTCTTAATTAGGGCTTATTTTGGGGGTAGGGCTTATATTAGCCCCCCCAAATCAAGCTAGGTCTTATTTGGGGGGAAGGTCTTATTTTTGGAGAAACACAATAGTTAATCCAAAAATGCCAGGGAATGTCTAGAAGCCTGGCACTCTGACACAATAGACACATAGACATTAACAACATCTATAGCAGGGGTTCTCAACCTTGGCAACTTTAAGACTTGTGGACTTCAACTCCCAGAATTCTGGGAGTTGAAGTCCACAAGTCTTAAAGTTGCCAAGGTTGAGAACCCCTGATCTGTAGTTTCTGTAAGAGACAAGCAATCCACCAAAAAGGAAACAAAAAGAGAGAAGCACCTCTCCACCAGCAATCATCACCCAGATCAGCATAGATTAATTCCAAGATTAACATCAGACCAACAATCAAATAAACAATACCCCAATCAAGAAACTGCCAAAAAAGGCCAACAGTAAACAGCCCAACTAAAGAATTTCTATGACCCACCCCCATCAACGTTGACAGGGCAAGTCACTAGAATATAAACTGACAGCAAATTGCTCTCCTTACTAGCACTGATGATGTTACTTAGTTAGGGTAATGAAACATCTGCAAGAAAACATTTGCTGGTTTGAAGTTGGTGTTTTATTTGTCCTCCTGCCCCTTCCAAACAACCCATTTCAAATCAAATAAAAAGATCTGCTCATTCTTACAAAACTCCTGCCATGGTTAATTGAACTGCTAGGAATAGGTTCTCAGGTAGAATTATCTGTAAAGACCATTGGGTGTAATTCTAGATACAGACCTATTATTTTACTAAATTTGACTGCTTGATATTTAGGAAAAAATCATTACTAAATGCACTTTCACTGATCCTACTTAGTTTCACTTTCTCAGAGAACAATGGTCAGAACATGGAAGAATTGCATTATGTGGGCAGGCACTGTTGTTCTTCCCATTTTCTTTCAGGTTTGGAAGAATTTTCTTTAGGTTGAAGAGGGAAAGTATGTTTCATTCTGTATAAAGAACATGAAAATACAGATTCATGGGATGAGAGAAATAGTTTGGTTTGCTGCAGTGTTCCCTGCTTAATTTTTAAATAGGCAGCTGTGATAAATGGAACAATTGTGGGCTTGGGATGTAATCAGCAAATTTGTTTCAGTTTATTTAATTGGTATGCTGTGGTTTGCTTTTTCAGTAGAATAATTAGTTGGTACACTAATTATTATGGGTTGAAAGGAACACTTTTGAAGCTAGCAATACTTGGCCCAATTTTAACTGTTGTCAGAAGATTAATTAGATTGTTCATGAAGTCTCCAAGTCAAGTTCAATCTGAAGGAGCCTTTTCTTTTTTGTATGATCTTTGACACACTGTACATCTTTAGCCTTTGAGTTGAAGGCCTGAGCAGGTATGTAAGTGGCTTTGTTTAATTTGTTTGTTTTTTCAGCTCCTGCTTAGCTTTTGGTTTGTTTTGTTTATCTTTTTGTCACTGTTTATGAGATGAGCAGCTATATAAATTGGTTTAATGACATAAGCTGTAATTAAGTTGAAGAAAAATGAGTACAAAAGAAGATATAGGAGAGGGAATGGCAGTGGAGTGATATACATTGCTTACTGGTGTACACTGCTTAGAGAGTGCTTGCACTTAAAGCGGTATATAAGTCTCATAAATAAATAAATAAATAAATAAAGGGGGATCAGCCTAGAATCTCTGTGTAGCCGCAAGTGAACTAAGTTCCCCTTGAGCGCTGTTCACGCTCTCTCACTAGGTTCTGACCCATTAACTGGGAAGATTCCTCTACATAGGCTTTTCGAAATAAATCAGTTAATTGAACTGCCACATATGGGCCTGGTCTTTCACCTGACAGGTCATTCCTATTTTGATGACTCAATTTATATTGTGGTGACTGACTCAAACTATTGTTGTGGTGTTAACTGTGCTAATCAGAGACCCTTTCTCCTATACATTCATAGAGAGGCATCAGCAGGACAGGCTAGGAGAAAGCAGTACTCTCTTACGCCAGTGTAAGGCAAGCTCCACTGCTTTAGTGTATATATTGTGATGTGTGCACATACAGAAGGACTATACTGTGCATTGTCAGGGAACAGCCTTGCTTTTATCACTTGATGAAAATACGGGCCCTGCAGATTCCCCTGCATGTATAAATACACACATACACATATTCACACTACATTTTCTTTGAACAAATGTTCTTGCAGTCAGTCTCTGATTCAGTTTGTGACTTTGCCGCATTGCAACTTGTGCCCTCTACAATTTCACCAATCCAATGGGCAACTTAGTTTTGATGGGGAAAAAACCCTCCCCCCCCCCGTTTTTCATCAGCACATATGTTTCATTCTCCCATGAAGGCCTGTTCAGTGTTTCCTCCAGCTGACCAATGGATATAGGAAACTAACAACCAGTTGGTATTCTGTTCTCCAAAATTATTTCCTGACAATTATTTGCTTTTAGTAGTAAGAGAATAAAAGTTCCCAGAAACCTGATTGAAAGAAGGGGCAAAATTGCTCCTTGGAGCAGCTGAGAAAGGTGGGGCAGGATAGTAGCAAGCTATTATTATACATTTGGCTACAGTTGGAGATATAAGTCCCAGGAGATGGGATGAGCAGAACTCCTGATAATGGGAAATTGCCCTTCCCCATAGTTCCAAGGAAGGCATTTCAAACAGTGTTTGCAGAATTTCTTAGTTAATTTTCCAACATCCAATCATATCCCACAAATTTGAGAGAAAACATGTGGAAGAGGCCACTGTTTGCTCTGCATCTGCATTATCTCTCCCTCACATGATTGTTGCACAGAGTGTCTTTCTCCCTGGTTCCCATTTTTCTCACGCTCGCACATTCTAGCTGAACAACAGGGATCTCCAATCCTACAGGAAGGGTGAGACTAAGGATGTACATACACTCCTTATAAAATTGGGGTGAGTGGGAGAGACTCAGAAAATTCCCACAGGGACTTCCTATTCTAAGTTGGAGGCTGCTGCTAATTAGTAATGAGTTCCTGTCATGGGACCTGGGAGTGGAGATGGAAATTCTACCATCAGCTGAGAACAGTAGAAGGATTTAATTTTCTTCACTTTTTGCAGAACTATTCTTTTTTTAAGCAAACATCTCATTCTATAACAAATAGCTTCCAGCCAGGCTTCACTATTAAACACATATTTGCTGCTTGCAGAAATATGCCCAGCTGGGGTAAAATTTTCTCTTGGGGAAAGTGTATAGGAACTGATTATCAATTGAGATGGGGAGTCATCTACTTACATATATTATTTTTTAATAAGTTAAAGATGTCTCCAGTGACAATTTCTTCCATCACAAACTGGTGAACAAACATAGGGTGGCAAAGGCTAATGTAATTGCATTAAAATCTTTTCTATAGTTTGATAATGAATCCAAAGTAGACTCGAAGTTTTAGAGCCAGGATATGCAAAGTTTTTCTTGTTTGCCCTTTTCCTTTCTGATGGAATGTTTCCTTCTTAGCCAGCTGGAATGAGTCTTTTCCCTGAACAGCAATTTCTGCTGCTCGTGTCTCAAATGTGTTAACATGTGGTGACGGAGAGAAGGAAAGATATGTGTTTCTGCTAGGATTGATAATATTCCTTTTACAGTACCCTAAGTCAAAATTTTGAATTAATCCTATGCCTGGATTACAGGCCTACAAGCAGTGCTTTGTTCATATGAATGAGTACACATCTACATTTTATTCCTTCCCAGAACTCCTTTTGTATGGAAAATTAGCAAGTTAAGAATAATTCCTCCTTCCAGTTGTAGATATTCTATGATCAAGGCTGTTGAGACTCAGAGTTAACATCTACATCATAGGTCTCCAACCTTGGCAACTTTAAGACTTGTGGACTTCAACTCCCAGAATTCCTCAGCCAGCTGAGGAGACCCCTGATCTACATAGTAGTTGTTCTATATAATATAATGTAAGACAGTCCTCAACAGGTCATATAAAAAAACTCTCCTCAATACTTTCTTACTGGATGAGAATTCAGCAAGAGAATCCTGCCTGTTATAAAGATACATTGAGCCAGCTGACAGAGAAATCTACTTGTGATTTAGGAGCTTTCTTGATCTGCTAAGATAGGGGTCCCCAACCCCCGGTTAGTGGCCTGGTACCAGGCCATGGCATGCCAGCAATCGGTCCTCACAAACAAGCAAAGCCCCATCTGCGGGATGCAGGCAGCACACAAAACCACGCACCCTCTGGTCCATAGAAAAACCTCTCTCTATGAAACCGGTCCCTGGTGCCCAAAAGGTTGGGGACCTCTGGGCTAAGGTTTTACTGACATGGAATATTACATTCAGAGTTTAATTCTGAGAAAGTGATTTTTGTGCCATTAGCCCATAAATGTTCCATATGTCCCACATTGTGGCAACCAGATACATGGGTGTCCCTGTGGTCTTCTGGGTGTCAATGTTGGATGATTGTTAATATCATTTTCTAAATCTGTTTCAAATTTTTATGTTTTACTTCTTGTTGATGAGTTTTCTGGATAGTTACCTGCATAGCTGACTTCCCAAGAGGAAATTGGGAAATTTAAGCAGGTTTGAATAGATGCCATGTTTTTAAAATATGGTTTAGTTTTGGCCTAAATGGCCTACATTTATTTTGGCCTAGTTTTTCCTGGAACTTTCAGTAGAAATCATTATTCTTCTATTCTCTGCAATCAGGTTCTGAAAAGGAATAGATAAAAATAAAAAATTATGTGAATACATAGTACTTCCCCCTTGTCTTTTCATGTCATACGTGAGTGTTTATTTAAGAGTTTCATGAAGACACGTACCAGCAACTAGCAAAGAATAGGGATAAAAGAATGGTTCTCATTATATATAGATATAAATGTAGAGTTCCCTGGGGATCTAGATTGGAACCTATGCTTTTTAATTTGTTCAGAAATTATCTGGACTTAGGAAGAAGCTGGGAGATGGCCAGGTTTGTGGACCAAACCAGATTATATAAGGAGAGTACAATAAAAAAAGACACATATATGCATGAATCATTTAACCAGATTAATACTAAAAAAACTTTTACAGAGTTGGTGTATTCAACTATTATGTCTTTAACTGATTTAATTAAGTAAACACATTGCCAAAGGGATCCAGTTGCTGAGCAATTTCCAGATGAGAAAAAAACATTTAAGGGTTAACAAGGAAGATAAGATTAGGGAAGAAGCACATCTGAAATGTTCAGAGGGTTTGGATGCTCTGAAAATGGCTGCCATCATAGGCATAAAATACCCATTTGCCAGAACACAAAGTAGCCCCTGGAATGTTCTTTACCATTCCAGAGGGGTCCAAATGATTAAAGTAGGTGTTTGCAAATGCTGCCTTTCTATTAATTATTTTGAATTAAGGGTAAACTTGGTAAAAAGGAGCAGGGTGCCTGGTGACCACCAACAAAGCTGCCTGTGGCAGATTGATGCTTGCAGATGTGACCTTCCCTGTCTCAGAAACCAGTGTAAGGTTTAAAAAAATGTGTCATTCAATTTCATTGAATGAACCAGATTGGGAGATACTGGATAGATTAGAAAGTTCTTATTTGTACATCAAGTTATTAAAATTGAAATTCACAGGACAGCTCTCAGGTTGTCAACAGATTTTTGATCTGATCCTACATGGCTTCACAAAGTTTCTGAATTTGAGACCAATACTACTATTTCTAGCCTGGATTAACTATGCCACTACTGTGTTTCCCCGAAAATAAAATCCACCCCGAAAATAAGCCCTAGCCTGATTTTTTTGGGGTGGGCCTAATACAAGCCCTAGCCCAAAAATAAGCCTGGGATGGGCGTAGCCATCACAAGTGGCGGCAAATGTGCAGGGGCCGATGGTATCTGGCAGCAGCTGCAGCCCACCAGCAGTGCATATAAGTCATATAAGTCCAGCGCAGAGGCAGAGGTAAGGGGGGGAGGCAGGTGATCCAGACGTGCTGTGCTCTTTTTGCCCAGAGGGAGATGGAGCTTTCATCTGCTTGCAAATGGGGTGGTTGGAAACCAAGATTGCAAGCAGACAAAGGTTCCAGTCTCTGTTATCCGGTGAAAAGTGCTTGGGTGCCTATGGATGCTTGGAAACTGAGCTCAAAACTTTTTGCCTGGAGACTGGAAGGTTCATCTGTTTGCAAATGAGGTGGTTGGAAACAGAGCAAATGCCTTGGTTTCCAACCGCCCCATTTTCAAGCAGATGAAGGTTCCAGTCTCTCTTTGGGCGAAAAGTGTTTGGGCACTTGGGGCAGTTCCACCCCCTCCCCCATCTGCCTCACCTTATGGCGGTGGCCCAGCACTGTGGGCTATGTGGCCACCTGTGAGTAGCCGCGAACAGCTGCAGAGGTGGGCCAGCGGCTGCACAGGCTCCTGACGGACAGGGCTGTTGGTGTCACCATCACGAGGCGAGGCAGGTGTCAGGAAAAAAATAAGACATCCCGGAAAATAAGGCCTACTGCCTCTTTTGGAGGAAAAATATATAAGACCGGTCTTATTTTTGAAGAAACACAGTAGAAGTTACAGGAGCCAATGATGAAGAGCTAATACAATTTCTTAGTTTGGGACAACAATTCAATAGAGTCTCTTCACCAAGGTTAAAGAGTGACTGTATCTGTATTGTATCAAGACTTTGAGCTACATCATACTGGTAAGGGAGAAAGCGTTATCGGATGTGAAGATTTTGAGTAAAATGTCCTTAACGATTATGTTCTTTTGATGGGGTGGTATGAAGCATTTTGTAAATGTATTGGCATTCTTACTGTGATTAACAACAGTGATATATTTCTTCTTCCTAATGGAGGATTCTGGCATGATGTTCATGCAGTCATTTATTGCTTTTACACTCAGTTTATTCTGGAACCTTGGGTGCTAAATTCATGCGATTGGCTTAAAGGTTTCTCACGTCCCCAGTGGCTGTAATGGATGGCTCTGTTTAAGGTATTGCAGGAGCCAAGTCTTCCAAAGCTTTTTATTGAATAGACAAATCCTTGTATCAAGGAATAAGATGAGATCATGACAAAGAAGCCTTGCCAACAGAGGGGAAAAGAACTAAGGATGTTAGCTGAATCCATGACAACTTGCAAACTTTAAAAAAAAAACCTGAAAATACTATGTCATTTTGTAGTGAGAGGCCTTTAATTTTACAATGTGTGTAGATAATATTTCTTATGAACATACACAGAGAAAGAAAAAAAATGGAAATTGGTTTTTTTGGGGGCTTTGTCTCTGTTATGTTTTAAACTTGGGAGAGCATGTTCATCCCTCTGTAGCACAGGGGCTACAGAGAACCAAGTTTTAACTAAGCTTAACTACAGTAGGATTCACCACTAGCATTGCCAGAGAATCCCAAACTATTTGGCAAGGTTCGAATCAAAATGTGGCTTAACATTGTTCAGCAGTATGAGGATTAATTTGAAGGCTGAGAAGTGGGAAACTGGATAGAGGCGAAGCATCAGGAACTGGGCAAATAGGACCTCAACTAACCTCCCTCTATGCCAAAAGCTTAATACCTGCAATGTGATTTTCAGATACCAAACTATTCCTATACTTTCCAGATTTGTTAATTAATAGATAGGTTAGAAGCCCCCTCCCCCATGACTAAAAATGCAATTATTTCAGCAGTGTTTGAGAGGGATTTTGGCATTTGCCTCCTCCCTCTCTCATTTTTTGATCTAACAGTATTACCACCACACCATGTTATAAATCTGGAATCAGAAGGCACGTTGAGGACCTGAAAATCCTGGGTTTCTATCAATTCACATTTTAAAATGCTTTTGATAACTTAGCATTTAACATGGTACCAAGCCAAACAAATTACAAACTATCCTCGGTAAAAGATGTGAATACCCAGACATAAAACACAAGGGAAAAAAAGCTATAACATGCTACAAGGTAAAGCAAGATAAAATCCTATACTAAGAGGAAAGAATGAGAAAAGAGATTGAAAAGAGGTTTTTTTGGTGGTTATCCCCTTTGTTAAATTTATATCCCACCTTTTATATAAAGCTAAGTGTTGTACACAAATGTATCTCCTCTTTTTTCCTCATAAACACTGTCCTTTAAAGTAGATTTTTCTTTCCTTTCCTTTGCTTTCCTTCTTTCTCCTTTCTCCTTTCCTTTCCTTTCCACCTATACCTATGAAGATATTTTAATTACTTATGTGCATCAATAATAGGTGAGTAAATATATTCTATTGATTGGTGGCCTGGTTTTTCACTAACAGGTTCAGAGACCATTGCTAATTATCCCAGCAGTGTGATGGATGCCACTCGAGATGCTGGCCTCAAGCAAGTTGCACCGGCAAGGACAGAGAAGCCAGCTGCCGACTTTGCCTATGTTGGGATTGATGCCATCCTCGAACAGATGCGAAGGAAAGCCATGAAACAAGGCTTTGAGTTCAACATCATGGTTGTTGGTAAGCCTTCTTACCTTGGTGTGTCTGTGTAGAGACTACATTAGTCACACTAGCTAAGATTCAAAACAACTGGAGGGTACCAAAAGTGTGCCCTTTGATTTCCCCACACCATTCTATTTTAACCCATCCACTCCTGATAGTTTTCTTTTTACCCTTGTGTATGAACAACAGTAACTAACATTTATGAATTCTTAAGATAATGCAATTTGATAAATCCTTCTGTTGATTACTAAAATGTTTTATGCTCTGAATGTCAAGGTGATTATGTGTTTTCTCTAATAAGCCTCTTTGTCCTGACTGGGGCCTCAAAAGTCAAGGACATGTGGCCTTTAATCAGCCATTTCAACTTTGATAAGCAGCTATGCTGCTTGGCATTCTGTGATTGATTTTTTTTCCACTAAAAAACAAGACAAAACAAAACAAAAAATTACTGCTTGCCTGTCCCATTCTTGAAGGTTATTTGAAGGTGCTGTATAATTGTCTTTAAAAGAAATAAAAATTCACTCTGTTATCTCTTAAAAATAACAGAGGTTGCTAAAAAAAAAACCTCCTTACCTAAATAATGACCTACTTCCATTAGTCCCTTTTTAACCAATCAGGGTGACTAGCTAATCCGAAGTTTACTTCTCATTAGATGCAAACCTGTTGTCCCAAATCATAGCTCTGACTTCATCTTTGCCCCTCTGTTCTAACCCCAACACACTCTTTTTCTTTTATTCATGCTTCATTTTCTTCTACATTATAGGTGTGTTTAGAAAAACCTGAATTTTAAAATGCCTGAAAAATCTAGCAAGTCTAGCACTTGATCCTACATCAGCTTGTAATACTTGAAGATACATGTTGCACTCTTTGCAAACTTTGATTTCCACTTCCTGGTTAGGTTGTGGCTTGCAGCTAGTTCTTTCTCTGATGCTTTGATCATAGGGTAAAACATGTTCCTTAAGGGCAACACCAAAGACTAATGACAGAAAAGGTCTGAAAGATAAAAATGCTTGCCTGCAAAGACAAATAAAGGCATCCTTCAATTTATGCATTTACTCTGTAGTTAGACTTCACAAAGTAGAATGAGTGAGTGTTGCTGAAGAAGAATCTGCTGATCATTGACCGTTCTGGTCAGCTAAGTATAACATCACCACCATTTGTGTATGTTAGTTCAGGGAAACTATTTTCCTTCTAATATTCTTCCATGGGAACAAAGAACTTCTTTCACTTTTGGAGAGGGGGAGGGAATGTGTCCCTTCTACATTCACTGCTTTGAACTTTGAATTGAGGACGAACAAGGATGAATACACGAAAAAATAAAAAAAGTCTTTGCTCCAACAGAAAGGGTAACATACCGACAGTGAGCAATAGAGAACCAGTCTGGTGTAGTGGTGAAGGGGCTAGCCTAGAAAACAGGTGGCTGTGAGTTCTAGTCCTGCCTTAGGCAAAAAAACCAGCTAGGTGGCTTTGGACCAGTCCCTCTCCACCCAACCCACCTCACATGTTTGTTGTTGTGTGGAAAATAGGAGGCAGAAAAATTAAGTATGTTTGCTTTCTTGAATTACAGATTTTTAAAAAATAGGATAATAATCTAATTTCCATAAGCAATTCTATTTCTGTTTAGAAAATAGGTTTTCCTTCCTTCCTTCCTTCCTTCCTTCCTTCCTTCCTTCCTTCCTTCCTTCCTTCCTTCCTTCCTTCCTTCCTTCCTTCCTTCTTTCCTCTTTCTTTCTTTCTTTCTTTTTCTTTTTTTTAAAAAAAGCTCTTTTGAAGTAAAATCTCCTACATCAGGGGTGTAAAGCCTAATTGCATATGATGTATCAGGATTTTCTTTGCCTTCGCTGGGCTGGAGTGGGCGTGGCCTACACAGACCACATCCGGCCCGTGGGCCACGTGTTTGATATGCCTGTCCTACATGACTGTTACAGTGACACATTGTTCATGACTGAAAAGACAATAGTAGATACTGATATTAATTGTATGGTCAGTTTGATATAGCAACCTCAGTAATTTTTTATTCTGGTAAATAGATGCTTTATGGCTGGCCATACCAAGTCTTTGGGGGGGGGAAATAAAATTATCAGACAAAAAAAAGACAGATCAAACATGGAATGGTGGCTAAAACTTAGCAATGTTCTGGGGATACAGAGTTGAAAGTACTATGGCTATTACATGTGAAAATGTTTTTGTGAAAGCAGGCTAAGGCAGGGAACAGAGACAGCTGAACTGCAACTTCTGTTACAAAATAATTAAATTTGCTTTCTAGGAAAATAGAAGGGAATGTTTCATTTCCAAACTTATAAGTCAGTCCTGCTTTGCCTTTTGCCTATCTTTTGGTAATTCTTTGCCTGCTTTGCCTATCTTTGGGTAATTCTTGTTCACCCTGGCTTATAGGTGAAAATGATTCATTTCAAGTTTAATTTCAACCTTGAAGATAACTAAATTGTCCTCCTTTGTTTCCCCAACCATTTATAGCCCAAGTAGTTTCGTGCCATCTTTCTAAGAGTCTATAAATATATATATAGTGCATTTTCATTTATTTCTTCTTTTTCTAGGATTTTATGTGTGCATATATTATTTGACAAATATTTAGCTCCAGATGGTTAGCAGATTAACAAATGTAGACAGTTTACATTTATTTGAGGGTGGCTAAAACTGCAGTTTTGATGTACACATTAACTGAATACTTGACTGTTAAAAATACTTTGTTTCATTTCCTTGAAGGGGTTGGTGCACAGTTTTTAATAAAATGTCAAAAAAGTCCTGGCTCAAGCAGACTCAATATGCTTAGGAAATGAAGCATTCAGTGTAGAATTTTTCTGCTTTATTTGTGGCTGTTTGGAGGGCAGCGCCAGAAATATGGCCATATATCTGGTTTCCTGGTTTCTTTGACACCCATAAGCTTTTCATTTCTCTTCAGTTCTCTGCATTTTAATATTCTTAGGAAGATTGGATTCATTTCTGGATCTGCTTATTTTTATGGATGAACAAAATTGTGTGCAAAATTAAAGCTGTGCAGTTCTTATACCGGCGTTTTTTCAGTTGTAATCTTCTCACTGTTTATACTGCGTAGTTATATACCATACTTTCCGGCATATAAGACAACTTTCAAAAGCGTTGAAATCAGCACCGAAGTTGGGGGTCGTCTTATACGCCGAGTCGTCTTATACGCTGGAAATAATGGTAGTTTCCGGCGTACAACACGACTTTCTAGGCATGCGACTTGGCGCAGAAGTCAGGGGTCGTCTTATACTCCGGATCGCCTTATATGCCGGAAAATACGGTACATGTACAGTGTATTAAATCAGGCTGTAGAACCAGGACAGCTTTTCTTTGGCTGTCTCCACCCACCAACCCACCCCCACCCCTCACCCATTCAGAGGAGCCCCATCCTATTAGCCCTTCAGTGGGCTGTGAAAACTTGGCATTTCACTCGGTCTTATCTTGCATAATATAGGCAGCCATATGGGTTCCCAAATAAATAAATAAATAAATAAAAACATAACTATAAATACAGGAGGAAGATTGGAATTAAATTGGGTTAAAGTATGAAGCTTTATTAGTCCTCAGTTGTCCTTGTGCTGTAGGCTATCTCTGCAAAAGAATTAAGAGTTTTGTTGGCCCTTTAAAGATGGGTGTCTGGTTATAGTAGTTTGTGCTTCATGACAGGAACAAATACTGTATATCAGGGGTCCCCAACCTTGGCAACGTTAAGACTTGTGGACTTCAACTCCCAGAATTCCCCAGCCAGCATGGCTGGCTGGGGAATTCTGGGAGTTAAAGTCCACAGGTCTTAAGGTTGCCAAGTTTGGGGACCCCTGCTGTATATTATAGTTTTAGAAACAACATGTGATTTTATTTTATTTTTTTTTAATTTGGCTACCCTTTGCAACTAAGCAAGATGAAAAATAAACTACTATTCCTAATAGGGAGTTCATTTATTTTATATCCTTTCTGTGTCACTCTTTCACACAAGATGATTTATTTATATATTTAAACCATTTATATAGCTGCCCATTTTCTAACCAATTCTGGATGGTTCCCAGTCAAACTTTAAAACAACGTATGGACCTTGGGCTCATGTATTATAAGCATAGGGCCTCCTAGGTAGCTTCAGTGTTGTCTTCAGTTCCTTATGGTCTATCACAGGGGTCTTCAAACTTGGCCCTTTTATGACTTATGGACTTCAACTCCCAGAATTCCTCAGCCAGCGTGCCTGGCTAAGGAATTCTGGGAATTGAAGTCCACAAGTCATAAAAGGGCCAAGTTTGAAGACCCCTGGTCTATTATCTTCCTTATCTCCCATTTGGTATTCTGTCTGCTGTGATAGAATATTCTGAACTCTCTTCATTCCTCTTTTTATAGTAAAATAAAACTTGTACTGTTAATTAAGGTATAACATATTTATGTGATTGATTGTGTTATACCAGATATTTCTTTACTTTTGTAACCACATCCCCACTTCCTTTGTGCAATCTGTATACTGGGATTCAGTGTCCGTGCATTAATATCCCAACAATGAAAAACAATAAAAGCAACTTCCTTCCATCTAGTTCTTTCCAAATCATTGCTTTTTCCAAGCAAGATGTGGTAGTACACACTCACAATGGTTTTTTTTTAATTAGAAGAAAGAAGTGAAGATTAGGAATAGGCATTTTAAAATGTGCCCTGATTTTGATGTTAAAAGGACCTGGCAGTTGAGATTTTTTAATGTATATTTTATTAATTTTTTACAATAACAATCTTTAGTATTTAATAAGCAATATGTTGTCTGGGTTTATGTGTTTAACATTAATAGTAATACAATTTCCATTCCTACCCTTTATTCCATTTTTCTAACCATTTATAAAAATTTTTGCATGTTTGAAAATATTCCGAATCTTGCTTCCCCTTCATTTTCAGTGAGAGCCTATCCATTTCTGCAATCCAAAATTTTCTTAATTATGTCTTCAGACGGTATTTCTTCATTTTTCCAGTATTGAGCAAATACAGTATAATTCTCGCTGCTGTTAATATATGTAATATTAAGTATACACATTTCTTATCATAATTTTCTAAAATTAATGGCAGTTGAGATTTTTATAACTCATACATGCAGATTACATTTCCTGTGTTCTGTGTAAGACTTAACCACTATAGCAATCACATTAAACACATCTTATCTAAATAATGGCATGCTCATGTATTTTTTTTCACTGACATTTTTTGATCTTTTAGCTTCTTTGAATTTTGGTTTAAGTTGTGGCTTCAGAAGACGGTTGAATTCATTTAAAAGAATGTCTGGACTTTCAAACCCAGAATTAGCATTTTGGTCTAGCACTTCCTTGTCCTTTTCAGCTTGCTAAAAAGCAGAATTCATGAATAATTTTCAGAAACACGAGCTGTATTCTCTCATTTTTATAAGCACTGGTTTACTATACAAGCAGAGTGTCAATGAAAGGAGAACAATGTTTTTGCATTCCTTTTTTTAAAAAATAGAAGACAGCTTATTTTTCCATCACTCATCTCAGCCCGTTCTCTGAAAAACAAGATATATTTATTTGTCATCTATGCATATTATTTCCACTAATAACAAATATAGTGCTCCCATGCTGACAGAGGTAGAATGAGATTTTTCTGAAATGAACAAGCACTCCCCATTTATATAAAATCTCCAAATTTACCTTAAAAGCAGGGAATGATATGTCTTCAGACCAACTTCATAAATACTGAGCATACACAGTATAAATGGAGCACTGTGGCATTCTAAGTTGGCAAAGAAAAAAATGGGAATTGGGGACTGGTAGCTGACCAGAATTCCTGTTAAAAGGCAAGAATAAATTGCAATATTTTTTGTGGGACTGCCTTGTAAAAATTCTTATATACTGTCAATATTAGAAGAAAATAATTTAATACCTGTCAGCCATGTGGGGCACTGACATTACAAATTGTGGAAGTGATACTCATTTAAGAAAAAGGTGGGATACTGAATTGGAAGAAGACCAAGCCAAACATGAACTTCATTTGAAATGCTGTTGTGATTTTTTTTAATTTATTCATTTAACTGGGAATTAAGCACAACCTACTTAATTTAAGCCAAACTAACCTTGCTGTTTGTCATCTAAAATTAGTTCATAGAGTTGAACCAGGAAACCTATGGACTCCAAATGTTGCTAAACAGTCACAAATAGCTCCAGTTAGCATGACCAATTCCGGTGTGGTTAAAAATGCCACTTTGAGCTTCTCAGATAACAGAAAGCATGCAGATCTAACTCAGACAGAAACACTTTTCTTTTTTTGAGTTAAAAACTATGTACTTTTTTCTCCTTGAAGTTCTCGTAAAGAGATGATTAGACTGAAATGATTTTCCTAATGTAAGAAAACTTGGAGAGAATATTGTTTGCTTCTTACAAAATGGGGTTAGAGGTAGTCATGCAAATTACAGAATTGTAAAGAAGAGAATAAACCAGGCTGTAAGCCAAAGCAAACACCAGAAATTAAGCATGTATTATAAAAATTGGCTTCTATTTTGCTTCTTAATTATCCTATCAATTATTCTTTTATTTTTGCAAACTTAACAAATAGCTTCAGGTAAGGTGGTCTTCTATATGTAATTGCTATGACTTATATCTGGCATATAGTTTCCCTTAATGCTTCTTTTGTAGAAACAACCATTTTGGCCATGAAACAGGACAAAATAAATGTCCTAAAATGTAATCCAGATAGAAATCAAACAGTACATCTTTGCGTGTATCATCACATGTTTTCCAAGAAGAGTTTGGATGTGCTCAGCCTAGCCATGTAGTGGCTTGACTAATGAAACGTGCCTTTCTGAAATTTGTCTCCTGCTACCTTTTAGGTCAGAGTGGCTTGGGAAAATCGACTCTAATCAATACCCTTTTCAAATCCAAGATCAGTCGCAAATCAGTGCAACCAAGTTCTGAAGAGCGTATTCCCAAGACAATTGAAATCAAGTCCATCACACATGGTGAGTGTTACCAGGAAATTGTCTGCCTGTTTTTTGTGGAAAGTTAGCAGCCCAGGAAAGAGTCGCCTTTTGGTTGACTAGGATAGAAGATCCTTGAAAGGTTCGAATGCTTAACCTTCTTTATGAAGAACATCTTTGATAAACATATCCGTAAAGAGGGATTTCCCACAAACTCAATTGTTCTCATCCCAAAATGATAGGTTACTATTTAATTTCTTCACATTCCATTTCAGATATTGAGGAAAAAGGTGTTCGTATGAAGCTGACTGTCATTGACACTCCAGGATTTGGGGACCACATTAACAATGAGAATTGGTAAGGGACTTTCAGTGGGAAAATGCCTCAGGACAAGGAGACTTGGTACCTTAAAAACTCTAGCTATTCCTATAATGTGGCTTACTTTGTTTTGACTGACCTTGATTGACTGACTGGTGCAAAACCACTTCAGACCAGACTTTCTCCCACTTCTGGGCTGGAAGCAAAAAGAGAAGAACTTAATCAGGATAAGAATAAGGAAATTATTTTGAGTTGAAGTTAGTACTGTTGATGACTTGGCTTTCTATTTATGTTCTTTGACAAGCAGACCCCCTTAAAGTTAAGAGAGGAATGAAATCTGATGCTAATTTGCATTTGAAAGAATACATTTCACCTAGGAGGAGGGGAGAATGGAATGGAATTACTCTGCTTTGGATGATAAAGAGCAAAAAGATATGCCAAAATTTATTGAGTTTTCCAAAAGCTAGGAAATTTTCTAAACCAAACTGTACTTTACGGACATGGAGATTTGCAGTTACTTATACATATTTTCTCATGAGGATTGGCTTAACCAATTAAATTACTCAGAAAAGAACTATGATGGATTTCCTCCTATAATGTGTAGGAAAATGTGATGCCATGGTGCACGTCTAGCAGAGGGTCACCTCCATGATTGATATGAATTATACGAGTGGAGGAACAGGACTCTTGAGAATACATTTTGCTGTTTCCTTACTCTTTTGCAAGGGATCATCTGGAATAAGGAATATCAAATGACATCAGCCTTCCAAAGTCAACAAAACAATGGTGGCATGTCTCCAAATACAGCAAATGCAAATTAGCTTCAGATTTCATTCCTCTCTTAACTTTAATGGGGCCTGTCTGTCAAAGAGCATAAATAGAAATTCAGGGGAGAGAGGAAGGCTCTGTATTTCTGTGGTAAAGAGACCCTGATACTGAACACTGCATGCTCAGGAAACTACCTTTATTTGACTGTATATGTATTTACTTTTTTACAGGACTTATATGGCCATCTATCTCAGATCGTGATTCTAGGCAGCTTAGAACAATCCATAAAAATCTAGCTAAAAGCAGAAGTACTTCTCCCCTCCCCCAGGTGTAAGAACAACAGCTTCCCAGCTCAACCTCCATCCTATCCCAATGCTCAAGGGAAGAGTCAGGACTTTATAGCCCTCTAGAAGCTAAAAGCATAGGGATCCCTTGGATGTCAGGTGCGGGGTCCAATGAGCTGTGGTTGCCACCATGAAGGCGCACCTTCAATGTTTCATCAAATGATAACATTAAGGGTGGGGACCTGGAGTGTATCTATCCCAACTTTTCATAGGAAGCACTTGAGAAATTCTGTTTAGCAGCACTGGGTGACTGTGGTGTGCCTCTACCAGCAAGCAATGAACTGCTATGTCTCCTGAAAGTCCAAAATGGAAATGTTAGCCTGCCTAGCAATTCTGACAAAATGAAGTGTAATGATTTCTTATTGCTCATAATAGTATACTTAAAGCAGGCTATGAGTTGATTCTGTGATTCTTTGCCCGTGCACTTTTGTCCCGTAAAGTGCTAGCAAAGAAATATGTATAACTGGCCAACAGTTTCTCCTTTTATTAAACTCAGTATGCTTAAGAGGAAGTCTTAAGAGAAAAATCTATGTGGTCATTAGGAGTCAAAAACAACTTGATGGCAATCAGTCAGGGCTTAAAAGCTTGAGAAAGAGAATGAACTGATTTTTTTTTTTAAGGAAATCTGCATAGAGACATTTGCCTCTGATATGTTATATTTCTTTCCTTGCACAGTTGGCAACCCATTATGAAGTTCATCAACGATCAATATGAAAAGTATCTCCAGGAAGAGCTAAATATTAATCGGAAGAAACAGATCCCGGACAGCAGAGTTCACTGCTGTATATATTTCATCCCTGCCACTGGCCACTCGTACGTATGCAGCTTCCAAACTATAGCCTTTGGTTTACTGAAGGCAAACTCAGTGGCACAGAGGGCCACCTCTCTCTGGAACCAGACATCCAAGAAAATATGTGCTCCTTCAGTCCCTGGCTTCAAATAAGCCTTACATCATTGCTAGCCCTGTTTTCCTTCCCCCTTGCAAGTTACACAAACACACCTTTTCAGTTGCAGCTGGACATAGGTGCTGATTCACAGCTTGTCTGGCAAGGAGACCTATCCTGCCTTGAGAACCAACATACTTCCATGTATCAGCTCTTCCCCTCTATAGCCATTGTAACATTAGACTGCCTGGGAGAGGCTTTCTAATTGCACCCCACAGTTTCCCTCTCACCCTGCTGCTTGCGTTGTAAGCGGTGCCTAAAAGTCTGCCTAGTGTATTCCTCTTTTCCCAGAAACATGTGTTTCCAATATAAGGCTAGGGTTTTGAAGCTATGAGACACATCATTTCTGACTTTCATGTAGTTTGATATCCCTGCTGGAGGTTAGGCCTAGGTGTTCTTTGGGCCTCTGCCCCAGACAGGTCATTCTAGGGCTTTGCTTTCCTATCCTATGTCAAAAAAAGACATGTGGATTGGGGGGGGGGGATGGCGTTTGGCAAGAGTTAGCAAGTTTATGGGAAGAGTCGAATTGCAGTTTGCAGGCAGGTTGTAAAGAATATGGGAAGAGTCAGGAAACAAATATGGACATCCTCAGTCTCTCATTGTCCCCCCACCACCAAAAACTCCACTTTCTCTTTTTCTGCATCCTTTTAAACTTTTCCATAATTGTTCCTGGTAGTTAACGGGTACACTGTGAGTCTTTCTGGTTTATGATACTGTACTGAGGGTTGTATGGCTTTTGAGAAAACTTTCAAGTTTAACTATGCACCTTATATGCTCGTGTATAAGCCCATCTGCAGATAAATACACTGACCCTGTATTAACCAAAATACCACAAAAAATGAACCATCCACAGTCAGCTTATATGTGGATGGCACATTTTTTGTGGTATTTTGTTTTTTTTTTTTTAAAAAAAAAAAATCTGTTTATCCATGGTATATGCAGAATATGTGGATACTTTTTAAAAAGTATTACTTGTGGGTAAGCCGAACCCAGTTTTCTGGGTGTATTTTGGCATCTTATTTTCTGTGAATATATACAATATATGATAAGTGTGCACACACCCGTTTCCACTCTCAATTGGTTTGGCAGCGTCTGCCACCCAGTGTAATTTTCTGTTCTTGTGCATCACGGAGAATACAGAGGGAAGCTGAGTCTGCTCTTTGTTCTACTTTCCTTTAAAGCTTTATTTCCCCACCTCCATCAGAGCTGCATCCAAGACCCTTTAAGTACACAAGGAAGTACCCTGCTTGCATGTGCTCTACTGCATCAGTGTACAGATAGTCCTTGACTTGCAACCATTCATTTCGTGACAGTTTGAAGTCATGACAACACTGAAAGAAGTGTCTTACACCTGGCTCTTACACTTAGCAGTTGTCACAGCATCCCCACGCTCGTGTGATCAAAATTCAGGCCCTTGGATGGCAGGGATTTATGCTGGCTGCAATGTCCCAAGTCACTTGATCACCATTTGCAACTTTACCAGCCAGCTCCCAAGAAGAAGAGTCATTGAGGGAATGACTGGATGACTGGATTCATTCAGTGACCACATGCTTCCCTTAACAACCGTTGCCATTCACTTAATAGCCATGGGGAAAAAATATAATAAAATGGGCTGTGACTCATTTAACCCAATTGTGGTCATAAATTGAAGACTATCCATAGTGAAATTTATTGGGTGAAGTTTCAAGTGCCATAATTTAGGGAATATCAGCCCTTTGAGATTGGCTAGGCTAAGAAACACACTGCGGGATTCCAAGAATGCTACATTATTGTTGCAGGATATATCAAATGAATCTTGAAAGCAGGTGCGTAATCTTCACTGCCTCCTTTTTAAAGAGAACAGGGTCAAGGTAGGATTATTCTGAGCACTTTTCCAGCCTTTCAACTTTCCCAGAGCTGAGCAATCATTCATCTCATTTTCTTCTTGAGGTTAGGGCAAAATTCTTCCCCCCACTTGTATATTCCTTCACCTGTCCCTCAAATGTATTCTTCCACATTAAAATGAGGGATAAGGGTCCATTTGCAGGCATTTCCACTAAATCTTAGAAGGGAGAGTATAGTCCCCCAAATTATACTCTCTATGTATACTAAAGAGGGCAGTATACTCTTGCCAAAGACTGAATTTTTCTTGATTCTTCCCTTGATATATGTTTATTTGGTATACTCAGGTCTATGCCATACATCCTAACACAATTGAATTTGTTTTGGGGATGATTCTCTGTTTAGATGATACTTAATCTGTGGGGTTGGATGACAGAACCTTAAGATGACTAGACTTTCAATTAGCGTATATTTTTATAAGAGAAATGGGATGCCTTATACATTATAGCAAAAAGTTTGTTGTCACTAACAAACATTTCAGTTCATTGAGTTACAGAGAGAAACATGTTGATTTATGAACAGGAATTTCTTTTCTTATTCCTAAGGGTTTAACATGATTTCCCTTAGAAGGTTTCTACAAGAGGTAACATTTATGAGGAGTATAAAATGCATGCCTGCTTATCGTGCTGCTGCCTTTCCAGTTAAACAATGTCATAGAAAGTGCATAAAATCACACTTTTCTTATTCCTTGTTCAAAGTTCAACCATTAACACAACATTTCACTTATTCTCACATGTACAGTACTGTACTTCTCTCGTGTACTATTCTTCCTGTACCCAGTAACCAAACTTCAATTTTATATTCATACAGTATATTCATGCAATATACAACAGTGTTCTGTGCGCCTGGCGTATACTCACACTGGCCACATGACCACTGAAATGTCGGCTAATAAACAGAGATGAGCACCACCCCCCTAGAGTCATACAGGGGACAGGGGAAACCTTTAACTTTACCTTTATAATGTATTCCATAATTCAAGCCTATCACAAACTTTCTCTAAGCCACTAAATATGTTGTAAACATAATTCTACACATACATAGATTTCTGATGACTTGCTAAAGAGCCACAATTCAGCACTTTCCTTGTCTAACATAAAGGCAGACTTTTTGATCAAAATTTAGTGAGAATTCTGCCATAGAGCTTTCCTAGGCATGCTTAAGAAACTAATCCTCCTATAGCTTTTGCATTTACTCTTATTACCTTAAACAATAACATTTTTTCCAGTCATTGGGCATGCATGCATTTTTCATGCACTCATTATACAAGTCACGGAGCCACTCCACTACGTCCATCAGCTAACGGTTCTCTAGTTGCATCATCATCAACAGCTGCTACTGTAACATTTTTCAGTACATAGTTTCTATGATTTCCCCCTTCATCACTCTGTTTGTGGTTACAAATGTTTATGGCATTCATTTCTTCAAGATGCTACTATATTTTAGAGATATACTGTAGATCTCTAAAATACCATTTCTGATATTTTTTAAAAATTCAGCTTCGCCCTAAATGATTCCATTGCTCTAATTCAGTGCTTCTCAACGTTTGTGTGACGGCGACCCCCGTCACACAAACGTTCTGCGCATGCGCCGGGCCGCACGCATGGGGGCGGGGCCCCCACGCGCGGCGCGCATGCACAGCGGCACCCCCATGCGCGATGCACATGCGCGACGCCCCTCCACACACAGCGCGCATGCACGGCGCCGCCCCATGCGCGACGCGCACGCACGGCACTCCCCCCATGCACAGCGCCCGTGCACGGGGCCGCCCCCATGTGCGGCATGCATGCGCAGTGCCGCCCCCATGCGCGGCGCGCGTGCACGGCGCTGCCCCCATGTGCGGCGCGCATGCACGGCACCGCGAAAAATGGCGGATCGCCACCTTTGGCGACCCCCGAAAAATGGGCGATCGACCCCAAATGGGGTCGCGACCCATAGGTTGAGAACTGCTGCTCTAATTGTTATTGTCATTAAGAGTTTTTGCTTAGCCCTCTTCATCCACTTTCAGCATTTTTTAAAAAAATCCATTAAAATTGCTCTGCATTTTCTGTGCCTTTTTCAAACTTAACTCTTCCTTGAAAACTTTATTTATATTTTTTGCAGCCCTTTTTATATCTCCATACACATTTATCTTTCTCTTGAGGTTTTTTTATTCCCTTACATTCACTTTTTCTGATGCACAATCACTTTCAGTTTTATCATTCCACTAAATCTCCTTCCTCATATTTTGCATTAGTTTTATTCTACAGACTTTGTGCCTATAAACTTGTGCATCCTTTTTCCTTTTACCCACTTTGTATCTATTCTATTGAGAATGCAATTTTTTTGTTCACTTCTCCTTTTAAAAATTCATTCAAGTCATACAGATGCTCCTCTAGCACAACACATTTTTTCTACCCAAATTTTCCCTTTGAAACTACTTAAATGTGGCCTTTTTCAGATTCAAGCCCTCTCATCTCCCTTGTCATCATTAATTCTAATAAACTATCAAATACATGATGTTTTTACATTTATATTCATTTCATTTACATATATACTCATTAATAGACTTATGAATAAGCAAAGTATTTAGAACAAAGAGACCTATTTTTAAGTAATCACTCAGTTTAATATTATTATTCATTCTTGAGTCTCTGAATGGCCCAATCAGCTTTTCTATATTTGCTCATTGCATTCCCATTCATCCATCCCTATTATATAGGAAAATAACACCTTTTTTCTGGATCATGTTTATTCAGTGTACTTGCAATTTTTTTCTCAGATTAACCTCTGATTCTTTTATTACCACCGTTCATTGGGGTTAAGATACTGATTTAGGAAGTTGTACTTATACACATCTAAATGCATCAGCTCATATATGTTAAACTTTTCATTCATAATTAAACCTGTATCTTCACTTTCTTTTCTACATTCATCAACACCACTCTACAAGATCAGAACATTCAGATATACTACATATTTCACCTTCTTATTTTACCAACTTACAGCTTTTTTTTGTTTTCCTTTCATTATACTGATTTAAACTTTTTAGCATCTATTCCTCTTATATTTAAACTAGTGGTCTTCCATAGGTCATTACAGCCTCCAAAAGGGTCCATAAATACTGACTTCTTCTGGTGCCCATTGTGACTTTGGTCAATTGAGGCTTTCTCATAATGCTTTTATTAACAAAGAGGAGGTGTAACCTGGATACTAGCCTTGAATTTACCGTACTATATACAGCATTGCCTGCTAACCGTAAAGACAGCTGAGCACATTTGGGCCAGTATGCCATATGCACAAAAAGCCCAGGTTTTATGTCAAGTTAACACTATTTAAGTTTCTATCTACAGCATTTGGGTGTACTCTACTATGATTAATATAAATTAAACTTAATTTTCCTTTGGGATGAGGTGGCTAGCTTGTAGTGCAGTATTTGAATTTGGATTATATTTTCTCTTTCTCTCTCACGCACACACACACACACACACACACACACACACACACTTTCTCTTTCAACAGTCATATTTATTACATATCAATCTAGGTAAGAACAGAAAAGTTCCAAATAAAACTTTTGAATCCTTTGCTCCAGCCTTTATGCCAGAGGCATTGTCCCATCTCATTAGAGCCCTCCTTTGATGGATTACTATCTTCCTTCTTTTTCAAAACTGGCTAGAAGTGTTACTAAAAAACGGTTTTTTTTCTATTTCTTCCTCTTTCTACAAAAGATTGTAGTGCAAAATACAGAGATCCAAGAGTATGCTGACTGTGCACCAGCTTTTTTATGGGATAGCACAACCACATACACTGTGGTTGGTATTGTCCCAGAATCACAACCCCTACCCACTCCATTTTTAAAGGATTGTTTCATCTATGTCTCTATAGTCAGACCATTAAAAGCCTCTAGGTACTGGAACAAGACCTCCACTGCAACTTCCACATAGACTGTACTAGAGATGTATAACAATATCATCTGCATATTGATGGGTGACTTCCCCCAAAAGTTTCCTTAGTTATTGCATAAAGATGGGGAAAAGAATCAAGCCTGAGACATCTCACACTGAAGTGCTCAAGGGCTTGGCCTCTCCTCTCTCCCATGCACACTGATTGGACCCGCACACTTAGTCAATGAACCGCTCAAAAGGTGCTTTTCAATTTGTAGGCCTCATTGCTAATTTGAAAAGTTACCATAGTTAATAGCATTGAAGGCTGGAATATGCATCTTTCATCTAAGATCTACCATGTGTTATCAGCAAGAGCAGTTTCCATCCCATGCTTGAATCGAGATTGGAAAAGTTCTGATCATCCATTTCTTCCAGAGTCCTTTGCAGTTGATGGTCCATCACCCTATCAATAACCTTTCCCTCAAAAAGGAAGTTAGATATTGGGTGACATTGGTTCAATATAGCTGAATCCAAAGCCAGTTCCTTAAAGAATATTGCACCAAAGCCTTTTTCAAGTATATTGACATCTCCACCCTCCCATAATAAGGTTTTATAACCACCCAAACCCAGTTTCCTATCATTTCCCTGGCAATGTAGGGATCAAGCCTACATGAGGCAGAGCTCATCTCCCAAAGGATTCTATTTGCTTCCTTGGGATTAAAGTTTTCCCATCAAACATTGCTAGATGTTACACTTAGCACTTCTGTTTCTGGGTTTCTAACTTGGAATGAATACAAGTCATTTTGCCAGAAACTCATCCCAACTCCTGTTCTAGGTCAGGAACAAGCAAGTGATCTGTGTAGTTGAACTGAAGATCTAAATGTCCATGAACGTAATCTAAATTCATTATACTGATGTAATCTTATTTCACCGGTCACTGCCATTCGTTAGCATCCTGGGATCCCCACGCAGATTTCTCTTTTGACCCAGCAAGGACTAGAAAGCTGCTTATTGGCAAGAGATGAAACACTGCCACTGTTTACTTTGTGGAATTTCATGCTTTGGGAGAGTCCTTTGCAGCCATTTCTTCTGCTGCTGCTGCTTCATGACTTTTCTTGGATGTCTGTGTTTCATATTTGCATATGCATATGCCGATAACTGACGAAAATGAGAAGCAATGTAGTTTCTGTCACCATAACTTTGTCATGGAGGTTAGGTGCCGATTTCTCCAGCTGGAAGACAACTTGGGTTGTGCCTCTATATATGGTTTTTGGTTTAAAAAAAAGATAAATAGAAACAACCATTTTAAAATAACTCACCATCTGCCCCATTTGCTTTGTCCTTTTATTGTATACACAGTGAATGTATGAATTTCTAGTTTAGGGTGAACATAGTAATGCAGTATCCCGGGGTCCTCAAACTTGGCCACTTTAAGACTTGTGGACTTCAACTCCCAGAATTCCCCAACCAGCATGGCTGGCTGGGAAATTCTGGGAGTTGAAGTCCACAAGTCTTAAAGTGGCCAAGTTTGAGGATCCCTGCAGTATCCAATCTAGGTCGGTCATCAGCACCAGAGTTTTAGTCTTCCAAGCTTTCAGACTCATGTTGAAGCCCATCTTCATGGAACTTCTCTCTAGCAGAGTGTCATAGAGTGTGTTATACTCTGCTAAAGAGACATTCCCTGAAGATGGGCTTCAACACAAGTCCAAAAGCTTGCAAGACTAAAGCTCTGGTCCCGGTGACCGGCTCAGATTGAATCCTGCAACATTATCTTGGGACACGTATATTCGCCTTCATTTGTGAATGTAGTAAGTTAACATGGGAAGAAACGAAGGCTGCAGTTGCTAAGGCAGGACTCTTAAAGAGTCTTAAAGAGCCAGCGATCAGCATTTTGTGGCCCAAGAGAGTGCATCTTAATATATATTTTCTAGCTATCACTGTGGTTAATGCTAAAATCAATAAGGATGCCCACAGCATTCTTTATAGATCACAGCAGTTGGGCTGGAAGCTCTGTCATAGATAGCAGAATGCAAATAGGAGTTTCCTAACATTTTTAGTTATTTATTTTACTGGGGAGATTTATAACCCACCTTTCAGAACATGGTTCTCAGGGGACAAAGCAATTGTTATAACACAAAGTACCTGAAAACCGCTTGGCAGAATATATGCTACTCGGTTAATTAAAGCTAAATACAGCTAGGTTGGAACTTTAAGCCTCTCAAAGCTTTTAAAAGCATTCTTTGCAAGAGGTAAGGGATTTGGTGTACTTCCATGAGAAATTGGCTCCATCTTTCTCTGTCTGCAATAGGATGGGCTGAAGTCAGAATATATAATAATTTAGATTGGTTTTATCCTTCCTATTATTTTTATAAATTATTCCAGACAGCAAACATACTCCTCTTTTCCCCACCACCACAACCCTATGAGCTGAGAATGTTTGGCCCAAAGTTACCCAACTGGCTTTCAAGGTGGGACTAGAACTCACAGTCTCCAAATTTCAAGCCTGGCATCTTAATCACTAGACCAAAGTGCTTCCCACCCCGCCCTCCAGCTGCTTCTCTGGAGTATACTGTTTTTCCAACCTCACTGCCTCCCCTGCTTTCCCTTGTATAAAATGTATCCTAATAGCAATAGCACTTAGACTTATATATCGCTTCACAGTGCTTTACAGCCCTCTAAGCGGTTTATAGAATCAGCCTATTGCCCCCAACTGAGACTTCATTTTACCTACTTCAGAAGGATGGAAGGGTGAGTCAACCTTGAGCCGGTGAGGATTGAACTTCTGGCAGTAGGCAGAGTTAGCCTGCAATACTGCATTCTAACCACTGCGCCATCATAGCTCTAATCTAGCCTAATAGAACATAACTTAATAGCCTCATGGTCTAGTACAGGGGTAAGCAACCTTGGCTCCTTTATGACTTGTGGACTTCAATTCCCAGAATTCTTGAGCCAGCCATGCTGAGGGAAAGGGTGAGGTTTCCAAGGTGAGCCATGCTGGCTCAGGAATTCTGGGAGTTGAAGTCCACGAGTCATAAAAAAGCCAAGGTTGCCTACCCTGGTCTAATAGAACACAGCAACCTCCCTTGGCCAAGATTACCTGGTCAGTTGAAGTTTAGCCTTGAAGACTAAAAAAAAAAAAAAAACCCAAAAGAAAGAAAAACAAATGCAGGAATGGGGGAGCAGCTTAGTGAAATGTATATGTTGTTCTTTTTTGTGAGGGAAAAAGAAACGTGTGGGATTTAGATCTGCCATCCACCAGAAGACAAGCCCATTGTTTTGAAGGAAATAGCATAAGCCTTCTAGCCAGAAGTTAAGCTCTCGTTTCACTAGGCCTAGATTACTGCAAACTAAGGATTAGCTTGGGTTTGCCAGTTTTCCATATTTTATTCAACTATAAGTGTTATATCCAATTCCATATACATTTGCACATATTAAAAACATTTTTTAAAAAATTCCTTTTGCGTGCAATTGTGTGCATTTCTGTATCTGATTTTTGAGCAGGGAACCACACTATAAAAGTCACAACACAGACCAAAGAAGAATGGTCTGCCTTCTATTTTTGCTGGTATTTATACAATGCAAGCTTTGTATACATTTTTGTATTTGAAATATTCACAGAGTACAGATGTGACCTGGGTTTCAAATGGGACATAGCTAAAGTAAAATTGTATTTTTTTTTTTTTATTCTAAAGAGTTGAGGGCAGCATTCAAGGACTCACTGTTTGATTTGACTTGTTAAATTGCTGCAATGAGTTAGGCTGAGAGAGTTAGCAATATATCGCTCTGGCTTCTGATGTAGACAACTTTAAAATGGGATTGAAGACATTTACCAAATACATTGCTGCCAGGATAATTTTTTAATCAAGATACAAGTATTTCATTGTCCTAGGCAGCTTGCCCCGGATGTCAATTCTTGACAAACATGGACTACTGCTCTCATACCTTGTGGTCTGACTGTATACATTGAATGGATGGATCAGAAACATGAATGGCTGTGTTGACATTCAAACCTGCTTGTTGACTTTTCACACCCCCCCCCCTTTTTTTTGGGGAAGTGTCCTAGGGCAGGGCGCCATTTCTTTCTGACATTAGTGTGTTCCTGTGGCTAAAAGGATTCTACTTTCCTGGTCTCATTTAAGAAATCTCTATCTTGTTTTCAGCCTCCGGCCGCTTGACATTGAATTCATGAGACGCTTGAGCAAAGTAGTTAACATTGTGCCTGTCATCGCCAAAGCAGACACATTAACCCTGGAGGAGAGGGACGCCTTCAAGCAAAGGGTAAGCAGGATGGGATGGGACAGGACAGGGCCCTTCCTGATTTCTTCTAAGTCTCTTCTCTTTTTTTTCTCCTACACTATCCTGTGGACCCAGCACAGTCCTTGGGCCACAGTTTGGAGCAACCTAATCTGATAAGAGGAAAAGCCTTGATCAGTACCCAGGCACTGCATGTGTTTCTCTTGTCTTGCTCTGTCTTCAGGGTGGGGAAATAGACTCAGTGGACCCTTCCGGTTTGCACATCTTGCTGCAGGTGGATTTTAAAAACAGACATGCTCTGAAAAGACAAACTGACTATGTGTGACTCAAGAATAGTCAGTAGCTTTTCTCATTGCTTAACTGTACCACCCACATGCCTGGCCCTATTTGAAAGGATATATATCTCTGCTCTCATCCCGCTGATGTTAACCAGCCTGTCTGCCTTCATTTGCTTTGTTTTGACCTTGCCATTAATGGCTCTGCTGTTTAGTGCTGTTAAAGGGCTTCTTATTTATTTAATTGTTGCATTTTTCCTATGAACGTGGAAAAAAAGATGGCCGCTGGCTTCTGCCACAGAGGCCAAAAATAACTTGGCTAGTTTTCAGTATTTTGTCTCTTGACTTGACAGCCTAAAGGAAGTTATTCTCATTTTGGACCAGCTTACAGATAAAATACATTTTGTCTTCTTTCAGGAGAAAGTTGAGTCTTTGGGCCAGTTTCCCAACACTGATGTTTTTGAGCGGGTGGCTTAAAAGCCATAGTGTATTATCATCTTAGTGCACAAGGACTGTCTGAAGTTGCTTTAAACAACCTAAATCCAAGAGACATATCGAGATCCCCATGACTATTGGGTGTTTCATTCCAGTGTTTATCTAGGTCAGGGCTTTTCAACCTTTTTACATTGTACCACTTTTAGGATATGGCAATATTTGAGTACCACCTAGCAAGGTGTCAAAAACTTAATGACCAAAAAAAAAACCTGTTCAAAGTTGCAGTTGCATTGAAATGATTTATGACCATTTCTCACACTTATGACCATTGCAGCATGCCTAGGGTCATTTGATTTATATTTGGATGCTTGGCAACTGATTCATATTTATAATGGTCACGTGTTCCAGGGTCATGTGATCCCCTTCTGCAACCTTTTGACAAGCAAAGTCAATGGCAGAGCTGCTGGTGGCCAAGTGCTAAAGAGGGACTTCCTTTCCTCCCTCCCTTCCCTTCCTCCCTTTTTCTCATTCCCATCTCTTTCTGAAGGAAGAATTTGAACCCCCCCCCCATATTTTCCCTCTTCCATATATTGATCAAACAAGGAAAGGCCTCCAGAGACAGAAAAGACAAGCTGGTGAGTGAACTAGCTTAAAAAGGCACATTCCCCTTTAAGAATTAGCTACTGGCTAGAAAGGAAAGTAAGGAGTGTAGCCAACACTTAAGGAAGAAAAAAAAAATGTAAGTACTGGCTGCTGGCTAAGGCAACCTCCCCAAATGGCTCCATTCATAAGTAAAGGAATGCTACAGGCAAAATCCATTCAGGAGAAAAAATACTTCAAAATCCCTTGCAGCAAAACTTACAGCTAACAACAGCAGAGCAATAGATGCTAACACGAGACATCAGCCATCAGCCAAATAGAAATTGCCAAACACTCCTTAAGAACACAAAGCCCTCGTTGCACAAATCCCAGAACTTTAAAGTCACAAAAGCACATAAGAATCCTTCCACTCTCCTACTCCTTCCCTCCTCCGTGCCTCACCTCTAGCCATTGCTGCCTTTTTTCATTCCTCTTGGAGGGTGACCCCTCCCCCGCTGCATTTCTTGCCTGTTTGCTGCTGCCAGCACAAGTGGCTGCCACAGCAGTTGTAGATCGCTCATAGCCAGCCTGCTTGATCTCCTCTCCCCCTCCCCCTCCTTCCCAAGGCTGCTGCTTTTTTTCTCTCTTCCTCTCCTGCCCAAACTGCCTCCTTTTATAGGCTCTCCTGTCTCTGCTCCCCCTCCTCCTTTCTCATGGGGGAGGGTGAGCCAGAAGTGAGCCTGGGGCCTTTGCAGCTCCAGAGGACTCTCTCACTGCAAGTCCTTGCCTGTGCTGGCTCTTTCCCTCCTCCACTACACTTGGCTAGGCAGGGCTGCTACCACCTGCCACTCATTAATGTACCACAAGTGGTACACATACCACCGGTTGAAAAGCCCTGATCTAGATAACTGTATTCACATATGATAATGGTTGACTGGTTGGTGTCTTTACTCCAGTCTGTATCCCTTTCTTGGATGACAGTGAATTCAGACATCCCAGGCTATTCAAACATTATTTAAATTTACTTTCTTACATTCAGCAAAGTTGCCTTAGTCTATACTTTGCACGTTCACTGTGGGTGATAAGAAAGTGACCAAATATGTATAGCTCATTCAATGAAAACCTTTTACTGCTATATCTGTCTAATCACTGTCTTATTATGTTCACTGTTTTGTTTTTTGTTCTTAGATTACAGCAGATCTCCTTGCTAATGGCATAGATGTATATCCCCAGAAACAGTTTGATGAGGATTCTGAAGACCGATTAATAAATGAAAAATTTAGAGTAAGTGTGTAGATCTCTTTTATTACACATTTTGTTTGTGTTCAGAGATTTACAGCAGACTTTCAGGCTCCAAGAATTCTTCTCAATGATTTTAATTATTTCAGTCTATTAAATTTCTGAATCACTCTTAAAAATCTGCAAGTTTAGTTTATTTCCTTAAATTTGATGTAAAGCTGTCAGGGATGCATTGAAAAACACTAAAATGAGCATCAGGGAAGTTCTTAGAAGAGATGTTCACAATTTTTGTTGAGAGGATGACAACCTTCCAAAGCAGACCAGATTAGCAAAATCAATGCCATGTAGATGAGTACTACTTATATTGTAAAGCTATAATGTGTTTTCCCTCTCCCTCCCTCCTTTTATCTCTGGGTGATCTAGGGAGGGGTTTTTCTAAGAGGTTTACTCACATAACATTCTTGGCCTGGCTTCAGATCCCTGTTCTCTGACTCTTGCCTTGATAGCAGTGATTCTTCTTCCTGTCCTTCATGGTTATTCCCTCTGCCCTCTACATTGGGGGACCATCTAAGTTTTTTTTATTGGTTTATTTATTTACATGACTATGGGGCTGCCCCATGAGCTGACTCTGAGCGGTGTACAACTTCCCAAAATGTAATTGGGATTAAACCATACAAATAATATCAAATTAAAAACAACACGTAACTTTAAATTAGGAAGTAGATGGGTTAATCACTGCAGGTGAAAGAAGACTCATTAATTTATCCACAGAGCCTGGTTCTGATTAGCAGTCTTGATACCATATTGTTAATCCTTGGAAAATAAGAGGTTTTTCTCTGAAAATCTAGAATTTACCATTCTTCATCAGTACTTTACACACAAAAAAGCATAGTTTCTTGAAACAAAACCGCCTTATATTTAATTTGACTTTTACTTTCTTTAATGTGGGCTTTTGTTAATCCTAAAATGTAGAACAACTCTGGTAGAAGAACTATACCAAATCTAAGACACTTCAGAAATAAAGTAGAGGACGGATATAAAGACATTTGTTTTAATTGTTTAATATATGCATTGTTTAATAGATGAAAAAATTGCCAGATTGTTTCACCTTCCATTCTGACCCAAACATTTCACTGTAGGAAATGATTCCATTTGCTGTGGTGGGCAGTGACCAAGAATACCAGATAAATGGAAGACGAATTCTGGGAAGAAAAACAAAATGGGGCACGATCGAAGGTAAGATTTCCTGTTTATTGCTTTCTTGCCATTATTGTGACTTTTGATTTGCTAAAGTAACATCTTGAATGTGCAAAGATGGCAGTTTGTGTTTGTGTGTGTAGTGTGTGTGTGTGAGAAAGAGAGTGTATCCCTTTTTACAAGACTGTGTGCTCTGCTGCCCTCTGCTGGAAAGAATAAGAATCATGTTTTGTGGGTTAGGTTGTTCATTGATTGCTTGAAAAGGGATTAAGAATTGCCAGAGTAAGAGAAAACAGCTTTGATTTGTTGCTTCATCAGAAAGCTCCAGTACCTCACATTTCATTCTATATCTCCACCCAAATTCTCAGCCTTTAGAAGTTGAAGAAATACAAGACGCAAAAGGGAGATTTCCAGAATCCCAACCTGGTCCACCTACCAAGGTGTCAAAAACTTGATGACCAAAAAAAAAAAAAAAAACCTGTTCAAAGTTGCAGTTGTATTGAAATGATTTATGACCATTTTTCACACTTATGACCACAGCAGCATGCCCAGAGTCATGTGATTTATATTTGGATGCTTGGCAACTGATTCTTATTTACAATGGTCACAATGTTCCAGGGTCATGTGATCCCCTTCTGCAATCTTTTGACAAGCAAAGTCAATGGCAAGTGGCCAAGTGCTAAGGCGGGACTTCCTTTCCTCCCTCCCTTCCCTGCCTCCCTTTTTCTCATTCCCATCTCCTTCTGAAGGAAGAATTTGAAACCCCCCCCCCCCATATTTTCCCTCTTCCATATATTGATCAAACAAAGAAAAGCCTCCAGAGATAGAAAAGACAAACTGCTGAGTGAACTAGCTTAAAAAGGCACATTCCCCTTTAAGAATTAGCTACTGGCTAGAAAGGAAAGTAAGGAGCACAGCCAGCACTGCCAGCACTTAAGGAAGAGCTTAGGACCCAGATTTGAAGTTCCAATGATCAGAGCCCTCCCACACAGTCACATGACTGCATTCCAGGTACTCAGCAGCGAGCTGCATTTAAGCCACCCTAGTGCATGTTGTGGTCACGTGACTGCATCTTATGAGCATTTTGCCCCAAGTCAGCATTTATATCCATTTTTCAGCAAATGAATCGATTTGCTTAACAACCTGTGCAAAAAAAGTTGTTAAAAAATCAAGTTGGTAACATGAGTGGATCCATTTTATGACCACCATCACGAATTACGACTATGATGGGCAGGCTCCATTACAGTTGTAACTCGAGGAATCTCTTATGTTTTAATTCTCCCTGAATCTTTGAGATCATAATAATCTTCCATCTCCCTTGAAACGGTTTTGAGAGTACAGGATTGCAGAAGCATGTTTGCTAAACATATCTAAGACGGTGTAGATGATCAGGAATGGCAGAGGCTTTTCCATCAGTTGCTGTAGATATTGTTGGCATTTCTGTGTCAGTATATATTGCTTCTGCTGTAAATTGTGAGGGCCAAAGTTTGTGTGATAAAGTGATTTTGGAAACATGTCATCCAGAGGAATAGCTAGAGGTACAGTCAATTGTAAGACAATATAATTGGATACTATCAAAGAAATCCTTCCAGCTATTCTAGCCTATTAGAATTAGGGAACTGCACTATGCTTAGAGCTGCATATTCTTTATAAACTGAATGGCGTTTTGAACCCTGCTGCGCTCTGGAATTCAGCAGGTATGAGTTTATGCTAATTGTTTGTTCCATTTTCTGCCTTGACAGTTGAGAATACAACACACTGCGAGTTTGCTTACTTGAGAGATCTCCTGATCAGGTTGGTGTTAATTTCCGAAGAGGCAATTTGGATGCTTCGAAGGCAATTTACTTTTCAGACTGGGATTATGAGGAAGATTGCACCATTCTATAGATCTCATCATCAGGGACCCTCCAGTCTGATTTTGTTCCTACTATTGTTGGAGATGGTGCATGTAACTCAAGATACTGAAGTGGGATTTGGCTTTGCATGCATGGTCTGCCTGTTTTTGTTTCTCATCCATGGCTTAAGGCCTGCTACCCAGTAGTTTATTCAATAAACCTTGCTTAAACCATGATTTAATATAGTGTGTGGACAAATCAAAATTTGCAAAAGTATCAGACCATTTGTTGATTTATTGCAATCGTGTCAATGTTAAGAAACAGCAAAATTTACCACATCTAATCTTCCTATCTCCTGAAAATGGCAAAATTCAAACTTGGATATGGTAAAATGCTTTGCTATTATATTATAGAATTTCTTTTACATTCTAGTATAAAACTGCTGTTAGTTTTACCTCCAACTTTGGACCTGAAGATCCCGCTCTTCTTTTGCTTTATTTTAAAAATATTTTCTTCTCTTTTTCCTAGGACACACATGCAGAACATCAAAGACATTACTAGCAGCATCCATTTTGAAGCCTACAGAGTTAAGCGTTTAAATGAAAGCCAGAATGCGCTCTCCAATGGTGTGGTTGACAAGGAAGAACTGGTGGCCAATGAAATGTAATGCTCTGTAGTTGCCCCTCTCCTTTCCCTGTCCCACCCCACTTCCTTTAAAAAACGATCCTATAAATCCTTTGCTGGTGCCATTGTCCTTTTCTCCTCTTTGCCAATGGTATCCAGGCTGCTGATGTTAATTGACCAAATAACAGTGCTTTCCATAACAAACATTGTATCTTGCTCTTTTCCAGCCTCTGTGATGTGAAACATCTCTCCTGTCCTTCCTTTTAAGATATAGTAATCAATTGTTATAGGGACAGCAGATTCAGGATAAACTTTCAACAAGTGGGGCTTTTCTTGAGTTTTGGTAGTATGGTGACCACTTTAGCATAAGTTCTTGACCAGGACTGGTCCATGTTCCTTTCTTGCAGCCAAGGAAGAGATTCCCAAACAATTATAGTAATTTGAGTTTCCTGAAACTGAGATGAGCAATGATTTTCTTTTTCTGTTAATCAGGAATCAAGAGGTCTTTTTCATAGATTCCTGTGCTATTGTTTAAACCAAGTATCGCTGGCCCAATTATTTGAAGTGATTGCTAGTATTCTCCCAGTCTAGTAAATATGAAGCATAGCTATGTTAATAAGAAAAGAAGGTGCTATGCATTTCTTACTGTCTCCATGCAGCTGTTTTCCCAATTAAGCAATGGCATATCAGAACAATGTTGAAAGAGCAAAATCAGATCTGGACAGGGCAGCTTTCTTTAAACTGGATGAATGTGCCACAGGATCTTCTTCTTATTCACTATGAGTAGAACATAATTTTTTTTAAAAGTCTATTTCTGCTTTTTCTGCTTCAATGCCTCGAAGGTGCCAAAGTTTATTGTTTTCTAAACCATGGAAAGAACAGAGAGTTTTTTCTGTTTTATTTCCAGTATGGGTGGGTTGGGGTTTTTTTCTTTTTTTTTCTTTTGTTTTATGTATCTAATTCCATCCATTTCCGATGAAGTTTGTTATGATTAGATACATTTTCAAAGATGTGGTAGAGTGATAGAAAGATATATGATGGTTGCATGGCACAATTCTACACAGCACTATACATTTTTTATTCCAGCCTGCCTGATTTCTTTCCCCTTTCCCCTTAAAATGACAACAATAATAGAGAGCTAGTAGACTCAATAAAATGTGGTGATCTATTGTGGGATAATATGGCAACTCTATTTTAAGAGGTAAGCCATCCTTTGGAAACCTAGATCATCCTGACTTTTTAAAAAAAGCACCTTTTTCATCCTCCTCACCCCATCTTTGCCTTCATCAGGCCTGAAACCTCAAAACCTGTTGACTTTCCAGAAGTGAAGGGGTTCATCATATATTTGATTTAGACTTTTGTTCAAGCACTTTTGATGTGAGCTTTCCTATGGTGAAAGTTCATATGCTTTGAAGACCCCAGTAATTAATGTTGTTGTGCTTAGCTCCTTTGTTCTTCAAAATATCGAAGACATTATTGAGATCTGGATAGGCTAAACTTATCTCATTATTCAGTTTCTGAGTGTAACCGTTTTTAACTTAACACCTAAAAGCATCCCAGGTATGCATCCGTAGTCATATCATCAAGGATGTTCATCTCAGTCTGAAAAGCCACACTGCATTTTTTTTTCTGGCTTGGGTACCATCCAGATTTGTTGGGTTTCAGACCACATAACTCCAAATTTTAAACATTAAGCTGAATATCCAACCCCATTGCCCAGGAAAGACTTTGCAAACGTGTGCAAAGGGCTGTATGAAAATCTCTCACATAGCGCTTGCTGGAGGTTAGTGAGAAAGTTCTTTTGATATAGAATTCATTCTCATTCTCCAACTCGTCCTTATGCAGTAGAGGGATGTCTATATTCCTAATGGGGGAAAGGTTTTCCTTTGAGGAAGCTGGCAGAGGCAACTTCTCCATAACAATGAATGTGGGGTGAGAACTGAATTCTAATTTGATCCAGGCTTTGCTCAGTATTTATGATTAATCAAGAAGTCCACAGGTTATAGCATTGTTTTATTTGAACAGAGACTCAAAAGAGCCAGCTCTGAAGGACCACATGCTGTTAAGACTCCAAATTGCTCCTTTTTCAAACTAGAAAGCAATACTGCCCTCTTGTGGAACACTCTAAAAATAACAACCTATCTTTGATTCTTGACTTCCTCCAACATTAAGTGCTCTGATTTCCTGTTGCTCATTTGGGGCCATTCTCAACAGGCAGAAATGCCTCACGATAAGACATCAAATACCAGCTGTAGGATGCCAGCAGATGAACACATCTTCATGCAGGTCTTCTAAGCATATCAAGTCGTCTTCCGCTCAGACCTCTTGTCAGCCATTACTGTGTCCTTCCTCATCAGGGCAGAGGTTTCTCCCCCCTCCCCCGAATCCAAACTGTCAGGAGATGCGCTTCTTGTCTGTTTGTCGTTCCTGCCCATGGTGAATATGTCTTCAAGTACTCTTTGCTCTGAGGCTGTTACATATCTGTTGTTGCAAGTCAATCTAAACTGCCCTTTTTAAAGTTTAAGTTGTCCCTCCCAAGCCAGAAGAAAAGGAAAATGGAAAAACTTTACTGAGCTGTGTTAAGCTGAGGAAAAATATTTTTTTTACTTGCTGACTTGCTATATTTTAGCAAAATAAAAATTGTGCATTATCTAAAATATATATAAATATATATATTTCAAGTGTTTATGAAATCGATAACTAAGAAATGGAGAAAGTCCCCGCACCCCATTTCCATGCATTTCAGTAAAACAAAAATTAAAAGTAGTTGTATCATCATACCATGTTTGCCAGTATTTCAGCCAGCAAAAGCAGGACTAAAACAGCTTTCTCCTTTTATATTGTATGTTTGGAGGAGTGTTTACCGAGTAAAACCAAAAAAGTTCATCCAAATGATTAAAAATGGCCTTTTTGAGAACAGTATGCATTATGATAAATTTAGTCTTGTTTTGTATAAATAATAGTGTTTAATATGTATTTCCAAAAATAAATGTTTCAAATGGAAATAAACAGATGAGGCTTTTTGAGATGATGGGAAGGTTGGGCTCAAAAAAGTATATATGTAAATTTTTTTCCCAACACTTCTACATACTGATCAGGATATTACAGCCATGGTATGGTAATAGAATAATAGAGTTGGAAGACCTCTTGGAGGTCTTCCAGTCCAACCACCTGCACAAATAGAAGACCCTATACCATTCAAGACAAGTGGCTGTCCAGAAAGAAAGAGAGAGAGAGAGAGAGAGAGAGAGAGAGAGAGAGAGAGAGAGAGAGAGAGAGAGAGAGAGAGAGAAGTCTTTAAAAGGACAGTTAAGAAACTATGTCTTAAAAGAAAGCTGGAAGTGCTTTATATTTTGCACATGGGTACAAAGTATATATTTGAATAAAATAAAGAATTTTGCCTCTCAGGAAGATCAGAAGAAGGCTTTGGAGATTCTCCTCACTGCACAGACATAAATCCATCCAACTGTTGTTTATTCACCTTATGTGGTATCCAGTTCCAGTTTAAAGATATCTTTATTCAAGATCAAAGTGCTCTTGAACAACAAGTTGCCAAGCCTGAATTTGAATTCCATATCCCATGATTCCACAGTTGGCTAACAGACCACAGCTAATCCAAGGTTACACATCAGATAGGTTCATAGACCCAACTCAGCTAAATTCAAAAACTAGCCAAATGATAAAGCTACCAAATAGAGCTTAGCTGTCACAGTAGCTTCTATGTATCCTTATGCTCCACAGGAAAAGTTTAGAAAAGATGTCCAGAATTTTCTTATATGCAGCGCTGTAGAATTTTTTTGCTGATGAGCTGAACCATTCAAATATGACTCCAGGAATAATTATCAATGAGTGTGTTTATCCCTTCATGATTAATACAAGCAGCAAAGGATCCTGTGGTACATTTAAAATCTTGACAGTTTTAATGTGACAAGCTTTTTAGCACCCACTATGTCAGCAAAGCAGATGAAAGTTTATGCCACAGTCAGTCTTTTATGAAGCCACTTGATTGCTTTTCCAGCAACAAAGTAACTAACCCCCTATAACTTTGCTTTTCAGTCAACGGCATCAAATCCTGCCAAAATAACCTTAATAAAATCGATATAGGATTTTAAGTCTTAATTCTTTAGCTAATCCATTTTGGCAGCTAGGTATGTAAGCTCACCTCCTAGTGCTAGACATTTTCAGGTCAACTTATTTTAATGGACTTCCGAGCTCTATTGATTTCCTGTGGCTATATTGTGAATTCCTTGTATTTTCTTAAAGCCTAACTCTGGTGATCAATGTAGTGATTTCCCCTGTAGGGAAATGTGAACTGTGGAAGCATGGGATCTGCTGTAAGGCACAGAGGTAGAGATCTGCTAGGGCAGGGGTCCTCAACCTTGGCAACTTTAAGACTTGTGGACTTCAACTCCCAGAATTCCTCTGCCAGCTTTGCTGGCTGAGGAATTCTGGGAGTTGAAGTTCACAAGTCTTAAAGTTGCCAAGGTTGAGGACCCGTGTGCTAGGGCATAAAATATAGCCATCTTGGTACAGTGAAAAATCTTCAGGTAATTCCCGAGTTACGAGCATTCTCTTAGTGAACATTCAAAGTTACGGGATAAGCGCCCCCTAATGTTTATGAAAAAGTCCCAAAATTATGAATGTTGCCGCATTATGGCAGTCATTCATCCTTACGAATGACTGCAGTGGCACTGCAACATTCATCCTGGTTATTCCCTCCCTCCTCGGGTCTCCCTAGGCACTAGGCTTGTGGATACTCATCTTGTGAAGATCAAGAAATTCTTCACTTTCTTGGCTGCTCCAGACCTTTGGTGCATTTGCAGAGAATGGAGGCCTAAAGTAACGCAAGATCACACGAGATCAGTGGTGCAAGATCTCATGCTATTTATCTCATGTGATCTTATGGTGGTTTAGGCCTCTGTTCTCTGCAACAGAGAATGGAACGGAAGCCAGGGGAGGCTTCTGTGGGCCTCTGAAAGCCCGATCCGGGCATCAGAGGTCTTTTCCAGGCCACCGCTGCCCAGAAAAGAGGTCAGGGAACGCTTCAGTTTTGGGCCTCCTCCAGACCTTGGAGACCCAGAACGGAGGCCAGGGGAGGCTTTTGCATGCTTCTGGCATTCTGTTCTGGGCCTCCAAAACCTCCTCCAGGCCTCCAAGGCTCATGGATGGCAGCCATGTGCTTCTGGAGGTTCTGAGCCTCAGAGGCCTCCTCCTGCTCTTGCCGGGAGCAGAGAAAGAAACAGGCTGGAGAGGAGACAGATCTTCACAAGGTAAGTGACCCGGCACAGCAGAATTGGGCAGGGGAGCAATTGTGACCCCAGAGGAGGGAGAATGGGGGGTGGGTTGGGTAGTCTGAAGCAGGTGGCCTGTTCCATCACTAGGACCCCCATGTGATACTTCATGTTCGCTTAACCAACTGCATTCACCCACGCATTAAATTAGCGAATATGTGGACAAAAGCTGTGAGTGAATCGCGTTCAAGGTACGAGATTCACTCCTATGAATCCTCGAGTTAATTATGGAATGGGCAGGCTCCATTACATTCGTAACTCGAGGACTACCTGTATTCCTGCTTTCTCCCTACCTCACTTGCTCAAAAGCCTTGAGGCCTAAACCTGCCCACAAAAAAGGAAGAAAAATATTGGTTGCTCTAGAAGAGCAATAGCTCTCAAATTTTGTCCTTGATATTGAACTGTAAAAATATTCACTATCATCGCTTATAGGCTGTGTTAGTTGAACTTTTCCTCATTAGTCACCAATAGTTAATGAATACAAATGAGACACTAGGGAAAATGAATGAGTGGGTGGGTGGATGGATAGATGGATGGATGGATGGATGGATGGATGGATGGATGGATGAATATTTAAACTTTTCTGAAAGAGCTCAAGGTGATGAACTTTGTACTCCCATCATGATACTCTGGATGGGCTTAAAGTGATTGGCCCAAAGTCACCCAATGAACTTCATGGATGACTTGAGACTAGAAAACAATGTCTCCTAGCACACCATCACTTAATACTCTCACTGGCTTCGTCTACTGGCTTTGTTAAGGTCTGCTGACGAAGGTCATCCTTTAAAACCCTTTTTAGGACATTTTAAACTGCTTTTCTCAAAATCATGAAGGAAGGTGGCTCTATAAATTGAATAAATAAACCAAGGCAAACCATCCAAGCAGCAGAAAGCCAACAGAAATTTCACAGAACATTACATTCTTACAGGAAAACTGTTAAATGTATATAAAGATGGTATTTGTATTGCACTAGAGCAGATGCTGGGAACAGCACACACAGGATAACCCATAAGTGAAATTCAGGATGAGAATCCAGTAATTTCCAGAAGTGAATTTTTCTCCCCAGGGACAACTTTGTTCAAGTCATTTTTTGCCCCCTCCTCCCCCCCCCTTTTTTCCCTATAACTGTAGTTTCACAAAATGAAAAGTGCTTTGAGTGCCATGAGATTTGACTGGAATATTTAACATATTTAAGGAAAGTAGCTTTGAGGAGGGGGGAGAGCCCCAATTTGCTGTTTGCTGCCTATAATGAATGGGAGAAAATAAGAGGCAAATGTAGCTAAAGAAGCCTGATGGAAGTCCCAAGGAGAGATTATAGGGAAAATATGGCCAAAGAATCCTTATACTACCTTATGGCTACAACCTAAAGAGAAATTCTGAGAGAAAATTTCTGAGAGAGGATGACTTGTGATGGAGATGGTTCTCAGTTCAGGATGAGTGGCCCCATTGCGCCACCCTGTGCCTGTATAAAAGAATCAATGATAAATAATAAAAATAAAACATAAATAAAGTGGCTCCGAAAAGGTCTGCCTGATTTAAAAACTAATTACTTGGAAGGTAATCATCACCAGAAATTGCATATCTTTACCCACAGTGCTGTTTTCCCGGTCCCTTCCCCCTGCCAGATCCTTCTATCTCCTAATCACTATCCAGCACATCAGTATTCAGGATTATCTTTTATTGCTTGCAGCAATAAACTGGACTTGACTCTTACATCTCTCTGATTAATAACGTCATTGGAGTCATATCCCAAAGTGCAATAAATCCTCACTAGAAATAACAATCTAGGAGCCAGGGTTTCAGTTTTTAAAGGCACCCACAAGCCAGTATTCTCACTATCAGAACAAAGGGTGTCAAACTGTGATATGGAATGGCACAAATGGAAATTCTCTGGCTAAACCCGCACTGTCTTGTAAGATGACAGTTTGAAATTTAATGGGAAGAGATGGTCGATCCAGTTCAACAGGTTGACTTCTTTTTATTAAAACTCCAGTTTTGGTAAATGAGTGAGGTCCAAAAGGGTGGCTCTGGAAATTGAGGACATAAGCCCAGAAATCTACAATAGAGTTTTTACAATTCAGAGATCCCAGTACTCAAATTCAGACTTTTAAATGGCCACAGAGAAACCAGGAGTGATAGTGCAGGGCCCACCTTATCTGCGATCTTCCCAGGGGACCAAAAATAATTTCAAATAAGCTAGTGCTTTTACAAGGTCTCATGAATCCTTTGCTATCTAGTGATACCTGGCATGAGAATTCACAAATCTTAATACAAGATCATGTGCACCATCATAAAATCTTATGAAATTTTGTTTTCTCACAAGAATTGGAACATTTTTAGGAGAAAACCTGCATTAATGTGACCTTGTGCTAAACAACAGAAAAATGAAAACCCTTGCTGATTTACTTTGAAACACTAAAAACTAAGAACCCATTCTGATCTGTGTTGAGATTATATCTGCATGAAGAACTTTCTTGTGCAAGAGAGAACCTAGTCCAAAATCAATATAGCTTTCCTTAAATTGCTGCTGTCTGGATGTGCTGGAATTATATTCCCTAGGGAATGTGTAACATCCAGTGGGGACCATTACGCTGGAGAAGACACTTTGGATGCATATAAGAAGGGTGTTTGGGAAGATAGGGAAAGAAAAGCTAGATCTTCTGAAATTATTTTATCTAATTATTGAGGATTTGAGAATTGCCATATTTTTTTAAAAAAAACATCTCTGATTCTGTTGTTATGCTTGGTATGAAGTATTTAAAAAGTATTTAAGCTAAAATTAAGTATTTAAAACTAAGCCCAATTATCTCCAGGCTAAAAAAAATTATATGAATGGATTCTAAAAGTTGAGAAGGACAACAAGGCACTCTCAACTCCAACAGACATGGGCAATTGAGCAGGAAAGCATGAATGGTGAGCCAGCTGTACAATAGTTATAATCCTGTAATGTGTTGAAATGTAGTCTTGATTCCGAGAAGGAGAGGCTGCTTCCCAATAGGGAAAGAATTAGGAGAGCTTGGAAAGCCTGGTAGGTAAGAAGAAAGCTAAAACATCTCCTCCCTAGCACCTCAAAGTATATCTATAGTTATACAGATAGTTGCTTTAGTCTGGCATGAATCAGAACAATAATAAACTATTCAGAAGTGTCTCCATGTGTCGTTCTTAGTTCGTGTGGCCTGACATGTGCAGACTCAATAGATGCATGTCAGGGATGCTAAATCAGAGACTTCTGGGCAATTCTGCAAAAGAAAACACCAACCCTCACTATCATTTCCACATACATTGCTGAATCCTGCACTTCTGGAAAGCAAAAGACAGCAGATGGATTCCAAAGATGGTTTGTAGACATGTTCATCTGCCCAGAAACAAACCAACATACCTATAAATATAAGCTAGAGTGGGAACACATTATGACAACACAATGCCTTGATTAGGCGTTTTGGTAAAGGAGTATTAAGTGCCATCAGGACCATCATGGCAGCTAATCTGTAAAAAGAAAATGCTTCCATCATGATACCCTTGTCTGGGAGTGCCCAGAGCATACTCCTAACAACATGAACAAGGGTACAATAGATTTGAGGTTCAAATTGTGTTGGTACAAGTGGAAACACAAAAGTAGTGATGATAGGGAGGGAGAGAGAAAGAGTAGATAGAAATGAGATAGATTAGATGATAGATAGATAGATAGATAGATAGATAGATAGATAGATAGATAGAATACACTTACACACACACACACACACACACACACACAGAGAGAGAGAGAGAGAGAGAGAGAGAGAGAGAGAGATGAATGCTACATGTAAAATATTTCTAAAGTAAAAATAGTTACATGGTGGAAAAAAGTAAGTGGGATGACATGTATATAGATTTTGAATTAAACATTAACTTGCTCTATTGAGTTTATAAGAATAAACACTGCTATCAATAATGCATCTACTCATTATTAGTGTGGCAACAGATCACTACAACTAAAATTGCACAACAATTCCATTCACTCCCATTCCCCTTTCCCTAACTCCATCCCATTTATCATTCATATTTAATGATGGCATGCCCTATCTAAATAGTTAATAGAGGTTGTTTTCTTTAAGAAACTGGTTGGCTCAACTTTTAT